>NC_049226.1:71265702-71954452 GCF_011100685.1 Canis lupus familiaris
AGCACTTTCCCATCACCACCTACACCCAGAGGTCAGGCTCTTACTGCATGGCCTGAAGCCCTTACCATAAACCACATTGTTAGCAGACTACCTGGATGGACCAAGGTATTCAAAGACACTCTTATCATGCTGGATATTCTGAGGACATAGGGGTTATCTTTTAGGTGCTGGCCAAGAGCCAGGCCTTTCTTTGAAATGTGTAGGGTTTGGACAGCCCAGGCCTTCTGAGGCCCCCCTTTACTGCACAGTACCTCTATCATCTTACAGAGGAAGAGACCAAAGACCAGAGAGGGCAACTAACTGGTCCAAAGCCACCTCCCTGAAGCCAGAATTCAAACCTGGATCTGCCTGACCATAAGACAGATCTGAAAATAGAAATGAGACCAAACCTCAACAAATTGCCAACAACAAAGTTCTGATTATTTTTCCAATATATGCGCCATGTCTGACATTTAGTGAGTGAGCCTTCGATAAAATTCTGTGTCTTGAGTGAGTACATCAGCGATTACAAGGATGTATCACAAAGCTCTGAAATATCCTCCATTTCCATCCTCTCCCTACACGGCAACACCTCCTAGGATGTTAAGGTGGCATAAAACTTAGTAGCGGTTGCAGCATTTATATTGCTGTCTTCAATTCACCCAAGGGATTAAACATTAATACTTTAAATGCCTCACCTGTAGGTTGGTTCTCAAGAAGCACACTCTGAAATGGAGTTGAGCAGTGTTTCATAAGGGATGCTAAGGATCAACCGCTGGGAAGGGAGAGAAGGAGGCAGGATGAGCAGAGAGAGAAACTGAGCTAGGAGCTCCAGAGATGACCAAGTTGGGTCAAGATGCCCAGGTCTCGATCATGCCCAGACACCACATCAGTCTGCCATTGTGTGTCAGCCTCCCCAGGTGGGCACATGACCTCAAGAGAGGTGGATATTGCATCCCTGGCAACAGGGGCGGGGGGGGGGGGACGACAACCCCTCCATTGGCTAATCCGGGCAGCTCATCTGCCCACTGTAGCCTAGAGAGTCTGGCTTTGTTTTGTTTTGCTGCTAAACCACCTTAACGTTCATTCCCTTTAAATTCCCTTGGAGTTGCAATCTGGTCGCCAATGTTAGAAATTCTATATAAACAGAGTTTGTATCATTCACCAGATCAAACATTGAACATTCTCAGCTTCATACCAAGTTCATTTCCAGTCTACTTTTGAACTGTATTGAATATTAAATGCATTTTGTACTTTTTAAAAAAAGGTTTTTATTTTACTTATTCTCACCTGGTGGGATGAATAAATGACATACATAATTTTGCTCTCTCTCTTTGTCATGAATGACCAGCTCACTCTTGGCTGTTGTGTAGTGGATGAACCCACTGGACAGGGCCCTCCTAATGTCATCCTTCTGTCCAGGTGAGGGTCACAGTGCTGGAGGACAATGATCCCTTTGCCCAGTACCACTACCTGTTGACAGTCTACACTGGACACCGGAGAGGGGCAGCTACTTCCTCGAAGGTACCTGACCATTCAAGACAGCCCCCCTCCCCTGCTCTGCGTTGATTAGTGTGTCCCACCCCACAAAGCGCTTGCTGGCTCATTGTCAAGTCATTTTAGCATGGTGGATTTAGTGTTGTAAGGTGTTTTGTTTTTTTTTTTAAAGGAAAGAATCTTTTTGCCAAACAAAATATCCCCCCCAAGCCCTAATATTTAAAAATATAGAGGAAAATAGGTTAAGGGAGAGTTGAGGTCTAGCACTGTGCCTTTGGTTATCTCCCTTATCCTTACCAAAGAATAACTCAGATGGTTAATTGGTAACCTGCTCACAAATCTGCTCACATATGAAGAATCAGTAAACTGTTATTGGTGAATAAAGAGAAAACAGAATTTTTAAGAGAAAAGAGGAAATGGAAGGAAAGAAAAAAATGCCTACCATTTGAAAACAATGAGTCTTGAGTTACATTTTTTTGGATAAACTGATGAGCTGGCATCTAGCTAAGAGGTCAGGCTGAGCCATCTGTCCTTTAGCAGGCTGGCTAGAGGTAGTGAAAAAACTATCTCACTCATAAATTCTCTGAATTTCTTGAGCATTTAGCTGTGGAGCATTCAGCAGGTTGTCTCTGTAATGTCTCAGCATCCTTAGCTAAGTCTAGCCTGTGCCACATCCCTCATCAGAATATACTGTTCTCTGTGGTAGCCTTTACTAAAACTGAGGGCTCCATGGAACATAGTTTGAGAATCACTGGCACTGTGTATATTATCCTGGAGAAAGCTCTATTGTTTGTTTGTTTTTTCAAAAATGACATTAAGCTTCATTAGAGCAGAGTGTTTACTTTTTACTTTTTTTAAACTTTAAATTCAATTTGCCAACATATAGCATAATACCCAGTGCTTATCCCATCCAGGGCCCTCCTTAGTTCCCATCACCCAGTTACCCCATCTCCTCACCCCATCCACCCCATCCCTCCCCTTATGCAACACTTTGTTTCCCAGAGTTGGGAGCCTCTCATAGTTACATTTTACTTTTTAAATTTTATTTTATTTTATTTTATTTTATTTATTTATTTATTTATTTATTTAAATTTACTTATTCATTCATGAGAGACACACACAGAGAGAGAGAGAGAGAGAGAGAGAGAAAGGCAGAGACACAGGCAGAGGGAGAAGCAGGCTCCATGCAGGGAGCCCGACATGGGACTCGATCCCAGGACTCCAGGATCACGACCTGGGCTGAAGGTGGTGCCAAAGCTCTGAGCCACCCAGGTTGCCCTTAAATTTTATTTTTATTTATGTATTTATCTTATTTTTATTTTAAAAATTATTTTATTTTGATTTATTGCTGTGTCTTTGGTCCTCAACGAGCTGTCTAACATGGAGTAAGTGCTCAGTAACTACTTGTGGAATAAACATAGGAGTTAACTTCATCCATCTAATGAAACATTCATCTCATTTCCATTTGATACTCAAAAGTCCACCAGGAAAGGAGTGAAAACTTGTTATCCACAGGCTAGTTCTCTTTCTGGAGAGTTGTAGTCACATTTCAATTTGATATTGTCTTAGTTTGGGTATCTGGCACAGGCCAGGGATGCTGCTAAACACCCTGCAATGCACAGGAAAGCCCCCAGAGTAAAAAATTATTGAGTCCAGAATGTCCATAGTGAAGAAACCCTGCTATGGAAGCAGACTTGAAACTAGGATTCCAGTGTAAGAAGCAGTGTAAGTGTAAGAAGCTGATTTGAGGGGCGGATCCTAGGACACCCCAGTAGAGGACAAGAAGCCTACAGGGAACAGAAGTAGACAATAAAGGCTGCCAAACTAGGCAGCTGGAGCTAGTCCCATGATGGGACTTTGGAAAACAGTAACCAACGTGGGCCTCAAAGTCATCCCAGCTGATGGCTGAGGGAGCTGGCTTATTTATGCACCAATCCCACCAGTCATTGGTGGAGGACAGCTCACAGTACCCTTCATTCTCTGGCTCTTCCAGTCTCTGCTCTCACAGCCCAAACCCACCCCCCCACCCCCGCCCCGGAAAGTGATGCAGCTGCTGGCAGTTGGATGTAGGTGCAGGGATTGCTATAGCAGTGAGGCTGAGGGATGTGGGCTGAGCACAGGTGGTTGAGCTGCAGCTGTTTGGCTAGGAAATCAGCATCACCTGGATGGCTACAGAAAAGCAGATTCCTGGGCCCTGTCCCCAGCATTTTTAGTTGGTAGGTCTGGAGGAGGGCCTAGGAATATGTACTTTCAAGATAATGGGCACTCATGATTTATATCTCAGTGCCAGGTGCTTTGGGAGACTGTGGGAATATAATTGTTGCCAGCGGGGGAGGGGGACATTTCCTACCCTATAGCCCTTACAAATAAATATATGAAAAGTTTAAAAAGGTTACCAAGAAATGTTTTATAACTCGTGCTGAAGATATAAATGTAGATAGTGTCATCCCAAATCTTCATACACTGAAAAATAACTCAGGCAGGTCCAAGATGGGAGGAGGAGAGAATGAAGGGGGCATGCTATGTTGGTACTCATAGGTTTTTGGGAAATTCCAATGAAACATATCCACTAGGGCTTGGTTACCACGTGGAGTTGGCCACTCCTAGTCTCTGGATTTCAGGTGACTGTCACCCTATATGGCCTGGATGGAGAGAGTGAACCCCACCACCTGTCAGACCCTGACATCCCAGTTTTTGAGCGAGGAGGAGTGGATGTCTTCTTACTCTCCACCCTGTTCCCCCTGGGGGAACTGAAGAGCCTGCGGCTATGGCATGACAACTCAGGGGACCGGCCATCCTGGTAAGTCAGGGGTGGGCACACCATGAGAACCCACTAAATACCACACCAGAGCTGGGCACTGTGCATTTGCTGCCTGGCTGATCCTCACATGTCTCTGCAAATACATAGAATGGATTCCACTTCATAGATAGAGACACTGATGGTCAGAGAGACCTACCCATCCACAAGCCACACAGACTGGATCAATACCTAGGAGAAGGACTGGCAGTGGCAACCCTGGGGTCCAGTGCTAGCCCCACCCTTGGCATATGTGCAGTATCAACCTTCATTTAGCCCCCAGTTTCCCATCTGTAAAATGGGGATAGATGCCCATTGTAAAGACAAATCTTGCCTACTAAGAGGACACTAAATGAGACATTGGGCTGATTCTTTAGTAGAAGAGCTAAGAACACCTGTCACAGCTGAGCACTAAGTTAAGCCTTCCTGTTTCTGTGCCTTTTCTCATTGGCTCCTCAAGGGCAAGTACTCTCATTCTTGTTTTATAGGTGGGAAAAATCTAAACTCAGAGAAGACAAGTGACTTGTCCAAGGTGACACACCTGGCAAACTCCGAGCTAAGCATCCACCTGAGGATTCTGTGTGAGGCCAAAACTAGTGACCTAAAGGAGTCATTTCCAATCTGATCACCCATCAGTGGCTTGCAACTTAAAAACAAAAAACAAAAAACAGAGCATGGGACGCCTGGGTGGTCAGCAGTTGAGCATCTGCCTTTGGCTCAGGGCGTGATCTCAGGATCTGGGATTGAGTCCCACATCGGGCTTCCTGCGAGGAGCCTTCTCTCTCTACCTATGTCTCTGCTTCTCTCTCTGTATCTCTCATGAATAAACAAATAAAATCCTAGAAAAACAAAACAAAACAGAGCACTTACACTGCTGACATACCAGCAGAGGAGAGATGATTTCATTTCTTCCCTGGGTCTCCAAGACCTAAATCAGGTTGGATGATACCCATGAAATCCTGAGTCCAAAATAGATGGTTTACTCTCTGGGTGGAAGCCTGCAGGAAGATCAGGTTGTGTGCCTAAGTTTGCACCTCCCTGAATGCATACAATTTACACAACTTGGCTTTCCTCACTTGCATCTGGTTACTGGCCGTGGGCTTACTGCCCTGCACCAGAGTTAATAGTTTCAGAATGTACCTTCTTGCAGCATATCTGCGAAAACATGGCGGCCTCCAAGAGCTGGCTCTCCACACTAGCTGAGCTCCCACATGAGGCCAATTCACCCACTGATTAGGGCATTTTGGTCAAGGCACCAAATAAAAACAGTGCAGAAAAATACGAAATCTTTCTTTTTAGGAGTTTTTGTTCTTAAATGCAGGTTTGCAAAGCTGTTACCTTCATGGTATCCAAAGAAGCCTCAACCCCTAACCTTGTCCTCAGAAGTATGGGTCTCTTCTCCAGGTATGTGAGCCGGGTGCTGGTGCATGACCTGGCTAGGGACCGGAAGTGGCATTTCCTCTGCAATTCGTGGCTGTCCATTGATGTCGGAGACTGTGTCCTTGACAAAGTATTTCCTGTGGCCACAGAGCAGGACAGGAAGCAATTCAGGTACTTTTTTTTTCTTTTTAAGGAAATGCTGTTTACCTTGTTGTTTCATCTCTAGGGAAGTTGCACTGCAATCCAATCAAAGCAAGATAAAAGCACATTTTGGCTATTGGAACTGGGTGACATTAATGACCAATTATTTTTTCTTGTTGGGATTGAGGGGCCCTGGAGGGACATGGACCCTTGGACATAGATCTTTGAGGTGGTGAAATTGTTGAACAGTTATCCATATTTCCTTACACATGTTTTAGAAAAATATATTTTATATTAGTGAACAGATGGATTTGAATGGTGATTCCATGTCAGGTCATCTGGGGCTCCTTCTTCATGCAATTTTACCCTAGATGGGTATTTCAGCATGTGTGTCCTTTGGCTTTCCTTCCTTCCACATCTGGTTAAACACATAAAAGCAAGTACAAATATATACACACACACTCATGTGTACACACACATAACACCACAGACTATTTATTTTCTATCTTTTAAAATGGCATTACTCTAAATGTCACCTTTTTTCTTTTTTTAATATTTCATTTATTTATTTGAGAGCAAGAGAGAGCACAAGTGGAGGAGAGAGGCAGAGGGAGAAGCAGGGAGAAGCTTAGCAGGAAACCTAATGTGGGACTCTATCTCAGGACCCTGAGCTCATGACCTGAGCCTAAGGCAGACACTCAAATGACTGAGCCACCCAGGTGCCCCTGTCACCTTTTTTCTTTGATGATAGACCATAAACATCCTTCCAGGACAGTAAGTTTAGGTCAAAGTTTTCCTCACTGGCTGTGCAATTTTCCACAGACTAAATGTCCCACAACTAATTCAACCATTCTTCTATCAATGGACATTTAGCCTGTTCCCAACCAATATTAAAAAAGTCAAGAGACTCCACAAAATTCTGACAAGTATGAAGATGCCGGGCCAGTGTTCCTGCTTGACTCCAATCTGCTGGAGCGGAGTACCAGCCTTCTTCTAAGAGCCATGTGTTCTCTGTGTTGCCACAGTCCTCACCTACTCCCTAATACCTTACTCCCAACACACTTGATTTAACTTGACTTTAGAGGTCCCTCTAGGCATTTGACTTTGTGACCTCTACTTTTTTTTTTTTAATTTTTATTTATTTTATGATAGTCACACAGAGAGAGAGAGAAAGAGAGAGGCAGAGACATAGGCAGAGGGAGAAGCAGGCTCCATGCACCGGGAGCCCGACGTGGGATTCGATCCCGGGTCTCCAGGATCGCGCCCCGGGCCAAAGGCAGGCGCTAAACCGCTGTGCCACCCAGGGATCCCTGTGACCTCTACTTTAAATGGCTTCTGAGTTGGGTTCAAGAGCAAAGTCTGTTTCCAGTGAGTTTACTAAAAGGTGACTTTTCCTCCTTGCTGCCACTGTGAACAGTTGAGCCTGCAAAGGGAAGAAGTTGGAGTCACAGAGACTTGAGCCCCAGGAGAAGCAGAACATCGATGTGGGCACACAGTGCACAGTTCCACAGGCCTCCTTCTGACTGGCTGCATGCCCTTGTAAAAGTCAGCTCATCTCTCCAGGCCTCAGTTTCTACATCCAAAGAATGACTTGTTCAGTGTGCTTGCCCCAAGGGGACCTGTGCAGGTCCTGTGAAATGATGTGGGTAGCATACTTAGCACAGTGAGTGGCTCAGAGTAAGTGCTCCATTATAAGAACAGATATTATCCTCTCAATGCATCAAATGTGTGATGCCTAGAAACCAGACAAAGAGCCGTCTGAAGGCAGGGCTGTGTCATTCCCCCATGAATCCTGGTGCCCAGCAGAACATGTGGCACACTGCATCAGACTCACCAAATATTTGTTGAACTGTCAGTAGTACGATGAGTAGAACAATCATGTGGAAAGTCACTGGTGTTGGTACCTGACCTTTCTCCTACGTACCTTTACTCTGCACAGCAGAGAGATGGGTCAAAGTACTTTGCAAGCCTGAAGGGTGCTGGCATTAGCCACCAGAACAGGCGCCAGCTGGAGATGTCAGTTCCACACACTCTCAGGAGAATCTGGGCTCCTGTGCAAGTCCTGTGGTTAGACTAAATTCTAGACTAACTGAATTCTAGTCTAAATTCTAGACCAACACAGATGCCTAAGGACAATATGGTGCCATTTTCAGAAACTCTGTCTTGCAATTTTGATCCTCTCAAACTGAGCCTGAAGTTAGAGCCTAGGATTTTTAACCAGTATCCTCTAATTCACCGACTATAATAAACCTAACAACATTATAGTTACATTATTATTTTGAAATTATAACAAAAATAATCATTGCTAACACTGATGAACACTCCCACATATGCCAGCTACTTTGTCAAATGCTTTACAAAAATCATTGCTTAATCCTTTCAACAATCCCATGAGGCAGGTTCTGTTATAATCCCCATTTTGCAGATGAGTAAACTGACATGCAAAGAGGAAAGGAACTTGTCTGAGGACACACTGTGAGTAGGAGGGCTGCCTAGGATTCCAACACACTCCGTTCGGAGCCCACATCATTAGCTCTAAGTGATCCTAAGATGCTACATGTCTTCCACATTAGAGAACATAGAGGATAAATCTTAGAAACAAACCCCTCCCTCTTATGCTAAGATTGCTCTGAAGAGACCAGTCTTCTCCCATCCCTGCCCCCTACCCCGCCTTTTCACAGCCACCTGTTTTTCATGAAGACCTCCACGGGCTTCCAGGATGGACACATCTGGTACTCCATCTTCAGCTGCTCAGCTAGGAGCAACTTCACCCGTGTCCAGAGGGTGTCCTGCTGCTTCTCTCTGCTTCTCTGCACCATGCTGACCAGCATCATGTTCTGGGGTGTTCCCAAGGACCCAGCTGAGCAAAAGATGGACTTGGGTAACTCACAATGTCATGACAGAGCTAGTGGCCAGTGGGTGCCACATAACTCCCAAGGTCCCAAGACCACCTTCAGGTTCAGTAATTCCCTAGAACTATTCACAGAAGTCAGAAACACCATTAAGCTCATTATAGACATAAGATAGAGATTAAAACCAGGAAAGGAAAGAGGCACATGGGGCAGGGTCCAGGTAGGGACCAGGTAGGACTTCCAGTTGTCTTCTCCCAGGGGAGCTATGACAATGCTCACTCTTTCTGACAATGATGTGTGACAACATACATGGAGTATTGCCAACCAGGGACGCTCACCTGAGCCCTAGTGTCCAGAATTTTTACTGGGGCTTGCTCACATAGACATATCTGACCCCCACATGGCTGACCTTAGCATCCAACCTCTCCAGAGACTGAGGTGATACTGTGTGGCCAAGGCCTACATCATAAATCACTCTTAACATAGACTATACAGTGTGGCCCAAGATCTCAGGTAAACAAAGGTGAACCTACCAGACAGAACATCTCAAGAGCTTAGAGGTCACCTCCCAGGAGCCACTCAAGGGCAAGACCTCTCTCTGGGCAAGATTAATCTTTACTGTGCAGCCACTTTCTGGAAGCAGTGGAGGAGACTTTCCCATGGACCCTTTCCTTCCTCTGTTCTAGGTAAAATTGAATTCACCTGGCAGGAAGTAATGATTGGACTGGAGAGCTCTCTCCTCATGTTCCCTATCAACCTCCTAATTGTTCAGATCTTTCGAAACACCCATCCTCGGGTCACTAAGGAGCAGAAAACTGGGAAATGGGACAGAGGCCCCCTCAATCTGGCCTCCTCACTGCAGCCCATGGAGGATGGTCTTCTGACACTTGAAGTGGTGACCAAGGCATGTCTTCAACCTTGGCGGTGTGAGGGTGCTTGGGCCTGGGCAGAAATGGTGGGAGGGAGTCCTGGGGCTTGAGGCCCGGCAATCCACCCCATGATGTCTGACAGCATCAGTCACCAAGGTTCATCAACAGGCACACACGTTCAGTTGTGCACATATATACATGTGTACACACACATACACATTGTGCAGGTGCATGTGTATACATGCACATATATATACAAAGACATACACACATATATACCTTTGTATACCTGTACATGTACACACATGCATATGCACACACACCATACACATATACACATGCACACATACATACACACAAACACCTACATATATATACGCGCACACACGTTTTGTGTTCCTAGTGCATACAAAATATTAAACTTTTACACTTTTATCATAGATCCCAGCTGGATCCCTGGATCCCCACAGAAGGGACTCCCTTTGCATTCATTCACTTAATAAACATTTACCGAGCACCTAATACATGACATACTTTGAGAAAAAGAGCCTGGAATGAGCCAGTTTGAATCCTAGAAAAGGGATTTTATAGGTGACAAAATGGAAGCTTGGGATGATCCAACATGATATCTCAGTGGGCAAAGCTGGGATTCAAACCCAAACTGCCAGGCGCCGGGGTGAATGCTCTTAACCACTATGCTGCCCCCTCACCTTTAGCTCACCTTTCCCTTACCCAACCTGGGCTGACTTGCAGGATATGTGGAGACTTGTCAGCAACCTGTTTAAAGCTCTGAAAGTGCCACCACCTGCCTCTGGCTGGGACTCAGCAACCTTAACGGACATCAATCAACTGCTGGTCTTGATGGAAGATGTCATCTGTCTACAGAACATGGAAGGGCAGGAGTTCTGGGAGGAAGCCAAACAGAGAGAGGACCCTTTAATACTGCCTCTTGGGTCTCTACAAGTGAAAGGTAAGTCCTGATGTGTCTGGGCTGAGAAAGGGGGCATGTCTGGGCCAGGTGGAGGCAGGTCTGTATCACTAGGGAGTGAAGTCCTACTTGGTCTCCCTCACTGATCTCCACTGCAACCACTTGCTATCACCTCCCACTGTGCACACAGGCAACCCGCTCTCTTTACGATACCAAGCTGCCTTGCCATTAAAGACCTTTACTCATGTACCTGTCCTTTCATTGAGAATATTCTTTCTCTTCTCCTCTCTTAGCTAATTCCTAATCAGACTTTAGTTTGTAAAGGAGTGTTTTAAGCACTCCTTCCTCAGGGGGGCAACCCCATACTTCAGGCCACAACAGATCTCCAGACACATACTGTTTAGCCCCTAGGTGTCTCTTGCATTGCTTTTACACAGCCTGCTGCCAAATCATGACTTGTGTGACGAGCTGTTTAAAATCTGCAACCATCCTGGCCCCATGTAGCTACTGAGCACTTGAAATGTGGCTGGTGTGATGGGAAAACTACATTTCTTATCTTAATTTCAATAAATTAAGGGGGCCAGTGGCTATCATACTGGCTGGTGAGGGTTAAGAATGCTGCCATTTTTAGCGCACCAGGCTAACCACTAAACCTTGTTTAGAATACAGACATAGGGTCTACACAATGGGGAATTTGAATTCATAAACTCTTCATCCACCCCTCTGATATAGTGGATTTCATTTTTGTAGCTAAGGCCAGAATCTGCAGTTTGAACCAGTCACTCAGGTGACTTAAAAGCACACTGAATGTTGAGAGTCAATGACCTCAAAACAAGATCATATGTCCTTACTGGCTGGGCCCATGCTGACTCTGTGGTCAGCCCAACCTTGACCCCATGCTCCAGCTACCCTGCAGGATTTGTCCCAGAGAGCCGGGCTTGGGCTATGAAGGCAGTTCTGCGGGAACTCTGCTCATACCTGCACTGGACATCTGGCCTTGAATTTGGGGGCTTTGGTGTTCATAGCAGAGGCCTTAGACTATGGACTCTTGAGTCAGTCAGGCCCTGGGACTCCCCCAGCTGCAAAAACAGCTGTGCAACCTTGGACAAGTTGCTCAACCTATGACTTAGCTTATTCGCCTGTAAAATGGGAGTATTGATCCACCTTGCCTCTTGGCTCATTCCGAGAACTGAATGAGGTCATAAGACACATGAAAAGTTTAGACTCAGCCTGATACAAAGCAGGCATTCAGTAGGTGGTGTTACAATTGATCGGGAGTGATGGTATCTTCCAGAAACATTGCCAGAGGGCTTGCAACATAAAGGCTGCTGATGTCAGAACCTGCAGCTGTGGCTTCTGCAAGGAGGCTGAGGGAGGAGGCCTGAGTCAGAGGGAGGCCCCAGACCTTCACCGTCATCTAGCCCAAGCCTAGCTGTACCCTTCACAATGCTGGTTACCTTCCCACTCATTCACTTCTCACTGGTGACCTTGAGGAGCTGTGGGAGAGGTGATCTCTCCTGCCACTTCCCCTATCTAGCTTCACATACCTCTTGCAAATATAAACACTGGTCTGATCAACCTGGGCCCTTACTGCTCTGGGAGAAGGTGCCCCTGGGCTCCAGAGTCCTAGGCCTGGTTCTGCTGGGAGAGGCCAAGCTCCCCCATGGTCTCTCCAGGTCAAAGCATGGGGAATAGTGGAAATGTTCAGGTTTGTTTTTTTTCTTGCAATGAGTAATTTAAAACAAAAAAAAAACCTTTGTTTTAAAACTTTTTAGGAAGCTAAAATTAAAAAAAAAAAAAACAATTGTAGGGAAATATTCATGAGATAATTGGGGAAAGAGGTGACCATGTGTGTATTTCATCTGATTAAGGGATTATTGTTACTGAAAAGTTGAAAATGACATCATGGTTTTATTTTTAAAGAGTCCCTATCTTCTGTAGAAGCCTACTGCAATATTTAGTGACATGACCTGGGCCTTGGAATTTGCTTCAAAATCACCCATGTGTTGGGATCCCTGGGTGGCTCAGTGGTTTGGTGCCTGCCTTCAGCCCAGGGCATGATCCTGGAGTCCCAGGATCAAGTTCCATGTCGGGCTCCCTGCTTGGAACCTGCTTCTCCCTCTGTGTATGTCTCTGCCTCTCTCTGTCTCTCATGAATAAATAAATAAAATATTTGAAAAAAACAAAAAACAAAATCACCCACGTGGAGAGAGTGGGCTGGGTGCCAGGGAAGCAAGACTGGCCACGAGTTGATAATTTTTTTTTTTTTTTACGAGTTGATAATTTGAGTGGTGGGTGTGTGCAGGTTTATCTCATTATTCCATTATTCTACTTTTAAGTTTAACATTTTTCATAATAAAAATAAGTTGAAAACAAAAGATTAAGACTAAAACAATCTTTGTCACCAGGCAAATCTTGTATATATTATTTGCTGATGAGATAACACCATGTCTAGGATTTGCTTTAAGGTATTCCAAAAAGAGAAAAAAGTTGTGTGTGTGTGGGGGGGGTAGTTTGCAGAGACAAAACAAGATTGGCAAAAGGTTGTGGCAGCAGGTGATAGGTATTTATTCTGTTTTCTTTTGTCGATATATTAGGAAATTGTGAGAGTTGAACATACGAATCCTAACTGGCCATGGCAGCCTGGCACCTTTCCCCATCTTTCTCAGCCTAGATCTCTCATGGCATGGCACATAGTAAGTGCTCAACATAAGGAAGCTGTTACTAACACCACTGTTTTTATGGCAGGCAGTCTGCTCCGTCATTCGGCACCAGCTGATGCTCTCTCTCCCTTGCCCTCCAGAACGAATGCAATGCCTGATGCCGGAGGTAGTCCCAAGTGACTCCCTGAAGGACAATGCCTACAAACAGTGTCTCTACCTTCAGCTGGAATACATGGAGCAAGAACTTCAGCTGGTGGGACCCCATGGCTTCCCGCAGGGCCAGAACCACACCCGGGCCCTCAGCCAACTGCAGATGCTGAAGGGCCGCCTGCGAGGACAGCTGGGCACCCCACCCCCAGCATACACTGGGTAATCCACTCCCCTGGGTGCTGAGTGGGCACCTGCCCCCAGTGGGGGAGCCTGCAGAGAGAGCGTATCCGAGGCCACCTCGGAAGGATGTTCACCCAAATCTCCCCAGGCAGAAGTGATTCAGGATTCCTGTACAAATTCAGGGAGGAAGGATTTGAATAGGGCTATTTGCCAAAGGCAGTTGTAGTTTACAGTTTAGAACCATATTCATGTGGGCTGTTTCCTAATTGTGCACCCTTGGACAAGTCCCTCAACCTCTCTGAGCTGCAGTGTCCTCATCTGTAAAATGGGAATAATTCCTACCTCCTAACTCAAAACACATTTTTAAACATAATCAGTGAAATCTGAGTACACAGGCTATTAGATGACACTGAGGAATTACTGTTAATTTTGATTGGTGTGACAATGGCACTGTAATTCAGTAAGAACATCATTTTTGAGAAATATTCTGAATTAGGGATGATTTCACATTATGTCTAGAATTTATTTTTAAATATCCCAGCAAAAAATAAAATAAATAAACCCAAAAACCAAAATGGAGAGAGGGAGGGAGAGAGACACTGAAGATAGATGGGATAAGCATAACAGGGAAGTGATGGCTGTTGAATGGCTGTTGAGCTAGTTGTTGGAGGTATGTAGTGCTCACTGATTTTTGTATGATGAGAAATTTTCATAATAAAAACTTTAGAAAAAATTATAGAGTACCAGCCTTCTAGGCTTCCCATGAATAATCTAGCACTTTCTATATTCAATAGGTCTTCTAAACCCATGAATAACAGAGCAAATCTGTGCAAAGCACTTCATGTGGGGACTGGCTCTGAAGCACTGAATAAATGTGACCTCAACAGAACAAAAGTCTACCTGCCAGATAGAATACAGAACAGCCCTTTGAGTAGGATATGAGATACAGAGGAGAAAACTGAGAGTCTAAGAGGTCAAAGAGCTTGGCCCCAGCCAGAGAGCTGGTGGGGGTGAAGTGGGATTTGAACTTGAGCCCAGAGGGTGCCACTCTGATCACACCCACCCTGCTTTACAGCTTCCGGATGGCCAGCAAGCCTCCTCGTGGCCTGCCCTGGTGGTGCGTCCTAGTGGGCTGGCTCCTGGTGGCGGCCACAAGTGGCGTGGCAGCCTTCTTTACCATGCTCTACGGCCTGCACTACGGGCGGGCCGGCTCCCTCAAATGGCTCATCTCCGTGGCCATCTCCTTCGTGGAGAGCGTGTTCATCACCCAGCCTCTGAAGGTGAGGCTGCCCTTGACGCCTGTGCCCACACTCTCCTTTCTCCCAGCTGCTCTGTCCTTAGGCTCAGCCATTCTTTATCTGTTCATTACAAACCTACACAGTACCTTGTCTGTGCCTTGCTGGGGGGAAAATGATAATGAAGTTAATCACCATAATAATCCAAGCACTGGGATTGGGGCTGGGGAGGGGGGTGTGTACAGAGACTAGGCCAGGCCAGGCAGCTCACCAAGATGTGGTAAGTCAGAGTCACAGTCACCCTCAAGAGGGTCCTCATCTCCGTACTAAAAATGATAACCTGAGATTAGGAAGGTAAAGTCACAAACATCTTGTGCTAGGTCACATGTATAAATATGAATAATACCATATTTCCTCAATTCTAGAAGTCCTTTTAATTGTGAGGTAGGCCAGCAATTTGTAGGAACTTTATCTTTAGAAAAAACAAAACAAAACAAAACACCAAGTCATTAAATACGTGCATTATTTGGAAGATGCACTCCTATCTCTGAAATGTAAAGTTACTGTCAGAGTTGGAGAAATACTGAGCCACAGCTCCCCCTGGAAGGAATCAGGTGGTAGGAATATATCATTGCACTGGGGTAGGGGGTGGGGGCTGCAGAAAGGAGAGGATATTTACAGTGAATCTGGACGCCTATGAGACTCTCCAAATCTCACCCCCATCGCATCCATTAGTTCCCCAGTTCTGCCCCCAATAGCCTTTATCAGAAGATTTAAACAACTCCTGACATCTCTAATCTAGTCTGAGAATAGTAAGAATAGAGTCACGAGCCATTTTGGTCCCAACCAAAGCACAGAATCCTTCTAAGCTCATGCATTTAGGTGCAGAGATGAAGGCATGGATGGAATGAATTACTTAATACAGAAGAAAGGGAAGGGACGGAGGGAGAAGGGAGATGGAACTCAGCACTAGAGGTAGTATAAGACATAAGAGGGTCCACCAGCAGGGGGGGCGCAGGTGGGAAAGCTGGTATGAGAAGCAGGGGGAGCTCAGGATTCACTGGCTCTGCTTGGTGGCCAGGTGCCCTGGCCCTCTCCTTTCACAGCCACATCCCTTCTCAGCACAGGATGGGCTGGTTCCCATCTGACTTCCCCAGAGCATGGCTTCTGTGCCCAGGACACAGTTGATAGTTTCCATCCCAGGCCTGGGTTTCATAGCAGGTGTTTTCCAGGTGCTGGGCTTTGCTGCCTTCTTCGCACTGGTCTTGAAGAGAGTGGAGGACGAGGAGGAGCCCGTGGCCTCCCTCCCAGGACGTCTGTCTAGCCCAGGTAATGGCGCACAGGCAGAGGCAGGGTCCTGGAACCCAATGAAGCTAAGACAGTCCTATAGAGCCCAGCTGCTGAGCTTCTTGCCCCATCAATCCTTCACCCCTGATTGGAGAAGCACCCCCAAACCATCCAAAACCAAACGACTCCTTCCTGTCTCTAGAGCAACCTTGTTCCTTCTCTACCCCAGCCTTTCTCTCTGGTCATGCACCCAAGCATGACCCCTTGGCCAGAAGAGGCCCCTTGGGGGCCGAGCTCTGCATGGCTGTCATTCTCTGTGTAATCACAAGCAAGGAGCTTTCTCCTCCAAGGCTCAAGGCCCTGGTCTTAGAACAAAAACCAAAACAGAACATGCTTGAGGTGAGCTGCAGAGAGTTCAGGGACAAGGGTCTGCAAACCACAGCCAGGAGGCCAAATCTAGCTCACTGCTTGTTCTCATAAATGAAGTTTTATTAGAACAGCGCCATGCTGACCCCTGTCAGAGGAGGCCACTGAGCAGCCCCCTGCACCCCAACCTGGTTTCATACTTCCCAACCTAAACTCCTGAGAATGCCTACAATAAGACAATCATAAAAACTAGCAAACAGAACAGAATCAACACTCTAGTACTCTATGCACATATTCTGACATTCAGGGAAAATGAAACGGGAGCAAATATACAAAAGGCACACCGACATTATTGCACTGACCTTATTATATAGTGTGGTTACCTCCTCGATGGGCCTGTATTCTTCCACTCTAAGATAGGGTTTGGGTTTGTTTTTTGTTTTGGCTTTGCAGATCCAAAAGGTCCATTAAAATATTCTTCCCAAGACAAAAGAGTAATTTTTGTCCAAAGAGACGCCAGCTTCCAGAACAATTAAATATTCATTCAGTCATTCCTCTGGCAGCCACCCAGGGAGTACTTGCCGTGTGCCAGACAGTTTGATGGCTTAGGAACATGATTTACATAAAATCCACTCGCTGCAAGTGTACAATTCATTGATTTTAGTAGATTTCTACAACTGTGCAACCACTGTCTTAATTCAGATTCGGAACAGCTCCATCACCCCTCAGAAGGTTCCCTCTTGACCATCTGAAGCCAATCTCTGCTCTCACCCTAGGCAATGCAGCACTGGATAATGGAGCAGGTTGCCTTTGGAAGGTACAGCCCACTTAGGGAGACCCATTAAACAAGTTAACAACACAAGTGTGAAATGTAAGGAGAACTTGGAGAGAGACCAGGAGAATGCAGGCTCCTCTGCTGAGGTGGTAACTACATTGGCTCCTGGAGCCTGGCAAAGGGAGGGACTGCACCCTGGACCCTTGCAAAGGCCCCTGAGAAAGGACAGAGCTTGTCATTTTACAGTGATTACTGACAGTGTAGCCCAAGCATAAGGAATTAGGAGGAGAATGGTTCAAAATGAGGGCAGAGAGGTAGGTGGGGAGCACAGCCTTGAGGCACCCGGGAAGTGCTGGGGTTTTGGAGGGCTGCTACATAGGACAGAAGCATGGTCTGTCTTGTGCTCTGAGAAAGATTACAGAGGCTGCTCTTAGGAGACCAGAAGTAGTGGGTCAAAAGTAAAAGTGGGGAAAAGACTACTGGAATGATCCAGACAAGAGGTGACATGGGCTGGCCGTGGGGGATGGAAAGAAAGGCATGGATTCAAAAGACAGTTGGGACAGTACACCCCTATCGGAACGGCTAAAGTAAAAAGTGGTGATAATACCAAATGCTGACAAGGATGCAGAGAATATGGGGCACTCACACACTGCTGGGAATATAAAATGGTACAGTCACTCTGGAAAAGTTTGGCCGTTCCTTTCAAAACTAAGAATGGATTCACCATATGCCCCAGCAAGTGCATTCTTGGGCATTTATCCCAGAGATATGAAGACTTATTCCCATGCAGAGAATAAGTCATGTTCACAGCAGGTTCATTTGAAATAGCTAAATGGCCGCTCCTAGGAATCTACCCAAGAGACATGAACATATATGTCTATACCAACATCTGTACATGAATGTTCATAGTAGCATTATTCATAACAGCCAGAGCTAGAAATAATTTAGGTGTGAGTGCATAAGCAAACAGGAGTGTATCCATACCAAAAAAAGGAACTAAATACTAATTACACAACAACATGGATGGACTCCAAACCATTATGCTAAGTGAAAGAAACCAGACACAAGAAACGAGGCACTGTAGGATTCCATCTAAATCTAAGATCCAGAAAAAAATCTATAGAGACAGAAAGCAGATTAATGAGGCTGAGGGTGGAACAGACTGGAAGTAGGAACGGACTTCACAGGGACGTGAGGGAACCTTCTGGGTTGATGAAGATGTTCTAAAACTGGGTTGTGGTGATGGTTGCCCAACTCTGTACATGTACTTGAAATCACCGAAGGAGGTAGCCTTCTAATGGGAAAATTTATGAAAACCATAGCTCGATGAAGTGACTTGAAAAAGAAGATATTTAGAATTAGACATGACAGGACTTTGAAATATAAATTACCCTCCTTCTTCCATCTGTTATGGTTTCAGGAAGACTGAGACCTGTCCTAGGGTCCAGGAGCACAGGGTGGGGAGGGCCTTGTGCTTTCAGTACTAAGAAAATCCTCCAGCTGGAGGAGGAACAGCATTCTGAGCACTGGGATGGTGGGGCAGAGGCATGGAGGGCAGCCCCGGAAAATGGCTCCTGAGGAGGAGGGATGATAGATCCTGATGTTCCTTGTGCGAGGGGACACTTCTGGATGCAAAAGTAGAGGCTGGTTCTACTGTCCTCGTGCCCTTGCTTTCACAGACCCTACTGCCTTGTTCCGAGCACGAAGATGCAGCAGAAAGGACATTTACCAGCCACCTTTGACCACTGACATCGAGAAGATGAAAACCACCCATCTCAAGGAACAGAAGGCATTTGCCTTCATCAGAGAAATCTTGGGTAAGCAACCAACGTCACCCACAAGCAGTCTCCCCACTCGCTGGTTGTCAGCACAGAACTGAAGAAGCCCCAGCTTCTCCCCTACACTTAAAATCCCTTGGTGGCCCCACGTGGCCCTTAGGATAAAATCTGAACTCCCTACCGTGGCTCTGCCCACCCTGGGTCACCTCTCCCAGCCCTCTGTGCCCTGAGCTGTGGTCACACCATGTTCTGCAGCTCCTAGGACTCCTTGCACTCTCTGGACCCCAGGCCCTTCCCCAGGCTAATCTAATCTGCCTGGAAAGTACCTTCTCTCCTCCCTGTCTTTTCTTCTGGCTAATTCCTTGTTTTTTAATTCTCAGCCTGAAGGCTTCAGAAAGGCTCTCCAAGGCTACTGACCAGGGGCTTCCAAACACCACAGTGTATCTTAGTCTGGGTTCCTCCCATAAGCAGATTGGGGTATAAGTAGTTGGTTTGGGAGGTGATCCTGGGAAACACAGTAGAGTAGAGGAAAGTACAGGAGAAAGAAGGGAAGCAATAGAAACTGAGCTGATGAGTGGGTTCCATGTGGGAACTGGAGCTCAGTCCTGTGGGGACCTCTGTGGGGGCATGTAGTACACACCCCCAGGTTGTCACTCACAGGTCACTGGTGAGGGCTGCTCCCGGGGAGGACATTGACCCTGTAGCACTCCCACCTTGCCTTCCCAATGTCTGAGCACATAGGGCCAGACAAATGCAGAGAGCAGGGGAGCCTGCATAGGAGTAGCAGCATATTACAGAATGAAGAGAGCCCAGGGGTGTGGGCAGAGCCCCAATTCATCCCAGGGAGGGGGTTTTTGGGATGCATATTCCCAGGCCCTGGATCCAGAGATTCTGGGTAAGGGTCTGCATCCCCCACATCCTGATGGCTGCATCCTAAACTAAATCTTTGTATGTGAAGGGCCCTTACATCATACTCACCTGTCCATAGGTGAGCTCCATGAGGGCAGAGAACACAACTGTCATTTTCATTGCTCCATCCTCAGCATTGCACCATGACGGAGCCTCATTTTTAAAAGATTCTTTTCCAGAAGCATTTATGTAGCATGCATTCTGGGCAGGCACTATTCTTAAGTGCTTTATAAATATTAATTTGTTGACTCACCATCACAACTTTGTGAAATAGAATTATTACCCCCATTTCACAGAGGAGGAGAGTAAAGCAGAGGGGTTAAGTCACTTGTGAAAGGCACATGGCTTGGAAGTGGCAGAGTGAGGATTTGAACCCAGGTAGGAAGCTCATGATCTGTGGACTTCATTCATTCCCACTAAGGATTGGTTCCATTGTCACTAGGGGGTTGAGTAGCTGGTCTGCAAGACCTCGACTATTCCGAGCCACGTACCACTTCATTTCTTGCCTTTGGCTTGGTGGAAGTTGGGGACCCTACCTGACCAGGGGCTATGCCTCCCTTCTCAGCATACCTGGGCTTCCTGTGGATGCTGCTGCTGGTTGCCTATGGGCAGAGGGACCCCAGCACCTACCACTTCAACAGACACCTGGAGCACAGCTTCACTCAAGGCTTTTCAGCTGTGTTAAGCTTCAAGGAGTTCTTCATGTGGGCCAACACCACCCTCGTGAGCAACCTGTACAGTCATTACCCAGGTCCTCTCCCCTCACCCCAGGACGTGTGTCAGCCCCCTTGTGTAGACTCCTTTCTAGGAACAAGAGTGAGCCACTGTCACCATCAGCCTTACAGAGAACTGATAACCACAAGGCCATATGCTTTGAAGGAGAAACCCTCAAAAGGGTGTGTGTGTGCATGAGAGACGGGTCCTAACTCTTCCCTGATGCAGAGTGGAGGGCTTCGTAAATCAGAGATAACCAAGCCTGAATCGGCTAGGCAGAAATAGTATACCAGACAGAAAGACAATGTGAGAAAAGGCAAGTCTGAAACATCACAGCACGTTCCTGGAATTATAAAGCATTGAGTGTGGCTGCAGTATAAGGTATGAGTTGAGGACCAGTGAGAAGCAAAGCAGGAGAGAGAAATAGGAGCCAATCATGAAGGGTCTCAGAAGTTCATATTTTATGCTTAAGGAAATGAGAAGGTATTGAACAGTTTCTCCATGAGGGAGTAACATAATCAAATTTGCATTTAAGAAGGATCATTCTGGAATCCTGGGGAAGTTGGAAGACAGAGTTGTTAGGATGCTGGGGAGAAACGATGGGGCTGATGCAGGGATGAGGGGCAGAGGTGATAGAGAGATGGGTACGGGTGCGGACAACACTGAAGAGAGTTGATGAGCCTTGTTGACCATTAGTATGTAGGCATTGAGGGAAAGGACACAAAGAGTCTCCAAGTTGATGACTAGGTGGTGGGGGTACCATTCCTCAAGATTATGTAGGAAGTAGACCACACCACACCTAAGGTGGGAAGGTGGTGAGGAATGCAGCCTGTGGTTGGCCATGAACTACTCTTGACTGTTTCTACAATAAAGTAGAACTTCTACTGAAGTTCACATTAGCATCCAGGCCAGGATGCTCTAAGATGACTTTGATGTCTAAACTGACCCACTTGTTTTCCATCTCCAGGCTTTATCACTGATGGGAACTCTAAGCTGGTTGGCAGTGCCCAGATTCGTCAAGTGAGAGTCCGGGAAAACTCTTGCCCTCTTGTCCCACACCTGCAGGCTTCTCTTGACAGATGTCATGCACCATATTCCCTGGATATTGAAGACCTATCAGACTATGGGGAAGGCTGGAATGCCTCTATCCTCAATAACAGCAGGGGTTTTTCCCAGGCTTGGCAATACCAGAACCAGAGACAACGCCGAGGGTATCCCATCTGGGGCAAACTCACTGTGTACCGGGGAGGAGGTTACGTGGTCCCCTTAGGGACTGATCGCAAAAGTACATCAAGGTAAGACTCACTTGACTCATGTGCGGCCAAGGAAAGCCATTTGTTAGAGTCCAGGTCGGTTTAGCGGATGCAGCCAAGCTCATTTATGTCATTGTAGGGAGTGACCAGGGGATTTGGAAGTATTCAGATTGTATTTCCAGGCCCTGGAAACTGGGGTCTCAGGGTCTCTCTCCAGCACTCTCAGCCTGGTGGGCCGAGTCTGGTGGCTTCTGCTAGAGCCAGTGTAGGGATGGGGAAGTCCACCACACAAAGCCTCCACCATCAGGCAAGTGGGAAGTAGTTAAGGCTCTTAACCTTAGCCAAGAATCATGCTTTTATTTGTAGTGACTTACAGTACCAAGGAAGAAGAGTTTGGAGTATTCACTGTTTCTATAGTGGCAGAAGCAAGCCTGCTCTTTGTCTGAAGGATGTCACCTTATCTCCCGAGATTGCTCACTACAAACACAGCTTCAGCAAATGCCTTGGGTAAAGCCCAGCCAGGACCTTGCATTCCTGGAATACCCAACATGATTGTGCATGGATATCCAGAGCCCATGCAGACTGCCTCTCCCAGCACACTCTAGGGTTAGAGAGCCCTAGGCCTGAAACCCTGGCATTGCTCCTGTTAGTTAGCTGTGTGGCCCCAGGCAAGTTAGTGAGCCCATATGCACCTCAGTCTTCTCCACTCTATTATCATAACACCAAGGAACACGGGTAACAAACTCCTAGGGAGAACAACTGGCAGGGGTCCCCTGGGATTAAGGACAGGACAGGAATAGTCAATTTCACCATAAGAGGTGTTTTCCTGCCACTTGCAACAACGGGTATTATCTCTTCTATACTCCAAGCAGGAACATAGACCCAATGGGAAGGGGCATATTTTAAAACAGGCCCATCACTATTGCTGCCAGTAATAACAGCTGTCACTTTTACACACACACACACACACACACACACACTATTGCATTTTCTCTTCACAACATTCCCGAGGCACTGGAGTTAACACCATTGCAGTTGAGGAAACTGAGTCCTAGAGAGGCTATTAGCTTCCCCATGAGGCAGTCAGGATTTGAACCCCAGTTCTTCCAGCATATACTCTTTCCACACCAGTGGGCAGACCTCCAGAAACTGGTCTCATGTGAACTGCCAACCCAAGAGGGGTCTCGACTGCTGCTACTGCTGTCTGCCTAAGCCCCTGATTTTCTATGTGGTTCCTCTCACATGGTGATCCTCAAACTTTAAAAGGCATCACAATCCCTGGGAAGGCTCATCAAAACACAAATCCCCAGGCCCCATCCTCAGAGGAGTTTGTTTCAGGAGACTTGGGGTGGGGACTGAGAATCTGCATTTCTACGAAGTTTCCAGATGTGGATGCTGGCAGCACGGGGACACACTTTGAGGACCTCTGCTCTAACGTCCAGGAGACCATGGGTGCCATGACAATGCACCATTGGTGGGAAACTATGATCACTTGCAAGGGCAGCCCCAAGGCCTTATGGTCCAGGGCATGAAGCAGAGCCAGAGGGATACATTTCTATAGGAAACCCTGGCCTCCTCCTGGGCAGAGGGGGGAGGGAGCCGCTGTAGATGGAGATGTCGCTAAATATCCCTCTTCCTACAGAATTCTCCAGTACCTCTTTGACAACACCTGGCTGGACAGCCTGACCAGAGCTGTTTTTGTGGAGTTTACTGTCTACAATGCCAATGTGAACCTGTTCTGCATCATCACTCTGACCCTGGAGACTAGCGCCCTGGGTGGGCAGCCTTGCCTGTGACCTCATCTACAGTGTTCTGGAAGACAGACACCCCTCCCTCTGGGCCAGAGCTCCTGACCAGGCTGGGCCTTGCAGCCCCGGGCCAGAGTTCTGGGGCCAATGGTTGTTTGGGGGGTGGATCTTGGTTCTCCATAGGCACCTTAAGGCCAGGCTCCAGGGCTGTTCCACTCTTATTCCTAGTTGCCTCCACTTCTCTCTAGACTGTCTCTCAAGATACCCAGAGGGAACCCAGTTGCAGTCTGAAGGCAGCTTATCATCTTGAGCTACCCACTCTGGGGAATGTGGGTTGGGAGGCTGGCAGAGAAAGGCTGGGGAGGGGGCGAACTGGTAATAGATAATTTCACTTAAAACAGCATTTTACAACTTGTACCTCAAACCTACAGTACAAAGTACATTTCACATCATATTCTAACACACAAATATATATAACTGAGGCAAAAGCTTCAAAAATATTTCCTTTCACTACATGTAATGTACTCCAGTATTTTGTGTTCTGTTCCACTTTTCTTCCCACTTCCTGCCTCTGGCCTCTTTTATCCCTATCAAAATCTATGGAAAATACTACCTAAAGCTTCCTCAGCTAATAATTAATTTTCCCCAAATTCAACCACCTCTCCTTTAAATATTAAGCAACTTTTAGTATCCAATTACATTTTTAATAAAACTAATACATGCATATAGTTCTTTAAATTTCAGAACACTGTAAAGTGAAAAGTAAAAGGCCTTCAACTTCCATGATTACTGGCCACTGTCAAGAGCTTCTTTCAAATCCTTTGGTGGGGAGGCAGTTATTTTGTATTCCTGTGTTCCTCTACTTCTTTTTGCCACCTTTGTGGCTCTTAAGGACCAATTAAACAGCCTGTCCCCAAACACCTCTGATTACATTACGTGTTTCTACAAATGAGAAGTGAGGGTGGGTTTCAGGTCTGGTTGGTTCAAGCAGTCCATTGATGTCAGCAAGGACCCAGGTTGTTTCTGTCTCTCCATTCTGCCATTCTTGGGTTGACTTTGTCTTCAGAGGCAGTAGCCTTATCAAACTGTTTTTTTTTTTAATAATCCTAAAACATCTTTACAATACCACCCCCCAAAAGAAAAGACACAGAAATGGATGAAAGATGATCCAAAAAAAGGCTGAATTTTAGGCATAGTGGTCAATTGATGAATTGATCTTCAGTGAACCCTCTTTCACTGAACCAGCCTTGAGTAAATTAATGTTAAGTGGGGAGTGTGCTTTGGCTGGAGGTAACCAAGTGCACGAATGGCTGACACCAGATGCAGAGTATAGGGAGTGGCTCTTCCAGTGCAGCTCCCTGCATCTCCTCTCATATGTCCATGGTCTTTGGAATCCACTATGTGTCCAGTCCCTTGAGTCTGTGGGTCAGAAGGGTCTTTATCTGCTCTTCTGCTCTCGCCAGCCCTCAGAAGGGTCTGAGCTTACATCATGCCACTGATGACTTCCGGTCAGAAGTGGTGGCTCTGAGTGGGCAGGTAACCAGGAGTGAGTAGAACATGTTTTGCTTCCCAGGAACCTTCTTCCCACATGCGAACCTGCAGAGCCTGCGCCTGTACCCCTTCACTGACGGCTGGCACCCCTTCGTGGTAGCAGCAGAGGCCATCTACCTCCTGTTCCTTCTCTACTACATGATTGTGCAGGTGAGGGGTGGACTATGACTCCATGGGGATGGAGGCGGCAATGTGTGCCTGTCCCCTCTCACACAGCTTCCCCAAAGTGAGGCCTAAAGAAGGGAGAGGGAAACATTCTGCTACCCTCTTGCCATGGCACCCTTTTGGTCCGTCTGTAGTCCTGAGGGACCAGCTCAGGGACCAGCTTTTAGTATTTCTCAGGAACTGAGACTCAGAGGGTAGTCTTTCCAGGGTGAGGAAGGGAGAGGAAATGAGAGATTCCAAAAAATGCCAAAGGTGAGAAAGGAGAGAGGTGGCTATGCCCATAGCCGGTGGTTCACCTGTGGTCCCTGGGAATTAGGAAAAAATCCCCTTTGCCACCTTTAAATGACACCATGTTGCAAAATGAAGGTGCAGATGTTGACAATGTTGGTGGTTTGAGGAAGCTGGGAACTCATCTAAAGCTTGGTATATGCTCTCACCCCTCCCCACAACAAAAATGCAAATCAGACGTCTTAAGAGGGCATCCCAATCCCTTAACAGCCACAGCCACTCGAAAGTGAGGATGATATCTTGAGTGTTTTCACCACGTGATAGGCATTACGCAAAAAACCTTGCATGGCTTTTCTCTTTTAATACCAGGAGAAAGGTGCTATTGGCTTCATTTCACAGAGTAGGAAGCTGAAGTCCAGAGACATGAAGAATTTATTCAAGGCCAAAATTGAACCCAGAGAGTCTGACCCCTGAACTTGACACTCAACCCCTCTGTGGCACCATCAGACTCATAAAATCTGGATCCCGTGGGGTCTCCGAGTGTCACCAATGCAAACCCAACAGGGAACAGTCATCAAATAACCACCTACGAACATCAAAGGAGGACCATCCACCACCCAACGCCATCCTACCCTCTGGATTGTACATGCCCCCACAACACTTCTTTCCAAAGCCCATAAATTTTTCTAAAAATGCCACTTCTTAAAATCATCCCCCCTTTCTTCATCCCTTTATAATGGAGGCAAACTTAGTCTCTAAGCAGCCAAGAGTAGGGAGGTGGAAGGAAATGACCACAGAAGCTTCTCTTTAGTGGGAGGGAAAAAATGGAGGGAAGCCTAGAACTTGCATAGCATAATTCCTTTGACTTGTGACACCTGATGTGGAAACAAGGTTAAATATAAAATCTGCCAATCTAGAAAACCTATCTACCCACAAAGAAAAAAAAAATGAGTTTAACAAAATTATTTCTTTTTAATTGCGGTAGCTAAATATACACAACATAAAATTCACCACTTTAAACATTTTAAAATGTACAGCTCAGTGGCGTTATGTACATTCACATTGTCATGCAACCATCATCACCAGCCATCTTCAGAATTTTTTTCCTCTTACAAAACTGAAACTGGACCCATTAAACAATAACTCCCTCCCCCCAAAAACAACCCCACTGCCTCCGAAGAAAACAATGTTTCTTATTGAGTCAGCATCACTACAATGTGATGCACATCCCAGGAAATCTGCTAGCAGATTCCAAAGACAGAAAGGAATCTCACCCTTGCATATTGCCAGGCAAATAGGACTCATTACATATTCATTCTTAAGATAAACACTAATTAATCCTCAAGAGGATTTACGGCAGCATCTGTCCCACTAGTCTACCCTAAATTCACCTGGTAATTGGGGCTGCCACTTGTGTTTGCCAACTGCCTTTATTAAAAGGAAAAATAAATGTACATGTTCACAATAGGAGGTAATTTTGCAACCTGGAGGTAGGTGCCTACCATTTGGCTCCTACCCTCCCAGGGAAACTGAGAGTGAATGGAACTATCTCCCTTCTTTTTTTTTTTTTTTATATATATATATACATTTTTTATTGGAGTTCAATTTGCCAACATATAGTATAACACTCAGTGCTCATCCCGTCAAGTGCCCCCCTCAGTGCCCGTCACCCAACTATCTCCCTTCATGATAGCACTTCAAAGAGAAAGCTTCCAGGTTCTTTAGAAAAACATACCTGAGGCTAGTTTAACTTTCAAAAAGGATTTACACACACACACAAAAAAAAAAACCACACAAAAAAACACACACACACACAAAAAAAACACAAACACACACACACACACAAGAAAAAGGATTTACATACATCTCAAAAGGGCAGAGAAAGAATATACAATTACAAGTTTTCTAAAGTAATTGCTCTATGAAAGGGTGGGAGGGTCTTTCCCATTCCCCAATTTTTTGCATCAGAAATTATTAAATGTTTTTCTTATCAGATGCTGTATTTACTCTTATGTACCTCCAAAATTCTGCAGCCCAAGTTGGTTATGAAAGCAGATGGCTGCTTTCATAACCAGTCTGTGCACAAAGCTGGGGAGAGGGGAGAGGCTCCAGGCACTTCATGCACGTGGGGCTAGGGCTTTGAGAAGCCTCTCCAGGAGACAGTAGGCCCCTGCTGGAGGGTCATCTGGGGTGGTTCGGAGAGTCATGGTGGAAGGGATGGGGAGGCACAGTTCTGGGTACAGCATTTGGCAGAACCTCCAGCTCCTTTCCCAGGGCAAGCTCATGAGAAAACAGAAGTGGTGCTATTTCCATAGCAAGTGGAATCTTCTGGAGCTGACCATCATCCTAGCCAGTTGGAGTGCCCTGGCAATGTTCGCGAAGAGGGCCATCCTGGCAGAACGGGACATCCAGCACTACAGGAGCCACGGGGAGGAGTAAGTGGCTCTGCCTCAGCCCTCAACTCCCACACTAGACCTGCTTCCTCCAGCTCCATGGCCCCAGGGTCTGGGGGAGGGGGGAAGGAGGGCAGCTTTTGAAATCTTACTGATCCTTAGACGATCCGGGTCACTCTTTAAAAAAGGAACTATAACTACCACTTAGATTCAGGTTTGGGGCCTGTCACATATACAGTTGGAAAGGGCTTTTTGAAGACAAAATAGAACAATTTCTTACTTTTGCAAATCTGACCCAAACATAAAACCATGTGACATGCTGTTAAGGTTCCCTCCCAAAAGATGTAGCCCACCAGTGTGGACACATCTGCTACCATTTACAAAGTGTCTACTCTGCTGGTCATGATGCACTAGCTTCTCAGATGCTTGCAAGAACTCAACATCGTGGTAGACGCAAATGTGGGTTTGCCTCTTGGTGGGTGTTGAGCCAAAAGATATGACCAAGCAAAAAGAGCAGGAAAAAGAAGGATTTTACTTGCAACAGGTAAAGGAGAACACTGAAGATCTTTCCCAAAGCATTGTCTCCCCAAACAACAAAATTAGGGAAGTTTTAAGGTAAGGATCAATACATATTCATCGAGGCCTTGTGCACACAATGGGAAATACGGCATGGAATTGAGGCAGAAGTCACCTTGGGGTAACTGAGTCCTGGTCAAAGTCACTAGGAAGGCAAAGATCATCATTATCAATTCTCTGGCTTTAGTTGGTTTGGTATCTGAGTACTCAAGGGGGTTTAGATCCTGCAGAGAACTCAAGAATGCACATGGGGTCAATCTTGGCTTTGTTTTATTACTGACTGCCTCTGATAGGATCAGACTATCTCCCATCCCAGCCTGATAATGGCTGTTTTATTCTTACATTCATTCTCAAGGTGGATGGGGGCTTAAGATGACTTCCTTTGTCAGGAAAGCTAGGTATGTCTTTCTGTTTCTGGGGTTCCCTAAACTCTTTCTGCTTACATTATCACTACTCCATTTTACAAATAAAGATATTGAAGCTCACAGAGGTAACGTCCCCAGGGTCACACAGCTAAAAGGTGGCAGAGAAGTAATTTAAACCTAGCTTACGTGAGGGACTCAGTCAGCAGAATGTGCAACTTTTGACTCTGGGGTTGTAAGTTCGAGCCTCTTGGCTCGAGATTACTTAAAAATTAAATCTTTAAGGGGTAGCTGGCTGGCTCAGTCAGTAGAACATATGACACCTAAGATCATGAGTTTGAGCCCCATGTTGGTTGCAGAGATTACTTAAAAATAAAATCTTAAAAAAAAATTTTTTTTAAACCCCAAATACCTAGCTTGTGTGTCTCTAGGATCCCAACCCTTCCATT
The DNA here is from genome assembly GCF_011100685.1 of Canis lupus familiaris. NCBI lineage: Eukaryota > Metazoa > Chordata > Mammalia > Carnivora > Canidae > Canis > Canis lupus. Next base: position 71,294,928 of record NC_049226.1, read on the forward strand.
AAACCATTGTGTTTCTTAACTCATTCACTGATTTTATTGATATGGATAACATTTATTTATTGTTGGATGCTATACAGTTATAAAAACACCACTTTAACAGTATTATCTCATCTGCTTTAATCTTCCCAAAACTTTTAAAAGATCAACACCCATTTCTTACAGAGAAGGAAATTGAGGCTCAGAAAAGATGTCTGTCCGAGGTCACACAATTTGGAAATGGAAATACAAGGCCTTTAATTTGAACTCTGCATTCCTAACCTCCCACCCTATTGCTGGCTCATTTAGCTCACAAACCCTAAGCTCTAAATGGTATAAAAGTGTTAGATGTTTTAAATGAGGCAGGAGAAAGGTGCCACAGGAGCCAAAGGAGGAAGCAGCAATCCATACCAGCTGCCCCAGTCTGCTCAAAGGGAAGGATGATGCTGGAAGGCAGGAGATTAGGTAGAAGGATAACTTTCATTCAGGCACTCAATGCTTTTACAAATTTAAGATCAGGGCACCTGGGTGGCTCAGTCGGTTAAGCATCTGCCTTCGGCTCAGGTCAGGATCACAGGGTTCTGGGATAGAGTCCTGCATTGGGCTCCCTGCACAGTGAGGAGTCTGCTCCTCCCTCTGCATCTGCCCCTCCCCTGGCTTGTGCCCTGTCTCACTCACTCTCTCTCCAATAAATAAATAAAATCTTTAAACACACACACACATAAAAACTAGAGATCATAGAATTCTGTTCCGTAATGATGGATAGTTGGAAGAAAGGCAGGCAGAGACAAGGGGCCTTACCCTAAGAGAAAACCACCCTTAAAAGGATTTTACACCACCCTGGAAGGAGCCCTCCACCCTTTCACAATGATGGATAACAAAAGCCTGATTGGATGACAGGCTCAGGGAGGGTTAATCAGATTACAAGAACCCAGCCAACAAGCCCATAAAAACCCGGAGGTTTAGAAATTCTGGTGTAAAAAAAAAAAAAAAAAAAAAATTCTGATGTCAAGCCTCTCAGGTTCCCTCCCTCTTCAGGAACTTTGTACTATCACATTACTATTGCTCAATAAACTTTGATTTGCTGCCCACCACTTTTTATCTGATCTACCTCTTCACTCTTCGAACCAGCATGACCAAGAACCATGGGCACCAAAGAAAAGGAAATCCTGTAACAATAGCCTGTTCTCTATCCATGTCACTAGATATATATAGGTCTATTCCATTTTATTTATTTATTTTTAAGTAGGCTTCATGTTCAGTGTGGAGCCCAACACAGGGCTTAACCTCACAACCCTGAGATCAAGACCTGAGCTGAGAACAAGAGTGAGATGCTTAACCGACTGAGCCTCTCAGGCATCCTTGATTCTATGACATTTTAACAACACACCAATATTAAGACTGAATTAAAAGTACAAAGGTAAAAAGGGAATGAAGGGTAGGATGGAAGGGCAGGAAGGACCCAGACTTTGGGATCAGACATGCCTGGATTCCAACTCTCATTCTTCTACCACTAGTTATGTCACTAGCTCTGTGACCTTGTGCCAATCTTAGTCCATATCTGTAGAGACAGCAGTACTTAACCTCATCCAGTGGTCTGAGAGGTCAAATGAGACAGGGCAGTTGAGGTTCATTAGGCCCTTACTTGGCACAGAAATTAAATGGTACTTCCATCGTTCTTTCAAAGGAAGATATACACTCAGACAAGTGTGAGGGAGGACATGGCATCTAGGGACCCCAAACCAGGAAGAGAGGCTCACAGAATGCCCTCACTTCTATCTTCTTGATGCTGGAAGGATTCCTCCTTTCCCATTCTTCCAAAGCTCTTCAGCCATAAACCAAAAATGCTAGGTAATGGTCCCATGACTACCATCAACATCATCATACCTGTCAGAGGCATCATCCCACCATCTTCCTTATTACCTTCACCATCATCCTCACCACCAGCATCACCCCTATCATTATCACCACTATCACCTCCCTCATTATCATCATCATTCATATCATAACCATCATCCCCACCATCACCATCATCACCAGTTCATCATCACCTAGTTGGGGGAATTGGACCAGTTCTACCTCCTAGACCTACTGTGGGACGTGATGGGCCTCTGAGATCATGATAAATCCAATCCTGCATCCTGGACTCAATTGAGCCCAGATGAGCTCTGGGTGAGCTACTCATAGTCTCTGAGATCCGGTCTCCCCTTTTGGTCCCACAGGGGGATCAGTTTCAGTGAGACAGCAGCGGCTGATGCTGCCCTTGGCTACATCATTGCCTTCCTGGTACTGCTGTCCACAGTGAAGCTTTGGCATCTGCTCAGGTTGAACCCCAAAATGAACATGATCACATCAGCCCTGCGCCGTGCTTGGGGGGACATTTCGGGGTTTATCATCGTCATCCTCATCATGCTTCTGGCTTACTCCATTGCGGTGAGTCGTCCCTTTGGTAAAACCTTCAGGGCTGGTCTCCTTGGAAGCAAAGGCTTTTCAGTGGTGGGGAATTGAGGGTTAGGGTTAAGAAGATTTTGGTACCTGAGGGAGATGATGGATTTTCTGAGTCCAAGACTTTTTAGCTGGAGCTCATAAACTGGCCACCCCACATGGCAAAGGCTCAGTTAGGTAAGAGTGAGGAGGAATAATCTCTAAGACTAAAAGGGCCAACTACCTCCAATAAAGGATTCTTTTCTGTATCTAGATCCTACCTGGATATGCTAGTTCTCCTGACCTCCCAGTTGTTCAGACATGCACAGAATATTCCCTTTGTGGGGGGATGTGGAGATGAATTGTGAGGACAGATACATCCACAGGCCATGTCACTGCCTGATGCCTTACACTTGAGGCATGAACTTAGTAGGGCCAAAAATCATTCCATTCAGTCCCTGGACACTAGAAGCATTTTGGCAATCACAACTCCTTTGTGAATGAAAAAAACATTGCACTGTCAACTCTTTTATTATCAATTAATGTGGGAACAAACGCCTTCTACTACATCTTGATCTCTATCTAATTATACCCTCCATCCTCTCCAAGTCCACATTCCCCATAATACCATGGCTCCCACTCCTCTGTGACCCTCCCCTCAATCCTGACCCACTTTCTACCCCAACCCCTCCAATCTCACTTTCCACCATCCCTGACCTCCACACAACCTGATGATCCCTCTTATTCTGGTCCCCACTCCCTGTCTAACCCTCTCCTCCCATTCCTCATCCTTTTCCTGTCCCTATCATCTCAACCCTGACTCCCTAATCTCTGACCCTACTCCATCTTCCTCTCTCACCCTTAGAAATGGGGTGAGGCGCATTGATGCAGTGGTGGAGGGTATATACTAAAAAGCTGGAGTCTGGTTTTATCAAAAGTACTCCACCTGACCCCTTAATTCATGTGGATTTATTCAGTCCTTGATCTGCAGTGCAGGAGCTGCAGGGATACTGCAGTGTCCCCTGGGACCAGAAGTCACTAACTCAGAGCCAAGGGAGTGCTGGGCCTCCCTGACACAATAGCAGAAATCTTTGGGGGGAAGGATGCTGTGCTAAGGAGGAAATACAGTGGCAGTGGGGAAAGCCCTGCCCAGACAGAAGCCTCTTGTCATCCAACCCAACGGCCCCAGAGCAAAGATGTTAGGGCCTCAAAGAGCCCAGTTTCATCCTTGAGGCTTAGAGCAACCATCTGAGTGAACACAACAGTGGCCTAGTGCGTGATGCCTGAGCCGCAGACGTGCATACACACCCCTTACAGAGCTGGGTATGTACACACACCCACTAGCAAGCCCCTGTAAGGACAGACGGCTTTGCCAGGCCAAGGATATGGCTGACCCAGGACACTGACTCGACTGTCAAACAGGCATCGGGCTGGGGTGGGGAGGTCACTTGGTTTCCTTCTGTGTTCATAAGGACTCTTTCCATAACAGTCAAACTTAATATTTGGTTGGAAACTCCGTTCCTACAAAACCCTCTTTGATGCAGCAGAAACAATGATCAGCCTTCAGCTCGGAATCTTTAACTACAAAGAGGTAATGGGGTATGGTGGGGTGAGGGACATGGACACTACCATGTATACCAAGCCTTTGTGAAAGTTAAAAAAAGAACCCTCCTCAAGTGCCTCCTCCTGGGTAGATGTTGCCCCTTGGGTCCACGGCCTGGCAAGCACAGGGCAGCTTTGAACAAATAAAATCGTTCCCCTTCCTCTAGGCAGACACGTGCATACTAGGGCTATAGCTTGCCCTGGGGACCCTGCTTACTAGAGAACATCAGGTACTGGCTACTCAGGGGAGGGCTGTGCTGGGAGGTATCTAGAAGGGAATGTTCCCGGCCCTAGTCAGAAATGGTAGCCATATTTGAAAATGGTAGCAGTAGGGAGTAGGGGGTGTTGGCTTTTCCCTCTCCTGGTAGCTCCAGACGGACTGCCCATACTTTCAGCTGCCACGCGGCAGGGGGCCTTCCTGGTTCCAGTCTCTGCCTAGTCTGGGAACCAGTTTCCCCTCTGAGAGTGCCTATGGGGAAGTGACTGCTAAGACACCGGACTCCTGGGGATGACTCTGGCTTTCTTCCTGACAGGTCCTGGACTACAGCCCAGTGCTTGGCTCCTTCCTGATTGGGTCCTGCATCATTTTCATGACATTTGTGGTGCTGAATCTATTTATCTCTGTCATTCTGGTGGCCTTCAATGAGGAGCAAAAAAATGATCAGGTGAGTCCCTCTGGCCTATTTTTCAACAGTCCCTGACCTTGAACTAGGAAGATACTGAGTAGCATTAGACATAAAGGGGATTTGAGGGACACTGTAGCCCAAAGCCCTCATTTCATAGGAGGGGAAACAGGTCCAGAAGGAGGAAATTACTTCTTGAGACTACAAGCAAATGAAGGACAGACCAGAATTGGGTCTCCTGATTTCCAAGGTGGCAGTCCAGTGATTCTCAGCCCTGCGTGTACATTAGAATCTCTGGGTGAATGAGTCAAGCTCTGGTATTTTTGATATCTTCCCATGTGATTGCAATATACAGCTGAAGCAGAGAACCTGTTAAAAATAATTAAAGCAGATAACTTAAGTGATACAAACTTTAACACTTCATGAAGTAGACAGTCTCCATTCAGAGAAGTAAAACAGGGTGGAAGGCAAGAAGCTTTTATAGGATAAAGAATAAAGAACAAGGAAGAGAAAAAATTTTTTAAAAGATCTGATTGGCTGGAGCCACAGAGTCAACCTTGTTTGGAGTAAGATAGAAAAGAAGTATAGACCCCAGAGGTGGCTTGGTGTTTAGGTCCTGGCTAGCCTGGCATACTGCATTTTGGGCAGGGGAGCATTTATAGAGACACAAAAGTTCTGTAAACTTCAGTTTGCTGACATGGCACACCAGGCAGGACCAGCTCCATCTTGGGCTTAGAAATTTTTCCTTTAAAGATTTTATTTATTCATGAGAGACACAAAGAGAAAGGCAAGAGATATAAGCAGAGGGAGAAGCAGACTCCCTGCAGGGAGCCTGATGCAGGACTCAATCCCAGGACCCTGGGATCATGACCTGAGCCGAAGGCAAACACTCAACCACTGACCCACCCAGGTGTTTCTTGGGATTAGAGATTTATTGCAACAAGTTATATGGTAACTAGTTTAAATTTTGAGAAGCTGTGGCAAACTACTTTGCAAAGCAGCTGCACTCTTTCACATTTCCAGCAGCAATGCACAAGGTTCTTTGTACATAAATTCGTTAAGAGCCTCTGCTGGGGGTGGTAGAAGGAATTTTATTATTCTCATCAGAGGGAAAAAAGGAACTTCCTGGGGAATAAGTGGGAGCACACACTCTTGGAATTCCCAGAAAAGGGAGAATCTCTACAAAAAAAAAAAGAAAGAAAGAAAAAAAAAAAGACTCTAAAGAGTGAAGTGACTTTGGCAGAGACCTAATTGGACAATAAAGCCATGGTTTCACCTTAGAAAGAAAAGCCCCCAAAGAGGATGGTTCTAGGTATGTCACATGGGCTTTTTTTCCCCCCTCTTCAGCTGTCGGAAGAAGGAGAGATTGTTGATTTGTTACTGATGAAAATACTCGGTTTCTTGGCTATTAAACGTAAAAGAGAGGAGCCTGGAAGCAGCAGTGAGCAGCCCAAGTAGCCATCAGAGGCGGGGACCCCCTCCACCTGCATCAGCTGCGCTCAAAGTTCAAACTCTTCATGCATACATGAGCATCTTAAGAAGGAAGATGGCCAGAGCCTTGGACCTATGCTTACTGGTGATTCTATAGTCTCTATGTTCTCCCGTGTGCATAGAAAAGTCACCAAGTCTGACAAGTGAAAAAAATAAATATATATACAGATACACGCAATTACCACTACTGTGATAGACTGTTTGTTTAAATGTATTTCCTTCTAGAAATAAAACAAATATTGTCTGGAGTTTGGGTAAAAATCATCTCTATAGACTATTTAATCTTCTTGGTTGGTCAGGGGTTGCTTCTGAATGATTCCAGTTCAGGGTTTCTCAAAATCTATCCAAGAGATGTTAATGGCTGTTATAGAAGTTGGCTACAGTTGCCAGAACAAAGTACCACAAACTAGTTGGCTTAAAACAACAGAAATTTACATTCTCTGTTCTGGAAGATAGAGCCCCAAATCAAGGTGTCGAGGGGGGACATCCTCTATCTGAAGACTCTGGAGAACAGTCTTCTCTTCCAGCTTCTAGTGTCCTTTGGTGTTCCTTGGCTTATAGACGCATCATTCTAATCTCTGTCATCACATGGCCTTCTCTTTGTATCTGTCCTGGTTTTTTTCTTCTTTTTTTTAAAAAAAATATATTTTATTTATTTGAGAGAGAGCATGAGGGGGGTGAGGGGTAGAGAGAGAAGTAGACACCTCACTGGACAGGGAGCCTGATGCAGGGTTTGATCCCAAGGCTCCCAAGCTGAAGGCACTTAATCAACTGAGCCACCCAGGCGCCCCTCTTTTCCTCGTCTTATAAGTTTTCTCGTCATACTGGATTGAAGACCCATCCTACTCTATTATGACCTCATCTTAACAAATTACGTCTGCAACAACCCTATTCCCAAATTAGATCACATTTTGAGTACTGGGGGTTAGGACTTCAACATATCTCTTTAGGGAACAAAATTCATCATAACAGGCATCATTCCCCCAGAAATGTTTCTGAATCAAATAAATGTGAGAAACGCTAGATTATAAAAGGTCACACAAGTTCTTTAGCATGGGAATTGTCAGTTTTTAATATGCTAAATGGGCACTGTGAGTCTCCTGGGATGAGATGAGCACAAGAGATAAAGAGTATAATGACTCCTGAACCCTTCTGAGGCATCCAGTACTGCAGCAACCTTAGTCAGAGTTAGTGTTCTTTAGACAATACTTTGGGAATTGTTGATCTACATCAATGGTTCTCAACCTTGGCTGCATGCTAGACTCCCCGGACTTCATTCCAATGCATCAGAACCTTTGGGCTAGGACCCAGGCAATAGTAGTTTTAAAGTCTCCCCAGGTGATTCCAATGGGCAGTCAGACTTGATAATCAGACTCAATAACCATGCTCTAAATTCTGAGAACCACAGACCTAAATAAGAAAAGGCTTTCAGGTGTCTGTGTGGATGAGGGCACATTTCTCCTCCCCCATGCAGGGGACGCACAGCACATAGCCTCTTCAGCTCACCCATCTGGTACCTCTTCCTCACTCACCTGTGGTAACAGATTCTCCAGTTTGCCTGCCCCGAATCCATCCCATGCTTTCCTCATTGCAATCAGAACCCAACTTTGTTCAGGGAGACATCTATTCCTTTCCCACATGACTCATGGGAAGGTGACCCTGTTGCTACCTAAGGCAAATCCTGATTTGTCTTAGTAATAGTGATCCATTTCCCTTGACAGTGAGGGATTTAGGGTCACAGGACCCAGTTCCAGCAAATGAAAAATGAAGTCTCCAGGATACTTTCTGGAAAGGTCTACTTGGTAATAAAGAGACACCACAGACATGGGGCCTTATGCTGCTAGACATTTTCTGGTTTAAGCAAGACTCCTGGAACTTTGGCAGCTATTTTGAGACCACAGGGAATAATCTGAACATAGCAGAATAGAAAGGTGAGAGGAACATGGATGTTTGATGACTGACTTAATCAACTCTGGAACTGAACTATTGCCTTCTATCTGGATGAGAGCTTAAATGTTTTTGTGACGGTTAAATCAGGATCCTACCCTGATAATTAAAAAAAAAAAAAAAAACGGATCCTATATTATAAAAAGGATCCTTTATTATAAAGACCCATACAGCATAGAACATATGCAAACCTTGGGGATTTCATTGTCTTCTATCCAAGTAAAAGTCCATCATCCATTCTTTATTGATTGTGCCAGGTATGAACATGAGCTATATGGGCAGAGATATTCATCAAATACCCCATAGCAAGGTGTACGCACATGTCCTGATAGACTGGTACAGAGACCAGACATGTATAGTTTATTTTTTAAGATTTTATTTATGAGAGAAAACATGTGAGTGTGTGCACACAAGTGGGAGTGTGTGGGCGGGGGAGAAGCAGACTCCCCGCTGAGTAGGGAGCCCAATGCAGGCCTCTACCCCAGGACCCTGAGATCATGACCTGAGCTGAAGGCAAATGCTTAACTGATTGAGCCACTCAGGCACCCTCATACAGTCTGTTTTACTTTTTTTTTTTTTTTAAGATTTTATTTATTTATTCATGAGACACACACACACACAGAGAAGCAGAGACACAGGCAGAGGGAGAAGCAGGCTCCATGCAGGGAGCCCAAGGTGGGACTCGATCCCAGGACGTCGGGATCACACTCTGAGCCAAAGGCAGATGCTCAACCGCTGAGCCACCCAGGGGTCCCTACAGTCTGTTTTAAATAGGAAAAGTTCTAAGATTCTGAAAATCTTAGAACAAAAGGTTCTGGAGAAGTTGTAAGTTCTTCATCTCTCTCATCTTTCCCAGCTACTCTTCCCTCTTTTACTGACTGTAAATATCAGACTGGCAGCTCATCCAATTGTATTGCTATGAGAGAGAAAAAAAAAAAAAAAGAGATGAGTGGGTCCCTCTTAAGACACTTGAAAGAGAAAACCATGTGCAAGTTTCCGGCATCTGTATGTACCAAACATGCTGAGATGACCTTTCAAATCTCAAGCCATGGATGTTACAAAGATTATCAGTTACGAAAAAAGAGAATTTTTGATTATTCTAATGCTTATTAATTTTTAAAAATGACACATTTCCTATTGTTTTGGTGAAGAGCATGCGATATGGTCCACAGACTGATATGTGACCTTGTTTTTTCCCACCAAATGCTTTAGTAGAGCTGGGAATAAATATTTTAGGGCATGTAGTATACTATGTTGGTTTATAAAAAAACAACAAAAACGGAATGTTGACATTATAGAAGCTAGCCAGGATCTGGAGTTTGGAGAAGACCACTCTGAGCCAGTCGGCCTCCCAAAGGAGGCAAGTACAGCAGGGCTTAAGAGCAGTGCACCGTGAATCCAACTAGAGGTGAAGTCCTGCTACTTGCCACCTAGTAGCTGCTTAACTAAGCCATGAATGCTTTCCCCACTCCTTTCTGGGCAAGTCTTTTAACCTTTCTAAGCCTCCAGCTCTTCACCTATGAAATGAAAGTAATAGGTATCAGAACGGGGTTTGGAGAGGACTAAAAAGGTAATGTTTGCACTGACCTAGGCACATAGCAGGGGAACGGAAAATGCAGCACGACAGCCCTTGCAAGCCACTGCACAGACGTGCTGACGACAGTGCCCGTTTTGTGAGGGACGTGGAAGCTCGGTGCAACAACACGAGTCTCCCAAACAGCCCTGCGTACACACACACACAAACACACACACACACACACACACACACTTTTAGGTGGCCACCCCCGAATAATGAAGATCTGGAGCTTAAGATGTTTTTCACTCTGGGGTTTCTTTGCTGATTCCCGCCCACTCCAGTTAATTTGTGTTGAAGTTGAGGCCTTTCCCAGAACTTATTTTCTGTCTCCTTGGATGGGGACATGCCTTCGGCCTTTCTGGAGAGGCCCCGGTCACAGGGCTGGCTAGGTAAGCAAGGAACTGACCACGCTGGGTTTCAGCCTTGCCGTCTGATTGCTCCTGCATCGGCTGGCTCCCACCTCACCCCATCAGGCAAGTCCCTGCACCATTATGAGCTTCATGATTCGGTCTGTCCGTTTGGGGGACCCAGGCCTCTTGGCATCTGTAAAGTAATAACGTGGGTTCCCGGACTGTCTCCAGCATTTTGAAATGTCAAAGAGACACCCCGTGTCTGAACTCCTTTGGCCAATGCCCGACTGTCTTCTTTGGAATGACTCCGTTTAGACCTGGCTCTGAGCCGTGCTCTGGGTGACCTTGATCCTCTGACAGGCCTGGGGACACCCTATACCTTCCTTGAGGCCTCAGGGCCCCCCTGCTACAGGAATGCGCATCCCGCGAAGCCATCGCTGCCGGGAACCCCTCCCGCGCTGCCGGAGCGGGAGGCCGACCTCGCACGTTCACTCCCGGGCCCAGCGGCTCCCGGGTACGAGGCCCCGCCCCCGGCCCAGGCCCCGTCCCCCGCCCCCCGCCCCCAGCCCCTTCCGGCCGCGGCTCCTGCTCTTCTGCATGTCCCCGCCCCCCGCGCGCGCGCCGCCCTATCCGAGGCCGCGCCCGGCTCGGAGTTCCCGCCCCCCCGGCCGGGCCCCGCCCCCCGCCCCCCGCCCCCCGCCCCGGCCCAGCCGGCTGGCTCCGGCTTTCTCCGGTCCGCGGCCGCCGCGGCCCCGCCCCCGCCGGCCGGGGCGCCCGAGCCGCTCGCACAGCGCCCTCCGCACCTCTGCGAACATGGCGCTCCTGGCGGTGCGGGGCGTGCGGGCTGCGGCGTGCGGGCTGCGGGTCGCCTCGGTGTCCGCCGCGCCCGGCCTGCCGCGGCCCTGGGGGCCGAGGGCGGGCGCCGTCCGGACGCTGCGCACGGGCCCCGCTCTGCTCTCGGGTAAGCGCGGGCGGGCACGTGGGGGCGGGCGGGGCTGCGGGGGGCGACGGGCCGACCGGCCGGCTCACGCTGCGTCCTCCCGCCGGGGCGCGCCCTGCAGCCTCCGGGTGGCGTGGCCCACGCCGCAGCCCTGCCCCTGCGGGCCGGGGAGCCCGGGGCACACGCGCGGCCGCCCGGGGCGGGCCCCTTCGCTCGCCGTGGAGGACCGGGCCGCGTCGCTAAGCCGCCGCGACCTCAGGTGGTGAGCTCGCGGGTGTGCATCGTTAGGCCCTGAGAGTGGGGGCATGGTGGGCTTCGGTTCGCTACGTGGACGTCACTGAGAACTCCGAGGTAAAATCAAAGCAAGGGCACTTAATGAAATTAAAGCACTGGAGCTAGATTTTTACTAGCAAAAAAGTGAGCGTGACGTTGAGGGCTCAGCTATTTCCTAAAAACAGTGAGATGAAGTCTTTTGGACTCTCAGACATTCTGCGAAAGTCTGTATTGAGTCCTGGATGTGTTGGGACAGAAATGAGGGCTCACACGGACTTGGGGTTGGAATAACCGGGGCCCTGCCCACGCCCGCCCTGGCCATCTGTGCTACTTGACGCTTCAGAGCAATTGCTGCAGCAGAAAAAGTTTTCTTACTGCGTGCCCGAGGGCATGAGACGCCAACTGCGCCTCCAGGAATTGAGGCTTCTTAGGGATGCATATAGGTCTGTGATGGCTGTTGTCTCATTAATTTCACTGTTTTACAAACCTGTTTGGAAGTGGAAGGTTTGATAACATTTACTCCAGTCCGAAACATAAAGATGCTTCTCTGTCGTTGCTAACACATTCCTTTAGTTCTGTTGGTGACACATATCAATAATTACCAATTTGAATACAAAGGGAAAGCATATCGCAGAGAAGAAGTGAATTTCAAGGCATCTTTTTTTTTTTTGGTAAGTGTGACACTACTGCTGGGTTTTTGCACTTTCCAGTTACCTAGTTAAATATTGTCCAAAATATCAATACCCATGATCTGGTGTTCAACCAGGGTTTTTAAGAACAGAGGCCCAAGTTCCAATTTCAGCCCTACCTCTTACTAATTATGTGATCTTGGGCAGAGTCACTTAACTTCTTAGTCTGTTTTCCCTCATCAGAAAAATGGAAATGATAATACCTCTACCATACAGAGTTGTTGGGCGGATGAAATGAATTTGGTAAATGTTACTAAATATTATAGAATCAAGTAGGTAAAAATTGGCCAATATTTGTTATCCGACTAGTGACTTTATTTTCTTTTATTTTATTTTTTAAGATCTATTTATTGATGAGAGACAGAGGCAGAGATAAAGGCAGAGAGCAGGGATCACGCCCTGAGCCGGAGGCAGATGCTCAACCACTGAGCCACCCAGGCGCTGGTGACTAGTGATTTTAAAACACATACTTTTTAAAGTAGGCTCCACACTCAATACTGAGGCTGAACTACAACCCTGAGATCAAGAGTCATATGCTCCAACTACTGAGCCAGCCAGATGCCCCCTGATGACTCTGAAAGGAGGAAAATGCAGACTTCTCCTGAATTACTGAAAACACCTCATTATGAAGCCAAATATGATGTTTTTAAAGGCTCAGTAAGAAAGTAATTATTTACCTGACCTGTCCACTTTTATCCTCTTGGGCTGAGGAGGGTTAAAGGAGAATTAAACTAATCATTGTCTTTAGCCTAAATAGCTTGGCCTTGTAGAGTCTTGCAGACTTTTTAAATTAAGTGGACTTGCAGGCATTTACCTTACTAATCTTGCTGTCTTTCATTCTAAACTTGTGGTTGCTCAGTTGCTAAACTGAGTGTGAGCAACCTTATTCCTAAGATTATCTTTACAATTAGGCAAGATGGCAAGGCTCAAATTGATACAGCAGTCTCAGAGAAGTCATATTTATAGTTGTCCAGTTGTTACTTTATTTTTTTAATTTCTTTTCTTTTTTAAAGATTTTATTTATTTACTCATGAGAGACCACAGAGAGAGAGAGAGAGAGAGGCAGAGACACAGGCAGAGGGAGAAGCAGGCTCTATGCAGGGAGCCGGATGTGGGACTCAATCCCAGGTCTCCAGGATCACACCTGGGGCTGAAGGCGGCGCTAAACTGCTGAGCCACCCAGGCCGCTCTAGTTGTTACTTTTAAAAGGTATAGATTTAGGGTTGCTTTTAAAAGGTTTAGATTTAGCCATCCCTGGGTGGCTCAACCACCTTCAGCCCGGGGCGTGATCCTCGAGACCTGGGATCAAGTCCCATATTGGGCTCCCTGCATGGAGCCTGCTTCTCCCTCTGCCTGTGTCTCTCTGCCCCTCTCTCTCTCTCTCTCTCTCTGTCTCTTGTGAATAAATACAATCTTTTAAAAAAAACTTTAAAAAAAGGTATAGATTTAAACTTTTCATAATTGGTATTGTAATCAGCCAATTCTGGAGTTGTAACCATGATAGGGAGAATTAAGTGTGTGTAGCCACATACCTATATAGATATTTTGGTCAGAATCTCCTTGACTTATTTAAAACAAAGAATTACTTCACTCATTAAACTTCTGAGTGGTAAGCTCTGAGTTAGAACTGAGAATACAAATAAAAATGAAATAAGCAATGCTCTTGCTTGCTTTGTGCTTCGTCTCCTTCCTGGGGAGAATGGACAAAAGGACTATATGTGTAGCTCCTTAAGTGCTGTGTGTTGTAGGGCCACGGTCCAGGGAGAGTGGTGCAGAATGCCGTGGGAGCCAGCTGGAGGGCTACAGAAGGATTTTTGGCAGAAAAGAGCTTCTCAACTTGAAGTAGTCAAGAAAAGGCAGAGGGGTGGGGGGTGGTGAGATTCCAGTCAGAACACCAAGTAGAAACTTTGCAGAAAGATCAGATTGACCTGAAGTATTTAGTATTTGAAGTGGAACGAAGCAAAGCAAGTTCCTTTGTGACATTTTAGAAATTCTTCCAGGGAAGACTATGAAATTAAGATTTTTTTAATGATTAGGGGGAAAAGAAAGTAGTAAGTTACATTCTGCTTCTAATAGCTATGTGATCAAAGCAATTTAATGCTGTTTTAAGTATAACTATCTTTTGGATAAAGGATAAGAGTGAACCAGAAAGACTTACTCTTAAAACAGCATTTGAATTGATGGACCATTGTCCTATTAATTTCTGATGCATTGGTTTTGGAAAAATACTTGGCCTCATACCGTGATACGTATATTTAAGAAAATAGCATATGCTTTTTAAAAAATATTCTTTTATTATTTTTAATTTCTAAAAAGATTTTTTTTAAATTAATTTGTGAGAAACATGGGGGAAGAGAGAGAGAGGGGCAGAGAGGCAGAGGCAGACACAGGCAGAGGGAGAAGCAGGCTCCATCCAGGGAGCCTGACATGGGACTCCTGGGACTCGATCCCGGGTCTCCAGGATCACACCCTGTGCTGAAGGCAGCGTTAAAACGCTGAGCCACTGGGGCTGCCCCAAAAATTTATTCTTTAAAGCAAGTACTCTGACATTAAATTCTAAATAGCTTTTTTCACATCTCTCGAACTTTGGTCAGTCTTTTTTCCTAGCCATTGAATGTTGAGCAGAGCTTGACTTTCCACCAGTTAATAATGCCTTAGCTCTGAGGTGACTGTTGAGTTCTGATCTTAAAGTTTCTTTAAATGATAGTGACCACTTTCTTCACTGGCAGGTTTGAATTCAATTAAAATGGAATTTTAGGGGCAGCCCGGGTGGCCCAGTGGTTTAGCGCTGCCTTCGGCCCGGGTCCGGGCCTGATCCTGGAGACCCGGGATCGAGTCCCACATCGAGCTCCCTGCATGGAGCCTGCTTCTCCCTCTGCCTGTGTCTCTGCCTCTCTCTCTCTCCTTCTCTCTCTCCCTCTCTCTCTGTGTGCCTCTCATGAATAGATAAAATAAAATCTTTAAAAAAAATGGAATTTAAAGAACTTAGTCAAATTATAATTGTTCCAGGTCAGTTTCAGTTATGTAAGATTCCGCTTTATAACCAAGTTGCAGTGAAGCCCTCTTCTGTCAATTTCACCTAAACAGGCACATTTTTTTTTTCATGTTAAATCATTTATGAGCATTATGAGCATTTGTGCTTCCTCAATCCAAGTCTGTCTACAGAGGGACAGACTACCTTCTGTAAGACAGACCAGTAATGAATAAGTATACATAGTTTATATGTGTAATTTACACTAATGTTGGAATAACCATATCTCCAAAAGATACACAAGGTATCCATTCACATCAGGTCATCTTTGCCTAAATGATACTGTTGAGAAGATATTTTGTCTTTTCATGTGATCTGGTTTTTCCTCAGCAGTATGTTACTAAAAGTCGGTGTCAGTGAGTCAAACACAAATACTAGAGAAGTCTTGCCTTTTGACAGTATTGATATGAAAAGTGCTTTTTAAGAAGTGATACCACTGCTTTTCTGAAATATTGGTCTTCTATTTTAGTGCGTAAATTCACAGACAAACATGAATGGATAACAACAGAAAATGGTATTGGAACAGTAGGAATCAGCAATTTTGCACAGGTATTGGATTGTTTTGAAATACTTAAAACAGTCTGCTCTTGCCTAAATTGGATTGTCTGCCTTTTAAAAATTATTATTCTGCCCCTTATTCTTTGTTTTGATGTTTAAAGAACATCAGTCAAGTAAACAAGCAAAATATAATTTAGGGCAGTATATAGTGTTTTAAGAGATTATTAAAAGGTTAACAATTATAAGTAAACATACCTTATTCAAGAAAGAAATATGTTTAATGGTGTTGGGGCAGTTAAGGGAAAAATAAGAGAAACAGAAGGCCTGGGATATTGACAGTGTTTTGTGGATAACAAAACATGCACAATCAGGGGGCATGAAGAAGGAAAACCCAGATTGGCACAGACTAGACAAAGGCAAACCTTTTATTTAGCCAGTCTTTTTCTCTTAATTTCACTATTCCCAGTGATCCCATATTGTATCTTCACTGGCCTATGTGTGGCCCAGTACATGGTACTGTGTACAATACTGTACAGGCGCTGTCTTCACCTCCTCGGTTTATTTATAGGAGAATCACCTACATGGGAAATTATACACAAAATAGTACATGATGGATGATGATCTGAGTAGTACAAGGGTTGTAACTCCCCTGATGGAGAGCTGACTTCTTAACTTGGAGTCAAGGTCTTCAGGGAGGACCAGGCCTGAGGACGATGATTTACAGATCAGTGGGTAGGATTTCAGCAAATACAGCAGGGGAAATGGCCTAAGCACAACTGCAAAGGTGGAAGAGCACAAGGTGTGTTTATTCTCAGAGGAGCTAGAATATTGATGGGATGGCTTATGACAGGAATGACTGCTGCTTGTGGGCCAGGCTAGCTGGCAGCCTGTTTTCTTGCAGGTCCTGAGCTAAGAATAGTTTTGCATTTTTGAAGAGTTGTAAGAAAAACAAATGAATGTGGTCCCTCGAGTGTAAAATAGGAACTATCTGAATTATAGAAGGTTAGTGTTTGGCTTGTTCCTATTTACTAGGAGGTTTAATTTGATTTCTTAGAGGTCTGTGTTTTGTTTGTTTTAGGAAGCTTTGGGAGATGTTGTTTACTGTAGTCTGCCTGAAGTTGGGACAAAACTGAACAAACAAGGTGAGTATTTTTCTCATCTTGGCATATTATTCATGCCTTAAGTATCTTTACTTTGCATAACAATCTGTTTACACTTAGGATCAATTAGAGTGCTTTTTACTCAAGTAATAGAAAACTCACCTAAAAGATTGAACAGTTGGAGTTTATTTTATCTCCTTCAAGAAGTCTAGAGATAGATGGAAACAGGATTGTCTTAGTGGTATAGTGAAGAGTCATCAAGGACATGAATTCTTTTCATACTTTTTCTGCCTCAGTGTGCCAGAGGTTACAAAATGACAGCAAAATCTTCAAGCATCACTTTCTCAAATGGCCGTATCCAACAGTAGGATGAGAAGGTAAAATCTGTTTTTCCTTGGAGGCAGTAAACAATCTGTTTTTCTAAATATCTTTGACAACATTGGTCATGTTTTTTTCTGCTTAAACTTTCCCCATCATTTATCTTGCTTTGAACTTTTTTCTTCTTCCTGGTTCTCAGTATCCTAGCTGGATATATTATATATTAGGTCATATCCTTTTTGAAGGTTTTCACAGGAACCTTTTCCAATGTCACTATAAGACCCTTGTTGTGATTGATAATCTTTATCTGTCCATTTTTCTTCTGTTAGAGAACAGTTATTTTCTTTTCTCATGATGTTTTGTATCCACTCTGCTGCTCTCAAGCAGGAGATCTCTTCACTGAACATTTTCTGAATATCTCTTAATAGCAAGTGAGCAGCATAAACCTGCTGTGTTTAAAAAATTTACATTAACATAAATACATCTAAACTAATGAATGCTCTTTAAACTTTCTGCTAAGGCTTTTAGAAAATTGATGTAAAATTTACATACAATGAAAATGCCTGAAGTGTACAATCCAATGAGTTTTAACAAACAAACACTTTGTAAACCTTGCCGATTGAAAAACCCTTCTCAAGACAACCTGTTCTGATTTCTGTCACCATAGATTAATTTGCCTATTATTTAACTTCATTTAAAAGGAACCACACAGTTTTTATATTATATCTGGCTTCTTTTGTCCAATATCATGATTATGAGATTTATGTTGAGTGATGCTGAAGAGTGTACTATTACATAACCTTTTAATCTTTTGTTGATGGATTTGTGTTATTTCTAGTTTTTAGCAGTTAGAAATCTATAAACTTTTTTTAGTAGAAATCTTTCTGTAGATGTCTTCATTTCTCTTGGGTACATACATATAGGAGTGGAATTTCTGGCATGTAGTATAGTAGTTATATGTTTAACTTTATAAGAAACTGCCAAACAGCTTCCCAAAGTGGTTATACCATTTTACATTCTCACCAGCAGTATGAGAGAGTTCTAGGCACTGCAGATCCCACGGTGAGATAACAAATTGTTGTTGAGCAGCCTTCCATGTGCTTTTTGGCACTCACATCTTTTTTTGTGTTTAGTCTCTAGTCAAACCTTTACCAAATTTATTTGAGTTGTCTTTTTACCATTGATTTTTAGGCATTCTATATATTCTAGATACAAATCTTTTCAGATCTATATATATTTTTTTCAGATCTATATCTTGTGAAGTTTTGTCATAGTTTATGATTTTGCCTTTTCATTTTCTTAACTGTTTTTTGGATAAACTTTTAATTTTTAACATGTCTAAGTTATTAATGTTTTTATTTATGTATAGAACATTGTATATTTTCTAAGAAATCTCTTATTCATTGATTCTTAACAGTCCCTTTATTTCATGTTTATATCTTTGTTTTCTTCCTTCAACTTAGACTTAATTTGCTCTAATTTTTCTGACTTCTTTAGGTAGCAAATTGGGGCTTTAATAAGTACTTTCTTTACCCAAACTGTAAATTGCATCTCCCTTGTAGTGAGTAGCAGCTAAAATCTAAGTTTAATTCTTTTAGCCTTCACTGGGATGCCAGCCATGCATGCATGGTTCAGGCATCATTCAGGGGCCTAGACAGAGTTTATACATAGGATTTGGGGCTCTCCCTTTTAGTCTCTCTCCTTAGGATTTCCCACCTCACTTTCTATTAGTTATGGTGGCCTCAATTCGTCTTCTGGTCCCTTACACCAATTAAGACTGAGATTTCCTCTTAGAACTTTGGCTGCCCCAAATGGCATAGATTGGTGTCTTGTCTTCAGGCTAAATGCCATTTAAAAAAAAATCACCACTATTGTCCCTTCTTTCAAGTGTTAGCTCCTTTCCATGAATTGACTGCTTTTGTTCATTTTCTAGTGTCTTTAGAACTCAGAGGTCATTGATTTTTTTTTTTTAACATGTTCTTTGTAAATGAGACCTAAAGATAATGATTTCCTTCAAAGCACTATTTTAGCTATATCCCACAAATTTGGGTATATTGTATTCTCAGTATCATTCAGTTCAGATCACTCGATGTTGTCCCACAGGTGACTAAGGCTCTGTTAATTTTTCAGTCTTTTTAAAAAAAAGGTGCTCTTTGTTCACATTAACTGACCCTTTTGCTGTTATTGCTATCCAGTGAATTTTATTTTAGATGTTATACTTTCCAGTTCTAGAATGTCCACTTTTTAAATTTCCATTTTTTTCAAAATTTTATTTATTTATTCACGAGAGACACAGAGAGGCAGAGACATACATAAAGGGAAAAGCAGGCTCTTTGTGGGGAGCCTGATGCTGGACTTGATCCCCAAGACCTCAGGATCACAACCCGAGCAAAAAGGCAGATGATCAACCACTGAACCACCCAGGTGCCCCCCCCCCCCCCAATTTTTCATTTCTTTGCAGGTATTCCCCCATGTGTTTATACATGATGAGCTTTTTAAAAATCTGAAGATAATAGGTTCTCTGCTTATCCCAAAATGTAGGTCTATGGGTCATTTTGGGATCTGTTGACTACTTTTTCTCTTAACCATAGCCCCCTTTTTTTCTAGGATTTCAGCCCTCAGGTTCTAGCCACCTTGGCAGGCCTACATTCCGTCCTCTGACCCCTCAAATAAGACTGGTTTTACTCTGTGTTCTAGTTAACACTGTGCATTTTAAATGGGGTTGTTAGTACAAATTATATGAAGGAAGATCTCACCCAGTTTGCCCCCCCCCCCCACCTTTTTAAAGATTATTTATTTATTTATTTATTTATTTATTTATTTATTCACGAGAGACACACACAGAGAGGCAGAGTCACAGGCAGAGGGAGAAGTAGGCGCCATGCAGTGAGCCCGATGTTGGACTCGATCCCAGGTCTCAAGGATTACGCCCCAGGCTGAAGGCAGCGCTAAACTCCTGAGCCCCCCCAGGCAGCCCTGGGCCCCCTTTTAAGGATTAAATCCACCTTTGGTCACTCTTCACAGCCTTCATATGGTTGTTTTTCATTTTGTTTAGAGTTTATAATTGCTATCTACAAGAAGGCTGGTCTCATGAGGTACTTCACCATTACTGGAATCTCCTGATACTTGCTTTTTAGGAGCCACAGTAAATTAAAAGAAAATTGAGTTTTGTACTGAATGAAAGCATATTTGGTATTCAGATATGTCACCATTTGTTGTTCATTCCTAAAACAGGTCCACTTTATTGAGATATTTATACCCTTCTCATAGGTGATGTAAGCAGTGGTTTTACTTTTAAATTAAAGATATTTAGAATGTGATATCATCCTGAATCAAAGGTGACTACTTCTGTATTTTATATTTTCAGGTCATTGACTTTTGATATTTAATGTTTAAATTTTCTCAATTTAGATGAGTTTGGTGCTTTGGAAAGTGTGAAAGCTGCTAGTGAACTCTACTCTCCTCTATCAGGAGAAGTAACTGAAATTAATGAAGCTCTTGCAGAAAATCCAGGACTTGTCAATAAATCTTGTTATGAAGATGGTAAGTTGTTGCTAGAATTTTTTTCAAAGGATTATTGCTGCAGTTAACATTTAGAATTTAAAGCAAGCTTCAGCAGATTATAACTTCATCTTTTTTGCACTTTTGATACTAAATAGTGATGCTGTGCTTTAAAAAAAGGGAAACACAGATTAACTGAATATATAAGGTTAGGTTTAAGATCTCAATAAAAACGTCGCCTTATTCTTCAGAGTTCTTAGTACTAAGCTGTAGTAGACTCTTCATGAACACTTGCAAAGTATTCACCTCTTCAGACATAAAGTGTCCAATCATATTATGTGATGTAGGTGGTAACAGAATAATACCTATTCAATCAGTTTTGTCACAGTTTCATCTTAATAACTCGGTGAAATGCAGTAGCAGCAGTTTTCTCCATTTTGTCCATGAATTGCAAAATTAGGATTAGCTTGTAGTTCTCTGTTGCCTCACCTAACCCTTCTAACACTAGTAGTGCTTATCATAATAAATGTATACTCTTTAATCCCCATGCCATATTTAACCCATCCCTCCACCCACCTTCCCCTAATAACCATCAGTTTGTTCTCTGTACTTAAAAATTTTGATTCTTAGTTTCTCTTTTTTTTCTTTGTTCATTTTGTTTTGTAAATTCCACGTATGAGGGGTGCCTGGGTAGCTCAGTCGGGTAAGCATCCGACTCTTGACCTCAGCTCAGGTGCTGATTGGAGCCATGAGTTCCAGTGTTGGGTCCATGCTGGGTGTGGAGCCTACTTTAAAAAATTCCACATATGACTGAAATCATATGGTATTTTCAGTGTGGTATTTCAGACTGACTTATTTTGCTTGACATTATATACTCTCTAACTGCATCCATGTTGTTGCAAATGGCAAGACTTCATATTTTTCTTTATGGCTGAGTAATAATCTGTTTTACACACACACTACATCTTCATCTACTGATGGACACTTGGGCTGCTTCCATAGTTTGGCTATTGTAAATAATGCTGCAGTAAACCTAGGGGTGCATATATCCTTTCAAATTAGTTTTTGTATTCTTTGGATAACTACTCAGTAGTGCAATTGATGGATCATAGGTTAGTTCTATCTTTAACTTTGAGGAAGCTCCACACTGTCTGCCAATGGCTGCACCAGTTTACATTCTCAACAGTAGTGCACAAGCGTTCCTTTTTCTGCACATTCTCATCAACACTTTTCTGTTTTTATTTTAGCCATTCTCATAGGCATGAGGTTAAGCATTCTTAATCCATTATAGTAGAATCTATTCTGGTTTTCTTTTCAATTGTGATATGCAACAATATTAACTGAATTCTTAAGGCTAAAATATAAAGCTCCTTGAATAAATAATGAGTGATTTATATAAAGAATACTAGATCAGTTTTGAGGCACTCAAAAATTTTACATTTTGAATGAATCTGACTTTTACTCTTTAAAAAGGTAATTTGGAATATGATACTTTTTTTTGATTGCAGGTTGGCTGATCAAGATAGCACTCAGTAATCCTTCAGAACTGGATGAATTAATGAGTGAAGAAGCATATGAGAAATACATAAAATCTATTGAGGAGTGAAAATGAAACCCTAAATAAACTAGTATGAAACAACTTAATCTAGCATAGTTGTCTTAAATTAGTGGTGCATACAGGATTTAAAGAGCAACTATTAGCAATATCTGTGGAAAAAGAAACTACTTGCAATAATGCTAATGGAAGAAAACACCCTTAATTTCACAATGATTGCAGATAAACACAATATGCATCTTTTTTGCAACACCTTTGGATTATGCTAGGCTCCAGTTACGATACTCAGAATCCTGAAATTATCTGTGGTTAAAAACTAGTTATAAAAAATTACGTAATTCAAGGATTTGGGGTCAAAATAAATAATCTTTCCATTGGAAATAACTGGCAGTAGAGAAAGGTTTGTTAGTCTTATAGTGTCAGGTAAGGAACAATACTACCTTAATTTTGCAGCATACTGCACTTGCTGGTGCTATTTTTATACAATGAAGCAACAGCCTTGCAGGAAGAGAAATCGTTAATAATAAAATCTTCAACTTTGTTAATCATGTTTTTTTTTGTTTTGTTTTGCTGTTAATATTTCATTGAGTGACTCTGCTAGTATTTGTGAAAATGCTAATTTTAACTTATGGAAAGTTATTTTTTAAAAGGAAATTTAAGCCATAACAATGAAAGGTTTCAAGAAAATGTTTCCTTTTAATCACAAATCTGGTTTTTCTTAAAGACCTAATTGCCTGATAGCATCAAGTACCATTTTTGGTCATCTTTAATCAAAAAGAAAGCACTGACTTTGGTGGTTTTTGTTTTGTGTTTTGTTTGTTTGTTTTTAATGCTGCCAAGTTAAAAGACATAAGAGGAAAACAAGGAAAAGTAAAAGTTTGATAAGCATAACATATGGCATCCTTAAGAAAGTAAACCACATTCATGTTTAAGTAATGGGAACAGAAATGGGCATAGTGAAACTTTTTAAGAGCTCACACACTGACTTAGTAAATATCCGCTTAAGCAAATTTACAGTGCCCAGTGGTATTTTTAAGTAGCTAGATACCATATTCTCTAAGCCAAGTGTAATAAGCTGATATTTTGAAGGGGATATGAGAATATACTCACAACTATAAATATATATAAATACATATACATAGCAAGAGCAGACATACTTGTATCATTTTTCCCAGTTAGTGCCAGAAAAGGGATATATTCAAATACCACCACCTTCTGATGGTGAATAAACTGCAAATGTGAAAACCTAGAGGAAATATGTAAGTAAATAGCAAATCTTTCTGCTCAGTAGAAACAAACCATCCTTTAATGGCCATGTCACTGCTGAGCTGTATTTTTGCAACCTTATCAAAGTGTTCAAAATATTTTCGGTAACTATCTCCTTGTTTAATTATTAGTCAATTTTTAATTATTAAAAATTAATTTGACTCTCCTTTGGAGATAGAAAAGAATGAGTAACAATTACATAGATTTACTCTTTTGAAGTACTCTCATACATTACTTCATGATGATTAAAGCAATATCCAGGGGCACCTTAGTTGCTCAGTTGGTTAAGTGTCCGATTTGGCTCAGGTCATGATCCCAGGACCCTGGGATCAAGCCATTAAGCCCTGCATTCGGCTCCCTGCTCAGCAGGGAGCCTGCTTCTCCCTGCTGCCACTCCCCATGCTTGTGCTGTCTCTCAAAAAATAAAATATTCTTTTTTTTTAATTCTTTTTTTTTTTAAGATTTTATTTATTTATTCATAGAGACACAGGCGGAGGGAGAAGCAGGCACCATGCAGGTAGCCTAATGTGGGACTCCATCCCGGGTCTCCAGGATCACGCCCTGGGCTGCAGGCGGTGCTAAACCACTGCGCCACTGGAGCTGCCCAAAAAATAAAATATTCTTAAAATAAATAAAGCAATATCCAGAGCTAGGTAGGACAGATCCATAAATACTACCATTTCACAGAAAAGAAAGGTAGTGGGGAAGATAAGACACTTAAAGAAAGCTGGGCAGTCATGGTTAGAATTTTCACATTTCCTGGTGCATTCTCTAATTCCTTAGCTAATGTTACTACAAAAATACTTAAATTGGAATAGGGGTGGAAGGGAGGGAGGAGGAAGGTTCTTAAGAGGGGAAGCAAGCAAAAATGGCAATTCTAGAATGAAAGTTCATCAGTGATTATAATCTAAAAAAGATGGGCAGTTTTTTATTCTTCCATCCTTTCTCAAAGACACACTTGCACTGTTAGACTCCCTCTGAACTTTTTCAGAGCCAAACAGTATGGCAACGTGTTCTTTTGCTATTTAGAATACAGAACCATTTCAACCCTCATTTCTATTATAATGCTGCCAAAAATGTCAGGCATTCAGTGGCCCTCCAAAAAGTAAATCAACAGAGAATTTAATTTCTCTGACTTCATATTCCTTTTGAATGGTTTTGGTTCTAATAGAGCAGTTTCATAAAGGTTTAAAATAATGCTTGCTGATAATTTAAACTCAAGAAATGGAAAAGGTTACTCTAAAGGTATTAAATTTTTTTGATGATCTTAAAAATTTTATCACTTTCCCGAGTTTAAGGACGCTGACAGCCTTAAGTTTTAAGAAGAACTATGGGCGCCTATCCAGGGGATGGCTCAGTTCACTGAGTGTCTGATTCTGGATTTTGGCTGGGGTCAGGATCTCAAGAACCTGAGGTCAGCCTGCATTGGCTCTGACCTCAGACCTCAGCAGGGAGTCTGCTTGAGATTCTCTTCCTCTCATCTCTGCCGCTCCTCTTGTTTCTGTGCTCTAAAATCTTTAAAAGAATTATGCTAATTGTAACTGTTCTTATTACTGCTTAACATTCAGACCCAAACACACATATGCCTGCCTCAGAGAGGGCCTTCACTTTACAAGGAGATTAAATTCTTTATTCCGTGCAAAATGGCTTTACAACTCACCACCTACCCGCATCAGTATTCTTTGTAGACCAGATTTAGATTCACAACAAAATTAAATAGAAAATATAGTTTTCATATATCTCCTACCTCTATTTTTCTGTTTTTGAAACATTTCTTGGCTAACTCTAGGATCTTACTCTACTAGAACTCCTGATATCCTGATTCAGCCTATATTGGCTTTTTGTAAACATGACTAAACAGTTGACCCTTAATATTTCTACTTAGTCATGCTATCAGGTTTTTACCTGCTAAACTACAGCAAAGAGCCCATTTAAAAGCAAGGTGTGCAGGCACAGTTCTTGTGAAGGAAATCAGTTAACCATCTTCCAACTTTCACATGTACTTAATGAGAATGTGCTTACAGTCAAGCTTATTAAGAGTCATTTAGTAAGGGGGCAGCCCCGGTGGCGCAGCGGTTTGGCGCCGCCTGCAGCCTGGGGTGTGATCCTGGAGGCCCAGGATCGAGTCCCACATCAGGCTCCCTGTGGAGCCTGCTTCTCCCTCTGCCTCTCTCTCTCTGTGTCTATGACTAAATAAATAAAATCTTTAAAAAAAAAAAGTCATTTAGTAAAATTCTTAAGTTTTTTGGTATACTTCCTAGAAACAAAGTAGCCTTCATGACTAGGTAACAAAGCCTTCTGTTAGGTGATTTCAAATTTTCTGTTTTCAAAATAAGTGAAGGAGGACCTAACCCAACTATTAACTTATCATTAAAATATTTTTTGTTAACTGTGATTTCTGTTTGGAAAGGAATTTTTAAGAAGTTGAGAGACTGCTATAACAAAACCTCTTTCAGGGCGCCTGGGTGGCTCAGCGGTTGAGCCTGAGCCTTTGACTCAGGGCATGATCCTGGGTCTGGGATTGAACCTGACTCCTCCAGGGAGCCTGCTTCTCCTGTCTATGTCTCTGAGTCTCTGTGTCTCTCATGATTAAATGAATAAAATCTTTAAAAAAAAAAAAAAAAACCAAAACTCTTTCATACGCATCTTCGTATGACAAGGTATTTCAGATTCTATATATTTAGAAAATGAATAAAATGGGGTCTGAATCTGTCTTATTTTGATATTTATCCACAGATACAAGAATTGGGAAGGGGAGGAACAGCGTCACCCATTTCATTGATACGCTTCCAGTAACATTGTCTAGTATTTATCAACACATGTAATACATTCCTGATGTTTGTCAACTGAGTATTGATTGAATAGACAATTCTCAATCTGGAAACACTGGATTGTTTTAGCCTTATAGTCTTTAAGTTTTGCTTTCAATTTTTTGTTGTTGTTGCACCCCAAAGTGACAAGGCTACTCAATAAGTCTTTGACCATAGATATGTTAGAATGAAGTTCTGTGTAGGAAGTAGAATAAGAATACAATTATGAATTTAAGGAGAAAAAGCAGAAGAATTTCCATCTTTTAATTATATTTTTAAATAGATGTTGATGAGTATCAAACTCATTAAATTTAGATTTCTTCCAGTACTTTTCAAATAAGGGTTCAACATTTTTTTAAGGTTTTATTTATTGGAGAGGGAGAGAAGGTCCAAGCAGACCCACAGCGCAGAGCTCAGTCTCACAGCCTATGAGATCAGGAAATGAGCAGGGCCCTCAGCCGACTGTGCCACCCCGGCGCCCTGGGGTGAAACATTCCTCAACGCCAACATTTATGATACTGCGGATGTCAGTACTTTACTACCATTTACATTTATGAACGTTTTGTAACAAAAATGTGCAGTGAAGTAACGCAGTTTTGTACAACTGTTTTTTATTTTTTTGTACAACTTTTTAGAAGTATGCAGGCATACCATTTCTTCCAGGTTGTGGGATATAACATACAAATGTGCATATTTTAGGTAAAGAAAATGACACCTAAAAAAGTGTCCAGAAAAGTACTTTGCTCTAATATCCCAGAGAAATGTTATACAATAGTTTTTCCAGGCTTTCTAATTAGTACCGTGGGTTCTGTATAAAAAGCATTAATGGCTATTTTCCCAAGTGCCTCTTAATCACAGTGCTATAAAAGACCTCTAATGCTTTTATACAGCAGAAATACTCACAATGGGGGGGGGGGGGGACCCTAGAAAGCAGACGGGCTTTCGAATCCGTTGTGAGCCGGGTCCAGGCTCTGCCGCAGGCCACCTGGCTGCACCTCCAGGTGCTCAAAAGTGCGAGGCCCAAAGCAGGGGAGGAGTGGGCAGCCCTGCACGGCCTCCCACCAGCAAGGGCGCGACGCTACTTGCCTTCGGGGTCCCAAGGGCAGGGAGCGCGACGCCGTGCCGCCCGCCTCCCGCAGGCGCTGGGCTTCCGACCACGCGCTCGGCTGCGCCCTCTCGCCCGACGGCAACGGCGGGACCTGAGGAGAAGCCGCCCAGGGGCCGTCGCCTTCTAGCGCCAGAGTCCGCGGGGCATCCGGCCCGCGCTCGGCCTCACCCCTTCCCGCAACGGCGGGCGCAGGCGGGCGCAGGCCCTCCCCCGCAGGCGGCGGGCGCGCAGCTGCGCAGGGCCTGCCGGGAGCACGTGCCCACAGCCTCCCGCCCCGCGCGCCCTAGCTTTGTTACGAGAGGCGGGGTCTGGGTCACTTCCGCCCCCGCCCCGCGGGCCCCGCCCCCGCCCCGCAGGCCCCGCCCCCAGCGCGTCCGTAACCCAAGGCAACCGTCGCCCTCGCCCGCCCGCGGGACTCGGCTGCCGGGCGCCTTCCATCCCGTGGGCCCCACAGGAGGGTGTGAGCGGCCGCGGCCGCTCCCCCGCCCCCAGGGCAAAGCCCCAGACTCCGCAGGCGGCAGAGCGAGAGGCCCTGCCCGGTTCGGAGCTGCCTCTGAGGAAGGGAGGCAAAGCGGAGAGGTAGTTAGAGGCGCGGGGGGGCGGGGAATGGGTGGGGCAGTGGGAGGAGCTGGCGGGGCGGGGCCTGCGGGGCGGGGCCAAGGCGGAGGGGGCGGGGCTTGCGGGCGAGCACAGCGCTTGAGAGGACGGTGGGCATCTCTGGGGCCCGGCAGGGACTGCTGGATGAAGAGGACGAGGAGGGATCTTGGAAGAAGGGAAGGAGCCTCAGGGAAGGGGAGGGGCTGGTCTAGGAGAGGGAAGAGCGCCGTGTGGAACACCTGGGCTTTAGGAGCAACAGGTGGAGTGCGTGCTTGAGGACTTGGGCTTTCCTGCAGACTTGGCAGCTGTGTGACAGCTGAGAAGACACGCGTTGCTTTACTGCTTTATTCCCGAAGGGCTGGAGACAGGCCTGCAGTAAAAACAGGTCTGACCTGGAGGGATGGTTGCATAAGCCACGCCCCTAGGGTTCCTTCTTTGGGTCGCCAAAGCTGCTGTGCTGTGTGGGCAGGTAATCGGCATAAGGCACGGATAATGAACTTGGAGAGATACAATTTATATTCCTGAAAATGGGAACAAACTGTGCAAGTTGAGCGGCGCATGTGCTTGACTTTGAGGCAAAGATTCAACTCCCTGCGGAGTTGTGTCCAAAACTGTAAATTAGATCGAAGTCTTCATATCATTTTCCTTTAGAAACTATATTAACAGGGATCAGCATGCCCAAGACAATCTTCAGGACTTAACTACTTCATATGCCTGAAGCGTGGCTCTGCATGAAGAAACTTCCACCATCATTAACAGTGTTTCTATTCATGGATTTTTCTTCATTCAACACACGTTAAAGATCCTCAGAAACATCCATTCAGAATTCCAGTTGAGATTGCCAGAAACCCATCTTTCCCTGGCTGATTTTTTTTTAAGATTTTATTTATTTATTCATGAGAGCCAGAGAGAGCCAGAGACATAGCAGAAGGAGAAGCAGGCTCCCTGCAGGGAGCCCGATGCAGGACTCAATCCCCAGAGCCTGGGCTCATGCCCTGAGCCAAAGGTAGATAGATGCTCAACGGCTGAGCCACCCAAGCGTCCTTCCCTGGCAGGAATTCTGACATGGATTCAAAATTCCTTTAAACCTGAAACTCCAAGACGCCTGGGTGGCTCAGCGGTTGAGCATCTGCCTTTGGCTCAGGGTGTGATCCCATGGTCCCAGGATCGAGTCCCATATCAGGCTTCCTGCATGGAGCTTGCTTCTCCCTCTGCCTATGTCTCTGCCTGCCTCTGTGTGTCTTTCATGAATAAATAAATAAAATCTTAAAAAAAAAAAAACCCTGAAACTTCCAGGAAGATGGGGGTGGGTGTAGGGCACGGTGTAGGGTCAGGGAGGTGGCAAGGAGTTTTGAGGGATCATAGCTTGCTTTTGATTTAAATGTCCTGGGCTTTTGACCTCTCCTGGTCCATCAGCATTCCTCCCACCTCCATTAACCTAAACCTGGGAATGTGTCAACCAGGTGTAGGAATCTAGAGTATGCCATTGGAATCTGACTTTTTATATAAGCAATGGCAAATAGGTGGCATGTGTGCTAGCACTCTTTATTCTCTGCAGACATCATTAATCAAACCACAACTTTTTCCTGCAGTGGGCAAGTCTTAACATCCTTCCCTGTCTCTCTTAACATCCTTCTCTCTCTCTCTCTCTTTTTAAAGATTGTATTTATTTATTCATGACAAACACATAGAGAGAGGTGGAGACATAGGCAGAAGGAGAAGCAGGCTGAGAGGAGCCTGATGCAGGACTTGATCCCAGGACCCCAGGATCATGACCTGAGCCAAAGACAGACACTCAACCACTGAGCTACCCAGGTGACCCTTAACATCCTTCTCAACACAATACCCTAGTTGTGTTGGGACTGATTTGAACTGACAATTGGCAACCTATTCTTCATCCCTATTTTGGACAGTAAATATTTTAAGAATTAATAGACATCAATGTAAATATAAATTCATTTAACTCTTGGTAAGAGTCCTTTTTAAAAAAAAATTTACTTAAATCGACAGATCAAGAATCCTGTAGATGAGATTTATATGCATAGGCCAGATAATTGTATAATGAGGTGAGTTTGCAGCCAGTTGGTAATTAGTAAATGCCCCAGTACAAGGCATATCCACATGGCATTGTCCTTTACCCTCTCCTCACCAACATTTTATCAGCGACAGATGATGTTACAGGAGGTATGCCCATCAAATGCAAATCTTAAAGTGGGAATGAATGGCCAAACTGTGGGGTGTCAGAGTCAGATTGGCAAGTATCTAAGCAGGTTGGAATGATAGTCCAAAACTAAGAGAGTCCAAAACTAACTAATTTTAGAAGGATCTGATCCATTCAGAGGTCTATATCTAGTGCAAAAGAAGAAAAAACAATTTTAAAGAAAATTAACAGCATGGATATGGAATGAAGAAGACAGGGATTATTAACCATTCATGTGGGAAAAAATATAGAATTTATAGTTGACCTCCATCTCAGTGTTCATCAAGATTGGGATATAGCTTTAAAAAAATGTAACAACCTTTGTTCAATTAATAGCTGTAGATTTCAGATCAAAGGGAGTCAGACTTAAAAGACATTTCTAGATGACCACATTTGAAATATTACCCCCATTTCCAGTTACTATATTTGACCGGGAAGTTGTGCATTCTTAAGATGAGGGAATTTGAGATTCTCTTCTGAAGTAATCATAACTGTCTTCAATTATTTTCAGGATTATCATATGTTGTTTTTTGGGGGAACACCAGGAATTGAGGAGCATAAGTTTCAGGATTGCAGATGTTTTTGAGAACATTCTAATCTTCAGAGCTATCGCTGGAGTGAAAAAGGATGCTTGTAAAGTAATGAGCTCTCGATCATATGATTGTAAAACTCCATGGAAATCAAGAAGTGGAATAGTATGACCCATTGATTTACTTCAAATCTGTAAACTAGGCATAATTTACCTTCAGAAAATATGACTATCGGGATCCCTGGGTGGCGCAGCGGTTTGGCGCCTGCCTTTGGCCCAGGGCGTGATCCTGGAGACCCGGGATCGAATCCCACATCGGGCTCCCGGTGCATGGAGCCTGCTTCTCCCTCTGCCTGTGTCTCTGCGCCTCTCTCTCTCTCTGTGACTATCATAAATAAATAAAAATTAAAAAAAAAAGTTCAGAAAATATGACTATCACATCCATGCAGATTTTTGCATTTCAACATAAAAGTAAGAATGCATACAATTTGTAAGAAATCACATATCCACTCTTTTAGT
Organism: Canis lupus familiaris; assembly: GCF_011100685.1. Classification (NCBI taxonomy): domain Eukaryota; kingdom Metazoa; phylum Chordata; class Mammalia; order Carnivora; family Canidae; genus Canis; species Canis lupus. The sequence goes on from NC_049226.1 coordinate 71,325,851, forward strand.
TGATCTTAATAGCTTTTTGTATACTTGTATTTGTCATCTCTTACATGAGTTGGAAGACAAGAATGGGCAATAGAATTTGAAGGCATGATTATTGGAGAAAAATTTAAAATTAAGACAGTTTTCCAATAACTGAATTCTTTTTTTTCTAATTAGGAAAAGACCACCAACATTCTATTTTTGTAGTGGAACATCTTATCCAGCTTGAACAGTATTCCAGAGAAGCACCTCACAATCTGGTATGCAGTAATCTGGCTATTTGACTAAGAATACTGTGTTTACTGATTTCAGAGATGATTCTTAGTTTTTGGTCATAAGGAGTCAATATGTTCCCATGATCCTCCATTAAATGAATAAAATACTTATAAAACACAATATTTATAACATGTAAAGTGCCCATAAAAATGCCTGGTGCACAGTAAAAGCTGTCATGCAGCTCTTACTTCTATTATTTAATGTTATCATTACCTGGGTTTCTTTCGACACTTTGGAATATAATGAGATTGGAACTTACTCTGGTACCCTCACTGGGTCCAACTTCTATTGACTCCAAAATAGGGGCTTCCTATTGGAAGGATAGTGGATGGGTATTGGATACCTGCCTCTTTGGCCTCCACTGTCTGTCTCAATATAGAGTTAATATTATCTTCCTCTCAGATTTCATATATTCTCATGACATGTGAGAAGTCATTGAAGTTGCTGGAGATGGTTAACCTGACAGAGAGAAGAGTACGTGGAACCTTTTCATAGGGCCATTGGAGAGCTGAGGCAACAGGCAATCTTTGAATCAATGATTCTTCAACCTTTTGCAGTGACAGACAGCTTTGTACCTCTGATGCAAGCCCTTTTCCTGAAAAAATGCTTGAGCATTTTCCAAGGTGTCCTAGATCTCCTGAAATGAAATCCATGCATGGTTGGGAGGGCTTCCCATCACAGAGCTTAGCTCTGGAGGGCAAAGGAGGACAACAAGGGTGGAGAATATTGAGGGGGCAGGAATACCTGTGTTGGGGTCAGTATAAGAAAGATCTTCCTGATAGCTCTGCAGGATTGTGCAATCACGTTAAGGTGGTTTTAAAAGTAATGATGGCCAGACTTTGTCCAGACCAATAAGAATCAGAATCTCTGTGGGTAGGGTGTACAGCCAAGTTGGAGAACCAGTAAATCAGAAAGTTTGCTATTGGAACAGGCTAAGTAATGAGCGCTTTGCCAGCAGAGATACTTCAAGTGCAGAACTTTTTTCTTAATGATTTGAACATTCTAACTATACTTAATCTCTCCTAAACTGTATCTGTTTCTTTGCTATACTGACCTCAAGTGCACATTTATTTTATTATTTAAATAAACGACTTTCCTTTTGATTCTCTACCTTTTTCCTTTTGAACTGTACACTTGTTAAGTCTTTGGGCTCTTGTGGGACAAATGTATTTGTAATTCAGGAAAGTGCATGACTGAGTTGGGAGCTTCTTTGGCCTGAGCAGTGACTGAAGTGAAATTTCATAAGATGAAGGGATCAGGCTGGTTTGCACAATCTGGTCCTTAATCATGTTTCTGTTAATAAACAGAATAGCACTCGTGGTTTTTAGTCACTTCTAATACCATTTTTTTCCTTTCAGATTTCATTTATTTCCTCTGATGTCATATTGGAAAAGATTAGGATGTACAAAGATATGTGACCTTCCATAGGTAAATGGAACTTTATTAACATCAAAATGCCACTTTAAGCGTATGTGAAAAAGCCAAAATGGTAATTAAACAGATGTGGTTATAAGAAGTTACAGATCTTTACCTCAACAGAAAATTTAAAAAGTGGGTTTCTAGTAGGGATCATGTTAGGGTAAGAGAACACAAAGTATGTGGTCCCCAGGGGGTGTCATTATAAGCCAGGAATCCTGAAGAAGGCACTGGCTGTTCCTTAGCATACAGCTGGACCATTGGAGGTCACTGCCTAGGCCCTGGGATTCATCTCTGCAGCTTGCATGGTGCTCAGGGGGAGCCTCTGTGTGTAGGAAGGTACTAAAATCATGCCCATCTTATAGATAAGCAAACAGACTTGGACATGTAACTTGCCCAAGGTCGTACAACTAGTAATGGGATTGGAACCTCGGCTGTTTAGCAACCAAGTCTGTGCTCCTAATCAGGATGAGAACTTTCCATAGGTGGTTTAGTTGGTTAAGCATCTGAGTCTTGATTTTAGCACAGGTCTTGATCTCAGGGTCCTGAATTCAAGACCCACGCTGGAGCTCCATGCTGGGTGTGGAGCCTACTTTAAAAAAAAAAAAAAAAAAGGATGACAACTTTCCTAACTCTTTGACTGATTATAAAGGCCAAGCCCCATTTTTCAGCCTGGGAAAATATCATTAATGATAGACAATATCACCCCCATCATCACTGCGACTGCTACCATTACCACCACATACGGGACTAGTATGCTAAGGCTGCCATGATGTAGTACCATAGACACTGGACAGCTGAAACCACAGAAATGTACTGCCTCACACTTCTGGAAACTGGAAGTCCAAAATCAAGGTGTGGGCAAAGTTGGTTTCTTCTGAGGGACATGAGGGAAGGATCTGCTCTAGGCCTCTCTCTGTGGCTTGCATTCTTCTCCCTGTGTCTTTTCACATGGCCTCCCTTTCTGCGTGTCTGTGTCCAGATTTCCCCTTTCATAAGGATCCAGTCGTCCAAGGTGGGTAGGATTAGCAGAGTGACCTAGCCTAGACCACATGCTCTCCAGCCTTGGCTGGTATCTGGAGTTGCCAGGAAGAGAAAGAACAGAAAGTGGCCAGGTCACCCATGCTGACCACAGTTCCCGTGGCGTTAGCACAGTAGCATCTGGCCTTTCTTTGGAGTGGAGGGCAGGGGGGCTCAAACCTGCATTCCCTGCTGCACTTTACCCCATCACGAGGGATAGAGCATCCGCTAACATCTTCTTATCCTCTCTTCTTCAGTCCCAACTTCAGTCCTTAATTAGATCCATTAGTCTTTCCAATTAGCTGTATTTTTTATAATATCAATGGCTGGCAATGGCTGATTTTGTAATATTCTTCCAGTCTATTCTGGAATGTGTCTTGATGTTATTTTACCTGGGTTATTGATTTGTTTTTTAAAGAAATGAATATTATTATAACTAAGTCCAGCCCGCATTTCATGCTATAGGAAGAAGATGTTAAAAACCCTTGGCCACAATCACAGTAATGGATCTCTGTCAGAAGAAGGAGACTGAATTAGAAATCAGTGAAAATAATGAAATTCAAAGCCCAGAAGAAACGGAATTAACGTATACTTGCTCAGATGAAAGAAGTGAAAAGAATCATGTTTGTTGTCTTCTCAATATCAGTGACATTACGCTTGAACAAGATGAAAAAGCCAACGAGTTTGTCATCAGAACTGGATGGGAAGAAGCCGTGAGTATTTCCTCGACTGACCTCAGTCACGCATCTGTGTTTTGGTTCAAGCTTTTCCTTTTGCCAAAAAGAGTTATTACAAAAAAAAAAAAAAAAAAGGCATTGAAATCTAGGAACCTTAGGAATAGAAATGAGATATAAATAATGATAACAGTACCTTTTATTGGGTATTTGTGGCCATTTGGTGTTGGCAAGCTCAAATGCTTCACATATATCCATTCATTTAACCTCTCAATAGCCCTACGAGGCAGGTATTATGAACAGCCTCACTTTTCAAGCAAGGAAAATGAAGCATCCAAAAGGTGAAACAGTGTGCCAAAGATCACCCAGCCAAAGGCCAAGGCAGGGCTTAAATCCAGCTCTTCTGGACTCTAGAACCCAAGCTCCTTAACTGCTGTGCTAAGCTCCCCAAGAAACCTGAGATTGCTGTCCTAGTGGTTCCACTCAGAACACCATGGGTTTATTCTTAAACTCTTCCTAGAATTAATAATGGAATCCTAAATTTAGAACTATAAGGAGATTTGATCGAATTCACTGATTCTCAGGTGATGCTTGTCAATGTCACACAACTGGGGGCTCGGGGAAGGGGATGCTACTGGCATCTATTGAGGGTGAGGGGAAGGGGAAGCTAGTGGCATCTATTGGATAGAGTCCAGGAGTGCTGCTCCAAATCCCACAGTGCCCAGGACGGCCCCCACCACAAGGAATGAGCCAGCCCTGTCTTAGTTTGGGGCTGCTATAACAGAATACCATAGACTGGGGGCATATAAAAGACATTTATTGCTCACAGTCCAGAGAGTGGACATTTGAGATCAAGGTGCCGGCATGGTTGGGTTCTGGTGGCGGAACCTCTTCCTGTTTTGTGCTCACATGGCCCTCATTGGTACAAGTAGATCCCTTGTACCCTCTTCCTCTTATAAGGGCACTAATTGCATTTTGAGGACCCCACTCTCTTGACTTCATCAACCCTAATTACCCCCAAAGATCCCACCTCCAAATACTACTTCGGGGATTCAGGCTTCAACATGGAATTTGGGGGGATGCAGTCATGCAATCCATAACATGCCCTAAATGTCAGTAGTGCTGATGTTGAGGAACCCTGATCTAATTGGTTTATTTTATAAATATGGAAACTGAGGCCAACACTTGGCAGAGCAACTCCCCCAAGTCTACTTGACAGTTGAAAGAGTTGTGTCTTGAGGACCCTTGTCTTGTACTCTCTGTTGTACCACCCCCACCCCACTACCTTGTGTGCACGCAAGCTCGTGCCAGCTAAGTTAGGATTATAAACAGTTCTATTTGACTATATAAAACTTTCCAAGTTTAGAAGGTTCAGTTTACTACTGAAAGTAATGACTTTCAAGTGTATATATCCAAGGGCTGTTGGAAAAGAATTTTCTTTTAATTGGAAGAAATGCCACATGTGCCCCATGCTTAAAGCATGTTTGCTGTTCACAGTGGAGGATGATCACACCGTGCCATCTCCTCCTGCCTGCTGCCTGTTGCTCTTCACTTTCTCTGCCAACCAGTCCCCCACCCCGTGTCTCAGGTGGCCTTGTCTCAGGATGGGTGTCAGGGGCCTCTCTTCCACCAAAGCTAGCTTCCTGCACTGGCTTGTGGCCCTTTGATACTTCCTGTGCTGGTGTCAGGGACCTATGGGCCAGTATGTATATGAGGACAGAGAACACTTTCCTGGCAGCAATTAGTGAGAATTTCCTATGTTTGCAGAGCCAAGGGACCTCACAGGATGGGTTTCCTCAGGGCCATACATGTTTGACTCAGACCAACCCAACCAACATGTAGCTTACCTGTGACAGCCTACCTGTGAGAATCAAAAAATCCAGGTATCATTGATCTCTGGACTTGGATCCCCTGTCAGGCCACCTGAACACCTTGGAGATATAGATCTTCTGTAGCAGCCTCAACCCAAGGCTCACCTGGGGTGTTATTAAAACCATCTGCCCAAGTCCATCCTGTGAGTATTGGCATAGGTTGGGGGGGGGGGCTCAAGAATCTGGATTTTTAAGCAGCAGTGCAGTTGACTCTTAAGGTCAAACAAGCAGAGAACATTTTCTGAATCAACAGGTGCACCTGTTTAATAGATTAAATGGGACATCTGTAAAAAGATTAAAGTTCCAGAATTTAGGTTTCTCTCAAATATCCAGCTGAGTCAAAGTTGGTGTGCTCAATAAGCATCGCCAGAAGATGAATCTCCTTGTCTGGCTGGAGGAGGACGGGATGTGCAGGGGTATAGGACTTGTCTCATTCCAGCTGAAGCCACCTTCCATAGAGAGGCCAGTTAGCCTGAGGATCTGTTAGCTAACGTGCTGGGACCCTTCTTTGCAAAAGCTGGAAATTCACCTGGGAACTCAGGGTCAAGAGCAGTGAGGTCTGAAGCAAGGAATGTGGTCCTCTTGAAGACCCAGCACCAACTCCGCAGCACATGAAGGGACAGGGTTCCAAGACAGAAGCTGGTGGAGGATGCTGGGAGAGGTGTCTTTTGGCTATCTCGAGTGTAGCACAGGGCAGCGACCTTACAGCTCCCACATATCATTGCCATCTAAGAATTGGGACCTAACTATACAAAAGAAAATAGGAGTTTTTTGTTGGAATAGATTCAAGGTGTCTACTTGAATACCTTGAATTCCAAGGAATTTGGAATAAGAAAGACCAGATTCAGATTCAGTACTTACAGGCCGATAACCTCAGGGAGGGCTCCTTCCTCTAGCTCCAAGTTCCGGCCCTAAAGGATGTATGAGGAGGGCAGGAATGCCTAATTCAGCGTCAGGCACTTACTAGACTTTCTGAAAAAGGGATGCCAAACACGATTTTTTAACTGGAGGAATCTGGGGAGCTGAGCATGTGCAGTGAGAGGGTGCAGAGATCAGGAGCGAATGATAGTAAAGGGATGTTTTTGTGCAAGACAACCAGCGGCTGGCCTCCGGTGGTGGCCCGGGAGACACTGCGTTCCTCACAGCCTCTCTTTGTCCCCTGTGTGAAAACACACAGACCTGAATGTGCCAGAACCTGCCGTGGGCTGTAATGATGTTTTTGTTTGTTTGAAGATTTTATTTATTTATGAGAGACAGAGATAGGCAGAGGGAGAAGCAGGCTCCCTGTGGGAACCCCGATGCAGGACTCAATCCCAGGACTCCTGGGATCATTCTCTGAACTGAAGGCAGACACTCAACCACTGAGCCACCGAGGTGCCCCTGTAATAATGTTTTGAACGACAGTTTCCACCTCTGTCATCTGGGCGTCAGAATACCTGAATTAAAGTGCTGTGGTGAGGGTTAAATGAATGAATGCCAATAGATCCTTAGCTCAGTGTCTGGAAGATAGTAATAACATGGGAACTATATTTGCTTTTTTTTTTTTTTTTTTTAAACATATAAGGACCAGATTTAGCAAATGAAGACACAGGATGCCTGGTTAAATTTGAATTTTGGTAAATAGTACCTAGTATGTCCAGTGTTGAGTATATCTCAAATGTGGTCCTGTATTTTTATCTGGCAACTCTATTTAATGGTGAATCTGTTGCAAGCTCAGCCAGGAGACTCTAGGCGTGTACAGGTGGAGAGTGGCGCAGGGGTTCTGGGATACACTGACTCCAGGACCTGCCTCTGCTCATCCTCTCTCCCTCCAGCCCGTCCAACACAGCAGTGTCCCAGGGTCTGATAACAGAGCCTGGTGGTCTAAGAGAACCTGGTAGGGAGGCAAGTACAAACAGTTCTGATTTTATATTAAGAGTTCTGACTTTAATGTGCATCTGAAAACATATAGAGCCAGCACATCAAGATGGCCATTTACAGATATTTTTGCTTAGTATTTTAATATGAAATCCAATTGCTAGTATTTCAGATTAAAAAGCACTATTACAAATGCTATTACTTACTATGAGGCTAAAATAGTATTAAAATTAACAACAGCCAAAAAAAAAAAAAAAAAAAGGTGAGTCAGTTTTAAGGAAAATACCAGTTCCCAGAGGGTGGCCCCCAATGGGGATGTGGTCACCCCTGGAGCAGCTGGACTGTAAGCAGCTCAGCCGGGAGTAACATGCTACTTTATTTGCAGGTTCAAGGCTGGGGAAGGACTTTTCCAACTGCCTGCATCTGGCCCAGGAAGAAGCCTAAAAAGGCGAGGGTGGGAGAAGTTGCCAGCGGCTGCTTACTCTGTGGCAGCCTCTCCCAAGGGAGCACTGAGGCCAGGCCTCAGGCCGGGAAATTGGGGTCAGGGGTTCCTGCTGAGGTAGGTCCAGAGAAGGATCAAGGAAGCCCCTCCCAGACTCAAGGGACCCCTCAGGGTCCCACTGCTGCCTCCAGGGAGATTAGCAAGATCTGCTTTCCCACCTACAGTCAGGGAGAGAAAAAAAGTCTGCAAATAAAGGAATTTGTTTGGTGCAAGGAAGACTGGGCCACCACTGAGACTATTAGGGGCAAGGACCCCAGAAGTGCCAGCAGAGGTCCCTCCATCTCAGACTCCTTGACTTCCAGGGCTCTTTTAGTTCTGCCTCCCCTGAAGGCTTCACCCCCAAACGGCTTGGATGTTCTGGGTAAGAAGAGTAAGAACTTTTTCTTGCAGCCGGAAGAGAAGGTGCTGGGTGTGGAAAAGGATGAGTGTGTGGCTTGTACATATGGATTGAAAACAGTTGACGGGAAAGGTGAAAAGAGACCCGTTGAGCTGGCCAAGCACCCCAAGGTCAATGACACACTGCCTTTCCCTCCCCGGGTGGCCCCAACACCCCTGCTGGCCAATGTGGAGCCGTGCTGTCTGCAGTGGTCCCTCCTGCCTGAGAGAAACCTGCTGTGCCCTCCCAATCCCAGCAACGTGCATTATCTCACCACCGTGCAGCTTTTGCAGAAACAGGGAATGCAAAACTACAAAGCCAAATTCAGAGCCAGGGAGCCAAGACCTCCCATCAACACTCAAAAGCGCATTCTCACGGAGGCCAAGCAGGAAAACAGGCTCCAAATGTTGGAGACCAAAGTGTTCCCGAGAACGCTCTTGCCATCCCTCACAGTGAGCAGAGTTGTTATTCCGGTCTCCACTCACAGACTGCTCTGAGCTGCCGCAATAGAACTCCCTGGGAATAAGTACTGTTTGAATTCTTTCATCCTCTCCCGGTCTCTCCCCCTCCATCCCATCCTGCTCTCTTCTCTTCCCTTCTGCGGTGCTCTTCCCGGCCACTGGCCCTCCCCTAGTCCTTTTTCTTTTTTTGCTGTAGAACCAGAGGAAATGGAACCTCACTGTATGGGTTTCAATTCATTCTCAAAACCCCCATGTTTATGTGTCACCTGCTTCTGTTGCTTAGCCATTTACAAAATGCAAACTGGTAATGCCAGTCTCAGCCTGTGCCTGCCTTATCTCTCTACTCCCCCTGGAAGCCAAGCGGATGGTGGGGACTCTGAAGGACCTCCCTCAGTGATGCCCATGTCAGCCTGGAGCCAACCGGCTGGGGTTCTTTCCACCCCACCCCCGTGCCGTAAGCCAAGTGGAAGGGCTTGTTTAGACCAAATTGTTTCCTGATCTTGTGAACCAGGCAGTTATCTATCATATATAGTTATCTATCCTGCTTCATTTTCTCTTGCAACAAAGATCTGAAACATTGCTTTAATAGATAACCCCAGCCTGTGTCCAAATAAACATCCTTGTGTCTGAGGTGTCATATCCTTATATCCACGGATATACCGCATCCACTACATGCTGCACATCCCAGGGTTTCCTATACTTAGGTCATAGCCTCATGCTAGTCTCCATGTCTGGAAAAGTTTTAGCCGCAGCTCCATAAAGTCCATCTTGGGAAGCAGGTTAAGAATAACTATTTGGAAAAAAAAATGTCACTGTGATTATGACTGTCACCCCTCATGCTTCCTCCAGTCTGACCTTGTGTCTAATTTTTGGGAACTCTCAATCCCAGACAGACACTTACAGAATAGGGAATACTTTCTCCCTTCTTCCCTCATTTTACCCCAATGCATATTTCCTAACGTTGTATATAAATTAAACATTTGTAAATGAGTTATATTTTAAGTGCTAAGTGACAATGCTATGTAGAGAAATGCTCTGAAAAACCATTTTGTAGTATGAATAACCATTTAGCCGCTCTGTAATTACATAGTTTGCATTTGCTTAAGATAGGTTGTACTTGATCTCTGGACTTCCTGTCCCCTAAATTATGGGTAGACAGACGTAGGACTGTGTTTGTAAACATCTGCTTTCCACAATTGGTCTTTGTAATGTCTCTTAGTTTTTTTTTTTTAATTGTTTTGTGATTTGTTTTTACAAAACACTAGAAATGCAGAAATGAATATAGTACAATGGTCATTAAAAGGTGTACTTTGCCTATTGAGGTCGGACACTTCTTTTTTATAGTCTAAAAGCAATTTTTAGGTTCTGCCCACCTCTTATTCTCTGAATGAAGAAACCATCTAGGTTCTGCCCCCAAGAAGCTGTTGCTCTCCCGCTGCGTCAGGACCGTGAAGTGTGAGACCTGGTGTTGTGTGAGGACCCAGCTCTGGCAGCCTGCCCTCCTGCGTCAGTGGTTCTTCAAGCTTCATCTCAGAAACAGCAAGATGATGTCTAAGCTCAGTATGGAACATAGGCGGGAGTGTCGCTGGGAGGGAAGCATGTCTACCAGCGTGAGCAAGGGACAGAGCCCACCTACTTAGCTTCGGGGTGCTTACATTTTGAGATCTGGAGTCAGTCGGAAAACATTGATCTAAGTTAGAATATTTTTGTAAGAAAAACCCTTTTGTTGTGATAAGGGTCATAAATTCTACAGATTTTGAGGGTAATGATTTAGAATTAAGAGGAGGGCTGGTCTGAACAAAGAAAGGGCCCAGATTTAAAGCTTTGTTGTATCCTTCTCTTTGAGCAAATAGTTTGGCCAACAACACACTGACTAGGAGATTCCTCTATGAATAGATACAAGTATTGTGCATTTGGCATCTCTCTCTCTTTTCTTAAGATTTTATTTATTTATGAGAGACACAGAAAGAGAGAGAGAGGGGCAGAGACACAGACAGAGAGAGAAGCAGGCTCCATGCAGGAAGCCTGGTGTGGGACTCGATCCTGGGACTCCCGGGATCATGCCCTGAGCCAAAGGCAGATGCTCAACCGCCGAGCCACCCAGGCATCCCAAGGAAAAATATATAATAGAATTCAGTCCCCATTAGGGATCTAGGTCACCAAAAAAACTTTCAGGGGAAATCCCGCCATTTAAGGGCGTTAAGCACATTATAACTATGGCAACAGCCTTCTTCCTGCCTCAAGGTAATGGTCCTAGTCAGGTTTTGGATCCTCTTGTCCTCTCTAAGCCACACGTGGAGGGCTGTGTTTCATCCCTCATTCTCATTAGATGTCTCATTAATAAAACTCTCCAAACTCCTATTTTCCTCCAAACTTTAAAAATCACCAAGTGAAACTGTGGCAGCACCTGACACAGGGCTCCTGCAGAGCCTGAGGTCACCCTCTGGATGAGGCCAGGCTGAAGCCTGGGGTGCTGCTGTGTGTGGGTCTGGGTTAGGCAAGAGGGTGCCTGGAGCAGCGGGAAACCCGGACAGACAATGTTTCCTGACAGAGCCATGAGGCCTGGCTACATTTGGACACGTGTGTAGGATTTTGGCTACTCAGGGAGACTTCCCCTAATTTTTAGCTTTATTCTTTTTATTCTGGATGTGGCCTCCTTCTGTGAAATTTACCTGTACTTCAAGGACTATGCTACTTGAACCCAGAACCAATTTGGTTTTCATTCCCTCCAAGTTCAAGAGTTTTGAGGACCCAGAGAGCCCACAGAAGCCCCGCCCATTTCTCTCTGGCTATCCCCAGCTGTCCAGGAAGGCCAAGATGCATGACCTGAGGCCTCATGTCTGGGCCTTGGTAGGGTATCTGGGTCCAGTGCAACCTTGGTGCTGCAGCTTAGGGGCTTCTGAGAAGCAAGATGGAGAATAAACAGAGGGGCTCCTGTGTCTATGACCAAGGGCATATCAGGACAGTCGCTGGTACCCCAGGGAATACTCTACCACCGTCTGCCAAGCTCACTGGGACGCTGGTGCCAGGACTCTGTGCCGTGCTCTTGATGTCCAGACTAGACTGCCCCGAGCTCTGCCAAAACCAGCCACACAATACAGAAATTCCTTTGAATTTACAAGGCACTGTTGTAAGCCCCTTCTGGGTATTATCTTTATCCTAAGCAAATACATGAGTGTTGAGGATCATTTTCTCCTTCCTTTGTTCAGGGCTGGATAATTCTTTGTAGGGACCGTTTTGTACAGAGTAGAATATTTAGCAGCATCCCTGGCCTCTATCTGCTAGATACCAATAGTATCCCTCAGTCGTGAGAATCAAGAATGCCTCCAGACATTACCAAGTGCCACAAGGGCAAAATCAGCCCAGTTGAGAACCAATGCTTTAGGGACCCAATGCCCGTGTTTGTGGCTTCTCTGAGCACAAGCCCCGGCACAGGGACAAAGGAAGAGTGGTGATGTCTGGCTTGCCGCATCCTGGAAAGCACAGGTGCTCTGGATCGAAAGCCCTCTGGTGCTCTCAGTTTTGTCTTGGTCCTTCAGGGTCTTCTGGTGGTACCTTCCCAGATACCCCCCAGAAGGAAGCGACCACAAGCCTGCTTTTTCTCTGAGATAATTCCTAAGAAAAGTAGGCCCGCTTAGCCAGTGCCCAGAAAAAAAAAAAAAAAAAGCTGTCAATATTCTCATATTCATCTTTTGAGAACGTGCATTATTGCTTTGGCAAGGTTCTCAAGGAAATTCAATGATGTTGACATGTTTACATTTAATGCCATCGTTCAGAATTCCCTACTGTTTAAGCAATACTCTCAACATTCACTGCTTGTGTTAACTCAGTGTGAATATTAAGAGGTGGCCCACATGGCTATCCCACTCCTTGTAGCCACTGGCAAGTTGATACATCATATGTATATATGAAAATAGCTCTTGTCCCCGATTTAGCACAAACTACAAACCTTTCTTCCCTGTGTATCTTTTCAAATAAAACAATTTCTCTGCTTCTAAAAACTTTCACTGTTAACTTGAAAACATACCATAAACTAGTCATATTTTTAGTATCACAGGACTGTTAGCAATTTTATTTTGGTCTGCATGTGTTCTGAAGAAAACTAGAAATCAAACATTTAATGCGGGATAAATACCACCAGTACTGAATCTGTTCATGACTCTATGAAGGCTTTGTTTCAATCCTCATGACTGATTTCTCTCATGTAATTTCAGGAAAATGTAATGTCAGATCCTTATAATAGTAGCTAGAGAACATTAAATCCAGACTTACTACTTAGGTGCGTGTATCTCGTTAGAGAATGGTGATTTAAATGGTTTTTTTATTTTTTTAAAAGATTTTACTTATTCATGAGACACACACAGAGAGGCAGACACAGGCAGAGAGAGAAGCAGGCTCCATGCTGGGAGCCCGATGCGGGACTCGACCCCGAGACTCCAGGACCACGCCTTGGGCCAAAGGCAGGCGCTAAACCGCTGAACCATTCAGGGATCCCCGATTTAAATGGTTTTAAAATGGGGCAAATATTACCAAAAAGGTGAAAAAGAACAAACTGACAGCAACTTACAATTAATAGCATTACACTCTCAAATATAGCTAAACAAAAAGTATTCCCATGAACTGAATAAGCCAATAAATCTCGAAAGCAGAGTTGGCTAGTATCTTAAAAGTGTACTCTAAGGGGCGCCTGGGTGGCTCAGTTGGTTGAACATCTGACTTTGGATATCAGCTTGGGTCATGACCGGGGGGTACCTGGATCAGGCCCTGCGTCCAGCTCTTGTCCCACCAGCTCCTCTCCCACCCTCCCTCTCATGCTAGCATGCTTGCTTGCTCTCTAAATAAATCTTTTAAAAGTGTACTATAAAATCGTAGTTTCTGAAGGCTCACTTTAAATAGGGAGATGTTATTGCGGTGCATTGGAAGGTTAAATACCCTTTTAGGATTACTTAATTCAGATGCATTTGACTTCTGCCACATTTTTATTGCAGCACAAGCTCTACATTTTCTGAAGTCACTAAATTTCTTGTTACAGTACAGGAAAAAGGTAAAGGGGGATGACCTTCAAATTCAGTCCTAAACAGCAACATCTTTGAGAGGCAATCATAAAACCAAACAAGGACATGGATAGAGCAGTGGATCACCAGAAAGCAAAGTAGAGAAGCTGCAGGCATAGCAGTAAAAAGGTCTTACTGACACATACCATGCTAATAAGCTCCTGCCTTTATGACAAACAAAAAAACCCAAACAACTTTGCTCACATTGAAATGACATATATACTTTTGAAGGTAACAAAGTCACCATGGAGATACATTTTTTTTTCAAAAGGTAATTTCATTTTTTTCACACATTTGACCGTTTCACTGATAAACTAAAAGAGTATCACTTTTTAAAAAATACTTGGCTGTTTCTTTTTTGTAGCATTCTGTCCCATAATATTAACTTGCTCCACAGTCAAGTACCAAAAGTTAGTGGCAGGGCCTTGGCAATGAGTTTCTGCTATGCCAGCCTTCACTATTTTGACTTTGTGGATCTAGAACAAAGTTACAAATGTGTGCATTTTATGATTAGTGAGGTGATACAAAATTTAGAGATTCTTTCCTGAAGTTTGTTGAAAGAAATGAACGAATATTGGTACTCTTCCAGTTCAAGTGTTACAATGCTTGAATTTATTCACATCTTTCCGGCATTTCCTCCTTCAAAGACACACGTTTTTAAATGTAGTGCCACGTTTGTTCGTTTGAGAACACTGACAACCTGGGAATCCCCTTCATCTTTAGCCTGCCTCTCCTGATATGTAAGCTGACACATCAGGGTGTCTGCTCATCAATACTATTGACACAACTGTGAACCCTTTGAATCAAAACACTGCAAAGGAAGCGTTACTTGACTAACTTCTTGGCCATAAGAACTAGCTAACATCTTGTTGAAGAAACTAGATGAAAATCCGTCATTTAACACAGTTTTTGGATGTTGGGAGTATGAAGCCAGAAAACCGACATGCTCTTTCCAAGTGCCGAATCTGATCAGCGACACTTTAATGTACTATTGATGGGAACACGTACATCTATTGTGAAATGCAAGGAAAATAAAACCACATAAATACTTGAGACTTCAAGTCTTTGTCCCTAAATGCCCAAAGGTACACATTTCTCCTAAGAGCCTCCTGAGGACCGGAGTGAGAAGCACTGCTTGAAATAGAGCAGAGTATTTAAATGGTCCTTGGAGTCAATATTAGATGGCAGGTTTGGTGAGGTTTGGACTTGAGTTAAGATAAACCTTCCAAAACTGAGGCCATCAAGGATTACAGGAAAGTATCACCCTGTCAATTTGCCACTACTAATAAAACTTCAAAACTGGACTGATACGAATATATTTTCTTCTGGTCAAAATAGCCTCAAACCTTACTCAGCATCTTTCAGGTTAGTCTACAAAATTTTTCTATTTTTATTTCTCTTTTGTATCAAGAAATCAGAAACACACCGATTGGGCTTTTTGCAAATTAGTGACTGAGCAAAGAACTACTCGTATTCTAACCTTATTTTTGTTCATAAGCTATAATTACCTTATTTACAAAGATAAAGGGGACCCCATTATAAAATGGTCACCTTTGGCAAATGCATGAATTGGGAGTAAGTTCCTTTGAAATTCTCCAAAAACTTAAAACTAAGGTGTATCAAATAAAATCAGTTCTACCAAATAAAAACTTCACATCAAAATACAAAGTTTAGTAATGGAGTGTCTTTTCATTTTCTTCTAGTAGGAAATTAGTATATTTTCATGAACAAAGGTAAAACGGTAATGAAAATAACTAGGCACAACCTCTCCTTTATCAGAAGATGATGGGTTTGTGAAAAGTCAAGGCAACAAAATAGGTCACTTTACGTCAAAGAATTCACAAAAAAAGGTAGAATTCCAACTTCTTTTTAATCACTGAACTTCAGTTTTTACGAATAATCTTAGGACAATTCAGGGAACTAAGGTTTTGGGAGGAAAAACAGTTCTTACTTGTACATGAAGAACTATGACATGCTCAACTATTCTGTAAATAACTCTATTGGCTGGATTAACATTTTCACAGAAACAAATTTTTTTTTAAAGCCAAAGATCACTGCGTTTGTATTTACAAAAAGCCATAAACAAACATGCATTTCTCCTTTACTAGGAGAACTTAAATGTTTGAACATTAAGGCAGTGACGATTCTAAAACATAATGAAATTCTAAGTTAAGGCTTTATGTTTGTTTTGAAACCCATAATCATAGGCCACTGTGACCAAAGCAAACTCTTATCTACCAGGTTGGGTTCATCTGTCCAGGATTTGTTATTCACTACCAACTATTCTTCTATGGGATAGGAATTAGTAATATTACTGATTTATTAGTTCACTCCTTAGGTTTTATTTTGAGGACTTAGCCTTCAGCAGCATAAGCATGTGCCACAGAAGGAATTTTTAAAAATAAACTTAGAAAACGTACAGACTACATCGATTTTTCCTTGACTGAAAGTTGGACAACAATCCTAAATACAGAAAACCTCCAAAGCATATTTGACTTGCTCCCATCTAAAAAACATGGATGTTCTTGATTACTGAAGTAACTGGTCTTCACCTCCTATTCTTTGAAGACTGTGATAATGCTGTCTAAACAAATAAAGCAACAAAATGCAGAATGCCATATTTTAGGTGGAATTTGTTCTATACTTGCTATCCTCAAGGCACAAATAACATCCTTGCTAGGCCAAAGTTTCTCCTTATTCAAATAATATGAGGTGGATTAAAAGATTCACTTTAGAGTAACTGTTGATTGCACTCTCGCCCTATTAAGTTTACACAAAGTACTGAAATTTAGGGGGAATGTCCTTTTCTCTTTCCCTTTTTTTTTTTTTTTAAATAAACACTTAGACAAAACTCAGATCCAGCCTACGGGAACACTCTGAGAAGCAGCTGTGGAGCACCACCCTTGCCTACAGGGGAGAGCAGTAGGGATGTTCCCCAGACACAATGCATTATGAGCTAACGGGCACAATTCCACACCCAGTGTTTCCACAGCTGGGATAATGAACAGTTACGTAGACTAGAAGGATCACTATTTACACTAAGTGCTTGCTGCTACTTCATGAAGCAGTAATTTTACAGCAACACATCCTATGAGGAAAGTACGTACACTTAGGTTGGTATCAGCAATAGGTCATACAGAGGAAGAATGGCATGGACTACACGAAGACGGTCTCAAAAGCTAAAGACAGCTGTCATTTTCCTTTGTCTTCAAGTCAGAAAAAAGTGAGATGTCAAAGCAGATGAAGCTGCATGCAGCATGAGTCCCATGCCATCTAAGCATTGGTGCTTAAATCTGATGTGTGGCATCCAATTTCTTTAGATTTATATCAGGAAACAGGGATTTCTAACAAGCACTTTCAAATATTTTAGGTGCAATTTAAGTTAAGCAAGTCACATTTCCACTGAAATGTTTTGATGATCTGAAAAATCTACCCTAGTACCTGGTAAGCTTGGCTTGGCTTCAGTTAATTGCTAGATGGGTTTTAAAGGTGTGAAATACACTTGTGTTCTTAAGATGGGAAGACTAACTGTGAAAGGGCAAACGTAGGCAACAAAGAAACAATATTTTTAGATCAACATCTTACACTTTATAATACACTCACATTTATACACAAATTTCATGTTTACAAGTACAAAAGGCAAAAGACCCTCCAAGAATAGAAGTAAATGCATCAGTAACTACATTCAATAGTGTTAACACTGTTGTCCCACTCTCCCATTTTCCCAAACCTAGAAGGAAATTGTAACAGCTGTTGCACGCACGGACATCATTTTCAGAAGTTGGAGACTGTGTGTAGTTCCGCACATGTCTGGGTTTCTACAGAGCTAAACTGAGATTCCATTGTGTTCCAGGCCAAATCGGCCAGAAGAAAGTCGTCCATTGCTGTTTGAGTTTCGTTGCTGGTGAAGAACAAGCTCCCCAGGGTTTCGAAGCCGGAATTCATGGTTTGTGTTTCTGTACTGTTCAACTGAACTTTGCTCTCTATAGTAGGTATATTTTTAGCAGCGGAGATTCCTTCAGTTTGGGTCTCTGTGTCAGATGAATCAGTACTCATGGAAAAGCTGGAGTGTTTCAGAATACTTCCCAGAGGCAGATGGGGGCTACTGTCTAAAAAGAAGTTTAAGTCTGTCTGTGTCTGTGTGTCAAACATTTCAAGGCCTAAAAAGTTAGAATTTCCCCTACAACTATAGGACTGAGCAGAGGTGTCTGCAAGGAAGAAGTCTGTTTGGGTTTCTATGTCCAGCGATTCCAAGACAGGCTCAGTGGTCATGGTGTTAAGCTCACTCTCTTCGGTTTGAGTCTGGATATTTGAGGCCGACAAGAACTCTTCAATATCAAAATCGATTGCGGGATTCTGGGTCGGGCCAGATGGAAGCTGGGGGTCAGGTCCAGTACTCGTGTCAGACAAAAGACTACGATTGTCCAGTGTCTGACTGGGCAGATTACTTGACAAGATGTTTTCCAAATCACTTAATAAATCTATAGTTTGGGTCTGATTATCTGTCATGTTCTGTGAAGGAAGCATACTGTGCTGTGCACTGAAGTTTATAATTGGTGCAGATTTCTCAAGATCTTGATTTAAAGTCTTAGGGTGGTTCTGAGGTAACAAATCATGAGTGACAGTCTCTGCTACTAAGCTGCTGCTTATAATACTGTCTGTAGAAACACCATAGGATGGATGGACGCTCTCAAAAATGTCTCCACCCATTACAGCTTGGTCCATCTGTACTCTGTCATCTGTCAGATTATGCATTCCACTGGTCTGGGTTTCTCTGGAGATCCCACCTGACTGGTAACAGGCATCTATAAATGTATCAGTCTGAGCAGCTATGGATGAGGTCACCTTAGAACTGGGCAAAAACGTTTGCGTATGAACGCTAATGGGAAGGGAGACTTGAGAACCAAATGTCAAATCTGTTTGAGAACAAGAAGATACAGAGGAATCAGGGCCAGCCCACTGTGTGGAAGGTATGAAGTGCGGTGTGGCGTAAGACAGGTCCGTCTGTACGTTGATGGAAGATATGCTGTTCTTCTGACAGGTGTTCCCTAGTTCTTGTGAAGGATCAGACAGGCTCTTACCCAAGTTCACTTGAACACCTGTACTAATTGGCTCCATGGCCACAGGACTTACAATTTTTGAAAGAGGGAGACTCTCTTTAAGACAGGCAGCCTCTGAATCTAGGCCAAGGATGAGGGTTCCTACTGACAAGGGCAGTATGTGCACAGCGCCTGGGGCAGAACCTTGATGATCAACACCCAACACCACAGGCTGAGCTGAGGAGTCGGCTGTAGGCACGAAGACAGGCACGGGAGAAAACTGCATAACAGGAAGTTTCACCAGAGCCACCTTGGGCTTGGGTAAAAGCAACTTCTGAGGGTATCTTGGAGGTGGTGTAAGAGTCTGCTTTCCGGCATTAGAGCTGCAAGAGTCTTCAAAAGACGCGACCAGCTTTATTTCTGAAGTTTCCAGTTCCTGAGTGTCTGGTTTTGTAGCTGGTTGGGTACTCAGGGACTCAGTGGTCTTACTGGACAACTTTTGGCTGTGCAGGCAGCTCTCCATTTTCCTTTTTTTACTAGGTGGATCCCTGAAAACAAGGACAGAGTAAAAAGAAAAGCAAGTTTAGGCTGCAGCGTTCTTCAACCCTGATGTTGCATCTTCACTTACTTATGCATGCTGCTCCCCACACCTACAGCAGAGGTCAGACTACCTGGTGAAGAGAGATCCATCCTTTTGTGCTCTTCTGGGCCTACTATATGGTGGGCAGAAGTTCAGGAACATGCAAGTAGGGAAGGAGGAAGCACATCTTTTTTGGGGGCAGACCTCTGAGTATTCCAGAACTCAGCTTAACTCTGCATGCACGAGGAAGCTACCAGATTACATAATGCAACTTTTACTGTTTCTTTAAGTAGGAAGCTATTACTCCAAATATAAATCTGACCTTTAAAATGAAGTAGAGTTTCATGATAAAACTTAACTCTTCAAGAACATAACATCCCTCTGATAGGAAATGCTGGAAGTTGGGATTTTCAATTGGGAAGAAATAAGGAAGAACAACTGGGTTAGGTAGATCTGGGTCCTCTGCTAGTACTGCTCACTTTTCTGAAAGTTCCCCTCTTCCATGTCACATCTATTTTCCATTATCCCTCCTTTCTTTCTCCTTGCACTAATGGCTCTCCAGAAGTTTCATCTGAAACTCTTCCCATAGCCACTGACTTCTGTACCACCATGTCTTCCCCTTTACCTGTGCTCTGCTGGGATCTCATGGCCAGTGCGGTAGATGTGGGACTGTAAAGCAGTTCTACTGGCATAGGGACAGCCACACGTGCACTGGAAGGTCTTGCCACAATCCTCTGCATGCCTTTTCAAGTCCCACTCCGTGCCGTAGGAATTGCTGCACTTACTGCATTTATGCTTCTTTTCAGCATGCATTTTCATAAAGTGCTAGGAAGAACACAGAAGGGACCAAAGTGGAAAACTGCATTTGCTCAAAACATTTCACGTACCCATGTTAACAAGGAGTTTACATGACAAACTAAAGCAGTCTAAATCAAAAGGATGGAAAAGCAGGCAAATTGCAGTGTATCACATGCCCCTTCTCCCTGCCACTCCTGCTTTGTGAAAAGCAAGGATGCTGTTTTGGAAATAATTCATAGCACTCACCGTTTAGGTTTTATAAATTAGTGCTGCAGGCAGGAGAACATCTGCCATGGTTTTCTCAGGACCCCTCAAGCAAAGCCTTGGACAAGTATTATAGCTGTCAGGCTCTGTGGCCCTACGTCACCGCTTTCCTCACTCGCTAGACCCCTCCCTTCTCCTAAGGCAGCTGCTTCGGAAACTTTTCCTGACTTCTGCAGCTTCGTACTTCCTTAGGAGAAGGAACTTTTCCTTTGTGCCTTTGCTCCTCTGGCCTTGGAGGCACACAGATTCACAAAGGATCTGGAGGACACAATTCTCACTTGCTGAACCAGTCTTCTTGTCTTTCTCTCCAAATTCACTTCTGTATGTCTTCTCCCCCAAACAAGCCACGTCTCCTTCACTCGTTTTATATCTTACCCATATTTTCCCCAACAGGGAGACTCTTGGGAGGCTATTCTCACAAGCAGCTTTGAGAGTCTTCCAGTTATGTTTGGTAAGTGATTAAAATGCATGTTAGGTTTATATCACCTGTATTTCATCCTCAGAGAAGTATACTTAAGACAAGTAAAATACCTGTTTTACGAGAGAAAATTGAGAAAATGGTCTGTCAGGGCCTCTAGGGCATCCTTCAATTGGACAACAGTAGAATTTCGGTACGGTTTTCAAGTCTTTTCTTATTGTTGGATTTACTATGCCATCCTGCAAAAGAAAAAATTAAAGAATTATTAAAACAAAACAAAACAAAAAAACTGGTTGGGAGCAGAAACAAGGAATGACTAAAGATGGGTACAAGAGATCTTTTTAAGGGAGATAAAGATGTTCTAAAATTAGATTGTAGTGCTGATGCACAACTATGTAAATCTAAATAATTATTGACTTAAAATGGGTAAATTTTATGGTGGATAAACTGTAGCTCAATAAATCTGTAAAAATTTTTCAAAACAAAAACACTCATGCTGTTTAAAAATCTTCTATCCATTCCTTTGAAACTCCTCCTTCCAAACTTAAAATCTCTGTCCTTAAAGCCAGCTTTCTCTGTAAGTGATATATTCACAGTTTCTCAGGCTCAAGATTTTGGTACTCCAGTTGTTCCCTTCCCTTTTATCCTACTCTCAATTTTCGGGAGCTCCTGAAAAAACCTTTGACTATGGTCTAGGCCTTCCTCCTAGCATTATTACTTTCTCTGATCGTTGTACCACTAAAGTAGCTGAAGCTGGTCAACACAACTTTTGATATAGTAGCTTGAATATAGGCACCATGCTATGTTTGACATTTTAATAATCATTACAGTAACCAGTACTTATATTGCTTTTATTTCTGTGTCAGGCATTTATATATATTAACTCATATAATCCTAATCATCCTTTGTTATTAAGCATGTGATTGACTTTTTGGTTGGGAGTTTAAAATAAGTGGTGACTTAATTTAAGCCTGAAGTGCTCTGTCTTGGTGCCCCTGAAGAGCCCACATACTGCAGGGGTGAGAGGCCTATGACCTCCAGTGTAATTTCCATCTGCCCTAAAGGAAGGTAGTGGTGGTGGTGAGGGGGGTGGGTGGGGGTGGACCTCTCTATAGGTCACTGGAAACATCAGGACATATATTCATGTAAGCAGGGCTCAAGGGTACAGGAGCACCTGACTCTGGGGGTCCCAAAACATACGAAGTTTGGCCACTCACCACTGACAAAATCCAAAGGCAGTGAGATAAGTGGTAGTGAAACAAGAATGGGATTTATTTCAGAGAACATCACCAAGAAGACAGTGGACTAATGTCTCAAAAATGGTCTGCAAAGTGCTTAAAATACTTCCAGGTTTATGTAAGGGTACGGTGCAAGTGGGCAGTGAAGGTCAGGTCAATCACTGTCTTGAGTTCAACCACCTGGGTCTTGCTGGTGTAAAGGCAGTCCCTGTTGCTTGAGGGACTAGTTTTGAGTCTCCATCATGGGATGCTTTGCCTCCTGGGTCTTTTGGCTGAGTGAAGAGATAAGCTGGAAAGAACATAATCGAAGGAAGTACAGACTGAGGTCAAAGTGGAGGTAGCAGAAGAAGTCCCCATTCACTCAGGCCTCAGTTGCTACTGCAGCACGTAGCAGCTATTCTGGTCATCTAGTGTTCTGATGAGAAAAGAGTCATTACTTTTCGAACACGTCCACTTCCTTTTCCACCATAAATGTTTCTGGAGAAGTGAGAAATGAAGAACCATGTGGCCAAGGTTCCTTCCCTTTGCCTTCCCAATGATCTCAAGAGGAACATGTTGATCTTGCTGAGTCTGTGTCCACTCAGAGGGGAAAAGAAGGTATTCTTGTTTTATTTTTAAACAATGTAATTTATCTTTCCATATCACATTCCATTAGTCCTCCATGTTTTCCACACTGGTCCACCCTTTTATAATCCTACTGCATTATACTGCCTAGATATTCATAACCATTTGGGGTATTCAAATGGTCTCTTAAATACCAAAAACTTATTTGTAAGGGTCACCTAATGGTGTGTTACACCTCCAATCTCCCATTATAACCCTATCTTTTTTTCTGTTCCCTTTTCATACACCACCCTGCTCAGTCTCACATTCTTCCTAATTACAATTGCACCTTCTATCAAGGCCCAATTTGTCCTACAACCTTCTGGCTCTCTTCAGGCAGAATACAATGGTGGAAAAGGCACTTGGCATTACAAGACCTATAAACCACTTCTACCACCAACTAGTAACCTCTCTGAGCCAGTTCACTCATTTCTGAGACAGATACAATAGTTAACTCTCAGGATTATTTTGTACTGGATTATCATTAAACTGAACCCAGAACACATTCTCAGTAAACAACACTCCTTGTTCTGCTTACCACCATCCATATCTAGAGCTCTATTTCCTGTTTGAATTCAAAGATAGTAAAACTTAAGCTATTTTACATATTACCATTTTTTCTAGATTCCTGTCTCTCCAACTAAATTTAAGGGCAGAAACACTTTTGCTCTTTTGTACACCTCTTGGTATTGTCTTAATGCTTAAAGAGAGCAATTGCCTGCTAAATGCAGAGCATTTTTTGAAAGGCAGGGTAGGGTAGTGGTTTTCAACCCGAGGGTCTGTGAAAAATTACCAGACGCTTAAAAAAATATCTCTGCCTGGTTGCAACTCCAGATATTCTGATATCATTAGTTTGGGTTAGGGATTAGGGATCCATATTTGGTTTTTAAATCTCCTCAGAAGATCCCAAAGTGCAGCCTAGCTTTGGAACCTCAGGGATAGTGGTTAAACCCCTGGATTCTGGAACGTGGACTGCCATAGTTTGAATTTTCTACCTTGTCACTTTCCTGTGACCTTAAGAAGATGAACTGTCTTGGTTTCCTTATCTGAAAAGTAGGCAAAACAGGATCTACTTCAGGGCTGTTGTAGGGATTTAGTCAAAATGTATAGGGTTTAGAATAGTGTTTATCACATAATCAATCACTCAGTTATTATTGCTGAGTTATTTGCTGTGGAGAGTTTTGTGTCTTCTTTTGCTTTTTGCCAACAACTTAATGCCAATGATCTAATCTAAACCAGTGCTTTACATTAAATACTGTCCTTATGAAATTCTGACTGAAAGGCTCTTCTGTTGATACACTTGCAGCTGCTAGCTTTAATAACTGCCATGGTCTCATCACCAAACTCATCCTATTCACCAAGTCATCTAGTGTTTGTTTGTTTTTAATGAAATACTTTCAGTTAACTTCTATTTTTCCATTTAGTGTTATCAGCAAGAGAGAGCAAAATGTGGGAAGAATATCAAGGGAGACTCAGAAATCTTTCATTTACCTGACAATTAGAAAATTCCTCTTATTGATGTGCCAATGACATGGCCCCTTTCTGTTCCAGGTTGTTCGGATGTTCCACAAAACTGCCTACAGGGTCACTACAAAATTCACACTCCCTTCTAATATACAGCTCTGCTTGGCATGCCTCTTATGATCCCTTTTCAAACTCCCAATCATATTCTCATATACCTGTTCACTTCACTTTTAAAAAATTAACAAACTTTATTTTTTTAGAGATGTTTTAGGTTGATAGGAAATTGAGTAGAAAGCACAGAGAGTTCTTATGTATCTCTCCCTCCGCAAACAGGTACAGCCTGTTCCACTGTTAGCAATTATCCCCTACCAGATGGTACATTTGTTACAATCAATGAACCTACACTGGCACATCATTATCACCTAAAGTCCACAGTTCGGTTTATTCTTGCTCTTGTACATTCTTTGCTTTTGACAAATGTGTAATGATATGTATCCACTGTTACACTACCACACACTATTTTCACTGCCCTGAAAATCCTCTCTGCTACACCTATTCATATCATTCTTCCCGTTAAACCCACCCTGGCAACCACTAATCTTTCTTGCCTTTTCTGGAACGTCATATAGTTGGAATGATACAGTATGTACCCTTTTCGCATTGGCTTCTTTCATTGAGTATATACACCACACCTAAATTTCTTCCATGTCTTTCCCTGGCTTGATAGCTCATTTCTTTTTAGTGCTGAGTAATATGCCGTTTTCTGGAGGTACCGCAGTTCATCTATCCATTCACCTACTTTGAACATCATGCTTGCTTCAGAGTTTTGACAATTAAGCACTTCTCTTAACGTGGCTGCTACCACTTCCCTCACCCTTCCTTTCTCACGGTTACATCACTAGTTCAAGTCATTCTGACTCTCTGGGCTTTTCATCATTAACCCCTTAACATCTCTAGAATTTCAATCTTTTTCATTCATACTTTGCCAGATTCATTTTTCTAAAGTATAGCTCTGATCATGTCATTACCTCATTCAAACATTTTTGGTGGCACCCCAAATCTACCCGAGTCCAAATTTCTCTAGCTTGAGACATTCAAGTCCCTTACTATATAGCTTTGAATTGCCTTTCTCTTCTGTTATTTACCTGTTTTACCTAATGGAACTACTTAAAATCCCCCAAACCTTTTCAAGAGGAGGAATGTATTTATACCTTCTGTTGCATTTGGGAATGTCTGGATGGAGTAAATGTTCAGTAAAAGCCGGGAGCATTATACTGAACATGTTTGAGTGGCCATCTAAGCCAAAACCGTATCATGCACCAAGATTAAACACTAAAGACTGCCATGCTGGACATCAACAGTCCCATTGTCCTGTTGTTGCCTTTATCACATGGCATGGCAACATGTTTATCAGGCATGGCAACAACCTGAGGCAGTTCACACTTTGCTTTTCTAAGGGCCAATTGATTCCTCAGCCTCCCCATCACCATCCCTCCACCCCAGTTCCGGGGCCTCCCTCCATCCCATTCTTGTCCTGAGACAATACACTCAAAGGATAGGATGGGTGAAGATGAGAATGGGGAGATAAGAAATGGGGATGGCACAATACCACATGTGAGAAAGTCATCTTTTGTTCAATATGCTCAAGAACAAAATTCACCAGACTTTTTGTGCTTTATCTTTTATGTGCGAAATTAAAAAGAGAACATAAAGGGATCCCTGGGTGGCGCAGCGGTTTAGCACCTGCCTTTGGCCCAGGGCGCGATCCTGGAGGCCCGGGATCGAATCCCATGTCGAATCCCATGTCGGGCTCCCGGTGCATGGAGCCTGCTTCTTCCCTCTGCCCGTGTCTCTGCCTCTCTCTCTGTGTGTGACTATCATCAATAAAAAAAATAAAAAATAAAAAGAAATAAAAAGAGAACATAAAAGATACTTCATGTTTTGCATTCCTTTTTGGGGTACCTGTTACTTACAAAATGTTTCAAAGCAAAAAACATTTCAAAAATGTTTATGAAACATTTTAAGTAAAAGAATTTGGAAAAAATCTAGGAGAGAAAACAATCAAAAAACAAGATGGAAAAAAGTAAATAGAAGTAAAGAAAAGCAGGAGTACGGACACACTAAGGAGAAAAGGTAAAAGGAAAGGCTTGGAGGAATAGTGGCAAAAAATGGGGAAAAAAAGGCACCACACTCTACACTTGACTGCCTTCATAGAAAGCAACCAAAAAAATCAGTTTGCTCTGTTGTCTTCTCATTGTAAAATTTAAATTCAGATGTCTTTATACAATATGGCCTATAGAGTGACTTGGAGCCTTTCTTTTCCTTTTTTTTTTTTTTTCTTTAACAAAACAAAACAAACAAAAAACTTCCTGGCAAATCATTCAAAGCAAACCCTGGACTGAACATAATACAAAAAATCCTTTAAGCCATGTTTTAAAAATATAAATGCTGCTGGGTAAGAGGTTCTTTAAGGGCCCTCCTGTTCCCTTCACTGCTTTTAAGCATGAGGAATAAAAGAATCTCTAACAACTGAAAAATGTCCATTTACTCCTACTCTTCCTTTCCCTTAATCCCCAGCTTTCATTTCCCCAGGGATTCCCCCTGTAGGCAAGGCTAGACAGGGTTATTTCCAATTTCCTTATAGGAGATGGAATATAGACATATCTCATAAGAACCCACATAAAACCAAAAGGCAGTATGTCCTTACACCTTACAATTCAATCCCCATTCTTTCCCATCATCCTTCAGAAAGGTTATTTACATTAAGAAGGGAATATTTATTTGGGGGCAGGGTAGTACCTTGTGAAGAAAGTCTAGAATAAAATAAGGACCATACAGCAACTAATGGGGAAGGAAATAAAAGATTATCATAACCTAGAAAAAATGAAAACTAGGAAAGAAACTATAATTTTGCAAGTAGTTGTAATCAAGAGAATCAGAAGGAAAAACTCCCACTGAATATTATGCAAATCTGCCAAGCAGATATACTCAGACCACCTTCAGAACAGAAAGTAGGCACACACTTGACTGGTACCGGAGTCTCTCCAAACACCTTTCAAAACTACCCAGAGCTCCCAGTTGGCTCTTGTCCCCAGGCCACCTCCTTCTAATACTTTGAAAACAAGTGTCAAGGGTAATGTTTGAACTCAAGAGCCTTCTAATCAGGATGCAGACCGAAAGCAGAGGTTCACCACACTGGGGCATCACTGTATAGGTATGTCTATTTTGTCACAGAAGTCACCTTCATTAAAGAAAATGAACTCCTTTCCTCTAATACAGCAGAGGCTCAGGGGTTTCTAGGTGCTATGGTTATTTTTTTATTTTTTTTTTCAATTTTTATTTATTTATGATAGTCACAGAGAGAGAGAGAGAGAGAGGCAGAGACACAGGCCGAGGGAGAAGCAGGCTCCATGCACCGGGAGCCCGATGTGGGATTCGATCCCGGGTCTCCACGATCGCGCCCTGGGCCAAAGGCAGGCGCCAAACCGCTGCGCCACCCAGGGATCCCTAGGTGCTATGGTTAAATTAAAAAGGCAGAACAAGGGGGGCATCCCTGGGTGGCTCAGCGGTTTGGCGCCTCCCTTCGGCCCAGGGCGTGATCCTGGAGTCCTGGGATGGAGTCCCGGGATGGAGTCCCAAGTCAGGCTCCCTGCATGGAGCCTGCTTCTCCCTCTGCCTGTGTCTCTGCCTCTCTCTGTCTCTCATGAATAAATAAAATCTTAGCAACAACAACAACAACAACAACAAAAAGGCAGAACAAGGCAGGAAAGTGAGCCCCTTGGTCAAGAAAAATATAAAACAATGATGGTTCTGGATGATTTAATTCCTGCTGAGATAGGTCTCCCTAATGACCTGCGAAGGAAAATCAGGAGAGTCCACTTTTCCCTTCAACATTTTTAGTTGAGAAAGGGATCCTGAGTGCACTCACTGTGCTGTCTTCACACAAGAGACATCTGAAAAACGGCTTAGAAGTGGGAGAATGACTTCCCACAGGTTCTAAGCAAGGGAGGATACTGCTGCTTTGAAACGTCCAGGTGAAGATTTGACTATCAAAATTTGTATTTGCCTCAAACATACTCCTCTGTGTTAAGCCTATTATACTTTATATTTTGTATATGTATTGCATATTGCATGTGTTTGTATATTTTGTATATGTATGGCTATCTTCATTATTCTTAAACTTTACATATTTTAAAAACACAATTAGAAATAAAATTCTTAATATGCTATCAAACTAGTCCTGAAGAGTGTCACAGAGTCTTGAGTGAGAGAGAGAGCGTGCTCCAGATAGCAATTCCAGAGAAAAGAACAATAAAACTCTCACAAAGTGCTTGTTAGAGTGATCTCTGGGCTAATACAGTCCTGGTCAGGGCAGCAGCTTCTCTTGTGC
This sequence comes from Canis lupus familiaris, assembly GCF_011100685.1. Taxonomy (NCBI): domain Eukaryota; kingdom Metazoa; phylum Chordata; class Mammalia; order Carnivora; family Canidae; genus Canis; species Canis lupus. The sequence goes on from NC_049226.1 coordinate 71,354,128, forward strand.
ACAGAGATGTAAGGTGTCCTGGCTGTTCCTCATTGAGGACATGATACTAAAGGTGCGTGTTGGCGGTTGTATATGAATTGAGAGAACCAAAGGATGTACAGTTCCTACAAATACATAGTTCAATTACCTAGGTTAAAATATAAAGAAAAGGAAGGATTTCGTTAACAATATGAAACAGAAAACCCAAGACTGAAGCCCATTCCCAAAGACCACGGAAGAGTTACTGCACTTGGGTCCTGAAAGAAAGGGAAACTATTCTGAGGGAAACTGCTGGCCCACCTGCAAGGCCGTCCTCAGCACATTTCCTAACAGGGCTCCCTCTTCTTTATGGGGAAACGACGTTGCATCTGCTCAGCTGGTGCCAGATGGGGACTGCCTCTCATGGGAACACGTCAGCCCTACTAGAGACTATAACCTCACACCTCCTGCTAAATTCTTATCCGAAGCCTGATTCTTGGGCAGCCCGGGAGGCTCAGTGGTTTAGCGCCGCCTTCATCCCAGGACGTGATCCTGGGGACCCTGGATCGGGTCCCACGTCAGGCTCCCTGCATGGAGCCTGCTTCTCCCTCTGCCTGTCTCTCTCTCTCTGTCATGAATAAATAAAATCTAAAAAAAAAAAAAAAAAAAAGCCTGATTCTAAGGGAATCTCCAAGGAGGCTTTACCCGAAGGGCAGACAGAGCAGGCACCATGCCAGGGTCATTCCAACTCATTCCTGAATCAATTCAGACCGTCAAAAGCTGCGTTCACAGGCCGCTCTGCGTGGCATGCTCTGGCATTATGTCACCGCTGGCCTAGAGAGAAGTGAGTGACAGGCGGTGGAAGGAAGCCTCCTATCGTAATGACTGGGAAGTTGTAACCTAACAGGTCTAGGGTGGCCCCGACATCTGGATTCTCAGGGAGCTTCCCACACACACACACACACACACACACGCACTAAGGGTTAAACCCCCTGCCCCACCTTACAGAGGGGGGAAGGGACGTCCGCACTATCGTCCTGCTGGCACACGGGTCCCTCTGGAAAGGCCTGCGGGAGAAATCTCCCTTAAGGCCTCATTCCTGAGCAAACCGGACCCTACCAACGCTGCGGGAGAACTTTCCGACGGGGCTTCGAGGCCAATCTGCGGCTCCTTCAGGCTGAGCCCAGAGGCCTGAGCGCGGTCCCGTGCGTGGGCCGAGGAGCAGCCAGCGGGGTACGGCCCCGCGCAGTCCGGCCGCGCAAGCAGGAGGAGGGGGACGGGCCCCGCCGCGGCCGGGAACGACCGAGGTCTCAGGGCGGGCCGCTGGGGCGCGAGGCCGGAGCCGACGGCGAGGCGAGGCGCGGCGCGGCGCGGCGCATGACACAGGGTTTTCCGGCTGCGCGTCCCTGCGCGCTAGCTCCACGCTGCCCCGCCGCGACCCCGGCCGCTTGGACGGCGGCCCGGGGCTGCACGCGCACACGCACACTCACACGACACTCACACGCACACGCGCAATCACGGCCGCGGCGCCCCGCACGCCCGCGCCCGCGCCCCCGCCCCCGAGCGCCAGGCCCCAGGAGGCGCCGTTCGGCCGCGGGCTCACCTGCAGGCGGTGGCTCTTGACCAGGTGCATGTTGAGCGCCGGGCTGTTGGGCAGGATCTTGCCGCAGCCGCGCACCGTGCACAGGATGTTGGTCCGCACGGCCCGGGACAGCTCGCTCACCGACGGCTGGATCAGCTCCCGGGCCGGAGGCGCCGGACCCGCGGGCTGCTGCCTCGCCGCCGCGGGCCGCGGCCGGCTGCCTCTTAGCCGTCCGGGGGGCCCCCACGGGCCCGAGGCGGCGGCGGCGGCGGCGGCGGCGGCGGCGGCGGCGGCGGCGGCGGCGGCGGCTCCCCTCGCGGCCGTCGGGACGGTCGGGGCGCCCGAGGCCAGAGCCGCGGACCCCGCCGCCGCCGCCTCAGAGGCCGCCATCGCTCCCGCACGGCAGAAGGGCCGAGGGAGCAGGCCCCGCCTCCCGCCGCAGCCACTTCCGGCAGGGGGCGGGGCTTCCAGGCTCATTAGCATCCGGCGGGCCGGGACGGCCGCGGCGCCCCCTGCCGGCCGCGGAGGGCGCGTCTGCGGGAGGCCGCTGCGGGAGGCCGCCGCGGGAGGGGGGTGGGGGTCCCTAAACGCCCCAGGGGTTCCCGCGAACAGGTCCAAGGATTGGTCCTCGGATCCACCTTCATCTTCCCGGAAAACTTAACCTGGGGCAATAACTGGACAGAAGAAAAAGCAGTATGTCCAGGAACTTTATTTCCCCAAAGGTTAGAAACAACCCAAATATTCAGCGGCAGGAGAGGCAATACGTGTTTTCCTCCATTTTGCAGAGAAGTAACTAGCCCTAGGTCGCATTATACAAACGAATGAGTTGCTATGATTGAGTTAATCATTTTAAGAAGGCTGGATTTACTTGCCCGTGTCTTCTTCTTCTTCTTCTTTGTTTTTTGGCCTGGGACAGTATAGCTCAGAGCAGGGTTCCAAAGCCTAAGAACTTCGAAGGACTAGCTAGACCACGTAAACGAGCATTGGAGGCCAGGTGTAGACAAAAGGGAGAAGGGGGGACTGCAGTGAAATGGAAAATTCATCCTTTGTTTAAAGGGGGGGGGGAGGGCAGCTGCTATTCATCTTTGGTATCACTAGATCTATTTTTTGAAGGTTTTTGTGTGAAAACTTCTGACTTCTAGATGAGCAGCTGTACTAGTTTTCCATTGCTACAGTTACAAATTACCATAGTCTTAGTGGCTTAAAACAACACAGATTGGTTATTTTACAGTTCTGGAAGTCAGAGGTCTGACCCGAGTGTGAGGTTAAGGTCAAAATGCGAGCAGGGTGGCATGTCTTCTGGAGGCTCTGCAGAAGAATCTGCTGATTTGCCTTTTCCAGCTTATCAAAGTTGGTAATGGTGAGTGGAGTCTCTGTCACATCACGGACTTCTCCCTCTGCTCTCTCCTATTCCTGTTCCACTTTTGAAGACCCTTGTGATTACAGTGGCTCCATTTAGGAAATCCAGAATAATCTCCCTTTTGCAAAGTCCATTTGCCTTGTAAGGTAATATATTTATAGATTCCAGGGATTAGGATGTGGATATCTTTGAGTAAGCGGGCATTATTCTGCCTATCACAGAAGCTAATTCTGATTTTAAAAGTACTGTGAGACCAAAAAACCCCCAGGTGTGTGGGAGAGCACCCACAAGCTATTGTGTCTTTCCACGTGGCGTCTAAGAGTGCAGGCTCTGAAGTCTGATTGCCTGGGGCTAATGTGGGCTCAGCCACTTACCAGCCTAAGCTTTGCTATTCACTTCAGTAGAATAAGACTAGTAATGCTGCCGGCCTTATAGGATTGTTATGAAAGTAAGATAAGGCACATAAAATACTTAGCACCGACATAGTAAGTACTACATAAATGTTAGCTATTCATTTTTATAATAAATTCCTTTGGCTGTAGCGGTCTTTGGGTCTGCACTTACTGATCCATCTGTTCCCAAGACTGCATCTGGATGAATGCAGTATGTGTTTCTGGATCACCAAGTACATAAAAGAAGTTCTAGTGTAAGTCAGCGACATACGAAGAAATTGAACTCCCCTCTTCTATAGAATTGCACCAAATTATACCTTTAAATTTAAAGAATAATTCCTCTTAAAGAAGAACTGAGGGCTGACTAAACATCAGGTACATAACAGATAAAGAGTTCCACATATTCTCATTTCCTCAAGCAGGTGCCTGTCTCGGACGGCCGCAAGGTGCAGCCTCAAGTGATTCCACTGTAGGCTGGATAATAGAATTAGTGTCTTCTTTGTTCAGGCTCCAACTGCACATCACTGCTAAGCACCAGGGAGGGCAGGAGCCTGTGAGGAACCATCTCCGAACCAGCAGGGCCTCTGTGCAGAACTAACAGAGGCGTTCAGGCACCGAGCAAAAGTGCCTCCCACATGTGTGCACACAGGGACAGGTGCTTGACACCATGTCTATGGTCTACAAGGAAATTAGCATTACTGAGCCCCTGCAGACTCAGTGCCTCACTGAGATAATGGAAGTGTCTATACCATTTGCTATTTAAGTCAAAAAACATATTTTTTGCATATCTATAATCTGTAGATAGTACCATCACAGTATAAAGTATTCTTCAGCCCCACTTCTCTGACTGTATTTACATATCTGCATATTAAGCCTGTTTTTGGTTTTCATCAAAAGTAATTGATGTACCAGTTTTTAAGTATCTTCATTCACAAATTCATGTTTTCTTCACTGCTTTGCCCACTGGCTGACACCATTTCAATTATTCAAACTTATAGCAGCTGGAGGTACCTGTATGTATGTGTTACATGGCTATTTTATCATCATAATATCTGTTTTTATACCCCAAATCCTTTGTGGAACAAAATAGGGACTAGATTTTGAAACATAATTAAGAAAGGACCTGCTACTTAGTGATAATCACTGAAAAATTTCCATCAGAAGTAACCGATATACCAGCTTTTCAATCTTTATTTATAAATCAGTATAATATGGTGAGTCTTAATATATGATAAAACAGATTATGAAAAATATCATATTTACAATGAAACTATTATTTTATATTATGAATCATTTGATATGCTACCTCCTGCAATAGCATCATGGAACCAACTCTACCCTTTGAATGGACCAATTTTATGATTTTCCTAGGAAGTTTTGAGTTAAGGATAGTTTCTCGCTGCTTCTTTCCAGGATCCAAGTCTTCAGACAAATCCCTGGAAACAAGCAATTAGAACCTGATCTCTCCAGGATGGAGGAGAAAAAGGACATGTTGTCACTTTTTAAAAGCTCACAGTTGCTATGCTTTGCAGGATATGGGAGAGAGGGGTACACAGTGGAGGAATACAGAATCAATCCCAATAAATATACTGAACATTTGTGAACTGTCAATATCAAGAATTAATTTCTAAAACACAAGTTCATACACAAAAGCTATCCTGCTAGCTGTTAATTAAATGCATAGACAATAGTCAAAGAGATGCTGTGCTTACAAAAACCACATACATCTTATTTATCTTTAATTTTAAAATAATTCATCCCCTTATTGGGTATGCAAGTGAGCAATGGAGAAAGTGGTGCATCTGCAATACCTGAAATTAAAAAAGAAAAGAAAAGAAAATGAGTCAGTTTAACAATGGCCAAGATTTGATGGCAGATTATGGACCCTCATGATGTACAGAAGCAGAACATGCAAAATAGGGCATGAGGGGATAGCAGACGAGAGCCAGGAGAACACTTAGAGGTAATTAGCCAGCCAAGAGAGAGGATCGAATGTAGTCTGCTGTTAATTCTTCCTGCCTGTAAAATAAGCTGACTACTTACCAGCTGGTGCTAAGGATTTCAATGCTTCTAGAAGATGCGGGCTGGAGAACTTTATTAGGCACCGGAGGGGCTCTTTTCTCTCCGCCAAGATGTCTCCATTGAAGTCACTTTTGAATTTTGTTTCAAGCTGTCAACGAATATATTTATAAATAACTACTAAATATATCAGCTGGAATGGCAAACTATAATGGAATCAGGTTATGCATTTTATTAATTCTTGTCATCAAGAAATACAGGGATTTTATTTTTATTTTTATTTTTTTATGATAGGCACACAGTGAGAGAGAGAGGCAGAGACACAGGCAGAGGGAGAAGCAGGCTCCATGCACCGGAAGCCCGACGTGGGACTCGATCCAGGGTCTCCAGGATCGCGCCCTGGGCCAAAGGCAGGCGCCAAACCGCTGCGCCACCCAGGGATCCCTTTTTTTTTTTTTTTTAAAGATTTTATTCATTTATTTGAGAGATCCAGCAAGCATGAGTGGGGGGAGGGGCAGAGGAAGAGGGTGGGGGAGAAGAAGGCTCAGGGAGCCGGAGCCAGATGCAGGGCTTAATCCCAGGACTCTGATACATGACCTGAGTTGAAGGCACATGCGTAACCCACTGAGCCACCCAAGTGCCCCCTAGTTTGCATTCTTTTTTTTTTAAAGGTATTTTTATTTATTTATTTATTTATTTATTTATTTATTTATTTATTTATTTATTTATTTATTTATTTATGATAGTCACAGAGAGAGAGAGAGAGAGAGAGGCAGAGACACAGGCAGAGGGAGAAGCAGGCTCCATGCCGGGAGCCAGACGTGGGACTCGATCCTGGGTCTCCAGGATGGCGCCCTGGGCCAAAGGCAGGCGCTAAACCGCTGCGCCACCCAGGGATCCCCCCTAATTTGCATTCTTAACGGCAAATTAGCACCATCTTTTGTAATCTGTCATCTTGATGCAAAAGTATGTCTTTTGAGTCACTACCACTATTTATTTTTACCTAATCATGTAAGATTTCAAAAGTACACAATAGTAAGGAACACAATATAATGAGCCCCGTGTGCACATCCTGCAGCTGAAACCATTATCAATTCACGGCTAGTCTTGTATCATCTACAACCGTACCTCCCCGTTCCTTACTGACCATGGCAATTGGATTATTCTGAAGTAAATCCAAGACATGATGCTAATCCATTTAATATTTCAGTGTGTATCTAAGAAAGACCTGAGAAGGACTCTTTTTAAAAATTTCACCATAACCACATCAAAAAAATTAGTAACAACCTCCCAATCCTTTAATAGCATTAAATATGCAAATCGACTGCTTCAATAGGTACTTGAGTTTTAGATTCTAATTTCAATTTTTTTTTTTAGTTAAAATGACTCTTAAAATTTATTTTTATTTATTTATTGTTAAAGATTTATTTATGTATTTATTCATGACAGACCTAGAGAGAGAGGCAGAGACACAGGCAGAGGGAGAAGCGGGCTCCATGCTGGGAGCCCGAATCGGGACTCGATCCCGGGACTCCAGGATTGCGCCCTGGGCCAAAGGCAGGTGCCAAACCGCTGAGCCACCCAGGGATCCCCGACTCTTAAAATTTAAAGGCAGAATCCTGAAATATTTAGAGGTTGAGTAATGTCTGCAACTACCTCAAACGGTTCAGAATAAATCAACAAAAAGAAATTAAGTAATTGTGGCAAAATGTTAACAACTGGTGAATTGAAGCAAAGCGGAAATAGGTGTTCATTGTAATATCCTTGCAAGTGTTCTGAAGGTTTGACATTTTTCAAAATAGAAAAAGTAGGGAAAATTAAAAGCTTATAAGAATCAATGTGTACCTTGACTTATAGAGTATAGCTATTCTAAACTGTATATACAAACTGAGATTTGTGGATTCTTACTTATTCCTGATCAATGGTTCACTTTAGTGGGCAGAATCAGCCAGAGGGCTTGTAAGAACAGATGGTTGGGTCCCATCTCCAGAGTCCCTGATCCAGTAGGAGGACCACAGTGGGGCCAAGAATCTGCATTTCTTACCCATTCCCAAGTAATGCTGATATGGTGGGTCCAGAGACCACATTTGAGAACCAGTGTCCTAGAGTATGGGCTGTGCAAAGGAACTGGGTTAAAACTGCCATTTAGGGAGCACTAAATGAAAGATATCAATCACCTTTTCCCACTAAAAACAAATTAAAGAAAATAGGTGTCAGGCTTGAGTGATCAGATGAATGGCAGATTTAAAGTATTGCCTGTGGCTGTAGGGGGTGCTACGCAGAAAGAATTTTACTAGACGGGGGAGGGTGTTGAATGCCAAGTATTAGATTAGGGCAATCATCATATGAACCTTGAATTCTTCTATTGGGGGCACTGGGCTTGCCCCTAAGCTGGCCTTCTTGGTGGGCAGTGGCACACTTCTGGAATGAGCTAGATTCGCAGTACTGACTAGGCTACTGGTTTTTCTCCTGTGATGCCAACTGGGTTATGTCATGACTTATTTTTTTCATTTATTCTTTTGTTCAACAAGTATTTATGAGCACCGACTATGTGTGTTGCTCTAGGTGTGGATGGGCTAGAAAGGTAGAACTTACAATTTTCTCCCCTCAAAAATATAGATTGTGGCCAATTATACATAACTAAATTAATATGTAAGATTAAATAAAGGTAAATTCATAATTTCAAAAAGTCCCCTTTGCTAACAGAGGCACTTAATAAATATGATAAAAATGTCTATCCTAACTCATAAATTCATTATGCAAAATTAAAGTGATACTATACCTATTGTGCTAAGTAATGTATAGAATTGCTGCATCACTGCTGTACACTTAAAACTGCTATAACATCGTGTGTCAACTCTATTCAATAATTAGAAAAAATTAAAAAAGAAAAAAGTGATAAAGGAAAAGAAAGTTTCTTAAAGCTGTCCACTTAAAGTTTTTGTTCTTTTAAAAAAATATGGATAACTCGTAGTTCACATTTAGAGCAAAGTCCCACCTTATATTGTGCGAATTCTAGTCTTGGTTGAGAATAGTCTCCAAAAGTTTCTTGAGTCACTCTCTGGACTCTCTCTTTTTCTATTCTGTTTTCATGAATGATCCGAGAATCCACTAAATATGGAAGATTTCAAAACAAAACAGATATTAGAAATGTATTTCATCCGTAAAGTATCCTCTTTTCATTCCTTTCAACTTGCTCGTGTCATTTAAAAATAATGTTTAGTTTCTTCTCTTGATTGCAATAATTCCTTATTAAAGGAAAGTTGCAAAGCACAGGCTGATAAAATAAAAATCCCCCATTCTACCAATGCATAGAAAGCACTGTTAACACTTTAATGTATTTCTGTCTAGCCTTTTCCTTAATGAATAGAAAGATAAGTATTTTCTAAACTGAGATGATAAAATACACACAATTTTGCATACTGCTTTCTCTACTTAACATGAAATTAACGGCAGTTCCTATGCCATTGGAAAGTCATAAAAATGTTTATTCATAACTGTTGTACCATTTCATTTTATTGCCAAATCATTGCTGAGAGATAGGAAAATGTTCATTTCTATAAATCTAGATTGTATCCCACCACTCTTCTCAACTTTCTAGTTCACTTCAGTAGTTTCTTACTCTCTTCTCCAGGGTTTTTTAGGAGAGACTCCTGCCATCTTCAAGTAGCAACAAAGTCACCATTCTGATTATTCAAGGATCAGTTTATCCAGTGCATTTGGAGACAGGGCTCCAGGGCTCCACACTCAAGAGAGATTTGGATTTCACACCTGGCTTTGGTGATTACTAGCTGTGTAACTTTGCCTAGCAAGTTACTGAACCCTTCTGAATCCCAGCTGCCTAATGAATAAAGGACTGTTCAGGAGACCACTATGAAGATGAAGGAAGTGATACCTATAAGCATCTGAGTGTGGTGCTTGGCACAACAGAAATGCTTGACTATAAGTTAATTTTTAAGTGTTATTATTTGATGTTCTGGTAAATTCTAAAAGGAACCTATGGTAGCTTAGTTTCCCTTTTCATTAAAAATTTTTTTTAAAAGATTTTATTTATTTATTCATGGGGAGACACAGAGAGAGAGGCAGAGACCCAGGCAGAGGGAGAAGCAGACTTCCCATGGGAGCTCAATGTGGGGCTTGATCCCAGGACCCCAGGATCATGACCTAAGCCAAAGTCAGACATTCAATCACTGAGCCACCCAAGTGCCCCCCCCCAATTTTTTTTTTCTTAAAGATTTTATTGAGATAGAGAGAAAACGTGAGTTGGGGGAGGGGCAGAGGAAGAGGGAAAAGCAGACTCCCTGCTCAGCAGGGAGCCAGACATGGGATTGATCCCTGGACCCCAAGATTATGACCTGAGCCAAAGACAGCCAGCCTCCCAACCCATTGAGCTACCCAGGAGCCCCTTAGTTTCCCTTTTCAACAGAAAGTTAATTTTCAATTTTTCTGAAAGCAGTAGATAGTTTTGAATCCGGCTCCTAGGGAATCCCTGGGTGGCTCAGTGGTTTAGTGCCTGCCTTCGGCTCAGGGCATGATCCTGAAGTCCCAGAATTGAGTCCCACGTCGGGCTCTCTGCCTGGAGCCTGCTTTTCCCTCCGCCTGTGTCTCTGCCTCTCTCTTTCTCTGTCTCTCATGAATAAATAAATAAAATCTTAAAAAAAAAATATCTGGCTCCTAATGATTAGATGTTTTACCAAGTGACAGAAATCTAAAAAGGAATGATGTGCTTCCAAATTTCGGTTTTATCTTAAAACACACATACTGTGTATATCCAGCTCCAGGGATTTTTCCTGCAGAGGTGTAGTGGAGTTGTAAGTTTCAAAGGTCTAAAAAAAGAAAAAAGAAAAAAAGTGAATCTTTTCCTAACTTTTAACATCTTGAAATATAAATAATAAATGGTTTTAGTACATAACAGCTTGTCAAATCTTATCTTTATTTATTTATTTTTTTTCAACAGAAAGAGATTTGAGGCCACATCCAGGCTGAGTTAAGCATTTCTCCCAGAGCAGGAGGCTGGCAGAGGCTGCTGGGCCAGCAGCATGTCTGTTTTGAATGAGAAGCTCTGTACTTTGTTAGCATAAAAATGATTCTGGATGAAGCCTGGGTGGTAAGTGGAAAAGCTAGAAGAATCCCAGGCAGAATTTGCAATGTGATGCTTCAGCTTTATAGCTGCATCTTCATTACTGTAAAATATTCCCTGAAGCTCCTTTTGGAAAAATCATTTTGCTACTGAAGCCAATCTCTCAATCCCATCTTACTTGCAGTTGATGTTTTTATAATTAAGCATGTGACAGTGTGAATTTTCCTAAGAATGCAACTGTCATAGCAGAACAGGTGGGAGGGTGGAGGGTAAGAGGGGAGAGGGTTACTGTGGGCAAAAACCATTAACTTAGTGTTAGATTTTTTTTCCATAGAATGGCTTGCAGAGAGCCATCACTTCTTTCTACTTAAAAGAGATGAAAATACACATAAATATAACATATCTAAGGGCTCAAAGATATACCCAGAGCACTAACAATCCATCTACAGGAGTCTAAACATATGAGCACACTGTTGCCATGCAGAGAAAATAATCCCGAGTCTGTGAGTAAAGCCAGATCTCTTATCATGAAAGGAAACAATGCCTTCAAATAATTTCAACAAACAAATAAACTGTGGGATTTAATAATAAACCAGTGCTTTCCCCCTTCCTTGTAATTCCTATATCACCTGCTTGACTAATGGGACAAAAAAATTAATTCTACTTCTCTCGGGCATAATAGAATAATATAATTAGCTTTGAAAGACAGTGTCAAGTTACTCCAAAGATAAATTCTAATTGGAATAGCTGATTTGGAAACTGGGATCTGTAACAAACTCTAGTGAATAGTGAATAGTATAAAACACAATGCAATTTAACAAAGAGGACAGTGAGGCACTGTGGTTTCCTTTTATGTTAACTCACTAAAGGCTTTTCTCCACTTCAGTAATATCAGAAATAATCTCCTTCTGTTGGAGGTGGATTTTCCCACCTGCTCAGATGCTTCTAACACAAGTGTGAACGAGAAAATGGAGATGTGCTTACCTGATTATACTGTTTAAAAACAATAGCCTTCAGAGAGTCCAGATACCGGCTCCTCAGGTCCATTTTCACAATTTTATGGTGATTGCTAGCAACTGTCAGTGCCTGGAAGTGAAAATTGGCAAAACTATTAGGATTACCACATTTATCCCCCAATATCTGTAATAACTATAATATTTGGTTGAATTTTTGTATTAAGCACACATTACTTCTAGATTAACAGACAATAAGAGAGAACTCCAAACTCATGCTTGTGCCATGCTACCACTTGTAGAACACTTTCTGCTTGTTTTAGGAAATCAAGAATTACATGTGGCATTTTATATAAAATGCATATTGAGCAGTTTAACCCTACCTAAACCTCTAAGAGTAATAAGAATATTATAGCTTATAGTAATTGGTTCCATACCTGACCCAGAAGAGGTATATTGCTCCTCAGTGGGCAGGAGGAAGTGAAGGCATAGGGAGTCTGGGAGTAATATACCACATAAACAGGTTTGTACTGGTTTGGCTTTCTATACTGCGTTCCCCAGGCAATTCGAATCCATACTGCATTCTCCTCAGCATCTCTGAAGCTGACCATCACCTTAAAAATAAAAAAAAAAAAAAAGAGTTAAGTTTCCTAATTAAAATCTGTACCAGGGGTACTGGCTGGCTGAGTTGGTACAACATATGACTTTTTTTTTTTTTCTTTACAATGTATGACTCTTGATCTCAGGGTCATGAGTTCAAGCCCCATGTTGGACATAGAGCTTACTTAAAAAAAAAAAAGCCACACACACACAAAAATCTGGGGCGCCTGGGTGGCTTAGTCAGTTAAGTGTCTGCCTTCAGTTCAGGTCATGATCCTGGAGTTCTGGGGTCGAGGCCCATGTCGGGCTCCCTGTTCAGTGGGGAGTCCACTTCTCTCGCTCCCTCTGCCCCTCTCTAATAAATAAAATCTAAACAAATAAACAAAATCTGTGGCACCAGCAAGTGCTCTTTAGGGGTGAAGGATGTTACTATAACCTTGCACACAGGCTGAGATCCAGCAGTCTTTTCTACTTTCCATTACAGTGTTTAGGAATCTTTGGAAAAAGATTCTGTGGTTGTTTTGGAAAGATACATTATGCCTTGCCAGGTCTTTTGGAAAGAAAACAAGTTTTAAATCCTACAATCAGGATATCCCAATTTTTCAATAATTTCTTGGGCTTGTTTAAAAAAAAAAAAAAACTGTTCCCTGACATGTAAAAATTTATGAATGAAGGCAGCCTTGCAAATGACATACCTGTTTCATAATGAAGCCGTTTCAGCATCAAGCACAGACCTAGTGTGCACTATAAAGTTTAATAGTAAGATTTCTATGTAGTGATGGGCTCTAATATATTAATCCTAATGCTCATATGCATTTAACTCAGATGCTAATAATTACTCCAAAGTAATGTGGTAACAATATAGAAAATTCTATTTCATTTCCATTTCATGGATAAAACACAGATTTTTCCAAACTTCTAAATATAACTGCCAGTTGGTTTGGAATTTAATAGCCTGTTCCTAGATACTTAGGCTCCCCCTCAATTCAGCTTCCCCTGGGAGGCCAGATCCTGGTCAGGAGACACCCGAGACAGGCACAGTTGGCTTGCCCACATCTCTTTACTTCCTCCCTCTTGTATCCCACTCCAGAAGAAGCAGGCTGCAATGTGGCTGCTGGCATTAGCAAAGAAGGCAGTTATTCTGACTCTGCCCACTCTTTATCTGGCTGCTTTCCTGTATTCCGTTGGTGTGTGATACAAGGAACCTTCCTTGTGTGGTGTGGAGGGTGTGGAGCATGTGGAGTGTGAGGAGCTTTCCTGTATTCCCTTTCATGATAAGGGATCTGGTCTTACTCACAGACTCAAGGTTATTATTTCCTCTGCATGGCAACAGTGTGCTCATGTTGAGACTCCTGCAGATGGATTGTTAGTGCTCTGTGTATATCTTTGAGCCTTAGATATGCTATACTTATGTGTATTTTCATCTCTTTTAATTAGAAAGAAGTGATGGCTCTCTGCAATATTTCCTGTATTCCTGTACTTCCTGTTTTCCTGTATTCCCTTGGTGTATGATACAAGGAACCTTCCTTGTGTGGTGTGGAGGGTGTGGAGCGTGTGGAGTGTGAGGAGCAGCCTGACCTTCTCGAGTGAGCAGCACAGTGCTTGGCCCTAACAGGCGCTGAGTGGACCTCTGCTGGCTTAAATGGAAGAGGACAGGGTCTAACTCTGAATAGCCTCTTTGTGTCACATTACAAAAGCAAAGCCTGTAAAATCAAGATTGAATGCAGTATGTGGAGGGAACATTTTACCAGAGGGAGAAAATTGGTTGTACTCAACATATTCAGGTAATCTCTCTAGCCCAGAGTGAGGATAATTTAGGTACAGCCTTGTGGAGAAGCTTAAAGATGTGTCCTCCCTACATTGGATGTATAGTTGGGCATACATGTTTAAGTATACAGTTTCCTGGAGGTCCTGTATCACTTCTCAAATTTTTCCTAAGGGTCTATGATCCAAAAAAGATTAAATAAAGATCAATGGACTAAGAGAAAAGGATATTCACAGAACCAATATAATCTTGGCCAGGTAGCTTTCAGATATTAGGTCTCACATTCTTCTAGTAAAGATGATATTCAGATACCTGAAGAGGTAGGGCTCAAATGCAGACCGTTACTATTTTCCTAAGAAACTACCTTAATAGATATCATCCTTTAGTAGTCAGGACAAAGCATTTTTTATCAAGGATAGCTCAGATAAATATTGTTCAAGCCTAACTGGCCATGGCCACAAAAAAGTTTAGTGTGGTAATCAAATGTAACTTACAACACAGAGAATTGCTACATATTTAATTATATTAGTATATTTAGCATAGACTATCATTATTATACCACATGATCTACAGGTATTAAAAGGAGAGTAAATATGCTACCTTTTTACAATTGAAATATATATTTTAGTTTGTCTTTTCTTTCTTTGTAAGAACATACTGTTTTGAATAGTTTTACATGGTAAGATAAAGAGTTAATCTCTCTCTCTCTCTCTTGCACACAGAGATACACACACTCTCAAAGGCTCTGGATGGGATGTCCTGTAGCACAGGCTCCACCCATTACTCCCCAGTTAGGTTCCCAGCTCCCTCTCATACCAGCTTCTCTACCCAATTGGTTCAAGGGCGGGAAGTTCTTTTTTTTTTTTTTTTTTTTTAAGGGCAGGAAGTTCTTGACCTGAAGTCCCTGGTCAGAACTCAGAGTGCTTAAGAACTAACTGAAATTTAGCATCTTCTTTAATTGTGAAGGTAGGCAACAAAATGTGGAATGTTAGGACCTGTTTGTTTTTTGTAGAAACTGTCCCAAATATTTTCTCAATTGTTGGCACCTGCCTCAAAAATATAATTTACGACTTTGAAACTGTTTTTTAGACCTACTATGAGAGTACTTACTGTGTTAATTAAGAAACACATGATGACTACAGCACAACTTAGTATTTTAATGCCTTAATAATGGTCTTTTAACATATCTTGTTTTTCTTGTAATTCTATGTATTATAGCATTTAAAAATAATCTTCTGGGGATCCCTGAGTGGCTCAGCAGTTTAGCGTCTGCCTTCAGCCCAGGGCATGATCCTGGAGTCCCAGGATCAAGTCCCACATCAGGCTCCCTGCATGGAGCTTGCTTCTCTCTCTGCTTGTGTCTCTGCCTCTCTCAGTCTGTGTCTCTCATGAATAAATGAATAAAATCTTTTAAAAAAAATAAAAATAATGTTCTAAGAAGTGGTGTGTAAGTTTCACTAACAGCAAAAGGTGTCCTTAGCAAAGAAAGGTTAAGATGTCTGTCCTACAGCAGCGGGCAAGTTTATTTTCACTCCAGGAGTCTCTACATGGCATGATATCACCATTGTCAGCCTTTAGGAAAGTGGGGTTATCCAGCTGCTAGTTAAGTTATGAAGAGGAAAGTAGGAAGTTGAGTTGAAAAACAGGGTTAGCACATGTGGGCCAGCTCGCAGCAGGGGAGCCAGGGAGACAGAAAAGACACAGGGTGGTGGGCGTCTGCTGGCCTTTCAAGCAGGAAGATCTGACCAATAAAAAAGCTCCTTTGTTCTCCCAGCCTTTCCCACTAATCTGCCTGAAATTCATTCAGGAGGCAAAGGCTTTTGGCACACTGCAGTGACAAAAGAAGAAATCTAACCACTGAAATACATGGCCATGGAAGTAGGAAGATATGGGAGCACATTTCACTCTTCTAGAATGGTCAGGACAGGAGGCGTGGGGTTCAGACCACAGAAGTTCCTGGTGCTGGACGGAAGGGCAGGAAAGACTGTCAAAAGGGAAGAAGACACTGAAAGGGAAGGACTCTGACAAACTCTGAACTGCAGCTAAGAGCAGCTCTCTCTACGCTTTTGGCATGGGGTGAACAGGGTGGGAACATGGTTTCTCAAAAGGATTTAGCCAGTCGTGTTTGTCTTCATAAAAAAGGCTGCTTCCAGAAGGGTCCAGACCAAATATCTATATTTATGGACAACTGGCTAGGGATTCTGGGCCAGTGAGGCTGGTTGTTTAAAGAAAAGCAGGTGCACATGCCATACCCACGGTCCATATGGGACTCTCCTTTAATCTCTGAAAAGTGTATTATCTCATGGTATGAATATCTTTCAAATATAATAAAACATAACAAGAACAGAGTAACAAAGAGTAATTATTCACAAAAGACAAAAAACACCCCCCCACCCCCGAAAACCCAAAGAGGAGACATACCTTCTCTTGGCTCACAATTACCCTTGAATTAATTTATAAATTAAAGTAGACCCCCACTCAACATGATGAAGATTTCATTTTGTAAACCTGATAAAATGATTCTAAGTTTCTTCTTGAAGAATAGCCAGGACATTTTTGGTAAAGAAGAGTAACTGGGGGTAGGGACAGTGCTGACTTGTTTTAATGGTTATTAAAATATTTTACAAACCACAGAATTAGAGGAATGAGCGATTTGCAGAGAATGTGCTCAATCCATTCATCCCCAGCATCTGTTGCACACTTGCCTGTGTCAGAGAGGGGCAGGATGGTCGGTTTTCTCTCAGGGGAACTATGACAATTAAAGTAGGAAAAGGGAAGAGTATGGTGACAGTAGCACAGGACAGGGGAATTGCCATGGGGGGAGGGCAGAGACACTCCCTGAGGGAGCACTAGTTAAGTGGAGGCCAGAAGGATGGGGAGGAATGAGCTGTGTCAAGGCCAAGTAGAGGAGGTTCTTCCAAGGAGGAGAGGGAACATCCTGTGGCAAGTTCAAGAACTGGAAGAAGACTGGCTCAGTTTGGCTGGAGTGTAGAGTACAGGTGTTGGATGTAGGAGTGCACAAGGAGAAACTGATCAGAAGTAGAACAGACTCTAAAAGCATGAATGAATCTGAAGAATCCAATGATGATGAACCAGTAGAAAAAGCTCAATTAGTCTACAAATGGCACTGGGACAACTCATTAGCTTCTGAAAGGGAAATGATGAACGACTCCATCACCACCTCCCTCCTTGCTTCCACTAAAGTAAGTTCCCATGGCCGAACCTCACCGGGGGGCAGGCTGAGTGCAGAAACTTGGGGGGTGCTCTGGCAAAGGACAGAAGGCAAGGAAGGGAGTCAGTCAGAGACAATGAAGTGCACTTTCGGATGGGCAGAAGACAACCAGAAGACAGAGATGGAGGATCAAGAGGGTCTGCCAATTCTTGTGACCTTCCTGAGCACCAGAAATGGATGTTGTGCATCTGGTGCAGGGCAGAGACTAAGCTGTGAGAGCCTGCCAGTGTCACCATGAGGAGCATGAGCTCAGAGTCACCTGCCTGGGTTTAAACGCCAGCTCTGACGCTTACCACTGGGAGACCCACCTTGTTTTATCAGGAGGGTGCAGTGAGTTAGTGACTGGCAAGGGCTTAGCCCAGGGCCTGGCACACGTAGCTGTTTGCAATCAGCATTACTGGGGAAAGAGAACCATGGGATTTTATGATATCACCAGTGCTGCCAAACAGGGAGGTTCTCAAACTTGACATTAGTATCACCTGGAGGGCTTTGGCCCACCCCTATGGTGTCTGAGGGAGCCCAAGAATTTGCAGGTCTAATACGTTCCCAGGTGATG
Source organism: Canis lupus familiaris (assembly GCF_011100685.1). Classification (NCBI taxonomy): domain Eukaryota; kingdom Metazoa; phylum Chordata; class Mammalia; order Carnivora; family Canidae; genus Canis; species Canis lupus. Next base: position 71,371,625 of record NC_049226.1, read on the forward strand.
TGGATACTGCTGGTGTGGGGATCATACTGTGAGGAGTACGGCCTTTCAAAACCCAGTTTCAACACAAAGACAAAGAGCAGTGGCCAGAATGCAAGGGGCTTAAGCACGAAGCCGGCAAGGGTATATTACCCTTTCAGAGGGTCTTTTTGGAAAGGTTTTTGAAGTCGCCAATAAATACCACCCTTCCAGCCTGTTCTGCTAGACCCACTGCTACACATAAGGCAAGAGTTGGTAGGTGGAGGCCAAGCATGTTTATACATAGCAGAGTGGGAAGCAGTAGAGACTATAAACTTGAAACAGAACAGAGAATAGCAAACCTGCGGTCCTACGAGGCTGCAGGAGATGGATTTCAACCTTTCACAGGAGGGGTGCTATAAGAACATGCTCAGTGACAAGCAGGTAGGTACAAGTATGGTGGAAGTCACAAGGGGTGAGCTGAGCAGATGGAAAGACCACTGTGTATGGAGAGGGAACGCTACCATTCTGGAAAGGACAGCCAGAGCACGGTGACTGCAGCAGGTTTTTGGGAATGTCTTGCCATGCAAGGAGAACTAAGGCAGATCAAGGTGGGAAGAGAATGAAGTAAGGGAGGCCATTAAAAAAATGACTGCCTGAACCTACGGGACAATATTCGGTGGTGGGTGCCTGGGTGGCTCAGTTGGTTGAGTGCCTGACTCTTGATTTCAGCTCAGGTCATTATCTCAGGGTTGTGAGATTGAGCCCTGCATTGGGCTCTGCGCTGGGTGTGGAGCTTGCTTGAGATGGTGTCTCTCCCCCTCTGCCTCTCCCCTCACGCTCTTTTTCTCTCAAAAAAAAAAAAAAAAAGGGGGGGGGGGACGCCTGAGTGGCTCAGTGGTTGAGCATCTGCCTTTGGCTCAGGTTGTGATCCCAGGGTCCTAGAATCAAGTCCTGCATCAGGGTTTTTGCATGGAGCCTGCTTCTCTCTCTGTCTCTGCCTCTCTCTGTGTCTCTCATGAATAAATACATAAAATTAAAAAAAAAAACAAAAAAACCTCAGTGGTACTTGTGGAATGGCAGCTGAAGATTCACGGGTGCTCTAGAGCTACACTGCCAGTTCTGTAGCCACCAGCCACCCGTGGCTACTGCACTAAAATTCACTACAGTTATAGAAGATGAACATTACACTTCCTCGGTCACACTGGTGGCCACATGTGTTACTAGCTAGTGTACCAGACAGTGTGGATTTAGAATAGTTCCATCATTGCAGAGTTCTACCCCCCAGTGCTCCTCTGAGAAAGAAGCATTTGGCCCTGAATTGACAGGTGAGGGGAGAGGGAAGTTTTCATAATTAAGCAGGATTTGTCTTTGATCTGGCTTAGCATAGTATGGGATATTAACAATTAAAATCCTTACCAAAAAATATTTTTTTAAATTTTTTATTTTATAAATGTTTATTTATTTATGATAGTCACAGAGAGAGAGAGAGAGAGAGGCAGAGACACAGGCAGAGGGAGAAGCAGGCTCCATGCACCGGGAGTCCGATGTGGGATTCGATCCCGGGTCTCCAGGATCGTGCCCTGGGCCAAAGGCAGGCGCCAAACCACTGCGCCACCCAGGGATCCCCCCTTACCAAAAAATAAAAAAAACCCAAGGTAGTAGGTAAATTTTAACTGCACAGATGTCTTGATATTGCATTTCATGGAAATTCAGACAAATTTAATTCTTACATTTTTCAATGCTCTCTGAAGAATTTTCTTAAATGAACTTTTGAATTGTTCCATATCAAAAAGGTCAATGTCTTCACCTGTCAAAGTGAAAAGAAAAAGAAAGACAAATCAAGGGAGTACAGTGTTCTAGAAATACATTTGCAAAGACTCTGAAGGTAAGCATTCTGTGTAACCTCGAAGAGCTATAATGATCAAATCAGAACAAAGCTGTCGGGTACCTCAGACACAGCATCACCAAATATATTTTTCATTTTTCCCACAAAAGAGTAATTTTGAAATTACTGATTTTGAAAGAAGAGACATTTAAGAGGAACATATTGCTATTCATTTTTAAATTGCCAAAATATAAAATCTAAGTGTTCAGTTTAAAATGGAAAACACTGAAGTCCCTGGCTGGCTCAGTGAGAAAAGCATGTGACTCTTGATCTCAGCATTTTGAGTTCAAGCCCCGTGGTAGGCACAAAGATTACTTAAAAAAAAAAATTAAAGATTTTATTTGTTTATTTGAGAGAGTAAGCAAACAAGAAAAAAGGAGCAGGGGAGAGGGGCAAAAGGAGAGGGAGAAGCAGACTCTCCACTGAGCAGGAAGCCTGACATGGGGCTTGAACTCAGGACCCTGGGATCATGATCTGAGCTGAATGAAGGCAGATGCTTAACTAACTGAGCCACCTAGGTGCCACAATTTTTTTGAAAATGGGAAACATTACCTGGTCCTTTACTCATCTGAAAAACATCCCAAACTTTCCGGTGCCGATGAAATTGAGTATCTGAGAGAGGAAGGAAGAGCTTAATCCTGTTATATCCTAGAACTCTTAAGTAATGTGCTTATAAATACATATCTCAAATATGTATTTAACATAACATGACACCAGAGAAATTAGGTCAGACACATTTTTGTTCAAAATATACCTTTTATATGGATTAAATTTTCTCCCCCCAACTATCATCTCACCCAGGCTATTTTCCTCCCTTGCTTGGATGCTCCAACAGACTCCTATAGGTTCTCTCCCATCCTCCCCAGTCTCTGTCTCTGCACTGTAACCAGTGAGCTCTGAAAAAACAAGAACCTGATTCTTTCTTGCTCATAATCTTCACTGCTCATAAGGCTTTGCATTATTCTTAGTATAAAGACTGAAATCCTCCAAGTGGCCTCTAAGGCTCTGTATCATCCGCCTATCCATGCCTCATTTGATTTGACACCTCCTATATCCCAGAGTTCCCATTTTTAACCTCTCCACTCCTCTACTTCATCCTCCTGCTCCAAGACTTCCAGCACTGTGCCCTTTGCTCTTCTGTTCCTTAATCTCCCATCTTCCCTTTGCCTAGTTAATGCCACCCATCCTTTGGCTCTCAGCTCATGTCCTCAAGGAAGTCTTCCCTAAACCCTCCGTGTGGCAGATCCCACTCTGCTCACACAGAGCCCCTCTATGTTATCCTTCATAGCATCTGCTATAGTCTGCAAGAAGGCATTTGTGTGATTAAGCAACCTGCCTCCTCCATAAGACTATGACCTCGTAAGAATGAACTAACCTGTTTGACCCACCAGCACCTAGAATACAGCCTGCCACTTAGTAGTGCTTAATGAACATCTGAACAAACATGTGAGAAATGGGAACTACGTGGATCCACCATTTATAGTCTCGATGTAATCCAATCGCTGAAAATTAGACAGACTTAACCAGAGGTTGATGTGTAAATGAATTCAGCTATTTCATAGTTGGAGCAGAATACAAAGCTAATATTTGTTATGCACCAGGTCATAAAAGGAGTTAATATAAGTTGATAATAATTAATAAATACCAGACTATGTTCTAAGAACTTGACAAGGACTCTTTATTTTATCCTCATCATAACCTTATGCAATGTTATTGTTATGATGTAGGTCTGTCAAATGATAATAGTAAGGCATAGAAATTCTTCCTCTCTAATAGACTTACTCATTTATTGATCCCATTTACTATCATCTCTGTTATGTTCCCAATGGCCTCCCCCAGGACTCACAGGGAAACAATGATAGAGCCATGAACCGAACCCAAAAAATCTGGCCTACGCTCTGTTGCTTCTTGACGAGGAGAGTAGACATCTTAAAAAAATAGAAAAGAAAACTAGGACACAAAGGAAAAGACCCAAAGATGAGGAAGGAGAGGGGAGGTAAAAAGCTACATTGTAATAAGAACATTGTCAGAAATATATTTTCAAATTCTGCTAATAACAAACCCTAACACAAGTATCTACTATGTGCTCCTATAGCCAGTGACCCTGCTAAGAGCTTTCCAAGAATCTGATTTAACCCTCCAAGCCACCCTGTGAAGTAGGTGCTACTGTTTTACTCCATTTTACTTAGGAGGAGTCTAGGCTTAGCAAGGTAATGTGACTTCTCAGCCAAGTCACGACTGGTACATGACAGAAGAGGGATGGAAACCAGGTCCACCTGACGGAAGAATCTGAGCCCTTACATACAAAATGGCCTCTCTGATGAAATGGGACTGGGAAGTGTAAATACAAAGCACCGACACTCACAAACGATGTCTAAAAGGGCTGCATCATGGACACTTGCACGCTTCTTCTGAAAGAGAAGATAAAATATTTAGTGGTGATAGTTTGGTTCTGCTCCACTTGCAGTACATTTGAGGGTTGCTCAGAGCAACTGTGTCCAGTTTATGCTCTCCTGACAAGTGTCTCAGTTCAAGCACTCCCCACTCTTCCCCCAGTCTACTTCTTGTTCATCACTTTCAGGCTCTTGTTTTGTTTTTAAATCAGCTCTATCCTTCTCAACTTTCTCTACATCGGGGTCTCCCAAGAGGGCACAACTGACATTTATTAGTTGGATAATTCTTTGTGTAGAGGGCTGTCCTAGGATGTTAAGGAACATTCTGGCTTCTACTCACTACAAGCCAGTGGCATTCCCATAGCTCTGACAACCAGAAATGTCTCCAGACACTGTGTCCTCTGGGAGGTAAAACTGTCCTAGTTGAGAATCACTGCCCTATACATTTACATTTACATACACATATATTATATAGTGTTTTTCAATGTTGTACATAAAGATCTAGTTTATCCTTTTCAATCACTGAAGAATATTTTGTTATGTGGATGTATCATTATTTATCTATTCTCCTAGAATAGCTGTCTCCAACTTTTTTTTCCAACTTTTTGTTTTTTTAATCAAGGCTACTTAACATTTCTATTTATATATATATATATGTACATATATATATATATTTACATGTTCATACCTAAGTATATAAACGTTTACCAATTATAATACTTATATATATATACACACACACACCTCCTTGTTTTTTTATTAATTTTCATTTAAAAAAAATATTTTATTTATTTATTCATGAGAGACACAGAGAGAGAGGCAGAGACACAGGCAGGGGGAGAAGGAGGCTCCCTGTGTGGAGCCCAATCCCAGGACCCCAGGATCACGACTAGAGCCAAAGGCAGACGCTCAACCACTGAGCCACCCAGGTGCCCCATTAATTTTTCCACAAAAATTTCCCACAGTGGAATTGTTGAATCATAACGTGTATTTATTTAAGAGTGATTGAGGGAAGAATGTACAGGGATATGAAAGTTCTTTGTACTACACTTGCAACTTTTCTGAAAATCTGATATCTTTTTAAAACAAAAGGTAATAAATTCACATGAAAGAGGTCTTTTTTCCATACAACTTTAGTTTGATTTGTCAACATATAGCATAATACCCAGTGCTCATCCCATCAAGTGCCCCCCTCAGTGCCTGTCACCCAGTCACCCAATAAAATCTTTAAAAAAAAAAGGAAGAAAGAAAAAACCAAAGGGGTGGTGTGATGTGCAAGTTTCATCATTTTGAACACTGTTACCTCGCAGAGCAGAACCAAGTCCTGAACAAGAGATTCCTTTCTCTGCCGGAAGTTTACATTCTGTAGTTGCTTTTCAGACAAGAAATCCCAGGCTTTGAGGATTGTCATCATTTCAGTCATTGGGATTTTCAAGATAGTCCTCTTGAAAAACTCGGCCACAGTTTCATCCATCTCTTTGGCACTTTAATAAAATAAAAACAGCACAATAAAGTATTAACCAAATATAAAAGTCTGACTTAACTGGGGGCACCTGGGTGGCTCAGTGGTTGAGCATCTGCCTTGGGCTCAGGCCGTGATCCCCGGCTCCTGGGATTGACTCCTGCATCAGGCTCCCTGCAGGAAGCCTGCTTCTCCCTCTGCCTGTGTCTCTGCCTCTCTCTGTGTGTCTCTTATGAATAAATAAATAAAATCTTTAAAAAATAAAAAAGTTTAACTGAACTGAATTTTTCAGCATGTTTTTAGCCAGGATTTTGATTTGTAGGTCAAACACCCAAATGTTTATCTTCTTTCAGGCACTCTGCAAAGTGTTTTTCAACGGGAGGATTTATTTATTTTCTCCTTAAGCCGTATATTTAAATATACTTTGGAGGTTTTAAAAATTAGTGCTCTCTTCTCCTTGACTGGCTAGAGTATTTTGATCTTTTATGGTAATGATATGTAAATCATTCATTCATTTACTGATTCATGTAACACAATTTGAGCACCTGTGTGTGCCAGGCACTTCTAGAGGCAAGGGGGATAGTTCCATCTTTAACTGTAAAGACAAAAGTCCCTGCTGGTATGGAGAATCCATTCTAGTGGGGAGAGAGAGGCAACAGGAAAATCATAAAATGTGTTAAAAGTGGTAAATGCTGGGACGACTGGGTGGCTCAGCGGTTGAGCGTCTGCCTTCGGTCAGGTCATGATCCTGAAGTCCCAGGATCAAGTCCCTGCATGGAGCCTGCTTCTCCCTCTGCCTGTTTTCTGCCTCTCTCTCTCTGTGTCTCTCAGGAATAAGTAAATAAAATCTTAAAAAAAAAAAAAGTGGTAAATGCTGCAGGGAGAATGGAACAGTGCTAGGAAATGATCAGTAGTTAAAATAGAGCAGGCTGGCGATGAGGTGGCAGTGGAGCAAGCAGGCCTTGTAGAGAAGGGGACATTTGAGCCAAACAAGGGGACAGAGTGAGCCACAAGGCTAGCTGGTGGAAGAACTCACTAGACAGAAGGAACAGCAAGTGCAAAAGCCCCAGGGCTTTCAAGGAACAGGGCGAAGGATGCCTCCAGTAAGGCCGGAGTGAAGAGAGAGAGAAGGCACAGAGGAGCAATAAGGTCAGAGAACATGGAGGCCCAGGGATCACTGCAAGGATCATGGCTTCTACTCTGACAAACTGGGGACTGGAAGATTTTTGAGAAGAGGTGGGATCGGTCTGGCTACTGTCCTGGGGGCGAGGGTGGAAGCAGGAGGCCAGCCAGGAGGCTGCTAAAAGGCAAGTAAGAGATGAAGGTGGAGAGAAGCAGAGGTGGCAGGAAGAGGTCAGACTCTGGATATGCTCTTAAGGGAGAGCCCACAGGAGTTCCTGATGGACTAGATGTGGGAAATAAGAGAGAGGAGTCAGAGGTGATAACAATGTCTGTAGCAGGCAGCTGGAGGAACGGAGCTGTTACCTGAATTAGGGAAGACTAGAAGTGTGGGCAAAAGAAAGCTCAAGAATTCTGTTTTGAACATGTACATTTTGAGATTAATTGTTCAACTCCAAGAGGAGATACTGGAATAACCTGTGGGATGTATTGGTCTAGAGGACACAGTAAGAGATGGAGGTAAAGAGGACGGTAGTCTCTTTCTCCTTTAAGATGTCACCAATTAACATAGTGCTGCTCTCTCACTTTTCCTGCCCGGTGCCTGAAGGGGAGATTCTTTTAACTGTCCAACAAGTCTTGAGCCCCAAATCTGGGCAACTGACAAGGGCAATGATCTTCATGAGCATTGCTCAGTGGCTGTCTCACAGCTGTGGCCCTGGGAAGGGGGTTTCTGAGCCTTTTTATTATTTTCCTCGGGGCAGAAGCTGTGGGCCAAGGGTGACAGCTGATCTTAACTCTGCTACTTCATTTGGAGACCCTGATGCACATCTCCCTCCCCCACCCCGGGCCCCTTTTAAAATATGGCACATAACAAGCAAGCAAGTGTGATTTCTAAAACAAGATTAAGGATAGATGCAGAATTTAAATTTAAATTCTCTGCCTTTCTTGCAATACAAGAAAAGAGCACACGGAAGATGCAGAAATCAGCCTGTCAGTCTCCTTTGCTTCCACCATGCCTACGAGATTTGCGGGGACACAGAGAGACGTGCCCCTCTACAAGAATCCAGGCTGTGATTTACTCCTACCATTTGAGTGTTTGTTGAACACTGTACAAAATCTACAAAATCTAAGTTGGCCATTGCCAACTTCCAAAAAAAGATACTGATAGTCAACAGGATTTTAAGAAGATAGTGAAAACAGCAGTTAAAGCAAAAATAAAGCGAATTATTAGGAGTGGTTTAGAAAAACAACTGAATTAAGAACGTGAGAACGGAATCAAGATCATGAGAACTGAGCCTGACTTGTTTTCTTATCCAGATACAGGACCAACCTCCCTCAACGTCAACACTAAAATCCTCACCATGGTCTACAAGACCCTGTGTTTGCTTCTTGCCTCCCTCCCCATCACCTACCCCTCTCTCCCTGGCTTTCTGAGCTCCAGCGATATTCACCCTGAGTTCCTCTAGTACGAAGGGATCTTTCCAGAGAAGGGCCATTGTACCTGCAGTTACCCCTGCCTAGAAGGTTCTTCTTGCACCTGTTCACGTGGGGCTCTTGCAATGGAGAGCTAAGCTATCTCAGCTTGGATAGCTTCTAGTCTGACTTATTCTGACCACCCATTCTAAGGGTATCTCCCCACCTTCTAGTGCATATGGTCTTTAATTATCTTGCTTTAACTTACTGATTACTGTATTGCTTTACAATATTAGGAACGATGTCTGCTTTCTTCATGGCTAGTCTCTAACTGATCAATACACACGAAATGACATGTTAGATACTCTCTGTCAGCAGTGTGCTGAGGAGATAAAATAACCTGGAAAAAATCAGGGTCCAACAGTCAGTGATGTATCAAACCAACGTCTCCCATCGAAAACACTGGATCTGGGGGTAAACTTGTAAAACCGCAGATTCCCGGGCCCCGCTGATTTGAACTAGTAGGTGGGCGGCACCGAGCGGGGCGTGAGACCTTGCATTTTTTTTTGGGGGGGGGGGGGAGCCTGATTCTCTAGAATCCCTCGGAAGACTCCATTCTGGGTAGAGTTTGCAAAATGCCTTTCTATAGACTTCTGGTAGATTCTATGGACTTCAATCTCACCCATAAGGTTGATAAACCCGAGTAAACGCTTCTGGTTCCCCGTGACTAATTTCTTTTTAATCCTAGCTCTTAGCACAGGGCCTGGCATATAGCAGGTGCTCAAGTCACTGGTTCAATGAACGCAGGACAAAAAAAAAAAAAAGAGCCCTTTTAGGTGAACTTTTCTGTAGATTTACGTGGAGGAGCTGCCACCGGAGTAGAAGGAAAAACACAAGAGGCCCACGGATGGAAAAAAAAAACCCGGAAGCCAAGCCTGACTTAAAAGAAAAAAAAAAAAAAATCGAAACACCGAACTCCGCGCGCTGCCACAACCCTCGGAGAGCAGAGGCGGGTCAGGTAACACCCCGCGGGAGCTCCCGAGCTGACGCACATCCGGGTAAGGCCCCGCCCCACTGCGGGCGGACGTGACGTCACGGCCGAGCGTCACTGCCCTCTGTCGTCCCAGCCTCAGCCGTGGTTCCCCACCTCTCCCACGAGGCCAAGCGCCAATCCAGCACCTTGGGACGTGTGGTAGTCGCGGAGAAGTCGCCCCGCAGGCCCGGGGGGTGCCTTCCTCTGGGCTCCCGCCGCACTCAAGGGCCCGGTCCCACGCCGCGCGCGGGTCTCCTGCAGCCGGTCATCGCCCGCAGAGTCTCTCAGCAGCCGTTCCCGCCCGCTGCGCCTTCGAAGCCACCAATTGCAGTTCCCGCCGTCCCCCAGCCCCGCCTCCCCGGAGCTCCCCTTTGGACTGTACCCTGGGCACGGGGGGCCGCGTCGCGAGCGGCCGAAGTGAAGCTCGCCGAGCGCCCGCATCACGCCTGTCAGCGGCGAACACTAGCTCAGCGCAGCCGGCCGCGGCCCCTAGACCTGGCTGGCTGGCTCGGCTAGCCGCCCCGAGGCTTCGCGGCGCCTCCGTGCCCCCCCCGCCCTCCTCCGCAGCGCCCGGAAATGGGCCGGCCGGGCCGGGCCGGGCGCGCATGCGCCGCAGTCGCCGCGAGCCGCCGGGGCCGCTGGAGCCCCGCGGGGTCAGCCGTGGAGGGCGCGGGAGCCCTCGCCGCCCGGAGCTGCCCCGCCCCCGGCGTCCCGGGGGCCGGCCTTTGGATGGGGAGGCCTCGCTGGTGACGGCGGCTTCAGCCGGCCCGGTGCGGCCGCAAGGCGGGTGAGTCTGGGCAGGCCGGCCGCGCCGAGGAGCCCCCCAGGGCGCCCCCTGGCCCCGTCTCCTGCCGCGCTCCAGGTTCCCCGCGCCGGGCCTTGGCCGCGCGGTCGCTGGAGGCGCGCCCCGGGCTCTCCGCCCGCGGGCACCGGCCGAGGCCGCGCCGGGGGTGGGGAGTAGGGAGCGTGCTGGGCGCAGGCCTGGGGATGTGGGTGGGCCCCTCCCGTCCTCGAGCTTCCGCTTCCACGCCTGTGAAATGGGTATAACCCGCCGTCCCGTTGGTGAGAAAGGGAGGCCCTTCCCGGTGTTCGGTGCGGTGAGCGCGCAGAGAATTGTACGATTGTTCTTGTCGTCGTCTTGGGAGTCTTCGGGCGCATCTCGGCTGCAGTGAAAGTTGCCACCAGTCTGTGTTGCAGAGTGGGAATCCGGGGAGATCCTCAGCAGTGCACTTTTTTTTTTCTTTTAAGATTTTATTTATCCATTCATGAGACACACACACACAGAGAAGCAGGCTCCCTGCGGGGATCCTGATGTGGGACTCGATCCCCGCACCCCGGGATCACGACCTGAGTCCTAGGCAATCGCTCAACCACTGAGCCACCCAGGTGCCCCAACAGTACACTTTTTTCAAGGAGAGGAAACATTGAGGTGCCTTTTACTGGGTTTAAAAATTACCGTGCTTGTAGGTGCACAATAGATGCTTTATGAAGACTTTTTTTTTTTTTTTTTTTTTTTTAATATGAAGAATCTTAAGTAAATCCGAGTTCTGGAATCCTTCAGTTAAAATCTTAAATGCATTAAAGAAGTTTGTGCTGGCAAACTTCTGTTGTGAAACGCCTTTATCTCCTTTCCTATACGTATAGGTTTCTGCACTGACTTATTTTAAATGATCTTCATTTTCAGCCTTTAAAAAAAAAAATGTTGGGACGCCTGGGTGGCTCAGCGGTTGAGCCCTTTGGCTCAGGTTGTGACCCCGGGGTCCTGGGATCGAGTCCCGCATCGGGCTCCCTGCATGGAGCCTGCTTCTCCCTCTGCCTGTGTCTCTGCCTCTCTCGCTCTCTCTTTCTCTCTCTGTGTCTCTCATGCATAAATAAATAAGTCTTTGAAAAAGAAAAAAAAAACTATGTTGAGTTGTGAACCGATTCTCAGATTTGTTGTAATCCTAAATTCAGCATTTGGCAAACATTTATTGGGCGTTTACTATGTGCATTTACAAGAATACTCCCTCACTGTGCGTTCTTTGGGTTCTATGGGCTGATTTTTTTCTTTTCCCCCTCCCAAGTTCAAATGATTTGGCAGATGCCCAGCAGCTGCTGAGTGCCGATAAATGTTCAGGGACAGCTACAGCTTGTCCCATTCCTTAAGAAACTGTGTGGTGGAACTACAAGTCCTTTTCCCCAGGCAGCCTAGGGATTGTTCTCAGTAGTGGTGGGCAAGGTCTGTATTTGGGAGTAAGAGTCACTTAGTAGCATATGTTTAGATTTGGTCACTTTGTAACTGCAAAGGAAAGGGTAGGGTGGGTAATACCCTGCTGTATCTGGTACCTCTGGGGACTATGGTGCATAGTTTGAAATAGTTGCAGAAATGCTAATTTAATTCCATTGCTTTCTGAAAAGTAGACTTTAAAAAAGGATGTGTTTTGGAAAGCATTAAGTTTACAGTTCTTCCTGGAGAACAGCTTCTTCAAACTTGGAACAGGAGACTTTCCTGAACTTGCTTTTTTGGTTGTTCTAAAATGATGCTTGAAATTGCAACTATAGTATAAATTTCTGGTGCAGCCACCAACAACAAAATCTTTAGAAAGAAAATCCAAGTGACATTAAAATCAAGGGTTTCCTCCTTGTGACTCTAGATTTGCTGAAGTGTTACTGGAATGCTTACTCATTTTGCTTTACTACAGTTAAGGTATTGTTTACTCTTGGTTTATTCTCTAAAATTGTGCCACCTGGTGGTTGAAATCTGTCTATCATGGAATATTTATTATGAAAATTTTACCTCAGTCTTGGTAGAATAAGGCGAAGAAGTGACCTGAGTAAGACTATAATTTTTATGTCTTTAGTGAGAGTACCATACTGCTTCTGTACTCCCAGCCTACCCTCAAGTAAAAGTTAAAGTTGCTTTGCAGGGGCCTGTCACCTAGTTATCAAAACATCCAATTGTCACAGCTGAACATTTCTAAGAGTTAGTGGCTGTTTTGGTATTAATGTGAGCACACTTGAAGCAGTGAGTGGAGTTGAGGTGGAAAGGGAAGCATTGTAACTGTGACAAGTTAACCCTCCTGATGTTTTCTAGATGCCAATGCACAGGTGGGACTGAAGTTTTGTGTTTAAATGATAACAGTTTGAATGGAATTTATTTATTTATATTTATTTGTTCCTCTTTCTCACTGTGAACATCCATGCACGAAGTCTTAACACAGATGAATGTTCCCTTCAGCTTTGTTCAACAGTGTGGTCGATGTTCAGACGAGATCGGGCGCGTTCAGGGTGGTATGGCCGTAGACGTGGTCGATGTTCAGAATTATTTCGGCCCTACCCTTTTGAAATTCTTTCGTGTGTTCTTAGTGGTAACAAGTCAAGTCCATGGACAGAATTTTAGTTTTGGAAATAGGTTAAAATCATTTAATTGTGGATTTAGATTTGAGAAGAAACGTAAGGATGCAGTGCAAGAATACAGTGTGGCATCCTCATTGATGTAGCCAGTCTCCTTGGGGTATGTGAGGACAGATAACCGAGAACTTCCCAGAGCAGCCAGTTTCCTTGTTGGACAGCTCCAGGAAGAGGACTTCTGCCTTTGTTAGCATCCACCCTTTGGTTTCCAGTCCTGTTCTGGAAAGCACCTTGGAAGCACCACTGTAAATTTTAGTTCACCCTTTCCCATCCAGTGACAGAGCATTTCAGATATACAAACACTACTTTACATGTGTCACAGTCACTGCTCACTATTTCAGATGCTTCCACGTATGTTATTTTAAACCTCATGACCACCCAGAGATAGAGGTCAAGAGCTAATTCCAATATACAGAAGAAGAGACTTAGGTCTCAGAGTAAGTAACCAAAGTGTTAGAACTTATGGACAGATAAATCCATAACTTTTTATTTCAAATCCATTGATTGTCCTACTGAACCAGATTGTTTCTCTTATCTGTCTCCTCTGATGTGGACTTCCCTATATTGGTGAATATTCCCAGTTTCATTAATGGCTTCCTGTTTAAACCTAGAGTCAAAGCCATGTTTATCCTGAGCACTGTCTCCAAATACTCACATTGTCAGTATTTTGGACTTTGTTGATCAGGACAAATGTAGCACTGTTCTTTTTCTTGAGGGAGACAAGCCCTCTATTTCTAATAATATAGGATTATTACATTATCACATTTTTGGAAGGTAGGCCTAGAATTAGTGTCTGTAGAACTTGTAGCCAGCCAGAGGCTATTTGGGAAATAGTTTTTTCTATCTGTATTTATTTCATCCACAAACTGCTGGGAAGGCATGCCTTTCCTATTTTGAACATTGGAATAATCTGTCCTGGTGAGAAATTGCATTGGGTAGTAACTGTGCCACTTACCATGTGACTTGAGGCTCAGTGTTACTCTGAAAATATGAGTAATGCATATTTGAACTACAAAAAGTCAATTTCTTATGGTTTCACTGAATTTATGAAGTTACCTACTCCCTACAGTTATTGGAAGGATTATAAGACTTGTGCCTAGTGTGTGGTAAGTGTTCAACAAATTATTTTCTACACTAATAATGTAGATATATTCTTATGGCTTTGATGGAATCTTCAAAGTAAGAATATGGAATATACATTTAGTTTTCTTCAGTTCATAAGTTACTTTTGAGTTATAATAATGCTGATTAGAATTCAGGCTTTTTAAAGATGACTGCTGGGCGATATCAGCACTCACACCAGCGTGTTCTAAGAACAATGCCATTGTTTTATAGCTGTGCTTTGTGAATAGCGAAAGTCTCGCAGAACACCTGTGTATGCACCAACTGTTAATGAAGTCAGACAACACTGGGCGCAGAAAGAAGGAGAGGGTATCTTAGTAAAAAGAGGGTGGAGGAAAGAGGGAGAAGACTGGTAAAGCAAGGAATTTGTTAGATAAGGGATTTGGTCACTGTTTAGAAGTGTAGGGTAAGTAGTAGCTTAGCTTTTTACCAAGAAGACTAGGAAAAGGAAACTGTATGAAACTATTTTCTCACTGGACATAGTTACCTAGGATAAGTAAGTAGAAGGGAAGACATCTCATTGGTACCCTGGCTGGGTCTATAGTAGCATAAACTTTTGTAATGGGGGGAGGAAAAATATACATTATGATATGTATGCATTTATACTTGTGTAAAATGTGCATGTATTTATCTCAGCAGCCAAGTGTCTTCTAAATTCTTTGCCAACCAAAGAGATCATTTCACTACATTGTAAGCTTGTTTCTGAACTGTAAGAGCACTCATCTGAGGCTGATTGATAGAAATATGCAAACATTTTTGTCAAATATATTTACAAAATAAGACATTTTCTAGGTGGCTAAGGCAGTATACATCTTCTTTCAGAAAAAAGTAAGTGAGGCAGAAATCAACCAGGTAACTAATAGGTTTAGATGCATAATATTGGTTATAATATTAGATGATCTAAATTGTTAGACTATGTGAAGTCTCATTTTTCTGAGGTAAAAAGATTATGTCATTAAAGGTTTTGTAGTCAGTAGCAGGCAAACCAACTTGAACTTGGCTGCATTCTAGTTTCCATTTTAAACCCTTTGCTGGCCACAGTGGCCTGATATGTGATCTTCAGCTGTGCCATGCTGTGTGTGCATGCACACTTAGTAGTCACTCAGTGGACCAGTGATCTACTAATGTATTTTTATAAACTGAGTTTTGCAGTAGTAGGAATACTATAATTCTCTGGAGTTATTTATTTAGATATTTTTGAGGATTTTACTTGTGAGTGGAAGGTAGATAGGCAGTTTGAATTTCTTGAACTTTTTGATATTAACTCTATTAAGGTACAATTTACATATCATAAGTTTACCCATCTTATGTAAGTGAACTCTAATTTTAGTGAACTGCAATTGTGCAACCATTACCACAATCCTATTTTAAAATGTGTTTATTATGTAAAAATATTCCTTTGTGCCCAATGGCAAATAATCCTCACTCTCACTTTCAGGCCCATCAGCCTTTTTTCTCTTCAGTTTTGCCTTTTCTACACATTGCACATAAATGGAGTCATGCTGTATAGTCTTTTGAATCAGGCTTCTTTCATTTAGCTTAGTGCTTTTGAGCTTCATCTGTGTTGATATCTGTATCAGTGCATTCCTGTTGATTGCCAAATAGTATTTCATTGTCTAGATATACCACATTGGTGTATCCAGTTACCAGGTTATTGGGTATTTGGATTGTTTCGGTATTCGCTATAATGAATAATACTGTGAACAT
Organism: Canis lupus familiaris; assembly: GCF_011100685.1. Taxonomy (NCBI): domain Eukaryota; kingdom Metazoa; phylum Chordata; class Mammalia; order Carnivora; family Canidae; genus Canis; species Canis lupus. The sequence goes on from NC_049226.1 coordinate 71,387,107, forward strand.
TCACATACATGCCTTTGTGTGCATATGTGTTTTCATTTCTTTTGGATAGATTCTTAGGAGTTGCAGTTTCGTGTTCTGGGTCATTTGGTAAGTTTCTGTTTAACTCCTTAAGACACTGCCAGAATTGTTTCCCTAAGTATGTACTATTCTACTAGAAATGTGTGAGGTCTGTTTGCTCTGCATCCTAATCAATGCTTGTTATTGTCTGACTTTTTGATTATAGCTATTTGGGAGGATGTGTAGTGGTATCTCATTGTGATTTTAGTTTGCATTTTCCTGTGACTAATGGTGTTTAGCATTTTTTGTGTGCTTAATTAACCATTCCTGTGTCATCTTCTGTGAAGTATTCATTCAAATTTTTTGCCAATTTTTTGGGTCCATTTTAAATGTTGGGTTCTTTGTAAGCATTCAACAAATCCTCTTTCATATATGATTAGCAAATATTTTCTCCTAGCCTATAGCTTGTAGGATATTTATTTTTTAGAGCAGTTTTAGATTCACAGCAAAATTTAATAGAACGTATAGAGAGATCTCATTTGCCCCCCTGCCCCATACATGTACAGCCTGCCCCACTATCAGCATCCCCCACCAGAGTTGTATGTTTTGACAGTTGATGAACCCGCATTAACATGTTGTTATCACCCAAAGTGTGGCTTGTTTTTTTCTTTTCTTTTCTTTTAATTATATACATTATGAGATGCTCACCATGATAAGTGTATGAACAATATTATTGACTACATTCCCTTTAGTTGTATTTTACATCCCTGTGTCTTTTCATTTTCTTAATGGTGTATTTTTTTTTTAAGATTTATTTATTTATTCATGAGAATACACACACAGAGAGAGAGAGAGAGAGAGAGGCAGAGACACAGGCAGAGGGAGAAGCAGGCTCCTTGCAGGGAGCCCGACATGGGACCCGATCCCAGTTCTCCAGGATCACACCCTGGGCAGAAGGCAGGCGCTAAACCGCTGAGCCATCCGGGCTGCCCTTAATGGTGTATTTTGAAGTGAGAAAGTTTTTTTTAATTTGATAAGATTTTACCTTTTTTTTTTTTTTTTTTTTTTTAAATGAATTGGGCTTTTGGCCTATTTAGCTAAGAACTCTTTTCCCAAACTAAGGTCATTATTTTCTCTTAGGCTTTCTTTCTTGAAACTTTTAAAAGATTAAAACAATTAATTGGTTCTTTTTTCAAGTTAAAAAGAATACGTTAAAAAAAGAATAGGTGAATAATGCTACCTAACTTTGGCAAACACTTCAAAATAATGCTTTTTCTTTGAAAGTTGGCTGCTAATTTACTATTTTGTGAAAGAACCAGTTACATTTAATTTCTGGGATTTCAGCTTCTTGATTTCATAGTAATAACTGCATTATGGATATATCTGCTAAATTGAAAAACGTTTTTCCCATCTGCTTTTTGTTTCTCTTCATTGTTTAAGTTGGATTTTCTCAGCCAGATGTTAGGAAGAAAGCAGTCCTTATGTATTCACAGTAATGTAGGACTAAAGAGCTTAACCTCTCAGAGGAATATGCATTTTAAAAGGATTAATAAACCAATTATTTTATGGAATTTCATCTGAACAAAATGAATTGTGATCAATTTCAGGAATGTGGGGAAAATACTTGAAATTAGGTTTATTAATACAGGCTAGCTGTTCTTCTGAAGCACTTCTTTCCAGGATTGGGTCTCTTGTGGAGTCCTGCCTTTTTTCTGAACCTGCAGTTCTTCAAACAACATCTGATGACCTGCTGAATCTGTTAAATTGTTGGATAAGGAAGCTCAGGGTCAGGTTTAATAATTTGCCTAAGGTCAGCATTCTTTTCTGATAAAGCTCATGGCACGTTTTTGCTGAAATAGTGTTAGGTCGCATTAACAAATACAGTCACGCGTATTCAAGACACTCTTGTATCCACAGGTTGCCCTGCTGTGCTCCGTCACCTCCTAAAGATGCATCCTGACTTATCTCCACACTTGCACACTGAAGAATGCAACGTCTTGATTAACTTGCTTAAGGAATGTCACAAAAATGTAAGAGTTCAGAAAAACGACCAGAAAGCAAAAATGAAACTTAGGTACAATACACTGGTGTAAAATGTTACCTCCACTAATGGAAAGGAATGGATCTTAACTTCTTAAAGATTAGTAACTGATGCTTGTGATTTTTCAGACACCATTCCCTTTCATGATTAGTAAGAATGCAGCATGTGGTAGCTCGTTAGGGAACTCGTTAGGGAACTTCTGAAATGGTATGTAATAGTTAGAATCCACCTTCTTACAATAAAACACTTTCCTTTTTTTTCATTATAGGGCAGTAGAACAGTTATGTTGAGTTCTGACTCTTCTGATCATAATGGAATGATTTTAAGATTTTTCTAAGATTTTCTTTGATCTTTACCATTCTGTGTTTAAAGAAGTTTGAAACATTTTTAATAATTAGATGTTAGCTAGATTTAAATTATAATTGGTCTAATTTGACAGGTTTACTTATTTGTTAGTGGGATGGAAGTAAAATTCCATGGTTTAAACCAAAATAGAAAGGAAGCCCAGTTTTGGAAAGCATTAAATTAAGCTGGTATTTTTACAAATGTCAAATACTTAGCTTTTTTCATATATTTGCTACATGAGATAGCTGTAAGGAGCATTTCTATTTTTCTTTAACTTTGCATGATATGTTATTTTCCTTCTGATAGTCATAAACTGTAGACATAACAAAATTATAATAATAGCATCATTTAAATGAGTAAACTTTAAAGACTAATAGTAAGGTAGTGAGTAATACCTGTGGCCTGTGAAGTTAGGTATTTTTGTTGTTATTGCTTGACAATATACTTCAGGCAGACTTTTTTCAGCCTACATCTAGATCAAGAATTGATACTGTAAGTCTTTTTAAGGTTAGTCATTTTTATGGGTGCCGTAGTGTCCTTTTTTTTTTAAGATTTTATTTATTTATTCATGAGAGACACAGAGAAAGAGAGAGCGAGAGAGAGGCAGAGACACAGGCAGAGGGAGAAGCAGGCTCCATGCAGGGAGCCCCATGTGGGACGACGCCCTGGGCTGAAGGCGGTGCTAAACTGCCAAGTCACCCCGGGCTGCCCCTCATTTGGTTTTAGATTGTGTTTCCTTGATGGCTGGTTTTTGAGCATCTTTCACGTGCTTATTGGCCATTCATATAAAGTCTTTTGCCCATATTTTATTTTATTAAAAAAAGTTTACATTTTATTTATTTCTTCTTTTTTTTCTTTTGCCCTTGTTTTAAAATTGTGTTGTTTGCTTTATTATTGAATTTTAAGAACTCTTTTTTTTTTTCATTTGACATACAAGTCTTTTGTTTGATGAGTGTATTGTGAATATGTTCTCTCAGTCTGGAACATTCTTTTTCATTTTCTTAAGATTGTGTTTCAAAGAGCAGTTTCTAAGTTGATGAGGTCTAATTACTAGGTTTTGTTTTTTTTTTTTTGTGGTTGGTTTTTTTTGTTTTGTTTTGCCATCTAAGCATCTTTGTTTCTTGGTCACAAAGATTTTCTCTTGTTTTTTCTTCTGGAAGTTTTAGAGTTTTAGCTTTTACATCTAGATCTGTGATTCATTTCAAGTTAATTTTTGTGTATTATGTGAGGTATGAGCCAGTTTTTCTTTCTTTCTCTATGGATATTGTTGTTGCAGCACCATTTGTTGCAGTGACCATCCTTTCCCTACTAAATTATCTTGCTGTCTTTGTCAAAACAATTGACCATATGTGACTGGGCCTATTTCTGGGCTTTCTGATCTGTTCCACTGATTTATGTGTTTATTAACACCAGTTAATTTCAGTGTTAGTGGGGCCACCCTAGTCCCCTGTTTTGTCCTCTTTGTCCTCATTCACTTGCACTGGAGTGATTGTTGAAATGTAAGTTGAATCATTGTTCCCCTCTAATGGCTCCCTTTGCCTGCAGTTGTCAAATCTAAATTTCTCACTTTGTGGTGTTTCAGGGCCTTCATGAACCGGGCCCCCACTTATCCCTTGGGTCTTACCACCCTCCTGCACCTCTTCTGCGCTTGCTCCTGTGTGCTCCTCTGCAGTTGTTTCGGAACATGCTTCCCTCTTCTAAGCCTTTGTGCTTTTTCCTTGTTTATCTTACAGCTCTCCACTATCTCTACTTCCGGTGCACTAGACCAGGTTTCTTCATCCTCCAGGTTTTATTCATTTGTCATTTCCCTTTCCTTTCCTTTCCTCCTTTCCAGGCCTAGATTCTCTTGGTGTGGTCACTCTGTACTCCAATAACCACATATAATACAGTTCCTACTGTAAGATAGTTCTCACACTTTCTGATCTCATGACTCCTTTATGCTCTTAAAAATTACCGAGGACCCTAGGTAACTTTTGTGTATGTGGACTATATCCATCGATATTTACTGAATTAGAAATAAAAACTGAGAAATTTTTTAAAAATTAATTTGTATAAAAATACAATAATAAACCCATTATGTGTTAATGTAGTAGTTTTCCATTAAAAAGATCTTATTTTCCAAAACAAAAGAATGAAAAGGATGACATTGCTTTTGCATTTTTGCAATTCTTTTTAATACCTGGCTTAATAGAATATAGCCAGATCCTCCTATTTGCCTCCTGTTCAGTCTTTGGTGATATTGCCTTTTGTGTAGTGTTTGGAAAGTTCCACAGTAGCCTTGTGAGAGAGTGGTAATGAACAAAATGAGTAAGATCTTTGATTATCAGGAAAATAGTTTTTATTGTGTGCATCCCCTGGAAAGGTCTTGGGAACTTGTGGGTGTCCCTCGACTACACTTGGAAAACTATTGCTTTACAGCAGTCACTTTGTTAGCTGGCTTCCCTCTGACTGTGGACTGAGAGGAGGGCCCAGGTCCACCTTCCTCATGCTGTCTCCCTAGTGCTTGGGACATTGTCTTTGAAATACCAATTGATTTCATTTTTCAATCAATTGCCCAGTCAGTGTGGTGATAGACATCACACGCTAGAGGCTTATGCCATGTGTATACAAGAGAAGTGTAGACCCTGGCCATTTCGTAAACCAGTTCCAATGGAGCACTTTGGGATGGTTTTTCATGTAATGTCACAAGAGTATAATTCTTCATTGGGTTTAAAAGTTGAAAAGGCAGAAAAAAAAAAAAAAAACCTTCTGTCTTGGATTTAAAAATAAGATGTATGTCTATGGGATGATATGAGTCGACGTAAGCCAAACTGAAATATTGCCTTCTGAAAGTCTAATCCTTTCTGTTATTTCTCCTTCAGCAGAAGGCATGTAAAAATGCATGGTTCCTGTTCATTTGTTGTCAAGGAAATAAAGAAAAATACACAGGGAAGTTATTCTGCAAAGGTCCTTAGGTAACCAGTAGGAGATCTTAGTTTACCTTAAATGCTTGCCAGAAAAACTGACCCATTTATTCATTGTGGACCAGAAAAAGACATGTACAGTGATGGTGAAGCAGGGAAAGAAAGGACTAGCACGAGGCATAGCTTATTAATTACGTGTTGTCTGGTTTCCATGAAAGCCTTAATTAGAAAAGGAAAAGATGCTTATTATTACAAGTTTAAGCACTTTTAGCATGTCATTATAGGATATCACCATGCTCTCCTACCCACCCTTAAAAATCGTGATATGCAAACACTAATTATGGCCTGACTAAAATTTGTGTTCTTGACTTCAATCTTCATCTTATTCTGCTTTGGAGCATTCATACTTTTTGTCGTGATAATCGTCATAGGCCCTGAGACCACCAAGAGATTTTTATTTTTGCTTTGCAAAGAAAGCAGACTTTGAACTTCAAACATAGGTTTTCTTATATTGTGGATTAGTTGCTTACTTATGTGGCCCATATAGGCCATTTAATAATAGTGTTATGTGTTTCTGATGTATTTTGATGACATTTTGGATGGAGGCAAATGAGAAAATTAGCGTTGGCACCCAGCATTTATTAGGTAATTATTCTTCAAGGGACAGAATGTTTATTCGTGAAGAAGTCACTGGTTATGTTAGTATGGCCATATCGCACTTTGGTGTTACTCTCTGTGATAGACGATGGTTGTACTGTGATTTTCACATGTCCTTAAAGAAAAGAGTATTAGAAAACAGAATGATTTGCACTCTGTCATTGTGAGTTAATAGGTATAGGTTACAGGTTAATAGGTTTCTCTCTTATCAAGGAAAAGTCTTTATATTTTCATTTCTACCAAGAGAACATTTATCCCTCCTTTTAGGAAGGCCAGGATAATTCCGTTTATTTGTATGTTTTATACCTGTATTTAACTCTTTGCTTATTAACAAGGTGGTGACACATTAAACTCATTTCTGTAGGAATAAGTATTTAAATTCTTTGTGCCAGAGACCTTTGTATATGGGATAAAATATTTACCCCTTTTCTTCCTTTTAGCACAGCATTCTGAAATTTTTTGGTCGTTGCAATGATCTTGATCGGGAGATGAGAAAATGCTTGAAGAATGAGGTAAGAAAAGTGTTAGAGGATGAAAAAGGTTGAAGATTAGAATAGAGCATTTCTGAACAATATTTAGAATACTGCCATTACTAATTTTTATTCCAAACTTTAGTATAATAGAGAGGATTGACTGCATGTGTATGTTCTCCTCTAAAACCCAGAGGAGAAATGAAAGCCTCTTCTGGGAACAATTTTAGGACTTTGCTGTTTTTTTGTTTTTGTTTTTGTTTTTTTCATGCACATAAATGAAAACAACTTTCTTACTACAATCATTGTGACTCCTCTGGATGAATCATGAGGGCCGGGAAACTGAATTTGTTTAGCAGAAAGACTTTGGTCAGTCAGCTATTAGCTGTAGCAGATAACACATCTTGGGCTTCTGCTTCCTCATAGAACATGGCAGGTGCTGGACTTGGGCTCTTCACACGTTTAAAATTGTGAATTTCTTTATAACCATGGCGTGTATGAGCCACACGGGTCTGGTTTGACTTGGTCAAGACGACTCATTTCCCGAACCCAGTTTTAGACCATGACTTGGACTTGGGCATACAGCAGAGTGCTTTTGAAATCTTTGAAAAGAAATTTGATTCCATTTCTGTTTCGTACATCAATTGTGTTATGTCCAAAACCCTTAAATATCTCTTAACTACTAAAAACCTGTCTTCCAGTTTTTTTCTTTTTCTATATTTTTGAATTTTTTTTTCTATTAGCCTCATATTGAAAGGTATTAGTTATATATTTTAAGCTGTCTAGCATCTATCGTCAACTTTTGTATTTTTCAATCTGAAGTTTTTTTTTCTTCCCAGAATCCCTGTCCAGTGTCTTTACTGTTTGAAGAACTTTCTGGAGTTCTGAATTCAGGGTGATAATTTTCTTGGCACAAATGTGTACATGTAGAAGTGTTTTAAATTGATTTTTGAAGAGTTTTTCTTCTATGCAAGGTGGTTTATATGAAAACTGAACCCTAGGGCTCTGTTCCTGTTTCAGTAAGAAGATGGGAAAATGAAGCCTACCATATTTTATTCAGTACAACTGTTTATTTCTCACATGCTTTCAGTTGTGTCAGATCGCTTTTCCCCTAAGTTTAGATTTTTTTTTCTTCTTATGGTTCAATAATTTTTGCCATTGGTGTGGTGGTTAGATCTTTATACAAAATTTTCTTCCCAGGTGGTCCTGAGCTGTTAGTGACTGGTAGAACGTCGGAGACATTTTTCATACTTTGAGTTTGTTTTCATGTCAATTCTGGATTTTCTCCTTGACTTATTTTCTAAGTCCTTTGTGTGGTTTTTATGTTGCTTCATTACCTGATTTATAGATGTTTTTCTCTCTGTTCTTTCCTCCTTCAGTCTTCTGAACCTGTGCTCATTTATTTTCTCTCTGCCTTTAATGCTTTCTAGTTGACTGTTTCCCGCCTCCATATGCTCCTCTAACCATCTCCTTCACGTGCCATTTGAGTGCTTCATTGCTTGACGCTTTCAACTAGCAAAAGGGTCTGGCCAGTTCCATTAGCCTCTCTTTGCTGCCATGTCGCTGCTTTTGTTTTTTTTTAATTGAAATAATGATTACATTAATACTACTTTTGTAGCATCCTCTTTTGTCCTTCTTAGTTGTTTTATTTGTTTTGGTTTGGTTTGGTTGTATCGTTCAGTGAAGTTTTGTGAATAAAATCACATTCATTCTTTTCTTCTTTTATTCAAAGGCCACCTTGCCCTTTGGGGATATCTTAACAAATATTTTAACATAGACTATGTCTTAATTTGCTCTTTAACTGTTTTTTTGGCTGCCTATGAAGTGTTATCTTCTGAAGATTTACCCTTAAAACCTTCTCCCAAACTGATTGCCAGAGGCAGTCCAGTATATGTGATTAAAGATAGAAACCAAATATTTTTCTCAGATTAGGTATCCCTCCATGTTTTAGAACAGTGCCTCTTTTTAAAAAATAGTTTTTAAAGCGACAAAATTCCCTTTCCCTCTGACAATCTTAAGAGAAAAATTAATGTATGACAGATAAAAGGAATGATTTTGGTTAAAGGGACCTGGTGTTTCATCTGTAATTTGGTTAAAGAGACCTGGTGTTTCATCTGGCCCTTTGATGAAGAAGAAAAAGTTTGAAAAATGATTCCAGAAGCGATGTTAGAACTCTTCAATAAAAACTTTAGATCTAGAAAACTTCTTAGAGATAATCTAGCCTAGCTCCTCTTATTTGAGGTTATAGGACCCAAAGATGCAGTGAGCATAAACCTTCACAGCATTGTCTCTCAGGGGTCTGGGGCAGGGGACCCAGTCAGGCCCCTGGTTAGCTCTCTTCCACTGATTTTCATTTCTGTGGCCTTTTCCTGTACTTCTGGCTCCTGAAAGATTTTGATGTCTAGCTGTTCACATATACCTAGTGTTTTCAACTTGAATTTACTTTTACTTTTTCCCCCTTTTCCATAAGGATCCTTCATTCACCTTTAAAATATGCCTATTGGTCTATATAAAAACACTTATATCCAACTTTCTCTGGTTTAAACAAGTGCTTTTTCTAAGTGCCAGGCTGTATATTTCCTGTTACTTGTAACCCACTGGCCAGATCAGAATACTAGGCTGAAAACCTCCAAGGTGAAAACTGCATTTAGATCTAACTGATCATAAAAATGTAGGATTTGGAGAGCATCAGGTTTGATGACTATTCATAATAAAAAATCTTGGGAAGTTCAGCAGACTATAGGTTTCTATGTGAACTAATGGGTTATATATAATATGGTTGCCAAAAGCCAATTACTTTTGAAAATATTTATAGAAATAAAATATCTGTGTCATAAGAACTAGTAGGTCCACTGTAGTTCATATCTGTCAGAGTACATGGAGCACTGTATTTAATTCTGGTTGTGATATTTTTTATAAGGGATGTTGATAATAAAGCACGTTATAAAAGGTACTTAGTAGCTATTAGAAGGCAGAAGCCATGTTCTGTTAACCTTTGTAGAAATCGGCAATGCTCAGCCTTAGATGACTTTGATAGATTGTGAGCTCCTCCTGTAGAACAGGGACGAAACTCACTCATCTTAAATATTTACTGAATTCATATTTTGGGAGGAAATTAATTCCATAAATATTTGTGTATTTATTAGTGTAGGTGTGCTGTACTGTGTTTGTGATTTCAGATTCAGTGAAGTAAAAGTCAAATAATTTTATCAGCAAAAACAATTTATTTTGCAAATATTTTAAAATATTTAACTTAGCTGGTACAAATGGTAATATAATGTGCTATCTCTTTTCTCCCCCCTTCCTTTTATTTTCCAGTACATGGAAAAGAGGACCAAGAGCAGGGAGCATGGCAATGCGATGAGAAAAAGACTTTTTAATCCCGCAGAGGAATCTGAAAAATAAATTACAGGCATACCTTGTTTTATTGTGCTTCGTTTTATTGAACTTCGCAGATAATGCATTTTTTTCAAATTGAAGGTTTGTGGCAACCTGGCACAAGCAAGTCTATTGGCGCCATTTTTCCAACAGCATTTCTCACCTTGTGTCTTTGTATCACATTTTGGTAATTCTTACAATATTTTGAACTTTGTAATTATTATATTTCTTATGGTGATCTGTGATGTTACTATTGTGATTGTTTTGGGGTGCCACAAAGTGTGCCCGTATAAGACAGTGAACTTAATCAGTGTTCTGTGTATTGTGACTGCTCACCAACCAGCCATTCCCTTGTCTCTTCCTGTCCTTGGGCCTCCCTACCCCCTGAGACTCAACATATTGAAATTAGGCCAGTTAGTAATCCTACGATGGCCTCTAAGTATTCAAGTGAAAGGAAGAGTCCTTCATCTCTCACTGTAAGTCAAAAGGTAGAAGTGATAAGCTCAGCAAGAAAGGCATGTTGAAAGCCGAGATAGGCTGGAGCCAAGTTGCCAAATACAAAGGGAAAGTTCTTGAAGGAAAGTAAAAGTGCTACTCCAGTGAACACACAAGTGGTAAGGAAGCAAAACAGCCTTGTTTCAGTGGTCTGGATAGAAGATCAAACGTTCCCTTAAGCCAAAGCCTACTCTAGAGCAAAGTCCTAGCTCTCTTCAATTCTGTGATGGCCAAGAGGTGAGGAAGCAGAAGAAAAGTTTGAAGCTTGTAGACACTGATTTGTGAGGTTTAAAGAAAAGAAGCTGTCTTTATAACCTAAAAGCGTGTGGTGACAAGTGCCAATGTAGAAGCTGCAGCAACATCGAAGCAAGACCTTCTAGTACTTTATTAGCAATAAAGTATTTTTAATTAAGGCATGTACATTGTTTTCTAGACATAATGCTATTATACACTTAATAGACTACAGGATAGTATAAATGTAATTTTCATACGTGCTGGGAAGCCAAAAAATTCATTTGACCTGCTTTGTTATATTTGCTTTACCGTGATGGTCTGGAACCAAACTTGTAGTATCTCTGAGGGTTGCCTGTATACTTTCCCTGGATGCCTTGGCTGAGAGAAGATGTAAAGACTATTGGTTGATAACCGAAAGAATCTTACCTGATTTGGTCTCCAGAATCCTTTGACTGGAAAGTGACCCATGAGAAGTCAAGCCATGGAGAAATACAGAAGCCCTGATTCTGAATATTTGTTGGGTGGAGCCTTGGTTACTCTCTCTCATCTGCGAACACACCTGACTTCCAACATGTCTCTTCCCTTTGCCAACAATGGGCATTTGCTTATCTCCTTCAATAAAATAATTGGTTTTAATCGTATTTTTTCTTTTCTCTTAGACTTTCCTGGAATTAGAGCAAAATGGTCCCATTAGACTTAACCTTTTTGACATGTGGCAATTCTGGATCTTAAACATTGAAGACACAGGCTAGGACAAAAGAGGCAAAAAGAGTTTGGAAGTCCCAGCTGTGTTCACAATAATGGAAATGACCCAACTTTATTGTTCCCAGACTCATTTCTAGCAGGCACCCCCCAGTGCTTTTTCTGCCAGGTGTTCCTGAAACCAGTGTGGATCTGGAAGTTAGCAACTTCTAGCCACAGCCACAGCAGGGCCTTGATCTTCTTGTTGGATGAGGTGTCAACAGACGGTGAGCTGGTGAATTCTGTGTGTATGTCCAGAATGAGAGCTTGCTGATGTCAGTGTTGAATAAGTGATTTCCCCGTCATCAGAGGTGTTCAAGAGGCTGGACATTCACTTAGCAAGGTGGTTACACAGGACAGCAGGTATTTAATGAAAGCTCAGAGGATTTGGAGGAAGAGTAAAATTACTTCTGAGGACCCTTTCAAGACTGAGATTTACGAATATTTATGCAGCCCCTTCCTCTGTGTCAGTCATGCAGGTGCAGAAATGAGACATTTTGCCTTCAGCAGCTTGTTGTAAACTGACAAGTTGACTAATACAGGAGTGTCATAGCACCATGATGAGGTAGCTGTCATAGAAAACATAGAAAGGGCATCCATGCCCTGCCTTTAGAAGGAAGCAGCTATTCCAAGAAAGCTACTGAGCAAGGTAACCTTTGACAAACAGAGTGAAAATGGAATATATTCTGGGGAAGCTTCAAGTTGTTTAGCATGACTGGAATATGAGAGCTGTTGGTGGAGGAAGATAAGAAATGACTGAATTTAGTGGGAGTTTTTTCCCCTCCATGCTGTTGCGACCAGTTGCAGATTTTAATATGGTGATTAGGGATTTGAGGAGGGGCCTTACTTGGAACGGTGATGTGTTTCTATTTGTATTTTAGTAAGATTTTTTTTCTGGTGATAGTTTAGGAGATAGATTAGAGAAGGGAGATTACACCCAGGGAGACCTATTTGCTTTTTGCCCTGATTTGGGTAGTAAATAAATGAAGGCCTGAAATAGAGACCTGGCTTGAGGATCCAAACAGGTGTCTAGATTTGAGGGGAATTTGAACACAGTCAGCATGGCTGACTAGGAGGTCTCAGGTACTTCTATCTGCCTGCTGCTGGAGCTCTACTCCAAGTGGGAGGGGATGTAGCATACGTGTGGGGTACACTGCTGGGTTTGAGGTGTTATGCAGAAAACCCTGGCTTTCCAGCTTCTGAGGATGCAGGTCTGGAATGTAATTGCTGTCTGGACAAGAACAGAATTGGGAGACAGCAACTTGCATGTGGCTAGTGTTGATTGGTGGGCCACCGGAGGTGTTTAATAGAGCAGGCTGAAACTTTGGGGTCACTTGATTTTTTAAAAAATTCCACATTTTAGTTGAACATCTGGACAATCTGTAAGTTTTCTAGATGTTGTACCTTAATGCCCCTCAACTCTCCAGAAGTATGGATAACTGACAGGTGGGTCTCTGTGCATTCACATCACTATTTTGGGACAAGAAAAGGAGCCCTGTATATGGAGAAGGAGCAGACCTGGAGAGGGAGGGCAAACCATAGAGAATGGTGCCGCAGAGTTCCAAGAGGGCTCCAGAGGAGGAAATGTCACTGGATCAAATGAAGGGCTGAGGCACCAGTCACTTTAGTTCCTCTGTCAACTCTGACCTGAGAGCCGCTTCCTGTGGTGTGGAGTGGGTGGGAGCTTAACAGGGAACTGGAGGATGCCAGCGTATTTGGAAAGTTTTGGCTCTGAAGGGAAGGACAGAGTAAGGTTGAGAGGGTCTTACAAAATCAAATGGAAATGGTGAGTGACACTGGGAATGGGTATATTTGAAAAGAATGCCGGAAAGGAGGGAGCAAGTGGTTTGTGGAGGGAAATCTTTGAGGATGCATAAGTGAGTGAGATTCAGGGCTTGTGCTGACAGGGTACTCTTTTTTTTTTTTTTTTTTTTAGTTTTCCCCAGAAAACTAATGAGAAATTAAAAACTTGAAGCACCATAGGAAACAAAGTATTCCTTTCAGAGAGCAGTAAACACCCGCCTGCGCAGGTGCACTGCTGTCACACAGGCTCTTTTTCTTCTCTTTGAGGACCCAAATCTCAGACACGCTAACATGTTTACCAAGAACTAGTTATCAGCTAGTAAATGTTTAATAACTGGTCCTGAGAAATGAATATAAAAGGCACTAGCTTGTAGCGTTTGCCCTTGTCTGTGGTGTACACCTTCCTGCCAAGGCAGATTTCAGACACTAGGCTGATGTCATCGAAGTGGAGCTGTGAGGATGTGCTCTCTGGAGCTGGTCCCGGCTGCCTCCACTTCCCTGTGGCACACCTCTACTGCACAGAAGGAATGCAAGGAGTCATCACTGCCCACAGATGGTCACCTTTCCCATTTCTAACATTGTGTCAGTTGAAAGTACCTGTTACCTATGATGTACACTAACACAAGACTGTTGTGCCTTCTGCGACAGAGCACCTTCAGTCCAGGACTGCTGGAGTTCAGAGAGTCTACAGGGGTGTGTCATTTGTGGAAGACTGAGGAACCGTATGCCAGGTAGATTAGGGAGGAAGTGGGACCTGCCTGTGCCTTGATGATTGGATTTGTGCCCCAGTGCTCAGCTGTCTGCATCTCTTTCTGTCTCGATACCATGACCTGGTTTAGGATATGTCATCAGTTGCCTGCTTTCCTCAGCCCTCTGTGGTCAACGTGAAATCACAGTTTTCTCCTTGGTGGAGCAAGCACACTTTCCTTCTGGGGATTTCTGTTTTGTTTTTGTTTTTAATTTTTAGTTTTTTATTGCCACTTGTAGTAGGAGCCTAAGAGGCTGGAGGGAGATGGGGTGGGAAGGAGCAGAGGTCCTATGTCCTCTTGACTTTATCAGGCACCTGGTACTGCATTGAGTGCTGGTGCTATAGTGATGAACGAGCTGGACATCGTCCAGGTGAGGGCTCATGTCACAAAGGACCACTTAAGTCCTGGTAGAGAATTTGGGTTTCCTTTGGAGGGCCCTGGGAAGACATGGTTGAGTCTATGCAGGATGCAGAGTGAAGTGATAGATGTACTTCACTTAGGATTTCTAGTGGTTTGGGGTCATAAAGGACCATCTCTTGAAGTTGAAGAGCTCAGGCCAACGTTTTCCTGAGAAATCTAATTTTGTAGACCGCCGTGAGCCCTGATTTTCTGTTCATGACAAATTTATTAACACTTTACTGCAAACAGCACAACAGTTTTACTAAAGGCAAGGTTAGAAAGTTGACCCTTTTCTGACCCTTCATAAATGGAGTTTAAAATCACTTTAATGTCCTTGGGGTTTTGGCTCAAAGCGCAGAGTTTGTTTCCTAAAAGAGAGTTTGGGGTAAACCAATAGAGGTAATGTCATTGGTCTGCCAGTGGACACACCAGAGAGCTCTCTATGCTTAGCAGAACAAGTCTCCAAGTCCCAAGTGAGCTGCCTTTGCCACCAACTCAGATGGAAATTGGTGCCCTTTAAATGATGTTATATCTGGGGATTCAGATATGCCAGATCCTGCCTAAATCCATGATCATGCCTGCCTCCCTCAAGGAAGTCACTGAAGGAGGCTGGTTCACAGTGGAGAGCACAAGGGGAGGCAAGAGGAACGCTTGTTATTAGTCTTCTGCTTCAGTGGTATTCCAGGTGGGGCAGGTGGCCTAGGCTGGAGGCCTGGGGGTCAATCTCCTTCCTCCAAGTACAGCTAGTCCAGGAAGACAGGATGCTTGAAAATGAGACTGGTGGTAGAGAGGCGGGGTGGGAAAGCGAGCTTGCAGAGCTGTGCTCACTCTTGTAAGACACCCAGTTCACCCAGTGTGAACCGCTTCTGACACTGTGAGGGACGAGAGTGCCACACTCATGTGAGTCATCTTTGGGAAACCAGCTAACATTGCCATTCTCTTTGTAAAGGAAACTTGTCAAATTCACAGAAGTATGCAGACTGTATGAACACTCATGTACCCATTCTTCAGCATTATTAACTGACATTTTGACATGTTTGTTTCAGGTTATTTTTTAAAAATAAATAATACATTACAAAGGTGGGTGAAGCCTTCTTGTGTGTCTCAGCCCAATCCTATTCCCCTTTCTTCCTTTATCAGAGGTAACTACCACGCTATTTCATGCGTGTGTATGATTTTACACTTCTAAGATAGATGTAAGTATCCATAAACTATATTATTTTGTATGTATAAATATTTTACTTAGAAGTTGTCATGATGTGTATAGCCTTCTGTAGCTTACTTTTTTCACAATTATACTAGTAAATGAAGTTGTTCTTTATTCATTTTAACTGCTATGTAATATTCCATTGTATGTGTACCACAATTTATGCATTTCCTATTGATGGTCTTTTTTAGATAGAAAATTTTTGCTGCTATTAAAATGCTTTCATTAACATTCTTACATGTCTTCTGGTGTAGCCTGTGAGAGTGTCTCTTGAGTATAAACATTGGATTTTGTTGAGCTGTAAGGATACATCTGCAACTGCACTAGGAATTTCTAAATTATACCACAAATAGTTGCAGATGTAAAATTAATACATCTTATGATATTGAATTGTTTAAATCTGTGAACATAATATATATGTCCATTTTTTCAGGTCTTTTATGTTTTTAAATACATTTTTATGATTTTTAAATGACAATCTTATGCATCTTTTGCTAGATTTGCTCTTAAGTGGTACTTTTAAAATTGCATGTCCTATTTTACTATTATTAATGTAATGCAATTGATTTCTTTATATTGATCTATCCAGAAAGCTTACTGAATATTCTTAATTCTAATAGTTTATAGATTATTTTAGATATTTCTATGTAGACCGTCATGTCTCTTGTGAATATATTAACAGCATTGTTTCTTC
The DNA here is from genome assembly GCF_011100685.1 of Canis lupus familiaris. Classification (NCBI taxonomy): domain Eukaryota; kingdom Metazoa; phylum Chordata; class Mammalia; order Carnivora; family Canidae; genus Canis; species Canis lupus. The sequence continues at coordinate 71,403,220 of NC_049226.1, forward strand.
TAATGCTTATACTTTAAAAAAAAATTGCACTTGGTTCAGGCATCTGGAACAGTGTTTAATAGAAGCATCAGACTGGTTTTGTTACTGAAACAAAATCCTGAAAGACACCTATGCCTGGTTAAGGACGTTCCTCTATGTGGGACGTGAACTTGCTCAATGTTTGTTCCATGTGCTTCTCCAGACCGCCGAAACAGGAAAGCCATTTTCTCAGATTCTCTTACAGTTAGGATTTAACGAATTAGTGTGCATTAATCACTAAGACTTGAATTTGAAATGGGCTTGAACCGGGGAGAGCAGGATGTCAGGTGTTTGTCTTGCTGGTGTGGATCATGGGGGACATGGAGTGGCTATAGGGCCAAACGTTTGTGCTGTGGTTTACCCCTGTTTTTGCCAAGCAGCCTCTTAATTGTGTCAGGAACATAGATTCAGCTCTGCAGATGGCTTCAGGAATTGTTCATGAAGTTTCTTCATCCCTTCCAGTGCTTAGATAGCTTATTCAATACCTTGTAGTAAAATGTAGTAAAAATGTTCTGCCATTATGTACATTATATGCATTATACTTTCCCTTTTGACTTTCTGTTGCTTTACGTTTCTGCATGCCTTCTTGGTGATTTTCTCAGATCTGTTTTCCAGTTTATTATCTCTTCTGCTGTGTCTTCTCTGCTGTTTAAACAACCATGAAGTTTTTAATTTCAGTCATTGTTGAAATCCCAAATAAAACCAAGTTTTATTTGGTTCATTTTCAAATCCACCTATTTTCATAAAAATTAAAAAAAATACTTATTATTTGTTTTATTTTTAAATAGTTTTCCTTTGATAGTTTTTATCTAATAGTTCCAGTACTTGAAGTTTTTGATATCTAACACTTCTGCTTGTTTGCTGTCTCTTCCTTATGGCAACTAAGCTAGAGACGTGTTATGTGTTTTTTTTTTTTTTTTTTTTTTTTTTTTTTTTTTTTACTGTTAGCGTATCTCTAGTGGGTTTAGTTAACTGGACTTTGTGCAGTGTGCCCTGAGGGTGTATCTCTAAGCCCTTCAGAGCTCTTGTATTTGCCTCTGCCAGGTGCCCCAGAGGTGCTACTGACTCAGCCACCTTTTGTGCTAATTGTGTTGTTTAGGGATTCCTGGACCCCTTGAGTAATGAAAATTGCTCAGGTTTAGGTGAGGGAAGACTCATGGTTGTGAATTCTGGGTGATAATTTTTTTTCTTCTCAGAGCCCAAGAGAAGTTAGGTTTTACTCTGGTCTCCCTATTGCTGGTGAATGGATGGCTGTTTTCTAGTTGCCTTTATTTAGAGGGGGTACCCTTTGGTGGTCCTGGCACTACATAGTATTCTTATTTCCCATACCACTCCTGCAGACCCAACGTCTTTCATCTTTGTCCCGTGTGTGAATGAAAAGGTTTGCTGGGATTGGTCTAGGATGCACAGCATCTGCTGACACTTTTACTTTTTTGCTTTACAGCATTGTGTTTTCAGCCTCCAGAGATTTTCTGTACTTTCCCGTGAGGTCAGCTGTGCCTTAAAAATTTCATTTGAAATATGCACTTTTTATTAGGAAAGTTTTAGGTAATCTAATCAGCCACATTTCCAGGAGCAGGTGTACCTTCCATAAAATTTTAACCTGCAGAGATGGCTGCTTGTGAGGAGTGGTTGTACTTTGAACAGTTAGAGGACTAAGTCTTTAATCCTAGAGGAATAGTGAGTGGGGAGTGAAAGGAGTTGGGAGGATATGGGGAGGTGGGAAGGGCATGGCAGAAAGGGGAGTTGTAAGGGAGCATTCTCTCCATACGCCTTCATCTACATCTGCACTCTGGCTGCTTAAACTGGTCCACGGATCAGCAATTTCAGCATCACATGGGAGCTTGTTAGAGATGCAGAGTGTCAGGCCCTGCCTCATACCCACTGAGAATCTTCATTTTAATAAAACCCCCAGGAGGGGATCCCTGGGTGGCTCAGCGGTTTAGCGCCACCTTCAGCTGGAGGCGTGATCCTGGAGACCTGGGATTGAGTCCCACGTCGGGCTCCCTGCATGGAGCCTGATTCTCTCTCTGCCTGTGTCTCTGCCTCTCTCTCTCTCTCTGTGTGTGTGTGTGTCTCTCATGAATAAGTAGATAAATAAAATATTAAAAATAAATAAATAAAATCCCCAGGAGAGAAGTAGATGAAAAATTTGACTTACACTATCTCCGATGTAACTACCTTCCATAAAGTGACTACTTCTTTAAGGTTAAAGACTTTCCTACTCTTGTTGGCCACGTCTCTAGCTTAGTTCTTTTCCTCCAGTTAATTTTTTTTAAAGATTTATTTTTTTGAGGGAGAGAGAGTGAGCGGGGTGGGGGGTAGAGGGAAAGAGGGAGAGAATCTCAAGCAGACTCTGTGGTGAGTGTGGAGCCTGACAGGGGGCTCAGCTTCAGGACCCTGGAATCATGACCTGAGCCAAAGGCAGACGCTGAACCACCTGAGCTACCCAGGTGCCCAAACAATTTTATTTTTAAGTAATCTCTGCACTCAACATGTGGCTCAAATTTACAGCCCTGAGATCAAGAGTTGCATGCTCCACCAACTGAGCCAGCGAGGCACCCCTGTACCGAAATTTTTGAGAACAGTTTCTATTGGTGGTATATTGAGAGGATGTTAATATGACATATTGTCATGTCGAGTATAACAGCAAAATCTTACTTAAGAGCAAAGCTATTATGAAACTCTCAGGGCATTTGCTCTTAATCAGCTCTTCAGGGTAAAGAACTGAGAACTTGAAGCATTCTGTGGAGAGCTTTAGACTTAGCTAAACTGAAGTGTTGGCATACAGAGCATTTGCAATTCCCAATATCCCCAAGTGTCAATATCCTCTTTTGTCCACGTTCTCTCTAACACTTATTCTTATCTTTTGGATGATGGCCATTCCAACAGGTGTGAGGTGATGTCCCATTGTGGTTTTGATTTGCATTTCTCTGATGACTGGTGATGTTGAGCATCTTTTTATGTACATATGCACTTGTATGTCTTCTTTGGAAAAATGTCTGTTCAGGTCCTCAGCTCATTTTTTAATCCAGTTGTTTTTGCTTTTGTTTTTGTTTTGCTTTCAAGTTGTATAAATTCCTTATATGTTTTGTTTTGTTTCCTTATATGTTTTGGATGCTAACCCTTTGTCACATATATGGCTTGCAAATATTTTTTCCTGTTCTGTAGATTGCCTTTTCATTTTGTTGATTGTTTCTTTTGCTGTGCAGAATCTTACTAGTTCGATGTAGTCCCACTTGTTTATTTTTGCTTTTGTTGCTTGTGCTTTTGCTGTCATCTGCAGAAAATTGTTGCCAAGGCCATTGTCAAGGAGCTTTTTCCTAAGTTTTTTTTCTAGTTTTATACTTTTCAGGTCTTATGTTTAAATGTTAAATCCATTTTGTGTTCAGGTTTGAGGGTGGTGTAAAATTAAGAGACTGAAGAAACATAACCAAATGCAATATATTAATCTTGCTTGGATTCTGATGGGAACAAAACCAACTGCAAAAAAGACATTTTGGGGGACAATTGGAGAAATTTAAGTAAGGTTGGGTTTCAGGTGATAAGAGATTACTGTAATTTTGTTAAATGTGATAATGGATTGTGATTACCTTGAAAAAGGTGTCCTTATGAGTTAAGGATGCATTACTAAAGTATTCATGAGGGAAGTGATAGATGTGTGGGATTTACTTTAAAATACCAGCAAACATAGTTGAGTGCAGGGGGATTAGATGAAACAGGATTGTCCGTGAGTGGATAACTGTTGAAAATAAAAGGTTGATTCATTTGGGGAATATAAAAAATAGTGAAAGGGTATAAAGAGGAAAGGAGAAAAAATAAGTGGGAAATATCAGAAAGGAGACAGATCATGAAAGACCCCTAACTCTGGGAAACGAACTAGGGGTGGTGGAAGGGGAGGTGGGCGGGGGGTGGGGGAGACTGGGTGGCGGGCACTGAGGTGGGCACTTGACAGGATGAGCACTGGGTATTATTCTGTATGTTGACAAATTGAACACCAATAAAAAATAAATTTATTTAAAAAAATAAAAGGTTGAGTCATAGGGTTATTATACTTTTCTCTCTAATGAATGCTTGAAATTTCCGTAATAAAAATTTTTTGGAAAGTCTTAGATTCTTTGAGTCAAGAAGCAATTTCATTAGAATTATAACTTGTCATCAATATGTCCTTTTCTGAGAAAAGGATTCAAAACCGTTGATTTTTTTCCTAGATAGGATTTATTTTTATTTTTATTGATTCTAATAGGTTCTAGGTTTTTCTCTTAAAGACAGAGGGTAGCCTAAAAAAAAAAAACAAAAAACAAAAAAACCAACCCAACAGACTTTGACAATATAAACACTAGGAATGAAATTAGGAGTATGTTCAAAATATGAGGTATATGTGTATATATACATATATATGTACACATCCATCTATATGGAAGCCTACTTATAACTATTTTGGAGGCTTTTTTCCTCCTCAGGCCTTATTTTCCACGACAAATTCCTATAAATCCAAAATGTCTATTTCGGACTTTGTAGAGAGCCAGAGTACTGCTGTAAGAAGGAGTTTAGAGTCCGACCTTATATTCAGATCCCAGCTCTGTTGCTGATGAACTGTAGTGATGGAGGGAGGACAAATTTACCTAAACTGTCTGAACCTTGGTTCCTTCCACTGTGAAATGGGACTAATTATAGTACCTATTGCATAGAATTGTGGTGAGGATAAAATGATCCCATTTCAGGTGTGGTGAGATTTAAATTGTGTTCTAAGAATACTAGGAGTGTCCACAGAATCCTAACACATGTGCGCGTGTGTTAGAAAAAACCTCCAGAATGTTGGCCACATGACAAAAATGCCTGCTGTCTGCCCTAAAAACCCTATCTCAATTGTGGCATGTAGCTTTCTGTGTCAGTATAAGGAACTTCTCTGAAGTGAATTTGTACAACATTTTGGGATGCCTAGGTGACTCAGTGGTTGGGCATCTGCCTTTGGCTTGGGGCGTGGTCCTGGAGTCCCATGATCTGATCCTGCATCCTGCGTCTATCTCTGCCTGTGTCTCTGCCTCTCTCTCTTTCTCTGTCTCTCATGAATAAATAAATAAAATACTTAAAAAAAAAAGAATTTGTATAACATTTCTCTATTTCTGGAGTTGACTATTCAGAGGTACATTTCCAAGTTATTTGTCTCATTTCCCTTTGGACTTGATTTGCCTTAAGTTTTCCCTGGGGAAGAGTGAAATGTGAAAACCAAGCTTAAGCATTATTGGATTGAGGAAGGCACTGCTAGATATCAGGTGAGCAAGACTCAGTCTGTGTTCTCAAGAAGGCCTAGGACATATCTCTGTATCTTTAGGGAAGAAGGAAGAAGAGGTGGTGGTGTGAACAAGTTTTTAGAGTTAGAATTTTTCACTAGAATCTTGGCTTTTCTGCATATCTTTGGCAAGTCGTCTGTCTTCTTTGAATCTCAGTTTTCTCACTCATAAAATGGAGGTCTCTGCTTCACCAGTTATGTGGATCAAAGGAGACCATGGCATTGCTTTTGAACTCTGAAGGGCCACACATGTATTCATTGATATTTTCTAGAGTGCGTCAGACTTCTCTTGGCATCCCAAGAGGTATCAGAACAAATTAGGAGCAGCCCCTGAATGCTTTCTAGGCTCTTTTAGGACATGACCTTGGTCTATGAGGGTTTGAAACAGTCTAGCCCCCTTGTCTTATTCTTGGCCTCCCTGTGCTGCTCTTGGGCCTAGACAAGAAGCTGTATGGGGTGTGGTGGCACTTGGCCTATGTTGTAGTATCCCTCAAAGCCAAGAGGAAAGCCCTACTCAGCAAGGAGAAAGTGTAAGAGGGTCACAATCCCTGATGTCACTCTGCACCTTCATATAAGTCTTTATGGGTTCCCAAGCAGGCCAGCCAGTGCACTAGGTGTTGGAAATATAATATGAACAAACAGACATGGAGTTTTTAAGTTTGGTGAGAAGTTGGCTGGGTGTTCTGTGTGTCAACTCTAGCACTGTCCAGGAGAACTTCCCGTAATGATTGAAATGTTTACCTGTGCTGTGTAATTCAGTAGCCACTGGCTATCCATGAGAGTAGTAGGGCCCTTGAAATGTGGCTTGTGTGACTAAGGGACTGGATTTTAAAGTTTATTTAATTTTAATGAATTTAAGTAGCCCCAGGTGGCTAGAGGCTACCATATTGGACAATATTGGACAGTGCCGGAAATATTCTGAGAAGGTTAGAATGGCACCCAAGCAGGCTGGAGGCTTGAATTCTTTCTTTAAAAAGAGCTATGAGACTCATAAAACCTGGTCGTAGCTCTGCCTCCCAGTATGTGTGGATTTACCATGGCACTTGGCCTCTTCTCTGATTTAATTTCCTGGTCTATAAAATGGGAACAGAGGGAGGATGGGATTAAATTTTCCCATAAAGTATTAAATTTTGACTCTGTTATGATTTGCGTTTTATTTTTACAGTACATTCGTATCCTGTGGCCACTGTAACAGAATGCCACAGACATAGTGGCTTAAAATAACAAAAATGTATTCTCTTAGTCTTGAAGGCCAGAATTCCAAAATTGGTGTCTTTGGGCTGAAATCATGGTGTTGGCAGGACTATGTTCCACCTGAAGCTCTAGGGAAAAATCCATTCCTTGCCTCTACAAGCTTCTAGTGACTGCTGGCATTCTTTGGCTGGTAGCCACATCCTTTCAATCTCTGCCTCTGTAGCTACATGGCCTCTTCTTTTTGCTCTCCTTCTAACTTCTTATAAAGGACCCTTATGATGGTATTTAGGGCCCACCAGATAATCCAGGATACTTTCCCCATCTGAAGACCCTCAATTTAATTACATTGCAAAGACCCCTTTTCCAAATAATGTACTATTTATAGGGCCCAGGTTTTGGGACCTGATCTCTTTGACCATTATTCAGCCTCCTATACATAGTAAAATTTAATGATAATGGGTTTGCTTTAAATCTCTATAATTGGATGTGTGAAAGTTGCTGCCTGCCTACATGCTCTCCCAGGGAGAAGAATTTCTCAGCTTTCTGAATAGGGACTTGAGTTTCATTAAAAAAAAAAAAAAAAAGCCTTCCCTGTTCTACCTTGATTTATTTGTGCCAGAGCATCTTCACTAAAAGGTCAGTTAGCTTATGAATGTGCCTCAACTCGTACACTACACTATGGAGATATTCCTCACATCACCCCTCATCTCTAAAGGTGTGGAAGGGGGCTGTGACTGGGAGTTGAGTCAGGAAGATACAAACTATTGCGTGTGAACGAGAGGGGAGAGCATTTGTTGGATCAGCTGGGTAAGTGGTGTTTCTCTAGTAGCATACTCATAAATTTGAAAATATAAAGGATTGGCCCCGACACAGCCCAAGAACAGCTTGTTACTCTGATTTGGAATGTCATGTTTTTTTGTGTTATTTAATCAAATCTGAGAGCAGTGGTTGGGGAAAGTAGGCTTTGTAAATATTTCTCTGAAGCTTTCACATTTCAACAGAAAACAGATGCCAAGTGTTTTCATTATTATCAATGCTCAAAGTTATTGAAATAAAGCACACATCTATTCCTTCGTACAGCAAAATGCCAGCAGTAGCCCTGAGTTGGGAAGGTGGAGGATGGGGGAAGATAAATGAATTTTGTAAAGTTTGAACGAGGAATAAGTTGTCTGGAAGACCTTCATTTTTTGCAAAAAGAGGCCTAAAAGTGAAATCTTTATTATCAGAGGGATGTAGAAACACAATTATAATTTAATGTGAGTCACAATACCGTTGTTCAACCAGGGAACAGAATGACTTGGAAGCAGAATAAAATTTCTTCATCTGTGTCTTTTAAGAACAGGGTGTTCTGTTGGTCTGCTCATGTCCTTGGGTTAAATGGTCGAGTGTCTATTCTGTTCTGCAAGGCGGTCAATGGTCTTATTACTGGCTATTTGGGGTTGCTTTTCAAAGAATTAATAATAAAATCATAATGTGTTTATTAAGTGCCAGGCCCTGTGCTCTGTGCCCTACTGACTCTCTCATTTAACCCTCATTGTTACCCTGTAGGGTAAGTATCATTATCCCCAGTTTATAGATGAAACAGGCTTGGAGAAGTTGGCAGCTTACCCAAAGTCTCTTGGCTATGGGGCGCCACAGCAAAGTTTGAAACCCTTGCCTTCTGATCTAGAGCCCAGCGCTCAGTCACTGGCTCTCCCCTCTCCGAGTACGACAGGCTTGGGAGCTCCCTTCACTTTCTCTGAAAGCCCATGTAAGTGCTCTGGCAAATTTAGTTCCTCGATGTTCATTCATGGTGACTGTCATATGGTGGTGAGGGGGCCGGGGAGTGGGGAGGGGATTGATGTGCATAAGGTTTTTGGCTGCTTTGTAATGTCAGAGCATTTATGCTTTTTTTTTTTCTTCCTTTTTTTTCTTTTCTTTTACTGTGACTGTATCTTTTCAACTCCCTCATATTTCTAAGTGGGAGAGGAGACAGGATTACATAGCTTTCCAGGGATAGAGAACACAATCTTTTCCCCACATTTAAAGACTATTTCACTTACTTCCTGGCAGAGAGGATATTTTCCCTTCAGATTCCTCATCTGTTTCAGACCGATGAGTTAACACTCTGGTTTTCAGTGTGTGCTTGGAGCAGGCACTTGAGTTCTGTGAGCTGGTGCCATAGAAGACTGCATTCACCCATTCGTTCATTCAACAAGGATTTATGGAGCTTCCACTATATGCCAGGCTCTCCCAAGGACATACTTGTGAACATGACAGGCCTCACCCTCAGCCAGAGTTCCTTATTCTGTAGGCCTGTTCATTGTGCACATCCTTGGCCCTGACCCACTAAATTCCCAAGCAGGGAGATAACTAAAAATGCCGCCACGCATTTCCAATGTGCCTCCAGAGGGCGCTGCTGCCCCTGGTTGAGAACCACTGCCAAGGGCAGAGACTGGTTTTGGAACAAACAAGAAGTTTGGATGCAGTCCCCACTGTCCTGGGTGTGGTGCACACTTGTCTTTTTCTAGGAATTTGGCCCATACTAAATTAGGACAGTAGAAGGAGGTATTAGAAAAAGCAGAGGGAAAACCAGATCCAATTATGAGCTCAGAAATTTGTGTGTTGATATGCTCCCCACCAAGGTGGGACCAGGAAGGCTGGTTTTCTTTTCTTTTTTTTTCATCCCTTCCTCCCTGTTCACCCACCTACTTCCCAACCCCCATCTCCATTAAAGGGTAAATGGGATGGATCTGAACAACTAAGCCTGAGCCAGAGCCTGAGGAAGACGCTGGCCAGGAGGTTTAGTGCAGGCTTAGATACCTGGAGCACCCCGGGAAGGAGAGAAGAAGACTTCTGACTGATAGGTAACTTGAGGATAAAGGTAGAGACATCTTTTGTCCACACTCCAGATCCCATGAGTGTGCTGAATCGGCTAATTGCAAGATTTTCCCGGTAACTCGATTAAACCCTCCCTTCCTTCTTATTGTTAACAACACAGCAAAGGATTTATGCAGAGAAAAATAAGGCTGGGAACCTGCCCTAAAATAGTTCAGCATCTGCCACATCATTTTGTCACAAAACCTACCAAGTGCTAAGCATTGTCTGGGGTCTGGGAGTGAATGGGGTAAACACAGTGGTTGGTTGCCCATCCATGTGGAGTTTGGAGACTAGCAAGAACGACAGACTATTTAAAGAACATTTACAAGACTAACACATTTTAAGGAGGGCTTAGCATGTATTGGCAAGGGTGTGGAGGGGCAAAACCCTCAGACATAGCTGGTGGGATATGATTTCGTTTGGCATTTACTGAGAACAGTGAGAGTTAAAGATATAACCTTATATAACTCAGTGCTGGTACTTCTATTATATACTCGTGTTCCTTTTGAACATGTACTGAGAATGTTCACAGCAGCTTTCTTTGTAGTAGTTAAAGAAAAAAGCGTCAGCCTAAATGTTCACTGACAGGAGAATTAATCCATTCATTGGAATGCATCCACGGAAATGTGAGAACTGAAACTTCACGTATTTACGTGGACGTGTCTCACAGAGCCGATGATGAACAATAAAAGCAGGTTGCAGAATAGTATGTGCGCATCCCACGTGTATTAAATTTAAAAACATACCAATGAATGAAACATATTGCTTAGGCACACAAACACATATAGTAAAAACAGAATGAAATCTATGGGAACGATAAGCCCTAAATTTAAAATAGCAGGTAACTCTGAGGAGGAGGAAGGAATGTAATTATGCAGGGGAATGCAGAGATCTTTAACCATAGCTGTATTTTATATTGTAAGGTAGATGATAGTGGGCACATTGGTATTGTTGCATCATCATTTATATACAATACTTACCCATCAGTGTCCCCTTCCCGGTCCTTCCTTAGAGACCTCCATTTTGTTTAAATATCTACTCCCCATTTAATGCATTCTGAGGTCATGGGGAACCTGACCCACTTCTAGTTCAGAGTTCATGGCCTCCTTAGTTTTAGGATGACCCATTATTCTTATTAGCAATCAGTTTTAAAAAAAGGCATGTGGTCCAATTTTGGCCAATTACCCTGGAAAGGTTTTCTTTAGTTTTCTGGAAAGTACCTTCTCTAAGGAGAGAGCTACAGAAAACATCTCTCTCTGTCTCTGTCTCTTATTCTATGACTCTTCCTGGACCTAGAAGAGGACACATGTAGCCATGCTTGCCTATGACATCCTCCCTCCAACAGTGAAGGGGACAGCCTTAAGAAGTAACCAACGCTGTAAATGGCAGAGTGGAGAGACGATTAAATCTGTCAACTTTATCTCCCTGGCTCTGAAGTCCATCCCACCTTTGCTCTTCCAGAATGTGAGCCAGTAGTAAGTGTTGTTGAGGTCTAAGCCACTTTGGTTTGGGTTTTCCATCATCTTGCAGCTGAAAGTATTCTAACTGTCCCACCTAGGTTGCTATGGAAGCACACAACAATCACTCCCTAATCAGCAGGAATATTGTCTCTTAATTTCTCAATTTTAAGTTTTTCTCCTATTTTGACTTAAACATTTGTAGTCTGCTCTGATGGCTGGCTGTCACTACTAGCAAGATTTAGTCATTGAAGAAATCCACCAACAAGCAGGAAACCAAATATTAACGGAAAAGATATTTAAAAGTCCAGTGTGGTTAGTGTATTAAATTTGCCTTTTTCTGTGAACATCTAAGTTTCCTGTGCCCACTATAACAACTTACTAAAACCAGGAGTCTTAAAACAACAAAAATCTATTCTCCCACAGTTCTGGAACCCAGAGGTGTTCTATAAGGTATACATATATATACATATATACACACACATACATACATACATATGTATATATATTTTTTTAATTCTTCCATTCAACCCACTACAATGTTGTTGCTCTTTGTTGTGATTCTGTAGTGCAAACAGATAATGTAGCTCTGTTTTCAAACTAAAAACTGGTTCCTGAGTCATAAAAGTAGGAATAAGTAGATCGGTATTCACTGGTGCTCTACAGACAGCATTCAGTCTTCTCTTTCCCAAATTGGTTAACTGCTTAGTTAACACTTGAGAGATTTTCTTAAAAAAGATTTTAACAGAGGAGGGGTGCCCAGCTGGCTCAGCTGGTAGAGCATGTGACTCTTGATCTTGGGGTTGTGAGTTTAAGCCCCACGTTGAGTGTAGAGATTACTTTAAAAAGTCTCAAAAGATTTTAACAGGAAATAAAGTTATGTTATATAAATGTTGGAAAACATTTTCTTGACAGTGTAAGTTCCTGGATCCCTGGGAAAGAGGCAGTGTTTAGCCTCAGATATATCCCAGGACAAATGTGGACAGAGAGGCCCAGCACCAGATACAGTCTTGCCAGAAAAGGAAAGTATGAATGAAATTAGCAGAAAGCAGATGAGTGTGAGAAGGGAAAAACCAGTCATGTTATGAGGCCATTTAATCTCCTCTGAGAGGTGGTGGATAGATCCCAGGAAGACAGCTGCAGATGCTGGAAAGGAAAGAAAGGACACTGGACTTAGGTTCAGAGAGTCCCCCTCATGTTTCTGATGTGTTTCCATATGATCCCTGGATCTGTTTTATCTCCCCTAAATTTTAGGAAAATTACACTTCCTGACACAAGTTTATGTCATAAAAACAGGGATGATGATGCACACCTCTCAGGGCTGTTATGCAGATAAATCCAGTGAACCTCATCTACAAGAGGGCTCAGTTCATGTCTGTTGAATGAGAATCTGAACTAGGAATGTCTTCAGTGAGTAGCTGGTTGGGAACACCTACAGTGGGTATGTTATCATAGTTATTCAGATTCACCAATTTCTATAAGGTTTTGGTTAGAAATGGAAAGGCCAAGATGAACACACTGGACTTCAGTTTCTAGCCACAATGGAGTAAAGATACGGATTAGCCCTCTCATCATAAATAACTTGGCCTGACAAACTATGGGGGGTAACTTTTGTCCAGCCAGTAGACAATAAGTGTGACAAGACTGATCCTCAGAAGTGGGAAACTTGAATTGAGTCCTGTAAGCATTCGGCTCCCTGCTTGGGGATGGTGTTCTACCCGTGGCATAAGGAACAGGAATTTGAGCAGAATGCAATGGTCCCACTGGCTAAAGGAGGCATAGATCAGAGTTCAGGGCAACTGAAGACGCTAGAATCCATGGGGCAGGGGGGAGATATGTGTGGTGGTTCCCTCTGAGTCTGCAGCTGAGAGACATGTGCAAACAAGACTATCAGAGGTTCAGAGCTGCTGAACAGGTCTGAGAGCAGAGTTTAGGTACTAGAGGACCAGCAGTTCTGGTCTGGGACTCACTGCATTTTCAGCCCTGCCAGAGTGGAGAAAGTTCATTAATGGCTTGTTAATGGCTCATTAATGGCATCTGGCTTCTAGGAAGGCCGTTCCTTAGGAGAAAGATTTGTCCTAGAGTAGGATTTCTCAGCCTTGGTTCTATTGCCTATTTGGACAAGAGAGTTCTTTGTTGGGGCGGGGTGGTTGGGAGGCTGTCTTGTGCATTGTAGGATATCTAGCATCCTGACCCCCATCTCCTAGATATCAGTAATGCCACACCACTGACTTGTGACAGCCAAAAAATATCTCCAGCCATTGTCAAGTGTCCTCTCGAGGCAGAATCACCCCAGTTGACAACCACTGCCCTTGGTTAGAACCTAATTTGTACTTTCCCTAACAGAACACAAAACTAAGTCATGATAAGATTTGGAGCAGAGGGTCACCTAGGTGGCTTAGTCGGTTAAGCATCTGCCTTCAGCTCAGGTCATGATTTCAGGGTCCTGGAATGGAGCCACGTGTTGGGCTCCCAGCTCACTGGGGAGTCTGCTTTCCTTCTCCCTCTGCTTCTTCCCCCACCCCACTCATGCACTCTCTCTTTCTCTCCCTCCCTATCTTTCAAATAAATAAATAAATAAATAAATAGATAGATAGGTAGATAGATAAATAATCTAAAAAAAAGATTTTTAGTAGAGGCAGAATTTTCCATACTAATGGTTGAGTCCTGCCAAGTTGGAGGAGCTTGGGAAACACTGGGCTTTCCACAGATCCGGAGTAACAGCTCCTAAAACTAAACCTACACTAGCTCAAGATGATCCACCAGGAACTGAACTGCAGAAGCAGTGCCTTTGAGAAGATAAAATCCAAAAAACAACAACAAAAAAAGACAGCCATGAGTGCCCTATCATGGATTAATCACAACACCCAGTGTTCAGTCAAGAGATACTAGATGTACTAGCAAACAGAAAAATTTAATATTTAGTCAAGCAGAACTGCAAGCAATAAAGACAAAACCCACAATGGCCCAGATGTTGGGCTTGGAAAAGGAAAACTCTAGGGCAGCTATTATAAATGCATTCAGAGAACTAAAGGAGTGAACAGGCGACCTAGCAAACAAGTGAAGGCCACAAAAAAAGAACAAATGGAAGTTCTAGCAGTGAAAGTAAGAACTGAAATGAATAATACCTGAAGTGGAAGTACTTACTGGTAGATTGAAATAGCAGAAGGCAAGATCTGGGAACTGGAAGGCAGATGAGTAATAATAGTCCAACTGAAGAACAGAGAGTGAAAAGATGTCAAAAAGTGAACTGAGCCTTGGTTTGTGGGACAACATCCAATAGTCTTTTATATGTATCCTTAGAATCCCAGAACCAGAAGGAGGCTGAGAGAAGTCACCTGCAGCAGACCTACACTATAAGAAATGCTAACAGATAGCATTCAGGCATAAGGGAAATAATACTGAAATGTAAAGACCAATCCAGGGACCATGTCATATTAAATCAACAACAAAAAAGTTCATGGCCAAGGCAAAAAATATTCTAAGCTTCATCCCCCAATAATATTCAAGGAAATAAAAATCACAATCCACAGCGATATGCCCGTAGATCCTTCCAGTGGTTTTAAGATATGTCCAAAATTCATCTGCTCTCCCCCCTTTCAAAAGATGGAGGCCAGTTCTCTTCACCTTGAGAGTGGGCTGGACTTGGTGGCCCACTAGTGAACAACAAAATATAGTGGAAGCGATGGTGGGGATTTCCAGGGCTGGGTCAGCTCCCTCCTGTTCCCTCAGCTGGCTCACTCCCTCTGAGGAAGCTGGCTGCCACGTTGTGAAGACACCCAGGCAGCCCTCTGGAGAGCCCTTGTGATGAGGAGCTGAGGCCTCCTGCCCACAGCTGTGTGAGGGGGGCTTCCTTCCAGTCATCTCGTCTTGAGGTGACTTCAGCCCTGCCTGATGCAGTAACTGCACCCCATGAGAGGCCTTGAGCCAGAATAACTCAGTCTCCCCAGTTTCTGACCTGCAGAAACTGTGAGATGATATAGTTGTATTCCTGTGAGCTGCTAAATTTTGGGAAACTTGATGCAGCAGTAGAGAACTAATCCATTCCCTTTCTTGGGTTCATCTCGGGTACCCCCTCTCTCCCACTATCCAGATAGCTCCAAAGTCTCTTGTCCCAATTCTTATTTTCCTCACTGTTCAAGCCCACTTCTCCTCTTTTCTTTTACTTCTCTCTCTCCTTTATTGTTTTCTTATTGTTTTTGTTCTGTTTAGCCTTTTCCACTGCAAATCCGTATCCTCATTTCTCTCTCTTCTTCTCCCACCGATTAGCCAGATCTCCCCCCAATAAGACCCTGAAGTGGAGGGTAAGTTGTGAGAAGGGACAGAAGGAGAAAATAATGACCAGGTAGCACCAGCTTTTCTTGAAAGGAGGAGAAAAGCCGCAAATACACATATATCCATCATTTTTGTCTCTCTTGTATTAGTTATTTCTAACTGAAGTCTGTTGTTTGCCTGCTGTCTGGTACAATGCTAGGAGTTTCGCATGTGTGTATTTAATCCCCAAAACACATCCCAATGAGATAGATGCTATTGTTGTCCCATTTTTCAAGGAGAAAACTGAGGCACAGAGAAATTAAGTGACTCGCTAACAGTCACAGAGCTGTCACACAACAGGGCCAGCGTTCAAAGGTCTGTGTAACTCAGAAGCCCACCACCAAAGTCTCTATGCACATTGCACCAAACTGGGTGCAAATTAGCTCAAACTCATTGTTAATTTCCACAAAACCCCAGGGCTGAGTGTCTCACACATTTAGTGTGTGCTAAGACATTTTTAAGCTCATGTTACCTACTCTCCTTTCTTGGGCCAGAAAGGAACCCGGAATTTCCAACACATACTGAACTCATGGTAGCCTTTCTCTTTCTTCAACCTCAAATTGGATCTGAGCAGAAAATTCTTGGAACATCTGGGTTGGGGATTTCCCCCATCCCGGCCCAAGGAAAAGCTTTTTCAGACCACCAGCTTTCCATTTGTCAGTCATTACCATAGGTGGCAGGACCGTTTTCCCCACAGGATTGAAATGACACATCCTTGGTGCATCATGCGACACATGAACCTTCCTTATCACCATGAAGTTTGGCGTTGGAAACCAGTTGTCTCTATAGCCCGTGCTCTTTTAGGCTTCAGAGGGCTCATGTCTTTAAAAATAAAAATGCTTATTTTTATAATTATGAAAGTAGCACAATGACTACAATAGAAAACAGACAGGAAAATTATTCAAAACCCAAGATAATGATTATTCTTATGACACACGCATCAGGCATTCCGTTGGGCCACTGTATTCTCATCTTTTGTGAATTCTCGCTTTGGGTTCCAGATGTTGAAAGACTTAGCTCTCAGGACTTTCTGTTTTTGCCACTGAAACCTGGACTGCCTGCAGCTGGGGCTCTGTCCTTGTTCAATTCACAAATCTCATTGCTTTTGCATCCTCTTCCCAGCAGCCCTGACAAAAGATAGCTTTGTCATGTGTTCTGTTGTTCCAGCCCATGCTTGTTTCTTGGTGTAATTGATTATGTTATTGTTTGCCACCATCTTCTTCCTCCCTATGAGGGTTTTTTTTTTTTTTTTAAGATTTTATTTATTTATAAGAGAGAGAGAGAGAGAGAGGCAGAGACACAGGCAGAGGGAGAAGCAGGCTCCCTGCAGGGAGCCCGATGTGGGACTCGATCCCAGGACTCCAGGGTCATGCCCTGGGCCGAAGGCAGGTGCTAAACCATTGAACCACCCAGGGATCCCCCTATGAGGGTTTTATATATCCACACCCTTTGCCACATGACTTCCAGCAGTGATTCCAGTGAGTAGAATATATTTCTTCCAGGAGTTTTTCCAGTAGGTGGAATATATTGTCAGGCTTGGCCATGTGACTTGGCCCTTTGTTCAGTCAATGTGATATAAGCAGACGTGATTTTATGCCATGTCAGAGCAGAAAATTTTGAAGATATTGCATAGTTTGGCTTGGCCTCCTGCCTTCCTGCCTTCTGCAGAATGATCGGCATGTCCCAGATGCTCCTTCAGCCTGAGCTCTGGAGTGAGAAGACATGTGGGGCAGGGCGGGGCAGAGATGCAGCTGACTGCAAACCAGAGTACAAGAGATAAACCTTGTTGTTGGAAGCCACCAAGATTTTCGGAGTCTTTTGCTGCAACACAATACTGACTAATACATTGGTTCTCTAGGTAAGCTAGGAAGTGTCCATCTACTGGGACAAACTTTCTTCACTGGAAGCTTCTAAACTACTTCCAGCTCCCTCCTTAGACTGAGTGAGGCATGACATCATTCTTTTTTCTTTTTTTTTTTTTTTCATGACATCATTCTGCTTTCACTGACGGGAATCAAATGCTGGCACGCACTACACTTTCATCGTGGTGTTGTGACTCTGTCCAGGCTGTTAGAGAAATTTATGGGATGCAAAGAGCTTCTAGAACTGGGAGCTGCTGGAGCTCCTGCTACTTGTCTCTCATCTCTTCTGGTTGCTGATCGATTTTATTCTCTTCTCTTGAAGATTAGTTTTCGCCAGTGCCCAAGAGGCAAAGCGCCTCCCGTGCAGTCTCCACTTACACAGTCCAGGAAGGTGGTGTGGACTTGGGTCATGTTTCCATCCCTAAATCAGCCTTTCTGTCCAGAAGATGTGACAGGTAGCTGTGCCTGGGTTCAAATTCCCCGTGGCTTGGGGTGAAGGCAGGGGTCCACTGCTAGAAGCATGTTGTGGTGGTGCATGGCGGGGCGGGGCGGGGGGTAATCAAGACAGTAGCACCGCAGGCGAAGTGACCACAAACCAGTGTGATTACCAGCACTTGGATGTGGGTTGTGGTAGTTGTTGGCCATGTGGAAAACACATGGTCTTGGAAGTCAGGCAGCTGTGAAACCCTGTGGAAGTTTCTTAGCCTCTATAAACCTTGATCTCATATAAAAAATGGAGATAATAATTTCTGTCTCACGTTTGTTAGGATTAAGTGAGATAACATATAGGAAAGTGCCTGGAACATGTGGTCAACAGATACTAGATACCACTTCCCAAGTCCTGCTGTACTTGTACCTGAGCTGCCTTGGATAATGCAGCCCCCCTCTGCCAATGTCCCTATTTCTTACTCGGCAGTGAGAAACACAGCTCTCAAGTGGAGCCAAGGGTCCCCCATTAGTGGCTCACTGCATCTCTCCCTGGAGGGGAAATGCATGGGACAGTGGATTATTGGAGAGTGTCCTGAGAATGAAACTGGAAGGTATAAAAGAATTTGGTGGCTTTCAGAAGAGTTTCTCTGTTAGAATGCCTGAAATACTTTCATGTACTGCCTTAGCAATTTGTAACCTACCTGGTGTAATGAACCCCCATGAGAATCTGAGATTATGGACATTCTTCTCTGAAAGATGTATAGTTGTACATACAATTTCAGGAGGTTCACAAAACTCCAGGAAGCCAGGCCATGGGACCCCAGGTTCAGAGCCCTTGCACTAGATGGGGAATCTTGCCAAGGGAACTCTGATACCTCTTAACTTGTATGGCAATTGGATGGGCATTGCCAACTCTTTCTCCTGGACTTTCCTTTGTTCAGGCATGCATGTCTAACCAACCCTCCTCCTCTGAGAGACATTTTCAATGCCAGGTAACTTTGAATCTAGGCACAACATCTGCCCTCAATAAGTCTTTCTTTGTTTAAGTCTTGCCAGCCACTGGGCCATTTCTGTCTCTTCAAGTTGATCCTATACTTACTTCTATTTTGTGGATTTTAAAGCTTTTCTCTCAACGGGTATTCTTATTTAGTGTTTTTTAGGGATATCAGGATTCTTCTGCTTGTGATAGATGGAAAATCCACATTTTAAATGGCTTAGGCAAAAAGAGGGAATGGTTTACACAATTGTTCAAGAGCTATGTCTGACTTCAGCCGTAGCTGCATCTAGGGGCTGAAGTGTCACCAGGGGAACTCAGTCTCATGGGCAAACTGTCTTCCTTTGTTTCGGCTTCATTCCCAGGCAGTGTTTTCCTCGTAGTGGCAGCATGGCTGCCAGCAGTTTCAGGCTTACTTCTTAGTCACTCTCAGAAATGTAAACCAGCTTCCCACAATCTGCCTGGGAAAAAAGCAAATGCGAGATTATCTCCTTTCTTCATCTCCAACCAGGATGTACTCATTCACTCATCCTACTCTGTTTGAGATGATGTGGTTGTTAGAAGGGCCAGATTGAGACAGGACTTGTAGGATAAATGCAAAGCAGTAAAACATGTGGCCGGAGTGGAACTGGGGAACAGTGTAAAAGCAAAAAAGCAAAGAATGTCCTGCATCAGTGAAAACTTTCATGTGAGTGGAGGAAGGTGCTTGGGTAGGAGTGTTGAGAGATAAGAAGAAATGGGACAGAGTGGCAAGGGATACAAGCCCTTATTTACCATGATAAGGAGCCTGGGCTCTACAAAGGAGCAAGGGACAGACTGTCAAAGAGCTTCAAGCTCCTGACACAACCATGTGGAAGATTTGAGAAAGATTGCCCTGACTGCAGCGTGAAAGATGAGTTAGAGGAGGAAGGCCCAGATATAGGAGGCATCTTCCTGGAGAAGTGATCACCATCTTCCAAGAGACAAAGGATGAAGGTCTGAACTGAGGCAGATGAAGGAAGAACGGGTTTCCAAGCTTTTACGAGGCAGAGTTGACAGGCCTGGAGACCAGATGAGTGGAGGATGAGAAAGGAAGAGTCTAAGATAATTCCCAGGCCTCTCTGCTGGGAAACTAGAAGGATGGTGGTGGCTTGCACTGAGAGGAGGAACATGGGAGAGGTTTAGGGGTGAGGGGGAGATGGAGAGTTAGTGCCTTGGGATATCAGGTTGTGGCTGTCTGGATGTTAGCTGGATTCCTGCATCCGGAGCTCTGGATGGGCAGACAGGAGGCTTGTGGGCCATGGTGGTGGTAGTTGTGTTGGGAGCATTAATAATCTAGATAGCACATCACCAGCAGAATGCCCTATTGTTGTTATAATTTTGTCGTTTTAATTAGTATTTTCTTCTGTCCTGTTCATTTCCATTGTGATTCCAAGTCTTGGGCGAGGGAGAGTCCAGTTGGCCAAGCTGGGCCAAAGAGTAAGCTCTTTGGTATGGGGAGGGCAAGAGACTTAGATTTTTCACTACTTGGGACACCTGGGTGGCTCAGCAGTTGACTGCTCCCTCTGGCTCAGGGCATGATCCCGTGGTCCCAGGATCGAGTCCCACATTGGGCTCCCTGCATGGATCCTGCTTCTCCCTCTGCTGTCTCTCTCTCTCATGAATAAATAAATAAAATCTTAAAAAAAAAAAAAAAAAGATTTCTCAGCTACTCAAGGTGGCACAGTGTAGATGAGGTCATTTCCCCAGAAGAAATAAAGATATTAACCATGAAAAGGGGGGAATGGATACCCTATGACCCCAAAATGACAAATGTCTGTTTATAACTCCACCACTTATTTCAGCCTGTTTTCTTTCTGGTGGTTGCTACTAAGAGGCTACAAGAGTTATTTCACCTAAAGCTCTGACACCCTCCATCTGGCTCATAGCAATTGCTTTTTAAGTGTTTATTATTTTTATACCAGTGATCCAAAACATAGTTCTTTAGGTAGTGGGCACAGGGCCAAAGTATTTCACAGGAAATATTTCAGAAAGGACACATTTCCTCAAGCACATGGTTACTTTAAACTGTCTTAGGGCATAGGTAACTCTGATGACATAAATCACTCTTGACCAGGTGTGGAGCACCGAGGCCGTGAGTGGTGCCCTCTACAAAGCAGCTTCCTAATGAGTGGATAAACTAACGTTTTATGTTGAACACATGGCATGTGTCCGTGGTCAGTGCAGCCATCATGACCCACGTTATTTATTTACTCTTCACCCTGACCTTGGGATGGAAATAGCATTCTCTGCATTTTAAAAGCAAGATAGGCCTCGGGGACTCGGGGCATCGTGACCGGCCCAAGGACACGGGGTGGAAAGTGGCCGAGCTGAGGTGACACTGAGCTTGTTCTACAAGTTCTGGGCAGGTGCTGGGAGGCCAGCTGGGGCAGGAGGAAGCGCGCGCGTCGCCCCGCGGGCCTCCCTGCGGCCTGGAGCGCACACATCAGCCGGGAGGCGCGGGCCCCAGGGCGCGAGCGCCTGCTCTCGGGCCGAAGGTCCCACGGAGCCACCCGGGTTTCACGGGCGCTCAAGCCTGGCCGCACGCGGCGTCTGCGCGGGGACCCCCTTCCCCGGGACCCGGCGGGGCGGACCTGACTGTGGGCGCGGGGAGGCGGCGGCGGCGGCGGGCCCGGGTTGGCCTCCTCCCGAGCCCGTGCGTGTCTCCGAGGCTCCGGACTGTCTCAGCAGGAGCCCTGGCCACAAACACAGGGGCCCGAGGAAAGTAGGTCAGCGCGCGGCCCGCGGCGCTTCCTGCCCCAGCCCGCGCCTCCCTCGCCGCGCGGGGCTCCTCCTCCCGGAGCGCCGCCCGCTCCCCCGCACGCGCTGCCCCCGCCGCAGCCCCCGCCGCAGCCCCCGCCGCAGCCCCCGCTCCCGCCCCTCCTCCTTCCTGGACCGCCCCGCCCGCTGCCCGGCCCCGCCCTCCCGCTGCCCGGCCCCGCCCCTCCCGCGGCCAGGCCCCGCCCTCCCGCGGCCAGGCCCCGCCCCCTCCGTTGCCCAGTCCCGCCCCTCCCCCTCCCGCTGCACGGTCCCGCCCCCAAACCCCTCCCGCTGCCCGGCCCCGCCCCGCCCCCGCCCGCTGCCCTGTCCCACCTCCTCCCCCTGGTGCCCGCTGCCCCGGCCCCACCCCCTCCCGCTGCCCTTCCCCCCTCACCATCCCGCTGCCCGGTCCCCGCCCCCTCCCCTCCGGCTGCCCGGTCCCACTCCCGCCCCCCTCCCCCTCCCGGTGCCCGCGGCCCGGCCCCGGCCCCGCCCCTCCCCCTCCCACTGCCCGGTCCACCTGACACCTGCCCCACTCCCTCCTCCACCACCACCTTGGCACGTCCACTTCTGCTAGCCATAGGCTTCCTAATACACCCAAACAGAGAACGTGCTTGTTCTAAAGAGATCAAAAGATGCGCGGAAGTTGACGCAGGAGCAGAGGAAAAATCCCGCAGCTCAGAAATAACCATCGCTGACACCGGGTGAACAACTGCTCTAGATATATTTTTATGGATATAGGCACATGTTTTAATGTATTATGTATATGCGTACGGTTAGAGTATAGATATAAATATTGTATAAAAGGCAGATGCTATTTCTTTTAAAGCATTCAATTTAATACTTTACTTTTATTTGAATTCAGTACTAGAGAAGAAATTGTAGCGAGAGGGAAGGAATAGTTGAAAAAAATTTTAAATATGTCTTTACCACAAGAGGGTAATAATTCCTTTAAGAAGAATGACAGGAGGTGAGGGAGGGAAGGAGAGATGTGGGTTGGGGAGAGAATGAGAATTAAGTGGAGATTTTATTTTTCTTTCTTTGTTATGCATATATGTTTTATTTATTTATTTATTTATTTATTTATTTATTTATTTATTTATTTATTTATTTATTTATTTGATTTATTTATTATGAGAGCAGGGATAAGGGGAGGAGAAGAGGAAGAGAGAGAGAAAGTCCCAGGTAGGCTCTCCACTTAGTGTAGAGCCAGACATTGGGCTTGATTGCACTACCTCAAGATCATGATCAGAGCTTAAATCAAGAGTCCTATGCTTGACTAACTGAGCCACCCAGGTGCCTCTATTTTAAAAATTTTAAATTTTAATTTATTTTTATTAAGTGGTTGGGGATTTATTTTTATTTATTTTACATTTTTAAAATTTAAATTCAATTTGCAAACATATAGTATAACAGTGCTCATCCGTTCAAGTGCCCTCCTCATTACCCTTCCCCCAGTTACCCCATACCCCCCCCCCCCACTCACCTTCCCTTCTGCAACCCTTTGTTTCTCAGAGTTGGGAGTCTTTTATGGTTTGTTTTCCTCTCTAATTTTTTCCCACCCAGTTCCCCTACTTTCCCTTTTAATCCCTTTCACTATTTCTTATATTCCACACATGAGTGAAACCATATGATGATTGTCCTTCTCCGATTGACTTATTTCACTCAGCATAATACCCTCCAGTTCCATCCACGTTGAAGCAAATGGTGGGTATTCCTCTCTTCTGATGGCTGAGTAATATTCCATTATATATATAGAACACATCTTCTTTATCCATTCATCCGTTGCGGGACATCGTGGCTCCTTCCACAGTTTGGCAATTGTAGACATTGCTGCTATGAACATTGGGGTGCAGGTGTCCTGGTGTTTCACTACATCAGGATCTTTGGGGTAAATACCCAGTAGTGCAATTGTTGGGTCATAGGGTAGTTCTACTTTTAACTTCTTGAGTAACCTCCACACTATTTTCCAGAGTGGCTGTACCAGTTCACATTAGAAATTTCTGCAAAGAAGACATAGACATGGCCTACAAGTAAGTTAGTTCTACTTTTAACTTCTTGAGTAACCTCCACACTGTTTTCCAGAGTGGCTGTACCAGTTTGCATTCCCACTAACACTGCAAGAGGGCTCCCCTTTCTCCAATCCTCTCCAACATTTGTTTCCTCTCTTGTTAATTTTCGCTATTCTCACTGGTGTGAGGTGGGATCTCATTGTGGTTTTGATTTGTATTTCCCTGATGGCAAGTGATATGGAGCATTTTCTCATGTACTTTTTGGCCATGTCAAGGTAATGCTGGCCTCATAAAACAAGTTTGCAAGTATTCCCTCCCTTTCTATCCTTCAAAACAGCTTTAGTAGAATAGGTATTATTTCTTCTTTAAATAGAATTCCTCTGGGAAGCCATCTGGCCCTGGACTTTTGTGTTTTGGGAGGTTTTTGATGACTGCTTCAATTTCCTTGCTGGTTATTGGCCTGTTCAGGTTTTCTATTTCTTCCTATTCCAGTTTTAGTAGTTTGCAGGTTTTCAGAAATGCATCCATTTCTTCTAGATTGCCTAATTTGTTGGCATATAGTTGCTCATAATATGTTTTTAAAATCGTTTGTATTTCCTTGGTATTGGATGTGATCTTTCCTCTTTCATTCATGATTTTATTAATTTGAGTCTTTTTAATAAGGCTGGCTAGTAGTTTATCTGTCTTATTAATTCTTTCAAAGTGCCAACCTCTGATTTTGTTCTACAGTTCTTCTGATCTATATTTCAGTGAGTTCTGCTCTGATCTTTATTATCTCTCTTCTTCTTCTTGGTTTAGGCTTTATTTGCTGTTCTTTCTCCAAATCCTTTAGGTGCAAGGTTAGCTTGTGTATTTTAGATTTTTCTAATTTTTTGAGGGAGGCTTGTATTGCAATGTGTTTCCCTCTTAGGACCACTTTTGCTGTATCCCAAAGATTTTGAACAGTTGTATTTTCATTACTTTCCATGAATCTTTAATTCTTCTCTAATTTTCTGGTTGATCCATTCATCTTTTAGTGGGATGCTTTTTAACCTCCATGTGTTTGAGTTTCTTCCAAATTTCTTCTTGTGGTTGAGTTCTAGTTTCAAAGCATTGTGGTCTGAAAACATGCAGGGGACAATCCCAGTCTTTTGGTATTGGTTGAGACTTGATTTGTGACTCAGTATGTGGTCTATTCTGGAGAAAGTTCCATGTGCACTTGAGAAGAATGTGTATTCGGTTGCTTTTGGATGGACTGTTTTATATATCTATGAAATCTGGTCCAGTGTATCATTCAAGGCCCTTGTTTCTTTGGTAATGTTCTGCTTAGAATATCTGTCATTTGCTGAGAGTGCCTTGTTGAAGTCTCCTACTATTAGTGTATTATTATCTAAGTATCTCTTTACTTTGGTTATTAATTGATTTATTTGGCAGCTCCCACATTAGGGGCATAAATATTCATGATTGTTAGGTCCTCTTGTTGGATAGACCCTTTAAGTATGATATAGTGTCCCTCTTCATCTCTTACTACAGTTTTTGGTGTAAATTCTAATTTTTCTGATATGAGGATTGCTACCCCAGCTTTCTTTTGAGGACCATTTGAATGGTAAATGGTAAACCCCTTCATTTTCAGGCTGCAGTGTCCTTAGGTCTAAAATGAGTCTCTTGTAGACAGCATATAGATGGGTCTTGCTTTTTTATCCAGTCTGATACCCTGCATCTTTTGATGGAATCATTTAGCCTGTTCATGTTCAGAGTAACTATTGAAAGAAATGAATTTAGTGTCATTGTATTACCTATACAGTTCCTGTTTTTGTGGATTGTTTCTTTGGGCTCCCTCTTTCTTTTACAGAGTCCCCCTTAATATATCTTGCAGAGCTGCTTTTGTGGTCACATATTCTTTCAGTTTCTGCCTATTCTGGAAGGTCTTTATCTCCTTCTATTATGAATGACAGCCTTGCTGGATAAAGTATTCTTGGCTGCATGCTTTTCTCATTTAGTACCCTGTATATATCATGTCAGCCCTTTCTGGACTTCCAGGTCTCTGTGGAGAAGTCTGCTGTTGATCTGCTATTTCTCTCCATATAAGTCAAGAATCTCTTGTCTCAAGTTTCTTTAAGAATTTTCTCTTTGTCTTTGAAATGTGCAAGTTTCACTATTAAATGTTGAGGTGTTGAATGATTTTTTGATTTTTGGCATTTGGCGGGGTCCTCTCTCTCTTTGTTGGATCTGAATGCCTGTTTCCTTCCCTGGTTTGGAAAGTTCTCAGCTATGATTTGCTCAAATATACTTTGTGGTCCCCTCTCTCTCTTAGCCTCTTCTGGAATCCCAATTAGATGTATATTCTTCCTTTTCAAGCTAACATTTATTTCCTAAAGCCTTTCCTCGTGGGCTCTTAATTGTTTTTCTCTTTTTTTCCTCAGCTTCCTTCCTTTCCATTAACTTGTCTTCTATGTCATTCACTCTCTCTTCCACTTCATTAACCCTAGTAGTTAGATAATCCAGTTTGGATTGCATCTCAGTTAAACTATTTTTAATTTAGGCCTGATTAGATCTAAATTCTGCAGTAACAAAGTCTTTTTTGCTTTTACACTTTACACTTTTTTTCCAGAGCCACCAGTAACTTTATAATTGTACTTCTGAATTGACTTTCTGACATTGCATTGAAATCCAAATTCTGTACCTCTGTGACAGACAGTATTGTTTCCAGTTCTTTCTTTTGTGGTGAATTCTTCCTTCTAGTCATTTTGTCCTATGCAAATTGGCTGTATGAACAAGCTGAGTCAAAAATATAAACCATAACCTTAGTAAAATACACCCTAGATGAGACCAGAAAATAAAAGAAAAAGAAGAACAGAACAAAATAAAACAAAAGGACTCTAAAGTGAAAAACAAATTCTAAAACAAAGTAGTAAAAATAAAAAACCAAAAATGAAGAAAAAAAAAAGAAAGGAAAAAAGGATGGTGGTGGTGGTAGGGAAGTGGTTGTAGAGAGGATGTAGTCTCCCTGAGGGGACCTAGAGGGTGATGCTCTTGGTTCTGAATGTATTTTCTTCTGTATGTTAGAAGGTGCTGACTCCCAAATTTACATAAACCAGTATTACTTATATAAAGACCCAACATTGACCACAAAAACATGAACAAGATAAAATAGGGGGGCAGAATGGAAAGGAAGACAGAATATAATCTCACAGAATGAACCAACACATTGTTCCACTTGGTTCTGGGTGTATTTTGGTCATGTGTTAGAAGGTACTAATTTCCACCATTGTAAAACAAAGTGAGATGAAGAAAACAAAAAACAAAAACCCATATCTCGGATATCTATGAAAATTAAATTGAATGCTTTGAAGGTAATCCAGAAATGAAAAATAAATCTAAGACATGTACTTGTAGAAATACAAAAGTCAAAAAGGAAAAAAAAAAAAACTTAAAAATGAGAGTTGGTAAAATATTGAAGTTAAGGTGGGAAAAGAGAAAAAATATTGGAAATTTTTAGTCTGGTATAAAAATGAGTCGTAATGGAAAAAGAAAAAAAGATGCCCTCTAGTTCTATATACTATTTTCCCTCAGTTCTGGAGCTTTCCAGTGCTGCTTGGTCAATAAACTTGTTCTTCCCTTGTTCTTCTAGCTGGTCTTCTGGGGGAGGGGCCTGGTATGCTGATTCTCAGGTGTCTGCCTGGGCGGAGATGCTCCGCCCCTTGCCAGGTGCTGGGCTCAGTATGAGCTGTTTATCCTGGGGGGGCCTTTGTTCCCTAGACGCCCTGCCTCTCCCAGGCACAAAGTGAAACAAAGGGAAAAAAATGGTGGCAGCTAGATTTCTAGCTCTGGAGTGGACCTCCCTGTGAGTAACTAATTGCAGTCTCCCAGTCCACACTGGCCCAGATGCTCTTGGGGACAGGTGTGGGTGCACTGATCTGGACAGCTTGCCAGGTGCCCAGTGGTAGGAGAGTTTTTGCTTTCCTGTGCCCTCCCTGCTTCTGCCTGTCCCAGGGTGAAAGGAGGATAGCGGCTTTGTCCGCTTTGGCGCCCTCAGATCCAGGGCCTTGAGCTGCTGGACTCGTGCCCCTGGGGACTGCTTCTCCCAAAGGAAATGGAGGACAGCCACCTCCATCTGTTGCTGGGCTGTAGGGTAAAGCGTATTCCGGAGCTGACCAGCAGTCTTCTCCCAAATACTCCGGATGGCTGTGGCGCTCCAGCCCTTTACCAAGATCAGACTGTGATTTGCGGTGAGCTTTCCCCTGGGTGCCCCTCCTCTTATTTGACTCTGGGAATCTTTTTTTTTTTTTTTTTTTTTTTTTTAAGATTTTTAAAAGTGTATTTATTCAGAGAGAGAGAGGCAGAGGGAGAAGCAGGCTCCATGCAGGGAGCCTGACATGGGACTCGATCTCAGGCCTCCAGGATCACACCCCGGGCTGCAGGCAGCGCTAAACCACTGCGCCACCGGGGCTGCCCCACTGGGGGAATCTTGATGCTTCACTGCCCCTCCTGCGATTTTGCCCGATTTCCCTGCTAAGCACTTTTCTGTCAGGGAAAACTCAGGCACGGATTTTTAAAGTTCCCGCTTGTCCAGGGGTGGGCTTTCCTGCTCCAGAGGCTTTCACCACTCCACTTTAGCCTTGGTAGTCACGGTTCCCCTCCCCTACTTCATTTCTTTTTTATTTTATTTTTTTGCCGTCCTACATTGTTAGAAGCAAAAACTTTTCTCTGTAGCATTCCAGCTCTTCTGTCTTTCCATCTCAGGTCAAATTTGTAGGTGTTCAGGATGTTTTGAATGTTATCTAGGTAAGTTTGTGGACCAGATCAGTTGAGGACCCCTACTCTTCCTCCATCTTGCCAGTCCCCCGGTTGGGGATTTTAAAAAGCTATGTGTTTCAGTTTTTAGCCAGTATAATTATTCTTGCTAAGAAAGATGAGAGGATTAACATGTAGGAGTTTCTTCCTATTACTTTTGTTTCTTGATTTTTAAAAATTACACTATTTTTAATTTTCCAGGTTTATAACATTCACATTCAGTGATTTAAATATATTTCCCCATAGTTCTTTATTCTTGGTTCTACATTGAAATAGATCTAGTGCTCATCATTAGCCCTGTTCACATGTCTTCTGCATTCCTGAATTATTTATTTAAGGTCATCCCTCAGTTGTCTGGATTTCAATAGAAGTCATTGTTTCCAGAATGATTTATAAGTCTTGTATTGCTTGAGCATCATCCTGGACTGGGTATGGCATTCTCAAGATACACTTTCTTTCATTTAGAACCTTGTGGACATTATTCCATTGTCTGCTGAAATTGAATGATGCTGTGGAACTGTCTGAGGATAGCTAGAATTTTTTTTCTTCCTTGTGGGTAATTTATTCTTGTTCCTGGGTATGGGAGGAATTCTTTCTGTATGATCCCAGCTTAACTGGGATATATTCGGTATTAAGCATTCTTAATAAAATTTTCCCTTTAGAGCCAAAAAGTCATTATTCTTTTTATATCAGGACAATTTTTTGGTATTATGTCTGTAAGCACATCTTCTTAAATCTTTGTTGGATTAGCAGTTTAAGAAATCAAATATCCATATGTTGGGTACCTTTTGTCTTCCATAGCTGTCAACTTCTCTTGAACAGTTTTAAGATGTTTGTCATTTTAATTGTAATGTAAGACTTTTATTTCACTAATTCAGTTTACCACACAAAATCACTTCTTTGCTGTCCTGAAGTATTTAGTGTTCCAAAATAGTGTTGTTTTGGTTCTCAATTTGTTTCCTTAATTCTTTAGTCTCCGTTCAGAAAATCTCATTCTATTGTTTTCATTTTCTTGTTTGGAGCTCTTGTTTTATTGAGATTTATGTTCTTATTTGTTGCTGGTATGAAGTAGCACATAAGGGATTTCTTCCTTTCTTTTGAGTCATGTTTCCTTCTTGCTTCAGTTTTTGTTTTATATTTGCATGTTTTTCCTCCCTCCCTCCCTTCTTCCTTCCTTCCTTCTTCTTCTTTTTTTTTTTTTTTTCTTCAGTAAGTTTGCATAGTTTCTGTGACCTTTCTTTTCATCTTATGCTTGGGCAGCTCTGACCAGACATTCTATTTATAATTATATAGTGTGGTTGACTTCTTAACTCTCTTTCTACCCTATCTGAAACCAGATTGTTTCCTCTCCAAGCTATATTTCAAAGGCTAGGTAGTTTGTGTTCCATGCACTTATTTGTGGCCTGGGGGAATGGTGGAGGGAGGGAGAGAGATCCAGGGAAAAGTTGCTTTAGTCTACAAAGGCAAAAATGCTTTCTGTTACAATTGGCTGAGCCCTATTCTCTCTTCTAAATTATACCAGTATCCTGGATCAAGGTTCACTCCACTAGTGTGTGTGTGGGATATATTCCTATCTCCCCAGGGGTTGGGCCAGTGTTTAGGTTTAGAGCTTTTTCTAGGTGTTCCCTTTCTCTGTTCCTGGACTCTCCCTATTTCTTCCCAGCAGCCCTTTCTCCTATTTCTATATCAGAAGAGAAAAGGGTATGAATTGGGAGATTAAGTAAAACTTCTCTGAACTTTATTTACTTAAAGGGACAACCTCTATGGGATAAGGGTGGTTTGAGAGCCATGCCATGTTGTAATTTTTGTTTTGCCCCAGAATTTTGTGTTCCTTTCTTTAGTTGACATTTCATTAGTTTATCCTGTTGGTCTTTGATTGCTGTTGATGACTGTTTGGTTTTGTACTGGTTTAGCTGTTTTGCTCATTTTATTAGGTGTTGGGAATGGGGAATTTTGAGATGGAATTTCAAACACTATCTTAAACCTCTAGACTTGGAATTTCTGAAGTTGTGTTCAGACCACCAATTGCCCACAGGCCACATTTTGATTTTTAAAAATCCTCCCAGGCCCTTGTCCATATTCATTCAACTGATCATTGACTCAACAACATTTATGTTTAAGACACTGTGGTGATTATATTGTTTCTTTTTTTTAAAATTAATTAATTTATTTATGATAGACATAGAGATAGAGAGATAGAGAGAGAGAGAGAGAGAGAGAGGCAGAGGCACAGGAGGAGGGAGAAGCAGGCTCCATGCCAGGAGCCCCACGTGGGACTCGATCCCGGGACTCCAGGATCGCGCCCTGGGCCAAAGGCAGGTGCCAAACTGCTGAGCCACTCAGGGATCCCGATTATATTGTTTCTTTACTATTGCTTCCAAATCACATACTGTATATCTCCATATTACATTATCCAAACAGCTTAACTGAGTTGAGAACATTTTCATACCAAAAAGGAGAAGGAGGCAAAGGAGAAAAAAGAAAAAAGAAAAAAGGAAAATTTAAGCAACTTTTTTCAAGTTATTAGAAGCTATTTGATTTTTAAACACATTCTTTCAATTTTAAAAACTCTTCTGGCAATGTTCACTCTAGAACCAGCTCATGAACAGACATATGCACAAACAAACAAAGAAAAAACCCACCCCCAAAATCCTGGAGTTGTTTAAAACTTTGTCATCAGCCCTGCTATTTATTAGTCTTCCAACTTCCTGTTGAACCACTGTCTTAAATTTTTGCTATTTCCTGATACTTTTTTTATTTTTTAAACCACAACACTCATTACTTACCTCAATTTACATATGAAGGAACCAAGGCTTAGAAGGTGTGACTTTCCAACACTGCTGGTAAGGGTAAGGGGGAAGCAGATAAGAAATGGAGTTTGACACAATCCCTATCCTTGTTGTCCAAATAATACTGGCTCTTGCTATTTTGAAATATATGGGATGTTTTTACTTACAGGGAATAAAATTTAGAACTTGCTTAAGGTGAAAAACCATTACATATATAATTTTGCACATTTTTTTTACCCAAGTCTACATCATTAGCATTTTTAATTCTCCTCAATGTTCCAGATGTCATTTTTAGTGGCTATGTCATAATTTACAAGCAATAGTCTACTGTTGGACATTTAGTTTTTAGTTGTTATTTGCCTGTAAAAGCTGAGAAAGTAATCAACATATTTGTGACATGTAGCTTTTGCTTTTGTTGAGTTATTTCTCTGGTATAAGTTTCCAGGAATGAAATTATTAGAAATGTTTCATAATGCTGCTTTCCAAAGAGGCCATCCTGATTTATAATGGCACCTGTAATGAATGAGGTTCTAGATTCTCTCCAACTTGGCCTGCATTACATATTGTTTATTTTGTGAAATTTTGCCAAATTGAGTAGGTTTAAAATGATATGTCAAGGTTGCTTTAGCCTGAATTAAAATTTAACAGCATGGATTTTCCCCCCTATGCTTCTTTAAAAGACGATTTATACTGGCCCATACAAATTACCTATTTTACCTATCTATCTATTGGGTCTTGAAGTGTCTATATAAATCTGAATTACCTCAGGATTTGACATGTTTATTCTAAATATTTTCCCTGTTTTTTTTTTTCCACATTTAAATTTTTAAAACTTGAGGCACAATTTGCATATAGCAAAAATCCATCCTTTTTGGGGGTTTTGATAAAGGCACAGGGTTGTGTCACTACAACATTCAAGAAGAATTCCATTACCCCCCAGATCCCCTTGCACCCCTTTGTAGTGAACCCCTTTCCTCTCTCCCAGACCCTGGTGACCACCGATCTGTTTCCTGTCCCACAATTTTGCCTTTTCTAGAACATCTTATAAATGGAAATATGCTCTGTGTAGTCTTTTGAGTCTGGCTGCTCTCCTGTAAATGGGCTGTGTTCCTCCTCCTTGTGGAGCCCTGCTCCATTCTGTGGCTGGAGCAACTCGTTCACCCCTCTGTCTGCTTTAACTCTTCTGTTTAGTTTTGTGCCTTCTCCCTTTCTAAAATTTTTGACTTTTCAATACTTATCTGTCAGCCAGTCCTTTCCTTTGCAATCACTTCTGTTGAGATTTTGATTCAGCAATTTCTTTTGCAAATAGGAGAATTCTAGGAAGTATAATCCATATGTTTGTCCATTGTCCTTTCATAGAATGGCCACCAGTTGTCGATGCCTCAACTCCCACCACCGTGGGCAAATCCATGTTGGGTAAAGTGGCCACAATCCTGAGGCTCCCTTGCTGGCAGCTTTCAATTTCAGTGGAATTTTAATCGGTTAGTGGCAGACATGAAAATGCCAAAAATTACACATGTTCTCCTGGAGGCAAGAATAGATGCCTGACACAGCATGGATGCAGTGCACTGAGGTATGTGAAGAAGTGGGGTGGCATCTCACCTGATTGGGATACCTTGACATGCTGGGAGTAAACATTACTTTAAATTCAAGGAGATGGTTTGTTTTTTATATCAGTTGAACACTCAATAGACATTCTCCTTGGCAACTTCTTTTTTTTAAGTTTTATTTATTTATTTGAGAGAGAGAGCAAGCACAAGTGGTGGGTGGGTGGGTACAGGGGCAGAGGGAAAGAGAGTAGCAGACTCCCTGATGAGCAAGGAGCCCCATGCAGGGCTCGATCCCAGGACCCTGAGATCATGACCTGAGCTAAAGGCAGATGCTTAACTGACTGAGCCACAGGTGCCCCTCTCCTTGGCAACTTCTTAAAGCAGCTGATAGATTGTCTCCAGTTCTTTACCTGGGTCATTTTAGGAATCCGAGCTTTCTTGGAGATCCGTGGGCAAAGTAGAAAGCTTATGGGACCTGATTAGTGTGAGGATTCTTGTACCCTACGGAGAAGGGACCATGTGATAAAGAATCTGGGTTTTTTCCATATCTCTGGTCATGGCCAGAGATGCATGAAACATCCTCCTGTTCCTCTTGGCAGGAGACCTTGCTGAATAGGAACAGCCGTTCTGGACCCTGGGGATTAGTGCCTGTTGCCATAACTAGACTGTAACCTCCATGAGAGCAAGGGCCACGTTCGTTTTTGTTGCTCTTGTATCCTCAGAAAATAGCACTTGCTAAATGTTTTATTAAATGGCTGAATGGATGAATGGAGAACTAATACGCTGAAAACTTTTTGGTCCATTTCCTGAAGCTACAAAGGCATGCATCACAGAAATTCATTCGGGAAGCTGACCATGTTCCCCTGCTGGTGCAGTCGGAAATGAGTTAGGAAGGCAGACCTTGAGATGGAGCCAAAGGAGCCACTTAACAGGCTTTGGCTATAGCATCTGAGACTCTGAAGATTTTGATGAAAAGTGAACCCAAACCTGTGCTGTGGTGGCTCAAAAATGTCCAGATTCTCTATGAGGAACTAACTCTGCAGGCTAGAAAGGCAGGGCTCATCCTGATAGGGGATCTCTGCCAGTTTTGGGGGCGGGTGGAGGGAAGATTCAGAGGAATGGACATAAGACAGCTCCTTGGCACAAGAAGGTACCCAAAGTAGGCTATGATTTAAGTAAAATACATCTTCTGAACCTGTTTCCTGAGCCCTTATACCCTCTGTCCACATCCTTAGTCTTCCTTTCTTCCTTGTAAGATACCTTGTAGCCACCACCAGGGGATGCATCTTCAGTCAGCTGTGGAATATAGGAGTTGTCCTCATGGATTGTTAATCTCAGCCTAATCTGAGTGACACTAATTTAACAGAATGATCTCAAGCCCCAGTGGAATGCAAACTTGGTGACATGGGTCCCGTTGATAAGGATCACGGCATGTCCTTGGGTTGGCAGGTGCTGTGTGGAGGGAAACTTTATAAACCCAAACATCTTTGTGAATCCACTAATTTTTTATTTATTTGTGTGTTTGTTTTCAGTGGTCATACTCTGTAGACAAAACAAGTTGTTTGACTTTTTCTTTTTGTAACCATTTGCTTCAGAATTAGGTATGGAACAGAGTCCAAAACCCTGTATCCCAGTAGACACTGCTAATTTCCAACATGGAGAAGTTTGATAGAGACAGATGCTATGCAGGGACTCTGAAAAACAGCCAGAAATGACAGAAATGCAAACTGCATTCACCTCCCCACTGTTCAGCTCCAGCTGGATGTCCCATGGAAACTTGGAGCTTCCTATGCAAAAACTGAACACATCCCATCCCCTGGTGTCCTCTTTTAGCGATAAATCCACAAATGTATCTACTTGTTAACGTGGATACTCGGTAGTCATTTTCAACTTCCATCTTTCCTTCACCCCCATATCCAGTCACCCACCAAGTCCTGATGATTCTACTTCCTAAATGTCTCCATAGTCTTTGAACTCTTCCTCTTCTTCACCATCCTCTAGCATCTCCAGCCAGGGTTACTTGAGAAGAACCTCCTGACCAGTCTCCCTACCTTCATTATCGGCTCTCCTTAAATCTGAGCGTACAAGGGGCCTATACAGATATTTTGCATTCTCCTAGGATAAAGGATAAAGATCCTTCATGATCTCACCTTTGTGAGGTAGTCTGGCTCTATGCCCTTCCTTGCAATCCAGACTCTGGCCATACAAAATTCTCTCAGTTCCTGCAATTTGTAGGCCACTCTCTACATGTAGGCCACTCCCCTCCATCCTGATGCCTGGCACCTTATTTCTGCTGTCTGCTCATTCATTAAGCCTACTTAGACATCTCTCCCTGGTGCCCCAATGTGGCAGAGCGGGGGGGGGGGGGGCTTCCCATGCATCCTTCTAGTGCCCTTTATTTTCCTCACCATGGCAAGCATCAGGCTGTGTCATAGTTGCCCGTTCATCATTGTAGTTTCGTTACCTATGACAGAGCCTGGCACATAGTAGGTGCTTAATAAGTATTTGTACAATGAATGAACAAAAACAAGAGAGACATTGGCTTGGCACAGAATGAGCATATTAAGACCTAGTAGGTGGGGCAGTTGGGTGTGCAATCAGTTGGGCATCCACCTCTTGGTTTCGGCTCAGGTTATGATTTCAGGGTCATGAGATCAAGCCCTGCATCAGGCTATGTGCTCAGTGCAGTCTGCTTGAGACTCTTTCTCTCCCTCTGCCCTTGCCCCCTGTCCTGCCCCACTATGCTCTCTTTCTCTTTCTAAAATAAATAAATCTTTTTTTAAAAAGACCTAATAGGCTACCAGGATATATTAATGAGAAATTTTGGCTTTGTGGGTAATGATAGGATTATTTCTAATTTCTTTCTTCCCTCTCTTTCCATTCTTTTACTACTCCTTCTTTTGACTATACATTTTCTAAAATTTCTACAGTCAACATGTATTTCTTTTCTGGTAGTATAAGAAAAAAAATGATTCACTCATTTTATTGCCTCCCAAAATGAATTTTGCACTCTAGATTTTGAATTTTGCATCAATAGAGGAGACACTGAACCCTGGGTGCTGCTCCTTGAAGGCCAGTAGCAACCCTTTACTCTGGATGCATTTTTCCCATTTAGCTACATTTCAGCATTTCAAGGATTTTCACCCAATTAAGATAAATGTACTTGGATGAAATGGCTTTTTTTTTTCAAAAAGTCTTTAAAATGCTAAAATAAGCAAAATAGCAAAGGACATTTAAAAGGAAGCGAAAACATTGAAGGGATGAAATGCTACGTATCATGGAAAAAGGAATTACTCTTGACACATGATTGTTATAAATATAAAATTAAGGTGGACACGTCCTCGGACGAATGAGCAGAATGGGCTCAAGAATGGAAACAGGGAAATGACTCCCTGGCGTATGCGCCATGCAGGACCATCTAGGTGACTGTACCACGTTCTGTTTATTCTATGTGGTCCTTCACTGTGGGGCCCCACCCATCCTACCTGCGGGTAGGTGGCCCTTGATTAAGGGAAACCATTCTTTCCAGGTCAGTCACCTAGGTGCCAGGGATTCCTTGGATAGGAAAAGGGGGCTGGAAGTTTTATCAGGTAGGGGAGAAGGAAGGGTCTTGTTCTTTGGATCTAAACTTCAGGGAATCAAAATGTCTAGGAAAGTGCTTCTTTTCTGCATCTGCCTCCCAGCTGGTTCCTTCTCCCTATATCCATTTGTTCCAGTTACCCAGCACTACACAGTGCATTCTCCACAACAGAGTGGTGTTAGACAAACAATATTTGCATTTGTGGATTCTGTGTGGGAAAAATTCAAACAAGACACAGTGGGGACAGCTTGTCTATCCACCAGTGTTTGGGGCCTCAGCTGGGACAGCTGCACAAGGCTGGTGGCTGGAGTCATCTGAAGGCTTTTTGACTCATCTGTCTCGTGGTTGATGTCAGCTATTGGCTGGCGGCCTCAGTTTCTCTCAATATCACTTCTCTCCCTGTGAGCTTCCACCTGGGCTTTGGTCATCCTTATAAGCAAGAGGAGGGCTTCCACCAGAGCAAGTGTCTCAAGAGGGACGAGCTGGGCGGAAGCTGTATCCTTTGGATGACCTGTCTTTCAGAGTCACACGGTACCTCCTCTACTGGGGAGAAGAATCCCAGCTCCTGTCCTGACTCAGGGGTGGGAACTGGGACCCTACCTCTCATGTGGCCAAGTCATGCTGGAAGAGCATGTGGCATAGAAGATCTTGTTGTGGTCATTTTGCGACTACCTTGCTCCAAGACCTTCAGGAGCATACATTAGAAGCCTAGGATAAAGGTTACTCTCCCTGTATATAGACTCTCCCTCTCCCCACTGCCCAGTGAGCAGTCCCTCAGACCTACTTTCTGGTTCTCTAACATACCAAGATCCTGATCCACTCAGGGCTTTCACACAGGTTCTTCCCACATCTACAGTCTTCATTCCAGCTGTACAGGCTGGCTGCTTCTCTACAAGTCTTAGATTAAAGATTAACCCTCCCATGAGGTCTTCTTTCCTGGGCACCCTGAATCAGCTCAGATATTCTGTATCACTGTGTTCTCTTCGTTTCCTTTATTGGCGTAATTCCTTTGGGATTATGTATTGATTTCTTGGTTAAGTACCAGATCTATGCCTATTTTATTTTTATCCCCATTGTCTAGCACAGTGCTTGGCACATGGTATTCACCAATGGAGATGCGTTAAAGGAATAGATGCTACATGGTGTCCACCTCAGAGAGGCTGGCTAGGAGCTGGAACCTAGGGTTGGCGTAGATCCCCAGGTGATCGTATTTCCAGTTAAGTCCCTATGTTTAGATCCCCTTTGCTCTTCCCTGGTATTTGCAAACCTTCATAAACATACTTCATTCAGCCTTGACCCCGATGAGCTAAGGTTCCTCATTATTAAGGCCAAGAAGAGCGTTAAATGGGAAGCAGCGCCCCCTAGTGGCCAGAATGCTGGTGGCGGTGCCGGATCCCCATGGGAAGGCAGGGGTCTGGGCTCAAGAGCTGAGATCCAGCTGCCCCTACCCACATGGAGATTCATTGAGATTCGTTTCCCCATTCTATCCTTGGGGAATCTGGGTTTTATCGATATTAGTGAAGGTCACTTTTGACTACAATTGGAAAGACCCCATCACATAAGTGTGCTTACCAAGGGCTGCTGTGTCATGTGTGAAACGTCACAATTATTTAAAATGTGACTCTTAGTAGCTGTCACTAGGCGAACTGACTTACGGCAGCTGTGACTTACCTTTGGCTTATAGCTTCCATTAATAAAAAACCACATAATTACGCCCTGACCTCACTGCTAATCCTCTTCTGTTTGCACACTCCGTCCTCTTTGCTGATCTTCAAACCCATGCAGAATGCCCCATCTCAGGGCCTTTGTGTTTGCTGTTCTCTCTGCCTCAGGTACTCTTGCCCCAGAGTACATGGCCCACACCTCATCTCCTCAAATCTTTGTTCAAAGAACATCTTCTCCACAAGGCCTTCTCTGACCATCCTATTAACAGTTGCAAACTTCCTGCTAAGGTGGGCCCCATCTCTTCTCCAAAAAACTTAGCTCCTTTTCATGTCCTGTAATAATGCTAATGGCCTGACTGTTTCCACCAGACTTAAGCTCTAGGAGGGGCAGGAATTTTTGTTTCCTTTCTTCGCCGATGATCTCCCAGCTCCTAGCACAGAGCCTCGAACATAATTGTTCAATGAATGATTTAACATACTTGTTAAATGAATGATTAAACAACTCTGTTAATAACCATTCTTTATGCTGGGCATTTTACAAACCATTTTAATGATTCACTCCAGCAACCTATTAGATTTTTTTTTTTTTTTTTTTTTGGTCTCTGTTTCATTGAAGAAGAAGCAGGCTCAGGGAGGTCAAGTCATTTGCTTGGGGGAACACAGATACTACTTGGCTGAATTTGGAGTAGAATTGAAATGTGTCTAACTTCAAGGTCAATGCTCTGTTCTGTCCCTTATCGATGCAGACACCCAACCCTGCTCCGTGGTGGTGTGAGGAAGGGCAGGGTCCAACAAGAGCAGGCATATAGTTCTAGGGTCAGAAACTATGATCTGGGCAGGAAGTGTCAGGGATGTGGGTTGTTCTCCACATCATTCTACAGAGGCTGCAGGCCGGAGGAAATGGCTGTGAATTTCAGGATAGTCCTATCTGTAGCAGCCTGACCTGAAGGCCCTGGAGAGATGTATTCCACCTTGATTACACGTTGGTCAAACTTCCCAAAGAAACCATGGTTCTGAAAGAGTGGAATTTAGGGAGTTCTGTGTCTCACATCGATAATCATGACTATAAATGGTTATGGACTATATGATGATAAATATGGGGAGTCTTTTTAAATACAAGACCTTTTTCCTTAACACAAGACATTTTAAACTAAGTGCCTGCCATGTGACTGCCCTGTCAC
Organism: Canis lupus familiaris; assembly: GCF_011100685.1. Lineage (NCBI taxonomy): Eukaryota > Metazoa > Chordata > Mammalia > Carnivora > Canidae > Canis > Canis lupus. Next base: position 71,441,967 of record NC_049226.1, read on the forward strand.
ATGTGACTGCAGGGATTCAAAGGAAGAGGCTGAAGGAGTCTGGTCTAGTACTGTGAGGTTCCCTCTCATAGCTTGGAGATAAGCTGGACTGAGAGATCTGAGTTCTGAATGGGGCTCTTCAGGGACCCTAAACCTGAGCAAGGGAGTTTGATGGTATAAATCCACAGTCCTCAAAGTGTGGTCCTTGGACCAGCAGTGTCAACATCGTCTGGAACCCTTTAGAAATGCAGACTCTTCCCTCTTCCCTATCCAGTGCTGATCTGGAGTCCAGCAGCCTGGTTTTAACAAGCCTTCCAGGTGGTTCTGAAGTTTGAGAATCACTGGTGCATACCTTAATCCAAAATAGAGCCTCAGTGACTCTCTGGTTCCTTCAGTAATATTTGTCCTCATGCCCCACCAGGTGTGCTGTGGGATCTAGAGTCAAAGGTGGGTTTGAATGCCACTTTGAATGCAAGGGTAGTTAATTTCTCTGGGCCTCAGTTTCTTTCTCATTAAAATGAGGATAAGGAACACCTGCTTTATAGGGTGATTATATACATATATGAAAGGAGACAATGTGTATGAAGTTCCTGGCATATAGTGTGTATTTAGTACCTTTCTTTGGTATTTGCCTCCTGCCTCCCTCCTCCATTAGCTGGATGTTTTTGGTTATGAGCAATAAAAAGCAGTTCACAGTAGCTTAAGGAAAAAAGAAATGCTTGATGGGTTCAAGGAAGTCTTTGAATAATACTTGCTGCTTCTAGTTTCTCTCATCCCACTTATTTTGAACCCACTCTCATCAGGGTTTTGTACCTCTGCTCCTCCACTGAAAGTGCACTTCAGGTTTCCAGGGGTGACCTTGAGGCTAAATCCAATGGCCTTTTCTGAGACCTTATCTGATAGTACTGAACACAGTTGGTCATGTTCTCCTTGATGTGCTTTCTTCTCTGGCATTGGGGACAACCTCCTCCCCTGATCCTCCTCCCATTGCTGGGTGGTCAGTCTTCTGTGCTGAGTAACCATAATTCTTTAGCTATCTAAAGGCTCACAGCCTGCAGAGCTTGGGCCTTGGGCCTCTTCTCCTTTCTACCCATACTCTCTTCCTAGGTGATCTCATCCAACTTCATAGTTCTGATGCTAACCATATGCTGCTGCTGCCTTGCCAATTTATATCCTTAGCCTGGACCTCTGCCCTGGATTCTACTCTGGAATATTCACCTGCCTTTGCAGTGTCTTTACTTAGATGTCTGAGAGGTTTCTCAAACGCTGACATGTCCAAACAGAGCTTCCGATAGCCCCCATTCCCCGCCTACCACCAAATCCTCCTCTGCCACAATTTTCCCATCTCTACTTTAATTGTCAGACCAGTGTCATGTGCTTACTTCTGGAAACGGGTAGTGGGTTAGGAGTGGTGGAGGTTATCCTCTCCCAAGTCAATGGATTGAGAATCAGAAAAAGCATGTCCTTCCAAAGGAAAATTGAGGTTGCTGTTACCACAAGAGAGTGAATGGCTGCTGAGAAAACAAAACCACAACTGCACTCTTCCCTCTAATTTTAGAATTATTTGAGATATCTGACAGGTGGAAGTCTCAGGAAGCAGAGAACAGCTTGCAGCATGGCACAGAAGCTGTGGCACTTGGTTTGGGAGTCTGAAAACAGTGCCTTGTCTAGGAGTATGATGAAAAGAAAATCCACAGGCCACCTCAAACCAACATCTCCTGCCTCTTGCATGGGAAGTGGGCCATCAAAGCCTGAGGCAGCTCCCAGCTTCACAGACTCATGACTCACACTCAGAAACTTCTAGGATGATAAAAGCTGGTGTATTAGTTATCTACTGCCATGTAACAAATCACCACAACTTAGTGGCATAAAACAACATGGCTGTGTTCTCTCAGTTTCTGTGGATCTGGAGTCTAGGCACTGCGGGAGCCCAGATTTGGACCTAAGCAGTTTTGTTCTTAACAAAGGTCATGTCTATTCATATTTTCTGAATTTTAAAGGAATCTATGACCACCCCCCCCGCACACACACACACACACACACAAAGTTAAGAATCACTGGACCAGTTTACTACTGGCATCCCATGTTTGTAGGACTCTTTCTGATGCAAATGATAAATGCCCAGTTCAGTTTAGCTTAAGCCCAAAAGATAATTCACTAGGTATTGTAACTGGGAAGGTTGGGTGTTTCAGGCATGGTTGGATCTAGAGGTTCAAGAGATATTTCAGAATATCATTCTCTCTTTCTCTCTCTCTCTCATCAACTTGGCCTGTCTTTGAATATTGGCTTAATTATGCAGTTAGGCAACCCATTGAGAGCCCATGGCTTATCCTCCAGCTGACAACCTCAGCAGGGGAGGGAGTTCCCTTTCCAGTGGCCAGATACTAATTCAGGAAAGATTCTTGTTTGGCCCCTGGATCTCAAGTCCATTCATGGGCCAATCCCTGTTCTTAGAAGATAGGTTAGTGTATTAGATTCCCATTGCTGTTGTAACAAATTATCACAAACTTGGTGGCTTAAAACAACACAAACTTATTATCTTATGGTTCTGTATTTTAAAAGTCTGATGCAGGTCCCACTGGGCTAAAATCAAGGGGTTGGCAGGCTTGTATTCCTCCTGAAGGTACTAGTGGGGAATCTGTTTCCAGCTTCTTCCAGCTTCTAGAGGCTGCACACATTCCTTGGCTTGGGGCCCCCTTTCATCTTCAAAGCCAGCAAGGAAGCATCTTTCTGACACTGCTTCCATCCTCACATCTCTTTCTCCAATTGTCTCCCTCTGCCATTTTTAAGAACACATGTGATTACATTGAGCCTACATAGCTAATACAAGTTACTGTCCTTTGCTGAAGGTTAGCTAATTAGCATCCCTAATACCGTCTGCAATCTTTATTCCTCCTTGCCATGTGAGGTCACATCTTCACAGGTTCTGGGGATTAGGATGTGGCTCCTTTGGGAAGCCATTATTCTGCCCATCATGGGTAGGAAAGATAGTTTGTCAACCTGGTTCACATGGGACGTGGGGCAGGGTGCCATGACGGACAAACCCACAAGTCCTCCTCATGGGCTGGGGACAGGTTTCTCAAAGAAACAGTGAGTGGCATGAGAGAAGAGGACATGCCTACTTCATGTTCCTTCTGAGGGTATAGGCAAGCTCTAGCAAGCATCTGTTTGCTGAATAGGACTCTCATATGCCCCCTTGAAGCTGCTTTATGTTAAAAGACTTGTGATTCCAAAGTGGAAGTGCCCCATTGTGATGGTTAATTTTACAAGTCATCTACTTCTCTGAAGAGCCCTGACTAATGTGCACCCATGGAAAGAGAGTCAGGAACCCTGCCTCTGTCCCTTGCTGAAACAATGTTGAAGGTTCAGTCAAATGTGGGAATTCTTGAATCCTCAGGCCTCACCTGGATGAAGTTGGAGAGACACCATCCTAGAGGAAGGAGTCAGTATGACAAACTTCTGACAGGCTTTCTCTTAGAGGGCAGCACATTCTCCAGTTGGAGGTAATTCTCACCTGTAACAAAAGAGAGCAATGGGTCAGAATCTATCACAGCAGCACCTTTTCTCTGTCACCTGCAAGAGGCGAACAAGATGGTGCAGATGTTGGCTGGGAGTCCAGTGTTCCCTGGTGCTTTGCATAAGAGACAGACACTCCTTCTACCCCCAGAGTTCTTCTGTGGTCTGCTCTGCATTGGAGGGGAGAGGCATGCTTCCAGCTCCAAGCACATCTGTGTCCCCAGCCTCATTTGTCCTGGGTGGGCACCCACCCAAGAGTCTTAGGGTTCATGACACAGCTTAGATGTGGAGACAGAGGTGACAGGGGACTCCAGGCCAGGACACTGTCAGAGCACAGGTAGACAGACATTGCCTGCAATGGACTGAATGTGTCCCCCCACATTCCTATGTTGGAATCCTCATTCCAATGTGATGGCATTTGCAGGTGGGGTCTTTGGGAGGTAATTAGGTCATGAGGGTAGAGTCCTCATGAATGGGATTGGTACCTTTGGAAGAAGAGGCCAGAGAGCTAGGTAGTTTTCTTTCTATTGTGTGAGGATCCAAGAAGATGATCATCTGTGATCCAGGAAGCAGGTCCTCACCAGCCACAGAATCTGCTGGCACTTTGATCTTGGACTTCTCAGCCTCCAGACTGTGAGAAATAACTTGTTTATTGTTTAAGTCTGTGGTATTTGTTACAGTAGATTAAGACAATGTCCTTGATAGTCTTCCAAGGCCCAGAAGAAGGCAAGAGACTGATTTATTGCTAATTGGCCTAGGGCAACTTCAGCTCCCTGTTTCTGAAGTTTGGAGTTGGTTAGAGTCCGAAACTTAGAGGTTATATATATAGATAACTGTATTAGGATTTTTTCCCCTTTATTTGTCTAAACCCTGGAGGAAGAATAACCATGGAAATTAGAAGGAAGCATGGAATATTTCTTTCTGAGAGGCTGAAAACAAGTACCAAAGTCCACTTGAGTTATTTATAGAGAGAAAAGTTTGGAGAGAGCTCTTAAAAAAAAGTGGTAGATGGAATATTACCTTCAAAATGAACATGTCTTCAAGCCTGAGAACATTCTCAAGCTTTTGGGTGGCTCACAAAGAGAAACTGTATCTGGTAAATCTTGGGAAAACAAAAATAAGCTAATAAGGTTGAAAGCAATGAAAGGCTAGTTAGAAAGGTATCTAACCAACTTGGCCATAGGTCTTTGCATACCCTGAAATCCTGTTCTGAAGATTTCCATTCTGTTTATCTTACTTGAGGTTTTTGTTTGATAAAAATTTAATTTATAATTGTCCTTTTAATTCTTCATTTCTCCTCTCACCCTAACACCCCCTGTAAATTGGCTATTGTTGCCAAATGGGTCATTTGAGTTGGACACAGGAATTAATTCAGTTAAATGAATGTCCAGTTAACGTAGTGAAGCTTTGTCTTATCGGGCATATAGCACTCACTTCAAAGAAGGGTAGTGGATATAATCTATAGGATTACAAACTATTTTGCTTGCTTTGTTTTGTTGATTTATTTTTCTTTATTTAATGGAATGGAACATTTAGTGTAAAAGTGTCCTGGACAGTGAAGCCTTATCAGTAGATTATTTATTTATTTAAAATATTTATTTATTTGAGGGAGAGAGAGAGAGACAAAGCAGGGTGAGGGGCAGAAGAAGCAGACTTCCTGTTGATCAAGGAGCCTGATGTGGGGCTCCATCCTGGGACTCTGGGATCATGACCTGAGCCAAAGATAGACACTTAACCAACTGAGCCACCAGGCATCCCTTGGTAAGTTGTTTAAACCAGGATTTCCTAAGTGCCACATATCCATTACTGGGTAACTTGGTAATCCAGATGCCTGGATTTTACTCCTAGAGATTCTAATTTAGTGGCTCATGCATGAGGTCCGGAGATCTATGTTTTAAAAACCTTCCTTCACTATTATTTATATTCCCCAAATGAATGAGAACATACAATGTTTGTCCTTCTCCGATTGACTTACTTCACTCAGCATAAATAATAGTGAAAGGGAATATAAGGGAAGGGAGAAGAAATGTGTGGGAAATATCAGAAAGGGAGACAGAACATAAAGACTCCTAACTCGGGATCCCTGGGTGGCGCAGCGGTTTGGCGCTTGCCTTTGGCCCAGGGCGCGATCCTGGAGACCTAGGATCGAGTCCCATGTCGGGCTCCCGGTGCATGGAGCCTGCTTCTCCCTCTGCCTGCGTCTCTGCCTCTCTCTCTCTCTCTCCTCTCTGTGCATTCTCATGAATAAATAAATAAAAATCTTTATATATATAAAAAAAAAGACTCCTAACTCTGGGAAACGAACTAGGGGTGGTGGAAGGGGAGGAGGGCGTGGAATGGGGGTGAATGGGTGACGGGCACTGAGGGGGGCACTTGACGGGATGAGCACTGGGTGTTATTCTGTATGTTGGTAAATTGAACACCAATAAAAAATAAATTTATTAAAAAAAATAAAGCTAATCTAAGACAAAAAAATATAAATAAATAAATAAAAACCTTCCTTCAGGTGAATTGACCATCCACTATCATCTGGGCAGCTTGTCAGCCTGAGAGCAGTGCATATAACACCAAGGGAAGAGAAGCCAGGAGGGATCCACAGAGTCCTGGGGTTTAACCTCATAGAACTACATCCATAAAATGTCAGGAATGTCCCAGATGGAAATTAGCAACATGGGACAGGGAACAGTGGCAGGAAGAGGAGTTCCATCCGGCAGGTGGTGAGGACCCTGGATTGTCCAGGTTGGAGATGACCAAGGGGCAGGTGCAGATAGGACTCTAAGCTACCAGAGTCTTGAGCTCACAGATGATGACATATGATGAAGTGAGAGGCAGGATGGATCAGTCCATCAGGGAGGGGCCCAGATGTGCAAGGAACAGAAGATACGGGTGAAGTTTCATATCTCAGACTCCAGAGATAGAGCAGAAGTCAACAGGGGAAGCCAGAGACTAGGTCTGCGAAATACAATGTCCTGAATGACCTTCAGAGGGGAACTTCCAGAGCTTTCAGGGAGGAGAAGAAACCCGGTTCAGAGACATAGTGTGCATATGCATGCAGATCACTTGTTTAGGAAGGTTGGTGGGGTAAGGAAGGAAGCAATACTATGGTATTTTTAGGTGGTTGAAAGGTCATTTTAAGTTTGGGGAAATGTGAGTAGTTTGTAGGCAGAGAAGGAGAGGAAGGTATTACTGACATGGAGGGAAAAAAGAAGGAAGTAGCCAAGAGCCAAGGAATACCAGTGGCCTCTGGATTTGGAAGAAGCAAGGAATGGATTCTCCCCCAGGAGCCTCCAGAAGGAGCAAGACCTGGTGACTCTTTGATTCTAGCCCCATGAGACTCCTTGTGGACATCTGACCTCCAGAACTGTAAAAGAACAGGTCAGTGTTGTTTTGAGCCAGGAATTTTGTGGTCATTTGGTAGAGCAGCAATAAGGACTAATTCAGAAAGGGAGCCCCAGTGATGCATTCTATAGAAGTCAGCTTCCGGACACAGGACAGAGAGGGTGAGGAATGGAACAGAAAGGACAAATGGCATAAGAAAAGATGTCAACATCTAGAAATCATATTTTTCTGGAAAGCTACATTCCCTGTGCTGAAGGATATTGTGAAGAGCAGAGGATGACTGGGTGAGGAAGATATAAGGGATAGGAGGGAAACTGAGTGGGGAAAAAGTAGAAAGGAAGACAAACCATGAGAGACTCCTAACTCTGGGAAGCAAACAAAGGGTACAGAAGGAAAGTGGGTGGGGGGATGGGGTAACTGGGTGATGGGCACTAAGGAGGGCACATGATAAGATGAGCACTAGGTGTTATACTATATGTTGGCAAATTGAATTTGAATAAAATATATAAAAAAATAAAGTGTAAGGGGAATACCAGCACACATTGCTAAGTGAATGTACTTGATTTTGAGTGTAGTAAGATGAGGGGGGGCCAAAATTGAAGTGAGAGGCCAAGACAAGGCTGGTTGGGGAACCCCCAAACCCATGCCATCTGTAGGGAATTCCCAGCATCACTCCTCCACAGTAGTCTCTGATTTCTCTTTGGGTTTAATCTTTTTCCCCATTCTTAGTCCAGGTATTTGGGGGCCCATCTCCCTTCTACAGTGATAGGCATGCAATCTAGGACCACTCAAACAGCATAGCTCTGACCTTCTGGCCAACTGAAGGGTTGAGGATAAGCATGTGACTCAGGTTGGGCAATCAGAGTGAAGTCCAGGACTTGCCCAGGAGTTACCTGGAAGGGCATTTCTCTCTTTTCTGCTGGGCTTGAACCCAGGAGGGCATGAAAGCAAAGTGTGTCTGAGTTGTAGCCAATTCAGCAGAAGTATAAGACAGAGAGACACTGGCGACATTGTTCAAATCCCAGAATCCAGGCACACCTCAGTCTGCTATAACTCTGGTCTTTTTTGTGTCAATGAATTTTCCTTTTTGCCTAACTGTTTGTAGGCATCTCCAATTGAAATGCTGCCCTTCTGACACCAAGCCTATGCTTGGGACAAACCCCACCCTTCACTTGGCCTTTTGATCCCATTGTGCATTGAACATTTGCTCCCCTGTGGCTTCAACACCTGTGTAATCTATCAAAGAGGACTGTAGACAGGTCATTGATGATAGGTTTTCTGAGTGGTGAGAACTGTCCCCAAAATAGGATACTTTGTGCTGTTCTTGAAATGGTTTCACTGTCAAGTCACAAAGGAGGTTTTTGTCCCCTACATATGTAGGTATGTAACATCACAACAAAGGCCCAAGAAGCAATTTCCCTTTTTTGGGATGAGTAAATATAGAACTAGCCGTTGCCAGAAACCAATGTGCTAGATAAATGTACTCTCATAAGAGAACAATTTTTCTTATAAATGTACCAACTGAACCAGCATTTTTTTAGTCCTTTACCCTTTGCAAAATATCATCTGCCTGAATCAACTCAGATCAAGACCACCCCAAGAGGAGGGTATTACAATCCCCATTTTATGGATCTGGAAATTGAAGCTTAAGAGGTTAAAACAGGTCACCCCAGTTCTCTAGTGAATGAGGGTCAAAGATGGAATTGGAATCCAGGTCTCTGGGATTCCACAATCCTATTTAATTAACACCACACTGAGCTGGCTGAGTGAGAAAGTTCATGGCAATGTCAGGTGTATCTGAGCTTGGAGTCTATGTCATACTCTGCTGCCAGGACAAACTCTATGGCTTCCTCAGACCATTAAATAAAGGTCATAGAAAAATAAGAATGTACTTAGAGTTCAGAGCTTACTAAGTTGGTCTTCCTCTCTGATCTTTCACCAAGTCCTGTTGATTTTGCTTCTCAAACAGATCTACGTATTTCTGGCCATCTGCAACCCCCCAGCTTCATTTGCCTGGATGACAGCTGTTGTCACAGGCCTCTTTGTTTCCACTCAACTCCAACTCCAGCCCATTCTCCAAAGTGCACAGGAGTGAAAGAAACAGAAGTCAAGTTATATCCCTTCTCTACTTGAGACCTTTGAGGGTTCCATCTTTTCTTAGGATGAAAATCAAACATCTCATGAAGGCTTAGGCTTTTCTGCATGGCCTGGACCCCTCTGACCCCACAGCTCCATAACTCACATCTGCCCTCCCCATCTCTGGGGTCCAGCCACACTGGCGCTCTCCCAGCTCCCAGTGTCATGATCCCTTTGGTCCCGGAGCTTGTTCCTACTCCTGGGATACTCTAACCATGCCACTCCCTTATCTCCCACATACAACCCCTTCCACCTAGTTTATCCTACCCACCCTTACCTCTCAGCCTTCTGTATTGTTTTCGGGGGTCCCCAGTTACTGGTCCCAATAGCAACCTTTTCATCTCTTTTCTTTGTAGCACTTACCCCAGTTTATAATGATATGTTTACTTACTCTCATCTCAGCTAGACTCTAAGCTCCATGAGGATAGGGAATATGTTTGTTGATTGCTTCTAATGGGCACTGGTTGCCTGCTTTTTCCACTTCCCATTCACTTCCTAAGAGCATCCATGCTTTCTCTCATAACAAATATGAGCTTTGAGGGGGACTGACAGTGTAATCTCATTCTCGCTGTAATGACTGTTATCTGACAGAGTAATGAAGCCCTGAGATAGTCCACACGTGTCTTTACCTGGCCACAGTTGGTTTGTCTTTTCCATGGGCAACTTTGGGCCATTCTAGGATGATTGAGGGAATATTTTCTTATCTGTCTACAGCCCTCTTGCTACCATGAAGGGCATGAGGATGATAGAAAGCTGACATTCAGAAGAAAGGAGAGCTGTGAGCATTGCAGAGAAACCAAGGCAGAGGGGATTCTTACCCTCTAATGAGGTTACATTAAAGATAATGTCCCAATTCAAAGGTTTCTTCAGTTAGTTTGGGTCATTTCCAGGGTGGAAATGTTTCTCATAGGTGCTGGCACAAATAATTATTGTTCATTCTCTGGTGGCCTCCTTATGCAACCCTTGTCTACCTTTATTGATAGAGTCCTGGTAGGAGATTCTCCACTCTTTTTTGCATCTACAACTTTGCAATGGCTTCATTATAGGTGGAGTGTATTCCCTCAATCTTTGACCATCTGGCTTGTGTTGTTCAATGATATATGTGTGGAAGTGACCTTAAGAGGGCTTACACATTTCTACTTGTACTCTTGTTCCTCTGCCATTGCCATGAGAGGAATGTGTCCTGGCTAGCCAAGTAGTACAAGGCAGAGGAGAACTATATGAAGCTGAGGTGCCACAGTGGATCCCAGCCTAGATCAGATAAAGTCCACCTGACTTCTAGACACATGAATAATAATTAGTGATTACTGTTTTAAGATAATAAATATTTGGGAGTGTGGAGATGCTTTGTTATGCAGAAGAGCTAACCAATACAATTTTCCATGAAAACACTGATCCACTAGACATATAGCTATTTCTGCTGCTGCCCTGTGGTCTGTGGCCAACTGTGTATGTGACTATCTTTTTCTCACCTCCCCCAAACTCTACCACATTATTTGTACAGACCTCCCAGTAGGATGGTTTATGCGTAACTTACCAATCTCTTCTGAATTCAACTCCTTCAACTTTTGGCCATCACCCCTTCTTCTGTGAGGCTCAAAACAACTCCTAAGGTTGGGTAGAGAGACTGTACTCATGTCATACCCTCCATCAGCTTGCTTTCACCAGTCCCTAAACTCTAAATCTCATCGTCTGCTTTCATAAAAAATAAAATAAATAAAATAAATGAAAACATTCTTGCATTGAGAGGCCTGCAAACTCAAGCAAACACTTGCCTTTAGACACCAGTAGCCTATTTAATTTGGCAAACTGCCAGTTTCTATGTGCCAGTGTTGATCTCCAAGAAGCAGACATTAAGATGGGATCAGACAAGTGGAAGATTTATTGGGGGATGGCCTGTGAAAGGCATGATAAGGGAGAGGAAGCAGGAAGAGGCAGGACAAGACTTCAGATTTAATCCATGCCTGACACCTGCGAAAGGAGAGTAGGAAGGAAAGAGAACAGGGCAAGAAAAGCCTCAGATCACAGCACAGATATAAGAACATTTAGGTCAGGCTGACAATGAGGAGTCCTCAAGCTAAAGTCACTCCTTAGAGGAGTCCCATGCTCTGAGGGATGGGCTGACGTCGTAGTGTGCTGTTCTCAATCATTGAGTGGAGTAGCCTAAGAGAAGCATAAGCCTCAGCATGAATGTGATGCAGCCAGACAGGTGGCAGCTGGGGCTGTCCATCAACTGTGTTCCCATAGTGGGGGAGATCTGAGCCATCTATTTTCATGGCTACCATGCTCTGAATCTCAGATTGGCCTTCACATGCTATGTCCTGGATAGAGAAATGTATTCAAATAAAGTATTGAGAGAATAGGAGGTGAGGGACGGGGAAGAAATCAGATCTCTCCAAGGAGAGAATCTGGCCTTTTTAGAATGTATTCTTATGGAACAGACATGTAGACTAGTTGTCTCAGAGACAGGCACCTAAGACAAGGCAGGCACTAACCAGATGGCTTTGGAACAGGTAGCAGGTCTTGTGGTTGTTCCATCAAAATGATATGGATTATCAAAAGGCACATGGTAGCAAGACAGGAGTATGAGAATCATTTCTGCACTTTCTCCTTCAAAGCAAAGGAGGAGGGAACACAAAATCTTCAGGACCTGCCTCTACAGACAGACTTGAGGCACAGGAGAGAAGGTTTAGGGGTCACGGTGGTCATTTACTTAACAAATACTGATTTCACACTTATGTTCAGAACTGTACCCAGGGCTAGAGGAATGTTCCAGATAGCCTCCATTTGCCCCTTCTACCAGACCCACTCTCCAACCTCTTTCAGCGTGCTCTGGCCCTGGAAGCCTGACTTGTATGGGTAGCATCAGGCTCCAGTGCCCTCTGGTTACTAGTTGGGCCAAAAGGGTGTCCTAGCAGGAGATCAGGAGGCGAAGGAAGGGTGGGATCAGTTACTTCTTCCTCTGGCTTCCTCCCTGTGGTCACCTCACATCTCCATGACTGGCAATTACTGTTTCTCTCAAGGGGGCTGATTCGACACAACTCTCTCCTTTGTGGTTCCCCTAATGAGCCCTCCCTTCCTCCATTCAAGACGAAGGCAGTAAATCTGGGTTCCTGCCCCTACACCTACTCCTTTGTTTAAATAAACCCTCTTCCACTTCTCCAGTTCAGATGTGCCACCAGTGTGTTGTGAGGCTGTGTGATGCAGGAACAAGACAGACTTGGTCTGTCTTGGGCAACAGACATTAACTTGGTTTGCTCTGGCTGCCATAACAGAGTACCATAGACTGAGTGACTTAATACCAGAGACTTATTTCTCCCAGTTCTGAGGCTGGAAGTCCAAAATCAAGGTGCTGGCAGATTCAGTTCCCAGTGAGGACACTCTTCCTGCCACTTTCTCACTTTCTCTCTTACATGAGCTGTGGTCTCTCTTCCTCTTATGATAAGGACACTAATACCATCACAGGCATCCCACACTCATGACATCATCCAAACCTAATTATCTTCCAGAGACCCCCATCTCCAAACACCGTCACATTGGGGAATAGGGCTTCAACATGAATTTGGGGTGGGGGATACCATTTAGCCTATTGTAAGCATCAAACAAATTATTCCACAAACATTTTAAGTTATAATACAATAAAATCTACAATGGAAAAATGTTTAGTGCTCCCTATCTGGGGTCAGGTGGGCATCAGAAAGGGCTCTCCCGAGGAAGTGATGTGTTTCATGTGCTCAACTTTTTTTTCATGGGACATGAAAAGAAAGTTTCAAGCAGAGCAATAGCATACATGAAAGCCTGAGGTGGGAAGGATCTGAGGGTGTTTCATGAATTGAGAGAAGAAGGCTTGGCAGCAAAGGACAGCAGCCTAGTGATGGCAGTGAGGAGAATGGCTGAGAGGAGGCTCTAGAGGAGGGTGGGGATCATACGGGAACCACCCTCCAGAAGTAAGGAGTGTGCATGGGAAGAGAAGCTCAGCCTTGCAAATCCCTTTGTTCTGACCCCTCAATGGGATATAATATTTCTATCTGGCTATCCCTTGTTTTACCTCCTTGAGTCCTGGAATTTGAGGGACTCTTGAACTTATTTTTCAATTCATGCTTAATCAGTTCATATGTCTGTTTTTTTTTTTTTTTCTCTCTCTCTCAAGAAAATAGGCTTCAAAAACCAAGGTTACCTGCTGATCCTGAAAAGGATATGGGGTCAGAGGCCTCATGGCTGAGCCAAGGGACAAGTCCCCAGGTTGAAACTGCTGAGGAAAGGCTGGGCTATTGCCTTCTGCTCTTCTCATCTTCTTCTGGGTTTGAGAGTGGATGGGAAGATTAACTCCTTGTGGTTTGGGTGGTGAGAGGGTCCAAATGGTTCAGAAGCAGAAATAGCCTAATGTGTAGAGGGCTGGTTATGAAAGGTTCCCAGGTGCCAGGGCATGTAAGACAAAGTACGCTTGGCAGGACATTGTGGGATCTCATTTATTGGGTCCATTATCTGAATTATGAACAATTTGAAATTATGACCAGGAGATAGAAATAAAAGATAAGAGTTTGCAATCATCCTTGTCCCTGCTTTTCTGTGTTGTGGGCATTGTGGGGCCTCTCATACCACTTCTCATGTTTCAGATCATTTAATTAAATTTAATTAGTTCTCTTGAGCCCCAGAAAAAGGAGGGAGCCAGCATTTACTATGGGCTAGGTACTGCATGAAGCATTTGATCCTGGAAACCACACACAGCCGTTCATTTCATCATTTGGTCTTCCCAGAAGCCTTCCATAGAAGGTATTATTACCCACATTCTGTGGATAGGGATGTGCTGGATCTTAGAAAGATTAGATAACTTAATTGTAGTCCCTTAGAGTTGTATTCCCATCTGTCCATCCATGCAACTATGCATCTAGCCGTCTGTCCAATCTATACATCCATCTACTTACTCATCACCACTTTTATCAGTAGTACTCACTGACCATGTTTTATATATTCTCTGCTGGGCAGTGGGGTATCATCAGGGAAGGAGGCACCTGGTCTCTTGCCCTTATGGAACTCATAATCTAGTGAGGTGGGTGCTCAGACCTCTCTGGGTCCCTTAAGTGGGATGTCTTGAAGATCTTCTTATTCATATCCCCATTTCCAAGGTCTCTTACACAGTTGAGGTCTGAACTTGAGTGTCTGAAGAACTAAGGGCTTTTCAGTGACACATGAGCTACCTACCCCCAGCCTTCAGAGGGAATGTGTTTTGGGTGAGCAGTGGTGTCAATTGCCAAAAACTAAGGGAATTTCCCAGGACATGGGACTTTTAATGGTAAATCCAAAAAGTCCTGGCCAAACTTGGTTGGTCACCATAGTTGAGTGGTTCTCAATGGGCGGGGGGGGGGGATGATTTTGCTCCCCTCTCAGGACATAAGGCAAAATTTGGAGACATATTTGGTTGACACAACAGGGGTAGAGGAGCTGCTCCTGGAGTTTGTGGGAGTGGCCAGGAGTGCTGCTAAATGTCCTGCAGTGCACAAGGAAGCCCCCTTTACAAACAGTCTTTCAGTCTAAAATGTCAACAGTGCTGCAGATGAGAAAATCTACCCTAGTTGATGGGGGTACAGTGGGATAAGGGGAGTGAGTACATAATCAGCAGATGGGTTGATCTGGGCTAAGATGGAAACTGAATGGCCTTGAGAGCTACCAGGTGATTTAGGACCACCCTCCCCCGACTTCTTGATCTGTGGTTCTGCTGGGTGATTGTTTCTCAGAATTACTCAGTTGTAAGTTAATGACCTTGTTTCTAGGATCAGTCCAGTCCTGCTGAAACAGAATCTGCAGCAAAGGAGACTGAGAATCTCTGTTTTTGTCAACTTTGGGAAACACCGTGCTAAGTCACCAGTGGGGTCAGTCAAAGCTGAGGGTGCTGAGGGACTTGATGTTGGCTTCCTCAGTAGTGGCCCCACCACACCATGGGACCTGGTCAGGTCCTCATGTTCTCACCCACAAATTACTGGACCCATGGGAGGCTAATTGGCCATCTGCTCTATGAAGTCACTCTGAACGGGTGTTCACGCAGCTGGAAGACTCTGGAGGTCAGATGGAGACCTCAACTTGAGGAAGTGGAGGTCCCGAGGTCCAGGAGGACTTGTCACAGAGAGAGAAGGAGTGGGGCCAAGGCTGAGACTTTGAGAACCTTCTCTCAGGAGATGATTGCTGAGGCCCTATATTTGGGGGAAGCAGGTGGGCTTTTGAGGCCTGACTGTAAACCCACAGTAGAATTCTCTCTACTAGCAGAGTAGGAAACTGTTATCTTTTTGTCTGACTTCATTTATATCCTGCCCTGTTCTACAAAGGATTTTAAATCAGCTTACAAAAAAACTTACATGGAATAGCATGGGGAAATGTACATAAGAATTAAAAAATTCACACCCGGAGGAATCATACAAAAGATTGGGAATAATCTTCAAATTTGACTTTGAGCTTCCTACTAACCAAAGGAAAAAGGGAGACACTGTTCATTGAGTAGCTTTTAGGTCAGAGATTTTAAAGATTATGTCATTTCTACAGAAGAACCTGGAAACAGGAGGGACCTTCACCTAGGGGCAGTGTGTAGAATGTTTTTGTTTTGTTTTGTTTTGTTTTTTCAGCATCATTCCTGCTATGGCAGTGTAACCAGTTCTACAAGACGATTTCTTTTAACACTTGATGGAAGCCAAGAGTGTGTGTATGTGTGTATGTATCAATGATTTTAGGGGCTAAGGAATGTTTTTATGGTAGTACCAGTTACTTGGGATGGACAACTATTTTGGTATTGTTATAAGTGAGATATTTAAATTCTGGGCAGATGACTTAGGTAATTCTACTTCTAGAAGTCTATCCTAGGGAAATAATTGTGGGCACAAATTTATATACCAAGGAATTTGCTGTAGCATTAATTAATTCATTCCTTAAGTATGTATTATTTCTATAGTGACAGGTTCTATTCTAGGTGTGGGTGTGCAGTGGTGATCTCAAAGGTCAAAGAGCTTATAGTGTAGTCTAGTAGTATAGTTCTTATTAATGATGCTGTATTGACCTTGACATAGACAAACACAAGTGTGTGTATGTGAGTAGTAGTAGTAGTAGCAGTAGTAGTAGCAGTAGTAGAAGCCCTAGTATATGACAGTATTGAACCGAAGTTAATTAGTTTGAAAGGTCAGTTAATGTGGAGAACCAGTGCAGCTCACTCTGGGCAAGCCAAGATGAGTCATCTGATGGAGGTAGAAATGTGTGGGCACACCAGGAAGTTCTATATTAACCCTAAGGGTTTAGTCATCAGAATGTGATATACAGAAAGGATAGAGGGCACTGGTTAATCTGGAGAGTGGTAGGTGAAGGTGGATTAAAATTTCTCCCTCATGTGAAGCAAATGCTATCATTGCCCTGTCCAAATCCCTTGGCCTGACTGTTCTAGTATGCACAGTAGTATCCTATTGAAATATCCATGCCTCTCCACCTGAGGGCCTGCTCTGGCCCATGCACAGGGGAACAAGCTAGAAGCGCTGAAGAGTTACCCATGCCAGGAGCAGTGTTCAGCCAGTGGTGGGCGGGACTTGCAGGATAACTCTCCTGGCTTCTTCACGTCTCAGGTGGGAAAACTCTGATGTATATTCTGCGCAGACTCCCAGACTTTCCCAGTGGGACTGAGCCCTGCGTTCCCTATGGTGGCTGCCTGCCCAGTCACACACAGCTTCTTTCCCTGACTCATGCCCCCACTTTCCTATAGATGCTCTCCTCAAACTACTTGCACTCGGGTTCTTAACCCAAGGTCTGCTTCCAGAAGAACCCAGTTGTCTTTATGAATAGAACATCAAACACAATCTTATTTAAAAGGTAATGGTGTTTGGCCACCTTGAAACTCTGCCTCCCCCATTTCTGGCTCTTAAACTTGATTCTGGGGTCCTGCTGTGTAGCCAAATGCAGACATGTGAGAGTGGGTGGCCACATAACGCCAAGCACCTGCTCATGCAGAAGCAGCCACTGCATGGCTCTTTTTGGGTGGGCTCAGTTGCACACAGATTTGCCCAAAGAGACGTGGGAAGTGGGTGGTGGTGTAATGGAGAGACACAAGAACGGAGAGTAGAAGCAGTCAGGCAGGCTGGGCTTCCTCTGACCTTGCCTCATTGACAGAAAGACACTCATTTCTGTTGGCCTTGTGCTTGAGGCTTTTTGAAGCCCCAGTGTGTGGGGGTTAGTAGGTTGGGGTGGGTGAAGTTCCAGGCTCACTCTAGTTCCAGGCTCTAGAGTCAAACTTAGATGGGCTTGAAACCTGGAGTTGGCATTTGGTAGCTCTTTGACTTTGGATGACTTACTTAATCCCTTGGCTCATGTGATTTTCATTTCATAATGTGCACGAAGAATTGTATGCTTTGTACCTGGCATGCCATAGAGTATAGATATAGCAATTATAATATTGGTGAATATGTGTGTCCACACATACAATATATATGATATAAACATGTATGTGTGTGTGTCTGTATATCTGCAAAACATAATTAGAGCCTAGGAAATGGCATATGCTTCAAAGTATATATCTGTAGAGAGATAAGATCCATCAATGCAGGATAAAGACCTATTTTCTTCAAAAATTGTTCTCAATGTTAGAATTCCCAAATCTACACAGAATTGGAAAAAAATAATGTAATGAACCCCCAAATATCCATCAGCTAGCTTCAGCAATTATCAACATGTCACCAATCTCTCTTTCTCATGTCCCCCAGTGTTGGTTTCCTGGAGCACTTTGAAGCACATTCCAGCAACGAGTCATGAAAGCTGGCATCTCCAGTTTGTGCTGTGGTGGATTTAGCCCCTTCCTTCTTCACCCAGGGCTGGGGAGCCCCAGGAGTCAGCCGTCTTCCCCGGGGCTGTGAGCTCTCAATTGTCCCTTCCCACAGCCCTGAGGACTGGTGTCCCCGCCCTCCACGTGTGAGCTTTTTCCTCCCAGGTGGTGGTTTGTAGCGCTGGTTTCCAGGTCGTATCTCATTTATAGCAGGTACCTGCCGTCTGCTTCTCTAGACTTAACCGGTGTCATTCATGCTGAGCATCTGTCGTGATTCTGGGAAGGCGCTGCTGCATCCACATTTCACAATAAATATCTTTTTAAATGGCCTGGTGTTCAGACTCATTTCTCATTGCCAGGGAGGCTTTTTGACTGGATGACCTAAAGAATTGCTTCCCTGTGACTGACAGGGAAATCCAGCATCACAGCCTCCTCTTCTCCCCCTGCAGGAGGCTGGGTGAGAGCCGGGACTTGAAGTGGCACAGGCTGCTTCCAGCAGAGGCATTTACCCTACTTACTGCCTGGCTCCCTTGCGCCCATGGGGCTGCTGGCTGCCAGCCAGGCAGGCAGGTCCATTTTGGGTGTGCTCCCATGGGACTCATTTTCACAGGAAATCAATGTGAAAGATCTCTGAGGGCAGGGTGAAGTAGGACTCCCTGCTCACTAGTCTTGGTCAGTGCCCTTGCCTGAGTCTACAGGTGGCTCACAAAGGCATGGTTGGTTTCATAGCGACCTTGATCTCCACGGAATACAAAGGCTCTACGAGGGAGGGAGTTGTGGTTACAATTCTCTCTGATGTGGACACCCCAAGCCGCAAAGCATGGTTATTTCAAGATCTTCATAGGCCCTGGGCACTCTTACTTTGTGAAGCTCCTCCTCCTCCTTCTTCTTTTTAAATTTTATTTATTTATTTGAGTGAGACGGAGAGCACACAAGCATGGGAAGAGAGAGAAGCAGGCTCCCCACTGAGCAGGAAGCCCGATGTGGGGCTCGATCCCAGGACCCTGGGATCATGACCTGAGCGGAAGGCAGACGCTTAACCTATTGAGCCACTCAGGCACCCCATGAAGCACCTTCTTACATCACATCCATCATAATAAAATGATCCCATGCCCAGCAGGATGTAATCCACAATAAATGCCAAGTTGCAAACAAACTAGAGGTATAGAACTGTGTTCTTTCCTAGAGTGTTCAGTGAGAGCATGGTCCTATGAATGTGAGGTCTTGAAGATCAGTGTTCCAGAACCATGAAGGGCCTGAAGAAGTCATCTAAATTCTTCAGTTGTACTTTCCTGTGTTGTATGGAGGAATATATTGCCCAAGGTTGGAATTTTTTGGCATAAAAAATGAGCTTACAGTTCCAGGTGACTCACTGCAGTGGCAAAAGCAAGCTGACCTTTTGCTTTCTAGGTGACCTGAGAAGGCTTTGCAGTCTTTATTTTTTTATTTTTATTTTTTTATTTTATTTTTATTTTTATTTTTATTTTTTTTCTTTTCATACTATTTTTTTTTATTGGTGTTCAATTTACTAACATACAGAATAACACCCAGTGCCCGTCACCCATTCACTCCCACCCCCCGCCCTCCTCCCCTTCTACCACCCCTAGTTCGTTTCCCAGAGTTAGCAGTCTTTACGTTCTGTCTCCCTTTCTGATATTTCCCACACATTTCTTCTCCCTTCCCTTATATTCCCTTTCACTATTATTTATATTCCCCAAATGAATGAGAACATATAATGTTTGTCCTTCTCCGACTGACTTACTTCACTCAGCATAATACCCTCCAGTTCCATCCACGTTGAAGCAAATGGTGGGTATTTGTCATTTCTAATAGCTGAGTAATATTCCATTGTATACATAAACCACATCTTCTTTATCCATTCATCTTTCGTTGGACACCGAGGCTCCTTCCACAGTTTGGCTATCGTGGCCATTGCTGCTAGAAACATCGGGGTGCAGGTGTCCCGGCGTTTCATTGCATTTGTATCTTTGGGGTAAATCCCCAACAGTGCAATTGCTGGGTCGTAGGGCAGGTATATTTTTAACTGTTTGAGGAACCTCCACACAGTTTTCCAGAGTGGCTGCACCAGTTCACATTCCCACCAACAGTGTAAGAGGGTTCCCTTTTCTCCGCATCCTCTCCAACATTTGTTGTTTCCTGCCTTGTTAATTTTCCCCATTCTCACTGGTGTGAGGTGGTATCTCATTGTAGTTTTGATTTGTATTTCCCTGATGGCAAGTGATGCAGAACATTTTCTCATATGCATGTTGGCCATGTCTATGTCTTCCTCTGTGAGATTTCTGTTCATGTCTTTTGCCCATTTCATGATTGGATTGTTTGTTTCTTTGGTGTTGAGTTTAATAAGTTCTTTATAGATCTTGGAAACTAGCCCTTTATCTGATATGTCATTTGCAAATATCTTCTCCCATTCTGTAGGTTGTCTTTGAGTTTTGTTGACTGTATCCTTTGCTGTGCAAAAGCTTCTTATCTTGATGAAGTCCCAATAGTTCATTTTTGCTTTTGTTTCTTTTGCCTTCGTGGATGTATCTTGCAAGAAGTTACTATGGCCGAGTTCAAAAAGGGTGTTGCCTGTGTTCTTCTCTAGGATTTTGATGGAATCTTGTCTCACATTTAGATCTTTCATCCATTTTGAGTTTATCTTTGTGTATGGTGAAAGAGAGTGGTCTAGTTTCATTCTTCTTGCTTTGCAGTCTTTAAATGAGAATGGAATACAGTTTGGAGGGGTCTGAGTTAACTCTGCTGTAATGATTGATGATGCTTCAAAGCCCATAACCAAATCTGTCTCAGAAATTGGTCACTAAAAAATAAAAGTGCCATGTAAGAGCAGGGCCTCAGGAGCATAGTTGGCTGGAGGCCACAAGAAGGTTCCTGAGTGGCTCTGCCTCTCAGGAGATTCATCATTATGTCGACCTGCTGCCCACACTTTGGTTCTCTGACTGTGTCCCTCAAATTCACATTGGCATTTTAACCCCCAGCACCTCAGAATGTGAGTGTATTTGGAGAGAAGGCCTTTAAAGAGGTAATTTAAGTTAAAAAGAGGGCCATTGGTCTGGTGCCTAACCCAAACTGAATGGTGTCCTTATAGCAAGAGGGGATCAGGACACAGACACATGCAGAGGAAAGATTAAGTGAAGACAGAGAGAGAGGACAGTTGTGTACAAACCATGGGCAGAAGCCTCAGAAGAACCAATGCTGCTGACCACCTTGAACTCAGACTTCCAGCTTTCAGAACTCTGAGCAAATGAATTTCTGTCCTCAGGCCCCCCACCGTGTGGTTCTTAGCAGTGGCCCCTCCAGCAAAGCAATACAGCTCTAGTTGTGTTAGTAGATGTCTGTCTCAATCCCTTGAGGCCTGGGGATTCATCGTCCTCCACCTCCGCCCAGGTCAATCTTTCCAACCCCCCTCCCAAGGACTGGTGTCTGAACTCCACCTATGATTGTGGTTTGGTTGTCTATGTACACTTTTCAGAAGCTAGCTCTCAATACCTGTGACCATCATGGCTCCAGACCCCTTCCTGAGATGCTCTTGTGTGCCTTGGTTGCCCGTCATCCTTTTGGGAGAATTCCTTTCTCCCCTTCCTTGTGTTTCTAATAAGGCAGTCAGTCATGGCGATTTAGCTGCCTTTCTCCACTGAACCACTTGTCTGGTGCACCCCCCTGCACCATTATTCTTGACCAAGAAATAATTCAGAAGGAGAATCGAACAGTTTTGGCAGCCAGCTGAGGAGAGAGAGTGGTAGGTGACACTGCTTTTCTGGCTTGGGCATCTGGATGGATAGTTGAGAGGCTGACAACGTGGAAGGAAGAGCAACTTTTGGGGAGAAAGTTGCTCTCACTGGAGCTTTGGCTTTCAACAGCTATGAAGTCAGCTGGAGAAGATATGTCTTAGGAGGGCTGGTTTAGGACTGAAGGGAACAGTCTGGACAGACTCAAGGGGACCGGGGAAGAGATAATAATTGATCCTGGTGTGAGAGAGAGAATAATAAATATTTTTATTATTTTTTTAGAGATCTCTTTATTTGAGAGGAGGAGAGAGAGAGACAGAGTGCATGTGGGTGGGTCAGCACTCGGGGGACAAGGGAGAGGGAGAGAGAATCTCAAGCAGACTCCCTGCTGAGCACAGAACCCCCCACCAGCTTGATCTCAGGACCCTGAGATCACGACCTGAGCTGAAATCAAGAGCTGGATGCTTAACTGACGGAGCCACCCAGGCGCCCTGAGAACTGATATCATTAACCAGCCACTCCTGCATCCTGGACAGCAAATGCCAGGTTCAGTTGAGCCCAGTTTTCAAAGGTGGGCCTGGAGCTGTGTTGGGGGGTGGAAACTGGGCAGAGGTCATCATTTTGCAATAGAGAAGGAAGAGAATTTGAAGTTCCCAAGGGCTGTCAGGAGGTAAGGGGTGAGCGCGAAGTCTGGAAGGAGGGAGACAGCCAAGAGGAAAGGAGGGCCAGAGATCTGCCACAGCCTGGAGGGTCCCACGTGGAGCAGGGTGATGGGTGAAGAGTCCCTGCTGAGGCAGACGCTGAGAAAGACTGAGCACAAGATGTACAAGGTTTAATTTTAAACTCTCTGCTTTGCTCCACCCCACCTCCGCTTTTGCTTGTCTCCTAAGCACACAGACTTCTTAGCGCAGTTTGTTTGGTTTTGTTTTTGGAAGGAAATCGAGGAAGGGTCTGAGTGTTGATATTTTCAGCAAAGTGAAAGCATCCAAGGTGTGGTCTGATGTGTACCCTAAGGACCCCCAGCTGGCAGGTGGGTTTCGCAAGCCCGTTGTCTGCCTCAAGTCTAAACTCATGGACTGGTTGGTTCTGAAGCCTCCTTCCAGATCATTGTGTCCCACTTCACGGGGAGGTGCTCCGCAACATGTGTCGATTGGCCCATTGTCTCCAAAAGGCTCCCCCATGAGAAGTCCCCGAATGACCCACCTTCCAGTTCTGTCCAGTGGCCTGGCCTCGACAATGTTGTTCAAAGATAGTACAGAAATTGCCCATTGCCACTTTGAGATCACAGTAAGGGAATTGGCTGCACTAAAAGAGGCAAGGTTCACTCAGCAGCTTCAAAAACATTTTTTTCCCCCAGCCAAGTTTCTGTTCTGCTAGCAGTTCTTGCTTGTGACCTAAAAGCAGCCAGGGCCCCAGGGAACGATGCTGTCTAAACTTCCTCCTATTTACTGGCCTCCCCTCCCCCTCCCATCACCACTGGGCACTTGTGCTTCCCAGCAGCCTTTGCAGGCCAACCCTTCCTGCACCCCACAGCCCTGCTCGGACCCTCATCCTATCAGATGCAGGCCCGCAGCTGGATGGCAGCCAGTTGCAGCCATGAATGTTGGCACTGGGCTTAAATCCACACTGGCCTCCCTCCTTCCTGCAGCGGGTCCAGCCTGGTCTTCCTGTTCTAACTTCTCCCTCTGTTCTGGCCAAGGTGCATGTGCAGACATTCTTGGTCCAAATCATACTTGAACAGCTGGGATGTATGTTACTACATGCATTCTGAGTTTCGTGGATATGTATTCTGGAAATGTCTGTAAATTAATTTCTCTTTCACACACTGGGTTTGTTTGATCCATTAACATATGTTCCGCTGTCACCCCCAACACACAACTTTATGAAATTCCAGAGTCCTCTTTTCCTTGTCTTTGAACAGAAGTGATTACTTGTCTGGTTGCCCAGATCCAGCTAGGAGCAGGGCCAAGAATCCCCTGTTATACACACCAGTCCGTGTGCACACTCATCCAAAATCCTCTTAAAGACTCAGATGCATTCCCTTTATATCCATCATTTATTCATTTGTAAGAGTATTGAAACCCACGGTGTGTCACCGACCATGCTGGGTCATAAAGGCACAATGCTGAAAACAACAATGGTCCCAGCACCCTGGAGCTTGGTGTCTAGTGAGAGATATAAATAAGTAAACAATTTGATCAACTGACATAATAGGAAAAGATGAGAACACCTAATCCAGACTTGGAAGTTCGGGGAAAGTTTCAGGAAGAAGTGCCATATGCATGGGGCCTACAAAATGTTGACATTAGGCAGGGAGGGTGGGTGTGTATTGGGATTAACTACAGCCTTAAGCCGTGTCATATGTCTGTCATATAGGCAAATGCCATAATAGCACCAGACATAAGGAAATAGGGAAAGACATTGGTTGGTGGTTTTTCCATTTCTTGGTTCAAAAGCTGTTTCTTGGCAGTCTCTAAAAATGGTATTATGGTTTTTCACTTGTAGAATTTGTATTAGGTAGAGTCAAGACATTAGACTCTGAAGAGTTGAGACTTGTTTGGTGTCCTAATAGACATGCCTATCACCCTGTAGTAAAGCTCCAGTTGGAACCTCTCAAGGTCAGCCTCATCCCTAAGCTCCAGTTTCTGGACACCTGGCCAAAGTATCCAGAAACTTCCCAGAGGATGAGTGCCTTAAAAATATGTGTTGAAAGTAGGCAGACAGGGAAAGAGCACTTATTATTTTATATATGTGAAACCAAATCAGCCAGTAACTTTGGAAAATTCGATTAAATTTGTAGTTATTTCAGGTGACTGAAAGTAGATGACATTTATTGAGCATTTGCTGTATGTTCAGGGCTAAGTGCTTGATATGTATGACCTTACCTCACCCTAGAACCACCCTGGGGAATGGGAACCACTGACTCCAGTGTAGACATGAGGAGAATCCAGCCAGGCCCAGTGACTTGACTTCTGTCTCATGGTCAATCACCAGGCAGGGGTGAGCCTGGGCTCCTGCCCCTGCTGACTCTCAAGAGTACTACCCCCTCTTTGTTTTTTCCTGTGCAGAACTGAGCTCCCTTACAGGTCCTGGGTTGATTCTTCAGGTTATGGTGTGGTCTGGGGAATCTGAGCATGAGAAGAGAAGGAGGGAAGTAAGTGTGTGTGAACTGGCACTTCACAGTCACCTTGACCAGAGGGCGAGGCTGTAGACCAACCCATTCTCACAGCTTCTACAATCAGGCCTTCTACCTCAGGGCCACCCTCAGGGCGTGGATGGGAGCAGAAATCCAGCACAGCTGCTCAC
Source organism: Canis lupus familiaris (assembly GCF_011100685.1). NCBI lineage: Eukaryota > Metazoa > Chordata > Mammalia > Carnivora > Canidae > Canis > Canis lupus. The sequence continues at coordinate 71,466,774 of NC_049226.1, forward strand.
ATCCAACCCAAAGTGGGAGGTTTTTTTCAGCTCTGCGAAGGTGCCATAGCTAGCCCTGGCATGCTCCCTGACATACCAGCACTGCACAACTGCCTCTCCCTCTTGGATGCACCACTGTGTCTTGTCTGCCCTTGGGTGCCCTCAGCACCCCAGTGCCCATTTTTGTCTCCAGGCCTGCCGCATGTAGACTTGAGACTTTGTAGGGCCACCATGGTTCTCCTTGCTCTACTGCAGACTCACACTCAACTGCTGGAGGCTAATATCAGGAGGTGGATTCCGGTTCTGACTTTCAGGGAGGGGAATGCTCACAAGAGCCGAGCATTAGGGAAGAAGGAAGAAAAGAAAAAGAAGAAGACGGAGGAAGAAATAGCATGGGCTGCCCATTTGAGGTCACTCAATGAAGCCTTAGGAGAAAGAGGCCACACATCTCAGGCTGAGTATGATCTCTGCCCGTCAGTTCTTCCCAGCTAACTTAGGAGGTAAGTTGGACCTGTGGGATCAACAGACATTTACAAATAGACAGAACACTGGGTTTTTTATTTCCCCCAAGTTACCTGAAAGAAATATTAGATGATAGATATGAAACCCACTGAATATATTGTTGGAAAGCTCACTTCTCTGACCAGATTAAGAAATAAGATGACATTTGTTTCTTTTTAAAAGATTTGTATGTTCCCACAATATAGGGGATCCGGGTCTGGGTTTGTGCCTATGTGTCTTTAGGTGTGCCTGCTGACATGTGTCTGTACCAGTGTGTGACTGTGTATGTTTGCATGTGCCCCCCACCCCTGGGCTCTCTGCTTGCAGCGTTAGTAAAGCACAATGTCACCGTTGCTTTGGAAACGGCATCCTTGTCCTGGCACACTTGGGGACAAGGGGACATGGCACGCTGTGACATGACTCCGTGTGGTTTGTGATTCCCTCAAGGATGTGGAGCTTCTCAGGTGTTGGTTTCTTTTCTTTAGTCTGTGAATACACATGAGCCATGTGGGGGAGATCCCATTCATGAAAGGTATAAAACCTTTATTTGGAGGCAAATCTGGGACAGAAAGCCAACTGGCTGTGTAGACATACTCTTGGATCTTTGTTTTCTGCTCCCTGAAGAATGGCACTAATTCCTCATCTCAGCGAGGTCTCTTCAAGAGGAGGCAGGTGGGGTGTGGTGGTGCCCCTTTCCGGGGGACACTATTTAGGACATTTTACAGAGCACCTATAGGTGTTTTACATAATGGAATGTTAGCAGCTGCATTATATTTTGGGGATAGAGAGGGTTTTTGTGAGTTCTGCTGGACAGTGAGGAGCCATCCGGTTAGAGGGGTAGCCACTGGGGAAAGCTTTAAGTACAGATGTAGATTCATACAGAATATGTGCTGGTATGCTTTTAAAATAAGGTGATTATACTCATATCTTAATAAATAATGTTATTAAATAATTTAAGAAATCCAGGAGCTAGACAGTAAAGATCCAAGGGTGAACAATCCAGCCCATGTTCTGAAGGAGTTCACAGAGAGTGGTAAAAGTGTTTAATTCAAGAGATAATTCCCACAGAGAGTGATTCATGCTAAGGAGAGGTTTCAGGTGTGGTGGAGCAGGTACCTGTTGTGTATGAGGGAGGGGAAAGCCAGTGGCAGTGAGGGCTGGCAAGTTCTCCCTGCCTCTCCCCAAGCCCTATCTTTACTCATACGAGCTTGGGAACTTGTTGTTCCCAGCCAATGAATCCGTTGAGAGAATGGTAATGAGAGAAGGAATGTCAATGTCAGTGTTACTTGGGAGGTGGGGAGAACCCCACACCAGCAGGCTCTGCTGGATTGTAATCTGACAGATAAAAGCACTGACTACAAATTGGTATGGCTGTTAGTGAATATTAACGCAGCTTCACAAGTGATCACCGAATGGGAGTGAGAACATGGTACTAATGATCATGACAAGAACAGCTGTCGCTTATTTAGTCTGCAGGATGGCAGCCACTGTGGGAAGAACCCTGCATCCCTCATCTCATTTCATCCCCACTCATCCTTGTCTCCAGTGTTTAGTTGAGAAAACTGTACCTCCACAGAGATTAACAGGTGGCGAAGCCTCCGGCCTCTGGTGTCTCAAAGGCCTGAGTCATTTCCACTGTCCCTCCACACCCATGGCAGACAGACAGACAGACTTTCCACTTACAGTTGTAATGTGCCTCTTGCAGTGTGATCAAAATCAATTCCTCTCCTTCTCCCCTCTGCCCACTCCTACCCACAAGATGGGACAAGTTCTTGTCTTACCCCTGGTGGAAGCTGAAATGAGCCCTATAGCTTTTCCAGGCACCCTCAGATAATATAAAATACTCTGTTTGCTTTATGTCGCAATGGGTTCTCATTACAGTAATGGGTATGTTCCATCCAATGTAAGTGTCCAAACTCTAGGCCTCCCTAACAGCGAGGCTTCTGGCATGCTCTCCTCCAGCTGAGTGTGCTGCTGGCAGCAAGCTGGTAGTGGGAGAGGCCATGCCATCAGCTTCACCCCCATTTCTCTGCCTTTTGCCTCACCCAGCTTGGTAAGTAGTTTCTGATACCTCCAGGGTCCAAATGGTGGAGGGTAGATGGTGAAGGGGTCACGAAAGGTCTTACTTGTTAGGTTGTGTCTTGAACTTGCTGCCATATCATAAAGTTGCATGAAGAGAATATCATTTCAGCATCAAAAAAGAAAAAAGAGGCAGATTTGTTTAGTTTTGGAGGAATAGGATCACTGAGAAATGTCATAATCACTAAAACTTAACTGAGCTCATCATTTTATGTGCTCTGCAAACACATTCACAATCAGAAGCGGCTACAATTACTTTTCACCATTTTACTGTTAAGGGAACTGAGGCTCCGAGAGATGATTAATCTGTTAAGGTCAGACAGGTCATTATGTGGTAAAACAGGGATTCTGGCCCAGAGAGTCTGACTTCAGAACCTGGTCTCTTAACCGCTCTGCTATCTGAAGCTGGAGATCTATCAGTGAGGAAGGTACTATTCCTTACCGACTTGACAATTTGCCTTCTTTCTTATTACCAGACTGGATAGTATTTCCTTTTAATAGCTGGTACTGAAGCAAATCTAATGAAAATGTGTAACCTGAAAAAAAAAAAACACTTTCTGAAATTGTACTAATTTATGATCATAAAGGGAACTCTCATGTTTGAAAATAACCAACAACTCAATTGGATGGTGTGTAAAGAATTAGGAAACAAAACAAATCTCAAGGGAACTAATTTGTATAACTAGAAACTATCTCAAGAAAATTATTTCTTGCTTTCCGTGATACTTGGGACCATATTTCATACAATCAACAATTGCATACATATTTGCACCCAGAAATAATCTGTTGTGGGAAATAAGACAACCTCCCCTCAACACGTGGCTTGGAGGGAGAAAAGAATATAAAGGGTTTCACATGTAAAACTGTTATGTCAGCTGCTGCAATTGGTCCCTTTCCTGATGTTATAGTTTATTGGCACTCCCAAGAGCATTGAAACACTTTTTTACATATTACAATTTCTGGAAAGCATTTTTATTTCAAGAGATTGGGATATTTTGTCTGGAAGGAGAGGCTTTCATATGCCAGTCTTCACCCTTTTGTCCAAGCCACTCCCTCTGTACAGTCCATCTTCACTGTCTCTACCTGTTGAACTCCTACTTATCATACAAAGCCCACATAGATTATCACCTCTTCATGGAAGCCTTCCTAATCGCACCACAAACAGATGTGCTGTCTGCCTCTATTGGACCACAGAGAGTTTTATAATTCGCCTTTGCAACATTTTACTTTATATGAGAGTTGCCTATCTTTGTGTCATGGTCCTAAACTAGAGAGGAGTTCTCACCTAGGTAGCATAGTCCAGCTCTGGAGCAGAGGGTGCCAAGCTAAGGCCCAAAGGCCAAATTCAGCCCGCTACCTATTTTTGTACAGCACTTAGGATAAGAATGATTTTTATATTCTTTAATGGTTAAGAAAAAATCAAAAGAATAACATTTCATGACATATGAAAATGATTTACAATTCAGATTTCATTGTCCATAATTTAATTTTTATTGGAACACAACCATGCTCGTTTGCTTATGTGTTGTCTGTGGGTGTTTTTGCATTAATACAGCAGTGCTGAGTAGTTATGACACAGACTGGCCTACAGAGCCTAAAATATTTTCTTTTTTTTTTTTTTTAATTTTTATTTATTTATGATAGTCACACAGAGAGAAAGAGAGGCAGAGACATAGGCAGAGGGAGAAGCAGGCTCCATGCACCGGGAGCCTGACGTGGGATTCGATCCCGGGTCTCCAGGATCGCGCCCTGGGCCAAAGGCAGGTGCCAAACCGCTGCGCCACCCAGGGATCCCCTATTTTCTATGTGACTGTTTACATTGGTTGACTTTTGCTCTGAAACAGGTATTCTCAAATTTCAGTGTGTATCTGCATAACCTGGAGAGCTTGTTAAACCACAGACTGTTGGGTCCCACCCTTATAGTTTCTGATTCAGAAGGTCTGAGGTGGGTCCTGAGAATCTGCATCTCTAACAAGTTCCCAGGTGACCCTTCTGCTGCTGGTTGGGACCTACACTTTGAGAACCACTGGTCTAGAGGTAAAGAAAGGTTTTTGAAATCACAGATACATATTTAACCAATTTGTTATTTATCAAGCAATTAACCTCTCTGGATCTAAGTTTTTTTCATGTATAAAAATGGGGCTCATGACAACCTGGTCAGGTTATATCAAGTCAGTCAAAGTTGGAATATGTAGTAGGGATTCAATAAATATCCATTTCTTTCTTTCCCTCCTCCCTTCTATTCTCTCTCTCTCTCCCCACCCTTCCCTCTGAGAAGGAACTGACTCTGAATCACCTTTCCTCTTGAGGCTGCTTAGGAATTTTATAGCACTGGGCAACTCTTGATGTGTCTTCCTCCAATATGGTGCTTGTCTTGTAACTCAAACAAATCAGACTGGGAAAACCATTCTTGCTTAATTTACTGAAGCATGTACAGTGTATAAGTTTCTTCACTAAGGAGCAAAATTAAGATCAAGGACTAAAAAAGAGATCATCTGTCTACTTCACAGAAGTTTTCCTGATAAAGGTAGAGGACAGGCCTTAAAAAATTAATGGTTGCCCTTTAGTTAATTGTAATCAGGTGGTTTTGTCTTCCTTCCTGGGAAGAATGATAAAGGGCAAATGCTTTAGAAACCAAACTAAGCTGAGATCTTTAAGGAAGCAGTTAGGAATGCACTCAAAGGTGATTTGAAAGGAGGTTTTTTTTTTTTTTTTTCTGGAGCCTGGTTTTAAAACCATGGTTAAATTAAGCACACAAAAATACTAAGTTTTCCCTGGGAATGTTTTTCTTTAAAACTTAGCCGTTCCTGCTTCCTAAACCTGTGATGAGAATCAAGTGAGATAATTAATATAATTGTATTTGAAAATTATAAAGTACTGTTTAAATGCAAAGGAAATCAGGTTTAGCACATTAAATCGCAATGTAATTAGGCGAGAAAGAGCCTAATGTATTGGATGAATAGCAGGGGCTGCAGAGAATTAGGGGGGTGCTGGAGGACCCCACTGCTTTCTGTCTTAGCCCTGGGGAACCCATGCACCTTAATTTACCTGTTAAGCTAATTATAGAGAAGGCCTTTTTACCTTCTTGCTCTCAAATTTCTTACTTTCTTTCTCTACACGTGGTAGAACCTGAAAGATGAATTAACCTCACGGTTTCCCTCTGCTAGGGCACAAAACCTCCATTGTGGGCTCCCCTTAGCGCCAGTTAGAAAGAGGTACATTTTCACTTTACCTTTACGTTTCTGCTTTAGTACTCCCCCCACCCCCCATGAGCTCTTCGACTTCTTCAGCTGTGGCTATATTTGCAAATCGTGTTTATCTTTGAAACCTCCTTTTACTGAGAAAACCACGTTTTTAGGCAGTGGTGTGCTGATAGTGCTTAACAACCAGACATATATGGAAGTTTATTATCAATATGACCAATTTAAAGGATGTATAGCACACAATTTACAAATGATGATAAACTACACAATACTTTTCAATTGTGGAGTCCACATAGCTGATTGGTTTTCACAGGATGCTTTTGTTTACTTGTGTCCAATTCTTGTATCCAGAGCTGACCTATGGTTGCTACAGACCAGTGAGTGTAGTTTTGACATAAATCCAAAATTGGTTGGTGGTTGGTTGATACTTTCCTTTATGTTTACTAGTAAGATGAAAGTGACACAACCGAAGACAGATGTAGGGATATTTGTCCATGATATGAGTGACTCCTTTGCTGAATCAACTAATAGCATTGAATAGTGGAAGAATTTTTCCTTAATTTTTAATGGAATTATGATTACAGACACGACATACAGTTAATTCGCATTATTATTTGCATGTTCTCCATCACCTTCTTGTTTTTCATTGGAGCCCAGTGTGGGGTTTCAACTCACAACCCTGAGAGCAAGACCTGAGCTGAGATCAAGACTTGGAAGCTTAACCGACTGAGCCACCCAGACGCCCCTCTCCATTACTTTCTTAAGCCTAGATGATTAACAAAACAACGAATCATGTCCTCATTTGTAGCATTTACCTCTTTCTGTGGTTTAAATACTTAGGTTGCTATGTACTTGGGTGCTAAGTTGGGACTTATGCTATTGTTCGTCCATGTGGGAGAAGAGTCTCCAGATGGGGTATCCCTGGCTCCTCCTGGCTTGCCCTCACTTCCAGTGTCTATCCTCCAAGTTGGGAGTTTCAGCTAAATTTATAATGCTTGCTACCCATTCTTTGCTAATTTTACTTCTTTTTGCTTATTTGTTTCAACTTTAGGGATGGAATTTTGGAGATCTGCTTTGCATCCATCATTTAAAATATGTATCATATTTTAAACATTGCAGAGGATTTTGAACATTGTATAGAGGAAGAAAATGAAAAGCAGTCATAATCCAGTTTCTCGAGATGTTGATGTAGTTTTACTGATTGCTTTTTTTTGATGCACTCAGATATACAATCTCACATTTTCTTTCTTTAACCAAATCAGGACCATAGTATACATTCATGTTTAAAGCTTTCTTTAATCGAAGTATGACATATATGCTGAAAAGTGCACAAATCAATAAATTATTGCTACACGAAAATACCTACATAACCACCACCCAGATGATGTAGTGGGATGTTACTAGTCTCTCTGAACCCTTTCCTCAAGCCCCCTACAAATTTGTATCCTCTCTCTTTTCCCCAAAGTTAAAGGCTATCCTATCATCTATCATAAATTAATTTTGAGATTATTAGGCTTCTACTTAGAAGCATATGGAATATATTCTTGTTTCTCTTTCTTAACATTATGTTTGTGAGATTCATCTCTGTTGGTGTATGTAGAATTTACGCATTTGCACTAAAGATTTTTTTCCCATTATATGAATCTACCATAATCTCTTTGTCCACCCTACTTTTGATGGATGTTTGGGTTGTTTTCAGTTTGGGCCTATTTTGAATAATGCTGTTATGAACATTCTTTTGATATATCTGTTCAGACATCAACTTGCAAACATCAGTTGTAGGTTGCATACCTACAGGTTCAGGAGGTAATGCCAAGCTGCTTTTCTCAGTCCTCATGACCATTTACACTCCCATTAGTGGTGTAGGATACTTCCTATTACCTTACATTCTCACCAACACTTGGCATTGTCCTTGTGTTTTATACTCTTTTAAACACAACATCACACTGTGAGCATTTCCATGCATTATTGTTATGTGTTTCATTATTTTTAATGGCCACATGCAGTTTATTGTATAGAATAGGGATCAGCAAACTTTTTCTGTAAAGGGCCAGAGAGTAAATATTTTCAACTTTGTAGACCACATAGTCTTTTGCAATACTTAGCTCTGCCATTGCAGCTCTAGACAACATGTTAACGAATGAGTGTGTGTGGCTGTCTCCCAATAAAACTATAAAAACGAGTGGTAGGCCAGTCTTGGCCCTCAGGCCATAGTTTGCCAACCTCTGGTATTTATTTAGTTTACTAATTATAATACTTTTAAAACTTGTTTTTTAATCAGAAAAAAAAAACACAAAACCTACAATGAACATCATCTATTTGTTTAATACCTACTCTGAGTCAATAGCTGTGCTTAGTTTTGGGAACCTGGTTGTATATCACTTGCAGATAAATTCTTCATAGATCTTATGTTCTAGTTGGGATAGCCTGACAATTACTATCCCTGTCCACCCCCCAAAGTGAATCTTAACTGAAACTCAGTATTTAAAACAGATAAAAGCAGAACTATTTGACTCAAAAATATTTAACTCAGAGTCCTAACAACTTGACTACTTTCTGACCTCCGTGGTTATCCCTGTATTTAACTCTAGGTCTCTACTGATCACAGCTTGAAAAATATGACCAGACTATCAATTGTAGCATCTTGACAGTCTTTTGTTATTGTCACTGCTTTGAATTTTTTTTTGTACATAAATCTTTGATCACATTATTTTCTGCAATAGATTTCTAGCAGAGAATTTATGAGGCCAACGGATGCAACTATTTTGAAGGCTGTTGCTCTATTTTGCCAAAAATTTTTCAGTTTGTGCTACCATGGGCAGTATTATATGAGTTGTATCTTATCTTTGTCAATATCCAGTATTGGGATTTAAAAGGCATTTGCAAATTTGGTAGGTGAAAAATATTACCTAGTTGTTTCAATTTACATTTCTTTGATTAGTTGAGTGCTGAGCATTTTTTCATATTTATTAGTCATTTGCATTTTTCCTTCTGAATTGATGAGAATAGGACATTTTGAGCATAATTGAAATAGAATTTTGAAAAGAGGTTAACAAATCACTTTTTTCCCCACAGATACAAATCTTTGAATTGGAAAGAGGTCATGGTCAAGAAAAGCAGATTTCTGTAGAATTCTCCATGGTGTCCAAGCCTGTATTTTATTCTGGTCACATTACTATTCATAATTTGATAAGCATATTATTTTTTGAAGGTTTAAAACACTATTTGAAATTTTACAGGTGCAGATTGACGTGTGAGGGAAACAGCATGGTGTTAAATGGTGAAACATGAAACTAGACATAATAAAAGTAACTAGGTGTGTGTGATGACCTGAATGTTTGTATTGCCCTCCCTTCTTCCAGATTCATATGCTGAAGCCTAAACCCCCAGGGTGATGGTATTTGGAGGTGGGACATTTGGGAGGTAATTAGGTCAGGGGGGTGGACATTCTCGGATAGTATAAGTGCCATTTTAAGAGGAGATATAAGAGAGATTATCACTCTCTGCTCTCCACCATTAGAGGATTCAGGAGAAACTTGTGTGCAGGGAAGGAGGACTGCCCTCACCAGACAGTGGTTGTGCTTGCACCTCCATCTTGGACTAACCAGCCTCCAAAACTGTGTGAAATAAATTTTTATTGTTTAAGCCATCCAGCCTATGGTATTCTGACTGAGATAGAAATCTGTATTAATCAGCATTCTCCAGAGAAACAGAACCAATTGGATTTTTATATATATCTTTCTAGATATATAGAGATTTATCATAAGGTATTAGCTTATAATAAAAAAAGCTAAGAAAGAGCTTTATCATAAGATACCAGCTCACGTGTTATGGAGACAGCTGAGTCCCACAATCTGCCATCTGCAAGCTGGAGACCTGGGAAAGCTGGTCATGCAGTCTAAATGAGGATCAGAGAGCCAAGAGTGGATGTTCCAGTCCAGATCTGAAGGCCTGAGAACCAGGAGCACTGAGGCAGGAAAAGGTTGATGTTTCAGCTCAAGCAGTCAGGCAGAGAGTGAATTCAACCTTCTTCCACATTTTTGTTCTAGTCAGGCCCTTAAGGGATCCGGGGTGCCCACACACAGTGGGGAGGGCCATCTGCTTTACTACAGTCTCTGCACAGGCTCACCCTCCATCCGAGGCACCCTGCCTGTTCCATTCCTGTTTCTAGCTCAGAGTTCTTGAATGTTCTCAGGGAAACCTCACCTGACCCCTGAGATTAGGTCAGAGTCCCAGTTCTGTGAACCCCCTGACCCTCAATTTCTCTGGCATCATCAAAAGGTAATTAAATAACCGGTTGTGTAATTCAGCCTTTGATGTCTCCATCACGGTTTCCATGTCAATGAGGGTAGAAACAGTTGGAAGGCAGAATCAGAGCAGAGTTATTGGCCATATGCCACACCTCATGCCATACCTGTCTGGTAACATCGCAGTCCAGATACTGAGGGGGAGAGAGAAAGAGAGAGGGAGAGGGACTCATGTACTTACTTTTAAGTTGCATTTCTCTTCTCTGCTCTCATTGATTCTGACCCCGATGGAGAAGACGTTCTCAAGGGGGACAGGATATATTACCTGTTATTGATACCTCTGCCCCCAGTTCTAGAACATCTCATCCCTCCAACCTTCTTGTGAACTTTTGGCTCTGTCTTCAGCATCTGCCCTGAAATGTTGAAGAAGCTGGGCTTTAAACATCCTACTGCTTGATTACCTCCCACCCATTATTTCTAAAAGGTGTGCAGGAAACAACCTGAGGTTTATCATCATCAAGGGAAAGGTAAAAAGCCAAAGGGTTATCACCTGGTGGCTGTGTTTTCCAGGTGAAAGAAACACAATATGGGTGGTGGGATAGTGAAACGTTACCTAATCCTGGGGTTGTTGCTGTGACCAAACCCCTGATACCTAACTGAAGAATATTTTTCCAGTTCCCTTGAAGTGGTCAACACACACCACCAGGCCAGATCTAGGCTGTAGATCCCATGAGCGTGGAGACCCTGGGGGTCTCACTTGCTGCTCTGTCCTTGTGTCCTCACAGCAGTCTAGCTCATAAATTTGTGCCCAGTAAGCATTTATTTGTTAGATGTGTGGAGTAGTTAAACTTTCTTCCATTTAGATTTTATTTTAGTGTATACCGTGATTTATTGAACTAGTCTTATTTCCCCCACCAATGATCAGTCTGTAACCTCAATGGCAAATGTCAAATAATTCATCCTTTTCCTATTGACTTAGAACACTGCACTTACTGTATACTAAAATCACATAGGTACTTGGTGCTCTTTCTGTACTTCTTATTCTGTTTGTGAATCTGTTGGTCTATCTGATCCCATTACCAGCACCCTTTTAGAAATTGTCCTTGATTAGGTTTGTCCAATGGCCAATAATAAATTTACTCATTTCGCTAGAAGGATCTTACTTTCATAGATGGTACAAGAAGATAGTACTTGAATACCCTTAAGGCTCAGAGCCAAAATCACAGAATATCATAATACTGCATTCTGTTAACACACTGCAGTTAATGTATATAGCACAGTTAGTCATTTTATTTCCAATCATAGTGTTCTATTTTAAAATTAAAAATACAGAATATATTAAATGTACGTTTTCCTGAAGGTGCCTGTTTACCAAGTTAAAGGAACTTTTAGCAGCTCACAACAGTGTCCTCTTCTTTCTCTGGACAGTTGTGAGTGAGCTGAAAGAATCTTGAACTTCTGGTCTTTGGAAGAAGACTAGGAAGTAAAAGACATTGTAGAACACATTATGTATTTCTGGAACTGCTCCTCCTTCTTCATTACTAATTTTCAAAATCTTCTTGGCTATTCTCACCCCTTTATTATTCCTGATAAACCTTACAATTATCATGCCAAATTCTGAAAGGGAAATCCTGCTGATATTTTGACTAGAAGAGAGTTACATTCAAGGATTAATTTGGGGAATTTTCAGGTCTTTGAAATATTGAATGTTTTCATCTGGGAGCATAATATGCTCCCCCCCCCCTTACTTCATTGCCTTTCTGCCTCTTAATAAACATTTTCAGCTTCCTATGAGTCCCATGTCCTCCCTGTTGCTACCTCCCTTCTTCCCTCCTTCTCATCGGCTTCCTCCCCACTTCTCTCCCACTCTCCCTTCCTTCTCTCTCTCTCTTATTTCAATTGTGAATGGATTTCTTTTCCTCAGTATCTTCTTAAAACTGGTTACTTATTTAAAAAATAATTATCAAATACTTGTATAGTGTCAGTTTTATTCCAAGTAATCCAAGGCATTTAATTTTTTTATTATGGTGAAATAAGTATAATGTAAAATTGACCATTTGAAGCATTTTTAAGTGTATAATTTAGAGGAATTAGTACATTCATATTGTTGTCCAACTACCCCCACTATCCATCATCATAACTTTCTCATAAGGCCAAAATGAAATTCTGCAGTAAGCCATTGTCTTTCGAGTAACCAGTGTGATCATACATTACAGAAAACTCTATTAGTTTTAACTGTCTTGCAATTGATTTTGTTTGTTTGTTTTCAAGATATATACTTGTGTTGTATGCCAAGATGGATAAGCCTGTCTCCTTTTTAGTAGGTGCCTCATTTACTTTTCTTGCATTATTGCAATGGTAGATGGAACTTCCCCCATAATCCTAAATAGCAGAGGTGTTATGGGCATCTTTGTCTTGTTGTCTATTTTAAGGGGATTGCTTTTAGCATTTAAAAACAATGATAGGTATGCTGTTATTTGGTGGCTTACCATTTGCTATGGATATTCTTTACTAAATTATAGAAGTATATTTCAATCCTTATTTTGTTGGGAGATTTTTTTTTATTATACAGGGATGTGTATCCTATTTTATAAAACACTTTTCTGCCTTTATTGAATTAGACAAAATTTTTATTATTTAGTCCTAGTAATATCAAACTATTTTTTAAAAGATTTTGTTTATTTATCAAACTATTTTTGCATTCTTAAACTTCATTTTGTTGTAGCTATAAATCTCTTAATATGCTACTTTGTTAGGGTTGTTTAAATGTTATTTGGATTTTTATGGCTATACTTAGAAGTGAGACTTCTGAGAGAGGAATTTTATTTTTTTGTTCTTCAAGTTTCCTATCTGTATTTTTTCTCTTTCTTTTTTTCTTATTAAATTTGTTAAATTTTATCTTCTGTTTAATTGGCCATTTCAAAGAACTAGTTCTCAGATATATGAGTTCTACTATATTTTCTAGTGTATTAATTTCTCCTATATTGTAATTATTAATTCCTTTTCTATAGGCTTAGGACTTCCTTTCTTGAATGTTTTTTATTATTTCTTGTTTAATAATAAAAGCATTTAAGGCTATGAATATTTATTTGAATACAGCTTTGACTGCATTCTGTGAAGTATGCCATTTATTGTGGTTGGAGCAATTTTCTAAATTGTCTCAATGTATAAATTTTACTTCCAACCTGACCCAAGAGCTACTTTGGAAAGAGTTTAAAAATTTTTTTTGTGATAAAATGGCAAAAACACATGGCCTGTACAAATTCTATTTTTGAACATTTTCTGAGACTTTCTTTGTAGACAAATAGAAAATGGATATTTTTCTAGGTATACCTAGTTTATTTAACACACAAAGTGTGTTAGTTTACTTTTTTGTCAGTTCTTCCTTGAAATTTTTATAGCAATTGCTTTATGTATTTTGATGCCAGTACATAAAGGGTCTTGAGCATTGTGTGTATATTGGTTCTGCCTTTACCAGGTGGTTGCATTTTGTGTGAGGGAAGTGTTTCTGAAGACTTTGCAAATCCACAACTGATTTCGATTGGAATAAATGTAGAATGTGTGGGAGAGGGTATTCTTGGTGTGCATAAATCTTCAAGTACTACAGTATATTTTTGCTTTAATGAGTCCTTGTTTTTCAGTTTTCCTCTGCTATGTTTTTCAAAAGACGTTGTTTATCCTAATGACTTTTAAAAATCTTTCTTATAAAATTGTATCATATCTAACTTCTACTTAAGCTTTTGGAGTTACCATTAAGCAATAGCAATTGTGCTGTTATTTAACAAATATTCTTATAAATATTCAAATAGTTTTAACACTCAAGTTTATCAATTACATACTTTTTTTACTGTATACTATAGTAAAATAATAAGTACCCACCAAAATCATCTGCAGAAGTTCTAGCATTTAATAGCAACATGTGTCTCATGATACTGACTAAAGATAATGGGTATATTTGTTTTCTGCTTACATGGTGCCATCATGTGGCAACATAAATCATCATCATCACCATCATCATTGTCACAAGAAACACTTTGCAATACATACACAAAGTTGTGTTCTAAATATTTTTTTTAAAAAGATTTATTTATTTATTTGAGAGAGAGAGAGAGAACATGTGAGCAGGGGAGGGGCAGAGGAAGAGGGAGAGGAAGAGACTCTCAAGCAGACTCCCCGCTAAGCATGGAGCCCAACATATGGCTCAACCCCATGACTCTGAGATCATGACCTGAGCAGAAATCAAGAGTCTGATGTTTAAGTGACTGTGCCACAGGTGCCCCTTCTAAGTACTTTAAATATATTAACTCATTTAATTCTCATAGCATCATATAAGATGGTGATTATTATTATTCCCATCTCATAGATGAAGAATCCAAGACACAAATATATAAAGCCACTTGTCTAGGTTACATAGCTTGTAAATGGTGCAGCTTATAAATGACAGGATTGAAACACAGCCTGGCTCGGGAGTCCACACTCCTAAGTACCATGCTATGCTGTCTCTTCACAGTTTACAATTCACTTGGTTGGAAAGCTCTGTAATTTTGCTGTGTTTTTCATGAACTAAAAATGCTGGGCTTCGCATTATTTCAAATTTTGCACATAAAGTACAATTTTCTTAAGATGTTTATATCCTATTTTAACTTACCTAGTTCAAAATCACACACAATGTTCAACTATACTGTCTTGCTAAATTGCATTACAGAACGCTTGCCTGAGTTTATATCTATATTACAATCTTACTACCATTATTAAAAGAGATCTTTGTCAACAAGGGGAAATGCAAAATGACCTGTTGTTTTCATTTGCATCTTTTATTGAATTAAAAATAGCTTTCTTGACCTTACGTGTCTCTTCTGTCAATTTCCTGCCTATGTTAATTTTTCTTCTGGGGTTTGAATATTTTTCTCTTTGATTTCTGAAAATCCTTTTTTAAAGATATCAACTAATCTCTCGAATTTAAAGCACCTTGACAAAATGGTATGGTTGTGTTCAGTACGATTCTGAATTATGTTTGTTGTAATTTTTTTGTTTGCCTTTGTGTCCAAATTTTCTCTCTGAGACAGAAAGAAAATTTCTATTCAGTTGATAGAACATTTACACTTTCACGTTATCGAGTCAGTGGCTGGTTCTCTTTATGATTTATTACATGGGCATTCCTCTTACCTCAAGAGGTTGATAAATGTTTAATAATACTTGTCCTATTTTTTTAATGATACAATTTTGTTTCCTTTAACTCTTTATTCCAGTTGGGATTTCCGTTTGTGTGTGGCAAGAGAAATTCTTAAAGTGAATCTTTACACTCCCCTTGCAGTTGTTGGCTAAAGCAGTTTATTAAAATCAGTATCTCTGATTTTAGAGATTTTACATACACCTTTAATTAAATTGATATACCCAGTAGATCCCATTTCTCAATTATTAGTCTGTCCTACAAATTCCCTTTGTCTATTTTCATATAATATCACACTCTTTACTACACCCTGAGATAGACGTTAGGGCTAGTCCTTCAACATCCTCACTTGCAAATAATAGAGGTATCTTCTTCAGAAGGCTCTGGTGAGGGTTAATGGAGTTATAACAACCCCTGACCATAATAGAGCTGTGTACCTGCTCCAGTGAGAGGTAGGAGATTTCACTCATCAGTACTCCCAGGCTTATGACAACGGATGCAGTGATTAACTTGTACAGACTGTTAACTCCTGGCACCACTTTCTAGGAGCACTTACTGACTCCTATCCTTTATTCTACTCTGTCAAAGTTTGACACATTAGAAACTACAGCATTCTGAAAAGCTTGCAGACCAGCATAAGTTGGTTACTTCCTTATCAAGCACATGCTGTTCATGAACAAATTTGGAACTTGCTCTTCTTTCCTTATCTTTCAAGGCTAGATAACTATTAACAGAACTTACCCAATAAATATTTGTAGTTTTCTTCATATGCCACACATAGTTTTCATGTAGATGCTTTATAGACATTGTAATTCTTACTAATTCATTGTAATTCTTTTCACTATGAACTGGATTACTTTACAAAGTGTTTTCTAATTCATTATTACTAGTGTTAAAGTTATCTTTTTGAATATGTTTTAGCAAGGCACATCCCTCTTTTTCTTTTCCTTTCATAACTTCTACTGAATTAACTATTTTTCTTATTATCATTCCCCATTATTTGTCTGGTTTGAAAATTATACTTTCTTTTTCTCTTTTCTTAGCATCTTCCTTTAATTTATAATGACATATTTGACCTAGGTTTAAAGTTAATGAATGTCTTTGGCCTCGTCCCAAACATAGGATGAAGACCTTAAAATGGTTTAACTGTGTTCTCCCCCTGCAGTCTTCCATTTTTTATTATTTAGTGACTCCATCTTAGTATTTTTTAATGTTTTCTTTTGAAATGACTATAGATTCACAGGAAGTTGCAAAGATAGTACAGAGGTCCCTGTGTCTCCCCCTGCATTCTCTGTAAAAGTCATATCTTATATAACTATAGTACAGTATCAAAACCAGGAAGTTGACACTGGTACAATGTCTGTTTACAGTTCTGGGTCATTTTATCACATGTGTAGATTTGTGTGACCACCATCACAATCAAAATATAGAACCGACCCACCATCATAAATATCTCCCTTGTGATATTCCTTCTAGTCTTAACTCTCACCCCTCTTCTTCCAGTAGCCCCTAGCAACCACTAATCTACTCTCCATCTCAACAGCTATTATCATTTTGAGAATGTTGTATAAGTGGGATCTTACAGCACGTGTCCTTCTGAAATTGGCTCTTTTTACATAGCATAATGTCCTTAAGATCTATCCATGTTGTTGAATGTATCAATAGTTCATTCTTCTTTATTGCTAAGTAGTGTACCACTATTTTGTTTCTATTCCCCTTACATTTGTGGTTATTATACCAGTTTCTCTACTTACCATTATTACTTGCATCCCTCTACTTCCTTCTGAGTTCAAATTCCTGCTTTGTAAAAGTACTATATCTTTAGTAAGTTTTTCAGTGAGGATTTGTTAGTGCTAAATTATTTCCATCTTTGTTTATTCAAAATTATTCTTTATTCCCCTAACTCTGAATGGTGGTTAGTTGGATAGGTTTTTCTACATTCAAAGTTATTTTTTCACAAAACTTTGAGGATATCATACCTGACTTCCGTTGTTGTCAAAAAGTCCTATCAATCTTTTTTTTTTTTTTAAGATTTTATTTATTTAACAGAGAGAGAGTAAGCACAAGCAGGAGGAGTGGCAGAGGGAGAGGGAGAAGCAGACTACAGCTGAGCAGAGAGACTGAGGCGGGACTCTGTCCCAGGACCCCAGGATCATGACCTGAGCCGAAGGTAGACGCTTACCCGATTGAGCCACCCAGGCACCCAAAAAGTCGCATCAATCTAATTATTCTTTATCTACAGGTAATTTTATTGACCCTCCTTTGCCGAATACCCATACCCCTGCTCCTTCCATAGCTTTTTTTTTTAATTATTTTTTATTTATTCATTTTTTTACATATTTTTTTAAATTGGAGTTGTTACCTCCCATAGCTTTTTAAAGATTTTCTTATTGCCTTTTCACTCCCACAGTTTCATTACAATGCTTTTAATTTTGGATTTATTTTTATTTATATTATTCCCAAAACTCAGAACAAATTTCCAAAATAAAGCTTTATGATTTTTTTCAAAGTACAGAAAATTCTTAGCCAACATTTCTTTAATATTATACTCTTTCCTATATTCTTTCTTTAAAGTCAGAAATAAATTATGTGCAGTAAAATTCTCCTTATTTAGACAGAATGTTTGGTGAATATTGACATCCATAGTCGTGTAATCACCACTACGATCTATAGCAGAGTATTTCCATTGTTCCAAGAAGTTCTCTTGTCTCTTTATAGTTGATGTCCTATTTCCATCCCATTCCCTGACAACCATTCATTTAACTAATGTCTACAGTTTCACCTTTTCCAGATCATCATATAAGTGAAGACACTTTGTGTCTGGATTTTTTTTTTCTCAGCATAATGCACTTGAGGTTTATTGATATTGTTGCATGTAGTATTTGCTTCCTTCTTATTCCTGTGTAGTATATCATTAGAGGGCTGTATCACCATTTGTTTATGTATTCACCAGTTGATGGACATTTCAGTTGTTTCCTGGTTTGTGCAGTTATGAGTAAGGCTGCTATAAACATTTGTGAACAGGCCTCAAAAGGAACATATGTTTCATTTCTCTTGGGTAAATATCCGGGACTGAAATTGCTAGGTCTCATATGGTAATTGTGTGTGTAATATTATAAGAAACTCTTAGACTGTTTCCCAAAATGGCCATGGCATTTTCTATTTCCACCATCACCTATGTGTAGAGATGTATTTGTTCCATATCCTCACCAGCACTTAATATTGACAGCTAAAAAAAAAAAAAGGTCCATTCTAATAATGTGGTATCTCACTGCAGTTTTAATTTGCATTTCCCTAATGACCAATTATATTGAGCATCTTCTGATGTGTCTATTAGTCATCTGTATATCTTCTTTGGTGAAATGTTTGTTCAAATATTTTGCTCAATTTTTAAAAATAGACTTTTAAAATTATCGTATTTTGAGAGTTATTTAAATATTCTGAATGAGTCCTTTATCAGGCATATGTTTTGCAAATATTTTTTCCCAGTTTGTGGCTCATCTTTTCTTTTCCTTAACTGTCTTTTAGAAGCAGATGTTTTTAATCTTGATGAAGTCTATCTTTTTATGTCCTTTCATCGTCTGTACTTTTTGTTTCCTGTGTAAGAAATCTTTCCCATGATCACAAAGATTTTCTCTTATGATTTCTTCCAGAAGTTTTACAGCTTAGATTTTATATTTAGGTCTATGACCTAATTTTTGTACTTGTGGTGAGGTAAGTAAGCATTAAAGTTCCTTTTCCTACTTCCAACAAATTTTGATATGTTACATTTTCATTTCCATTTAGCTCAAAACACATTATAATTTATAATTTTATAATTTCCCTGGTTTCTTCTTTTTATTTATTTACTTATTTATTTATTTATGAGAGACACAGAAAGAGGCAGAGGGAGAAGCAGGCTCCCTTGTGGGGAGCCCGATGTGGGACTCGATCCCAGCGCTCCAGGATCATGCCCCAAGCTGAAGGCAGATGCTCAACCGCTGAGCCACCCAGGCATCCCCCTGATTTCTTCTTTGAGCCATGTATTATTTCAGAATTGTTTTATTTTGTTCTCACATATTTGGAGGATTTTCCAGATATCTTTCTGTTACTGATTTCTTTCTCTATTTTTTCATTTAAAAATATATTTATCATGGTAATTTTCAAACAAAATTAGAAAATTGATTTCTAATTTAATTCTATTATGGTCAGAATGTATTTTGTTATGACACAGATATGTTGAATTTATTGAATCTTATTTCATTGCTTAGAATATGACCTCTTTTGGTTAAGTGTTCCATGTGACTTAAAAAGAATATAAAATCTTGCTGTTTTGCTAGAGTGCTCTGAGAATGTCAGTTACATTGAATTGATTTGGTGTTCAATCTTCTATGTATTTGCTAATTTTCTCTTTGTTCTATGAATTATTTAAATGGGCTTTGAAATAAATTCTAACTGTGGATTTGTCTGTTTCTCTGTAGCTTGATTAATTTTTGCTTCATGAGTTTTGAATATTAGTATTAGGCACATACTGTTTAGGATTGTCATGTGCTCTTCATGAATTGACACCTTTATCATTATGAAATGATTTTATTTGCCCTTAGTAATATCCTGTGTTCTAAAATAGACGTTGTCTGATTTTAATGTATCTACCGTAGATTTCTTTTCATTAATGGTAGCATCCTTTTACTTTTACCTATTTATGTCTTAATATTTGAAGTGCTTTTCTTGTTGGCTGCAAATACATTAGTTTTGATAGTCTGTGCTTTTTAATTGGTGTACATAGGCAATTTACATTTAATGTGATTATTAATATAATTAAATTTAAACCAATAATTTTGCTATTTCTTTTCTCTTTGTCTCATATGTTTTTTGTTCTCTTTTTTCTTCTGCTTTCTTTTGGATTGAGGGGTTTTGTTGGTGTGTGTGTGTGCGCTTCCATTTTGTCTCCCTTGTTAGCATATTATACATAACTCTTTGTTTTGTTATTTCAAATTTAGGGTTTATAATATAGATCTTCAACTTACCACAGTCTACTTTCAAGAATAGCATTTTACATATAAAAACTTTACAATAGTATATTTCCATTTCTCTTTTCTCTACCCTTGTGCTACTGTGAGATACATTTTGTTTTTACATATATTATAAACCCTATTCTACATTGTCATATTTTATACAGCCAATTATGCTTTTTGTAAAACCACTTTACTTAGATATAATTTACCCATTAGAAACATACAACTGAATGGTTCTCAGTAAGTTTATAGAGTTATGCAGTTATTACCATAATTCATTTCTGCCACTTCTCAAAGGTCCCTCATACTCATTTGCAGTTATCCCCATTACAACTTCAGCTCTAGGCAATAATTGCTTTCTGTCTCTATAAATTACATTTTCTGGCATTTCACAACAAGTCATCCTTGTGTCTATCTTTTTTACTTAATATAACGCTTTTGAGATCCATCCATGCTGTTGTGTGGATCGTTAGGTTGTTACTTTTATTACTGAGTAATATTTCACTGTATGGATGTACATAGTTCATTTTTCCATTTGTCCACTGAAGAACATTAAATTGTTTCAGTTTTGGGCTATTACAAGTAAAGCTGCTATGAACATTCATGTCCAGATTCTTGTGTGAACATGTTTTTAGTTTTCTTTTTTTTTTTTTAAGATTTTATTTATTTATTAGAGAGAGAGAGAGAGGTGGGGAGGGGGCAGAGACACAGGGAGAGGGAGAAGCAGGCTCCGTGTGGGGAGCCTAATGTGGGACTCTATCTTGGGTCTCCAGAATCACACCCTGGGCTGAAGGCGGTGCTAAACTGCTAAGCCACCAGGGCTGACCTGTTTTTAGTTTTCTGGGATAAACACCCAGGAGTTTGATTTCTCAATTGTATGGAAAATATATGTTTAACTTTCTAAGAAACTGCCATACTTTTTTTTTTTCCAGAGTGGCTCTCCTATTTTGTGTTCTAGACAGCAATATATAAGAGGTCCAATTGCTCCACATTTCTGTTAGCAGTTAGGACGGTCAGCATTAGTTTTAACCATACTAATAGGGGTACAGTGGTATCTCATTCTGGCTTTAGTTTATATTTGCCCAATGGCTAGTGAAGTTGAGCACATGCTTACTTGCTGTTTATTCAAATTTCTGCCCATTTTCTATTTTGATTTTTTGTTTTCTTGTTGAGTTTAGAGAATTTTCTATATATTATATATAGATACATGTACTTTCTAGGATGTGGGATTTGCCAATATTTTCTCCCACCCAGTCTATAGTTTATATTTTCATTCTATTCACAGGGTCTTTCATAGGACAAAGGATTTTTTTTTAAAAGATTTTATTTATTCGTGAGAAACACACAGAGAGACAGACACATAGGCAAAGGGAGAAGCAGGCTCCCTGCAGGGAGCCTGATGTGAGATTCGATCCCAGGACCCTGGGATCATGATCTGAGCCAAAGGCATACACTCAACCACTGAGCCATCCAAGCGCCCCAGAACAAAATTTTTTTTTTTTTTTTTTTTTTTAGAACAAAAGTTTTTAATGTTCAACTTACCAAATTATTTTTAGTGGGTTGTGCTTTTGGTATCACGTCTAAGAACTCTGCATAAATCTGAGTCACAAAGATTTTCTCCAATATTTTCTTCTAAAAAATTTATAGTTTAACATTTGTTATATGAATGACCAAAAGATGGCTTCTGTTTATTGGCTCCAGGTGGTTTATTTCTTCACTGCAGGCTGAGACTTATTAGCTCCAAAGCCTACTGATGCCAAACCCATTGGTGTAAGTTTATACACACCCTAATATTTTAAAAAATAGCTCTAAACAAGCATATGTAGAGCCTGTTGGCTGTGCATACCCTGTGAAACCTCACTCGGCATTTGCTGAACATTCGTAAGGTTATAAAACCTAAAGGAGCTCTCTGACCAAGAGACTCTGTTGTGTGGCTGAGGGACAGTGCATAGGCATGCAAGCCTCCTCTCTGATTCTCCCTTTCCCCAGGGGTCCCTTTGCCCTCCTTCCATCTGATTGATGGTCTCCTCACTGTACACCTCTGTTTCACACTGTGAGAGAGTTCCCCTTGTATGCAAACATATCCAACTAGCATCCTATAAAGTGTGTTACTGCCTCTCTTGGTCATGACTTTTTCATTAATTAGCCCCCAGATTTCTTGAACTCTCTATGTTTTATGTTTAGAGCTATGATCCCATGGAGTTAATTATTCTTGTATAAGTGTGATTTATTATTATTATCATTATTTTTACTATGAGTTCCATTTGTTCCAATGCTATTCACTTAAGAGTATCAGAGAGGGAGACTAACCATAAGAGACTCTTTATCATAGGAAACAAACTGAGGGTTGCTGGAGGGGAAGGGAGTGGGAGGATGGGGTAACTGGGTGATGGACATTGAGGGCATGTGATGTAATGAGCACTGTGTGTTATATGCAACTGATGAATCACTGAGCTCTACCTCTGAAATCAATAACACATTATATGTTAATCAATTAAATTTAAATAAAAAGGGTATCCTTTTTGCATTTAATTACTTTTGCATCTTTGTTGAAAATCAGCATGCCATACCCATGCAGGTCTATGTGTGGACTCTATATTCTGTTCCATTATTTTATTCTTTTTGATAGTATTGTGAATGGAATTGTTTTCTTAATTTCATTTGTGGATTCTTCATGACTAGTACATAGGAATACAACTGATATTTGTATGCTGATCTTAGATCCTGTGACCTTGGTAAACTTGTTAGATCTGATATTGTATTACACTGTTAAACTTTTTTTTTTATTCCTTAGTATTTTCTACATACGTTATCATGTCATTTGCCAATAAAAACAGTTATATTTCTTTCTTTCCAATTTGAATGCCTTTCTTTTCTTTTATTCTTTTTTCTTTGGGGGCTTTATTTTAATGTCCAGACTATACAGAATGATGTTGAATAGATTTATTGAAAGACATTCATACCTAGTTCCTGATCTTAGGGGAGAATCAGTCTTTCACCCTTCAGTATGATGTGAGCTGTATATTTTTTCATATATGCTCTTTATTGCATCCCTGGGTAAACCACAAGATAAGAACACACTTGGTGTAATATATAATTTATTTATATATTGGCAAATTCAATTTGGTAATATGATGTTTAATATTTTTGTATTTATATTTGTGATAGATGTTAGTCCGTGGTTTCCTTTCATCTTTGCCTCTGTTATAAGGGTAATTCTGGCTTCAAGGAATGAGTTGGGGAATGCTTCCTTCTCTATACCTTGAGAAAATTTGTGAAGAATTGATAGTATTTCTTCTTTAAATATTTGATAGTATTCTCCAATGAGCCAACTTAGTCTTGTGTTTTCTTGGGTGAAGATTTTAATTATTAATTCAATTTCTTTACTTGTTATAGGTCTATTCAGATTTTTTACTTTTTGGTTGAGTTTTTAGAATATATTTCTAGGAATCTGTTAATTTCATCCAGGTTATCTATTTTTTTGGCCCTAATTTGCTCATAATATTATAATTCTCTTATTTTTTGTAGAGTTAGTCATATGTTCCATTTTTCAGTCTTGATTTTGTTTGTTTCCTTTTTCTCTGTTCTTTTCTTGATTGGTTATTAGAGGTTGTCAATTTTGTTGATCTTTTCAAAGAACCAACTTTTGGTTTCATTGTTTTTCTGTTTCCTGTCATTTATCTGACTCTTCTCTTCCTAGTTTTTTTTTTTTTTTTTTTAAGATTTCATTTATTTATTCATGAGAGACAGAGAGAGTCAGAGATACAGAGAGGGAGAAGCAGTTTCCCTGAGGGGAGCCTGGGACTCGATTCCAGGACCCTGGGATCATGCCTGAGCTAAAGGCAGATGCTCAACCACTGAGCCACCCAGATGCTCTCTTCTTTTCCTAGTTTCTTAATGTAGATGTCAATTATTAATTTGAGAATTTTTTCTTTTCTATTTTAGGCATTTAATGCTGGCTCTAACTGCATATCATAAACTTAAATATACTGTGCCTTTGTTTTCATTCAAGTCCAAATATTTTATGAATACCCTTGTGACTATTTCTTTGAGCTATTAATTTTATGTAACTATATTATTTAAATTCCAAATAATTGGGTTTTCCCAGATTTCTTTCTATGGTTGATTTCTAATTTAGTTCCATTGTGGTTAGAGAATACATTTTGTATAATTTTAATCCATTTGAATTTATTGAACCTTGTTTTAAGCCTAACATATAGGCCATCTTGGAGAATGTTCCATGTCTGCTTGAAAGGAATGTGCATTCCCTAGTAATTGGACTGATGTGTTCCAATTATGTTAAGTTGGTTGATAGTGGTGTTCAAGTCTTTTACATCATTATTGATATTCTGTATTGTTCTGTCAATTATTGAGAGTTATTGAAATCTCTAATTATTACATTGTTTATTTCTCCCAGTTGCATCATTTTTTGATTCATATATTTTGAAGCTTTTTAATTAGTTGCATTTAAACTTACAATTGTTATATCTTTATGGTATATATTGACACTTGTATCATTTTGAGATATTCCTCTTTGTCTCTAGTAGTATTTCTTGTTCAAAGTTTATTTTGTCATGGATTAATATAGCCACTCTAGCTCCCTTGTTACTTAGCATTGTAAATCTTTTTCCATCCTTTCTACTTGTTTGTGTCTGGATTTAAGGTGTGTTTTCCATAGACAGCATGCAGTTGGCTTTTGCTTTTTGAAAATATCTCTGCCTTTTGATTGGGGCATTTAACTATTCATGTCAGTGTAATTTATTTGTATGGTTGGATTTACATATGTCATTTTCCTCCTTGGTTCCTGTGTTCCCTGCCCCTTTTTGTTCCTTAGTGCCCGATTTACTGCCTTCTAGTGTGTTACATAAACATTTCAAGTTTCTATTTTAATTCCACTATTGATTTGTTTTTACAAAATTTTGTTTTCTTTGTGGTTACTATACAGATTATTATATGCATCTCAATTTATCACAATCTCCTTCAGATTAACACACTTTTAATTTTAATAAAAAATGGGAACTGCTGCAATTTGGCTATATTGCTATCCCTTCTTTATAGTACTGGTCATATACATTATATATATGTATATATATACATACATTAACCAATATATGTTAAAATGCAACAATATAATTATTGCTTTATGCAATGTAAAATTTTTGAAACAAGAGAAGATACAATATATTTATATATAATTAACATATATAACACATTATTCTTTTATGTTGATTTACATATTTATCATTTCCAGTGATTTTCATTTTATCTGTGTATTCAAATAACTGACATCATTTCCTTTTAGCCTGAAAAACTTCCTTTATTGTTACTTGTAATATAGGTATGCTAGCAACAAAATCTCTCAATCTTTATCTGGGAATGTCATTCTTTCATATTTATTTTATTTATTTATTTATTTATTTATTTATTTATTTTTATAAATTTTTTAATTTATTTATGATAGTCACACAGAGAGAGAGAGAGAGGCAGAGACATAGGCAGAGGGAGAAGCAGGCTCCATGCACCGGGAGCCCGATGTGGGATTCGATCCCAGGTCTCCAGGATCGCGCCCTGGGCCAAAGGCAGGCGCTAAACCGCTGTGCCACCCAGGGATCCCTCATATTTATTTTTTGAAGGATAGTTTTGCTGAATAGAAAATTATTGGTTGACAGTTCTTCTGTCCACTACCTCCTGGCTTCCATTATTTCCGATGAGAAGTTTATTGTTAATCTATGCTGTTATGAGGGCAGCTGCTTTTGCAGTAGCATAAGGCTATGGCCAGGGTGATTCTATCTTCACTGCCAGCCTCCTGGAATTTTGCTTCAAGCCTCAGAATATGATCCTAAGCTGGTGGTGGCTGGAGCTTGGAGGAAATAATATAAAAGTGGCCTGTGCATGGTAAGCTGCAACCACATGACTGCAACCAGGACTAAAGTGTCTGTGGATCACCAGGCCAGTGACACATCTCTGGTTGGCTGGACACCTGGCCTTGTCCTGGTCTCCCTTGATATCATGTCATTTTTCTCTTATGACTTTCAAGATTGTCTCTTTCTCTTTGTTTTTTTTTTTTTCTTTTTGAATTTATTGAACTAAATTTAGATTTAGTTACAAGAATTGGACAATTGGACTGTGATGTTTCTAGATGTAGATCTTTTTGTTTTCAACATACTTACCGTTTGTTCAGCTTCTTAGGAGTGTGGATTAGCGTTTTTATAAAAATGTAAGTGTTTAATCATTATTTCTTGGAAAAAATCTTCTGCCTCCCTCTGTCTTCCATTTTATGTATTTTGGTACGCTTGATGTTTTCCCATGTGTTTCTCAGGCTCTATTTATTTTTCTTCAATATTTTTTCTCTATTTTTCAGATTGGATAATTTCTACTGATCTATCTTCAAGTTCACTTAATCTTTCTTCTACAATCTATGGGTTAGTACAAATATGTAATGACACATATCCATCATTATAGTATCACACTAAGTATTTTCTGTGCTCTAAAAATTCTCTGTGCTCTACCTACTCATTCCTCCCACCTTCCAGCCCCTGACAACCACTGATCTTTTTATTGTCTCTATAGTTTTGCATTTTCCTGAATGTTATACAGTTGGAATCATATAGTATATAGCCTTTTCAAATTGGTTTCTTTCCTTTAGTAATGGCATTAAGATTATGCCTTACCTTGTCATGGCTTCATAGTTCATTTTTAGAGCTAAATAATGTTCCACTTTCTGGATGTATCATTTACTTATCCATTTATCTACTGAAGGATAGGCTGATTACAGTATATGGCAATTATGAATAAATCTTTTATAAGTATGTATGTGCAAGTTTTTATGTGGATATGTTTTCCATATAAAATACCAAGGAACAAGATTGCTGAATCATATAGTAAGAATATGTTTAGTTTTGTAAGAAATTGCCAAACTATCTTCCAAAGTGGCTGTTCTATCTTTCATTCCCATCAACAATGAATGAGAATTCCTACTGCTCTACATCCTTGCCAGCACTGGACATTGTCAGTGCTTCAGATTTTGGCTGTTCTAATAGGTATGTAGTGGTATTTCAATGCTGTTTTAGTTTGCATTTTCCTGGAGACATATGAGCTTATGTGCTTATTTGCCATCTGTAAATGTTCTTTGGTGAGGTGTCTCTTAAGCATTTTGGCCTATTTTTAGATTGGATTGTTTATTTTCTGGCTAGAATTCAACCTAGCTATGGAGGAAAGAGAAGCTTCCCCGAGAAAGCCATAAGCCAAAGAAGAAACTTAAATAGTGAGTCACAGTAGGATAGGTCAAGAGATAAAAAGCTAGAAGGAAAGAGAAATACATAGACAAAATAATTCCAATACAAGGAGTTAAGAAACAGGTACCACATTTGAAGAAGACTGGAGAATAATCAAGTAAAGAGGAGAACAATGCTTAAAGTATACAGGATCTAGAGTTCTCTAAGATTATTTGAGATTTGAGATATTTTCTTAAAACAAGAACCAAAATGAAAAGTTTTAAATAGCTGTAAGTGGTGGGTAGATAGGTAACATGAAAGATCTCTCTGGTTACAGAATAATGAATGGATTTAGGTGTGGGACACAAAGATTGATTGCTAGGAAGCCAGATTTGAAGCTATTATAGGAGTCTTGCTAAAAGATAATTGTGCCTTCAAGAAGGGTGGGAGTGGTGGAGGTGGAGAGAGATATACAGACAAGAAAAATGCTCAACATGTTGAATCAACAGGACTAGGTCTTTGAGTGGATGTAAGAGAGAGAGAAGAGTAACAAATAGCTTTGAGATTTCTAGCATGAGAAGCCAAATAGATTATGGTGCTATTTACTGCACTAGGGAAGAATGGCACAGGAACATGACTGAGAGTGAAAGGGAGAAAAATTGTAATTCAGGCTGGGCCATATCCAGGAGATAAAATATGTGGATCTGGAAAAGGAGATGTGGAGACATGATTTGGGAGTTGTTGGTATATCCATGGTAATGGAAGCTCAGGGAGGAGATGAAGTTGCACACAGAAGCTGTGTAGATGGCATCAAGAAGAAAGACTGAGCCTTGAAGACTACCCAACTTTAAAGATGGATGACAGGTGGAACCAGAAAGGGAGAAGAATAAAATACTTCAAAATGGTGGGGAAGGAAACTAGGGAAGTTTGCTATCTTTCAAATCAAGGAAAAGGATGTTTTTCTAAAAGAATGGGTGGTGTCCAATGTTGCAGACAAGTCAAACAAGATGAACACTGAGACGTGTCCTTTGGATTTAGTTACAAGAAAGCATAAATTTTTCTTGGTGAGAGCAGTTTCTTGGTGATAGAAGTGGAATAGATGGAAGTCACAATGCGTTGGTTGAGGACTATGTTGGAGGTAAAGAAAATAAAGTCATGAGAATAGACTGCTCTTTCAGGAACCTTGACTATTACCCTGACTTCTGGGTTGTGTAATCCAAAGGTCACTTTCCAGTTCTTTATTTTTCTTTGAAAACTTGACCATTATGTGTCTTGGTAAGGATGTTTGTCAGTTTTGCCTGAAATACCATTGGTTATCTCATTCTCAAAAGTTAAAAATGCTTAGTTTGTATAAATTTTCTCTTACCATGCTTTTGAATATTGTTCCAATCTACTTGCTCTTTCTCTGCCCAGACAGCCACTCGTTAGTTGAATCTTTGTAATCTATCCAGTTTATCTGCCAGCGTTTTCATTTTCATTCAATATTGTTCTAATAATTGGTTTTTTAAAAATGCCATGTTTCTCAAATTTATCTTCTGCATGATTTCATCAAGTTTTGACAGCAGTGAATCTTTTTTTTTCATTTTTTGTACAACTGATTTTTTAATCACAGATTTTTATATTGGTTGTTGGTTTAGGTCAGATGGTTCTTATTTCATAGAAAATGTATGCTTTGTATCTTACTGAAATAAGAGGTGGATGTTCTTTGAACTATTGTTTCATGAAGTTTAGTTATAGCATCATTTATTCAGGAGTCCAAACATCAGAGTATATGATAGACTTATTATATGCTTGATAAATCCTTATATTTTTAAAAGAAAAACCATTGTCTGATTTAAAAAATCATTGATTATAATAACTAAGGAATGATTTCTTGATGATGGTCAGCTCTACTGAGCTGTGTCTGTGATAGTAAGAGTAGTATTGGGTGGATGAAGAATACCTTTATCTGATGCTATTTTATACTGTGAAAAGCTCATAAATTTCATGGGACCAATGTCATTTGTTACTGAGCCAGAGATGGCTCCCATGTAGAGGCTTAAAGAGAAACCTGAAAAAAGAAAAGCAGGGGAAGGCAAAGCAGATGATGGATCTTTCCCTCAATGCTGTACCACCATTCCATTCTTCAGCTTATGTGCTGCTGTGCTTATGTGCTTCAGCTTGTGTGCAGCTTATCAAATCCTGCTGATAAGGGACCCTTACACATCCCTGTCTTCAAATCAACAAGGATTTCCTGGAAAATAAAAACTTCATTAAAAACAGGAATTTATCATTTTTATGTATGTGTCATTTTTTAAGGATATGAGTGCAAAGCAAATTCTTTCTGTGTATGAGAATTGATTATTAAAATGTATTTGCTGTGTTTCCATTGTTAGATATTTAGGTCTATGTTACCTTTTCCATCTCCGTGGTGCAGAACTTAATCCAGATATTTCTCATACATGCAAAATGGTGACTTGTGTTTAATATGTTCTTCAGTTACTTGGCATGAAAACATTTTTATTGGATAAAACTTCCAAGTTACATATCTCTTTTAAAACTAATTTATTTTTCTATGCCATAGGTCCCACATAATATTCTAAAATGCCTTTAAAAAATCATTGTGCTTAAAAAAATCATTGTGCTTATTTGAAGCTAAGATATCTAAATCTGGAAATACCACTTTATTCTGTAACAGTTCAAACCATGGACATTCTGGCCAAATGATCTTTCTTTGTAAAACTGTTTTACAGAAAAACCTTCTTTGAACCTTTCTTGAACTTTACTCCTTTCTCTTGAGCTTCAGAACATTTTATGATCCGTCTTGACTTCTATCATCTCCAGGTGGACTGTGCTATTTTTGGTGTGGCAAGGGACAAGAAGAGCAATTGATTGCGCCACAATAGCTGGCATCACCAGTCAACATTCAGAAATTGTCAGACAAGTAATTTAATCATCTTATTACCTCCCCCCCCCCCACAGCACAGCTTTTAAGCAAGAGAGGTGAGTCAAAGTAGCTGTTTTCATGCTTCCTGTGTTGCAACCACAAAGATGGAGGACAGCAGGATGATACCGTACTAAGGTGCTCTCAAACACATAGGCTCAATATATCTGTTTTAATCATCCTGAAAGGAGTTTGTTATCAGTCAGCTGCAAACATGCCTCTCCAACCATATCAAACTTCTCCCCACCTCTGTCATTTACATTTACATTCTTCATCAGGTACGCAGCTCAATGCTTCTTGTAAGCATGAGTATTTTTTTTTAACTGAGATTTTTGTTTAAATATGATACAGCAATTCACTTTCAGTTATTACAACAGTATATTCTAAGGAACCCCATACATTTATCACCAGGTACAGAACCTCATACCATGAATACTCTCCAGATTTTATATTTAATCAGACAAAAATGCCTTCATATTTAATGTACTGCTTCTCAATCTTAATCCTATAACCGATCAGACTCTACATTGATTTCTGTTTTCCATCTATTCTTTGAATGTATAGTAAGGTAACATATCAATATCTAGCACTGGAGAGCAATTAGTATCATTCCCAATCCTCTCAATCCATAGGGAATATGGGTGTTGTTGATACTCTCTCCTATACCTGAGGTTGACAGTGGGTTTTTTGTGTAGTGTGTCCTAGCTGTTACTGGTGCATAGCAAAAGTTTAATAAAGTTTCTCAAATATCCAAACAATCTAGGCAAGATTAAAGACCTTTGTAGAAAAGTAAAGTTGTGTTTTAGGAAGAGGAAGAACTGTGACCAATAGCTTTCAAACCCGACTGTGAGATTATTGAGGCCCTAGATCAAAGAAGGTGGAAGGAAGTATCAGATGAGAGAATTTCCCCCTCTTCGCTTGTTTAACTGCCAAATACAGACATGGCTATGGCTATTTTTGCTGCTGTCAAAGATGGTGGAATGACTGGATTCATTATTTTGCAGACATTACAGAATGCCTATTATGTGCAAGTTCCTGTGCATGGCAAGAGTGACCCCCACCTGCACACAGCCCATGAGAATTTTACTGCCTGGTGGGTGAGTGGGGAATGGGACAAGAAACAGACATGCCAACAAATGATTATGGCTGTCTCCTAGGTTTTCATAAAATGCCATGAGATATACAAATGTTCACAGTAGCATTATTCATGATACACAAAAAGTGGAAACAACCCAAATGTCCATCAACTGATGACTGGAACAAAATGGAGATTATTTGGCAATGAAAAACAGTTAAGTACTAATACATGCTACAATAGGGATGAACCTTGAAAACATGCTAAGTAAAAGAAGTCAGATACAAAGGACCACATATTGTATGACTCCATTTATGTGAAATGTTCAGAATAGGCAAATTTATAGAGAACAGAAAGCAAATTAGTGGTTGCCGCATGCTGGGGTGGGGAAGGATGGAGGAATGATGGCTAAGGGTAGTAGGTTTCTTTTTGGAGTAAAAAAATGTCCTTATATTGACTGTGGTGTTGGACGCACAACTCTCAGTATGCTAAAAGCCATTAAGTTATGCTCCTTAAGTGGGTGAATTATATGGTATATGAGTGATGTCTCAATAAAGCTGTTAGAAAATGGTATAGGAGCAGGGGCACCTGGGTGGCTCAGTTGGTTATGTGTCCAACTCTTGGTTTTGGCTCAGGTCATGATCTCAGGGTCTGAGATTGAACTCTGAGTTGTGCTTCATGCTCAGCAGGGAGGGAGCCTGCTTCAGATTCTCTCTCTCTCCCTCTTTCTTCCCCTCTTGCCCTACCCCCATGCTCACTCTCTCATAAATAAATAAATAAATAAATAAACAAACAAACAAACAGACAAAGAAATAAATAAAAAGAAAGAAAACAGGATAGGAGCAAAGAAAATGCATGGATTGCTGCCAATGTCATGGGGATGAGAACCAGCATTTATAGGATGCATAATCCTCACGACAGTCTGGGAGATGAGCACCATCCTCTCCATTTTCAGAGATGGATATAACTTGTCCTTGGTTATAGAGCAGAGCCAGGACTTGGTACCCAGTCTGTAGGACTCCAGTCAGTACTGTTTCTTAGCTACTTCACAGAGAAGGTGATACTTTCCTCCATGAAGTACCAGCAGGGGCCCATGAGACAGAGATGGCCCGAGAGGGGCATTTGAGTGGAGAGAAGCACATGGTCAGTGTCCTGGCAAGAGACAGATGACATGTGCCATATGGATCATTTGAAGAAAGATCAATTCAGTGACTACTTAGGGGATGGGTGGAGTTTAAGGGAATCAAACTGGAGACAGTGACAACCTGAAGCATTACCATCCCAGGCCTGAAGGGACAAGGCAAGGAAGCCGTTATGAGAACACAGTTGGGTAGGTGTGTACTCAGGGCTGCCTTCTGTAGAGGAGCACCACAACAGCAGCAACCTGGCATGGAAGGAGCCCAGGAACTAACCTCCTTAACCCATTCTCCTTCCCTCTGATCTCCATTGGTCCTTGTCACTGGCTGCACCTAAAAAGAAGCCAGATGGTGGAAGAACCCAGTGATGTAATCCACACAGATCTTCCTTAGGGGCAGAGAAAGGCATGCAGGGTAAACCAGAGGACAACACAAGTATGGAGGAGTAACATTATGGCATGTTCTGGGAATGGTAATTATTTCAAAATTATTTATTTTAATCATTAATTCCTTTAAATTTTTTTCCTTTTTTTTCTGATTCCATCAGATTGTTATTCATTCTATTTTTCATTATGTTTTCTCCTCCTTATGAATTTGGGTGCTCTATTGAAATTTTCTCTTTAATTCTGAAAATTTCTCTTTAATTCTGTTTCCTTTTCTTGAGTTCATAAGACATCTGTGTTATTATTTGCAAACAAGGTTCCTGTTTTCTCAAGAAAGACACACTCTTTCCCCAACATGATATTTTTCTGCTCCCCGCAAATCCTAATCCTGAGGGAGATGAAACCTCTAGAATGTTCCCTTTCCCTTTCTCCTCCTCATCACCTCCTTCCACTCCCTAAGATGAGATCTTTGGGGCATTTCACTTCCTTTCTCCCTCTCCATTTCTAACTGCTACATTTTCCTGGGATACTCTAGGACTTTTTTTCTCTAGGACTTTAGTTCTGGGTTATTATGAGTATCCCTTTTGTCATATGTCACTTCCATTTCCAAAGGACTTAAGAAGCATTTACATTGACAGTGCCCAATAGTCCATTAATATCCGCTTACCTTACCTATGTTGTGTTCACTGTTCATCACTGTTTTCTATCTTTTCCATTTTCCTGTGTCTCAATGTCTCTAATCAAATTCTTTCCTTTTTAAAACATTTTTTTTATTTATTTGAGAGATATAGATAGTGAGAGAGTGATGGACAGGAGTGGGAGGAGAGGGACAAGCAGACTCCTTCCTGGACAGGGAGTTCAATGCGGGGCTCAATTCCAGGACCCCAGGATCATGACCTGAACTGAAGGCAGACACTTAACAGACTGAGCCACCCAGGCACCCCTCAAATTCTTTTCTTTTAAAGCCTTTGGTTGTTTTCCTCAGGTAGAAGTTGTGAGTGGTAAAATCTCCAAATTCTTACATGTCCACAAGTCTCCTTTCACCTTGGCTGGGGAATGCCATCTTGACTGGGTGGAGGATTTCAGGTTGGTCACTGGCAAATGTTATTGCATCGCCTTCTAGCTCCCAGTAATAAGTCAAATAGAAACTCTATGCTTTCCCATTTGCAGGTCATTTGTTCTATCTGGGAGCTTTTCAGGTTTTTGTTCTTTAATTTCATTCAGGAAGTTTACCAAGACATACCCGCATGAATGTTTTTCTTTAACAGTCAGGTCTAGAACTCTAGGAGAGCCTTCAGTGTTCTTTTAGTTTCAGGTCTACAATGTAATGATTCAACCATTCTGTACATTGCTCATTCTATACATTACTCATTCTATACATTACTCAGTGTTCATCGTGATGACTGTACTCTAAATCCCCTTCACCTATTTCTTTTTTTTTTTTTCCCTTCACCTATTTCATCCATCCCCCCACCCACTCCCCTCTGGTAACCACCAATTTGTTCTCAATATTTAAGAGTCTGGGATTTGTTTGTTTCTATCTTTTTAAAATTTTCTTTTTTTACTATTTTATTTTAATTCCAGTATAGTTAACATACAGTGTTATATTAGTTTCAGGTGTACAATATAGTGACTCAGCACTTCCATACATCACCTGGTGCTCATCACAAGTGCCCTCCTTAATCCCCATCTCCTATTTTACCCATCCCCCCACCTCTCCTCTGGTAATCATCAGTTTGCACTCATGAGTTAAAAGTCTGTTTCTTGGTTTGCCTCTCTCACACATTTTTTTTCCTTTGCTCATTTGTTTTGTTGTTTCTTAAGTTCCACAGAGAATGAAATCATATCATATTTATCTTTCTCTGACTGACTTATTTCACTTAACATAATACTCTCACTCCATTCATATCATTGCATATGGCAAGATTTCATTCTTTTTGATGAATGGATAATATTTCATTATATATATATTTATATATATATAAATCTCGCATCTTCTTTATCCATTCCATTATATATATATTCCATTATATATATAATATTATATATTCCATTATATATAATAATATTATATATTCCATTATATATTATATATATTTATCACACATATATATTCCATTATATTATATATAATATTCCATTGTATATAATATAATATATTCCATTATATATAATATTATATATTCCATTATATATATTATATATATATATATATCACTTCTTCTTTATCCATTCATCTACTGGTGGACACTTGGACCGCTTCTTTATCTTGGCTATTGTAAATAATGCTGCAGTAAACATAGGGGCATGTATATCTTTTATTACACACTTTAAAATTATTGCCTTTTGTTCTTGGTATTCATATTATATAGTATGTCTTCTAGACCTAGCTCCAGGTCTTACCTTTTCTTTCATTTGCCCACCTCTTTGCTTGCTCTGTGCAGTGAGAGTTTTTTCCATGTGATTGCCAGTCACCAGTTCATATTGCTTCAATGACTAGCCTCTCTTCAATCCATCCACTGAGCTGTTCAATGGTAGGGCTGCCAGATAAAATACAGAACAACTAGTTAAATTTGATTTCAGAATTAATTTTTTTAATATAGCATGGGAAGAATATGCTAAAATTATTTATTGTTTATGTGAAATTCTGATTTAATGGAGCCTCCTTAAGTTTTTCTTGTGTATGTCAAATCTGAAACCCTATTCAATGGAGAA
Organism: Canis lupus familiaris; assembly: GCF_011100685.1. Lineage (NCBI taxonomy): Eukaryota > Metazoa > Chordata > Mammalia > Carnivora > Canidae > Canis > Canis lupus. The sequence goes on from NC_049226.1 coordinate 71,502,393, forward strand.
ATCATTTTTTTCCTGAGGTCTACACATTTTGTGTGCTGTATTTGAACCTCCTTACCTGCCCTTGTTATTTGATTGTCCAGGTTGCTCTCTGTTGTTTCTAGAAGCATCATTTCACTGGACAAATGTTTTGTTTGCTTAGATTGGTCTTCCTGTCTCTAGTTGCTGAGTTTCCTTTAATGCATTATTTTAAAAACAGTCATAGATCTGCTTGTTACAGCTCTCCAAGCAGAGGCAGATCTCTGACTGGTGGAATATAAAGGGATTTCTCCTGCAGTGTAGGGATGCTGTGTATGTCAGAAGATGGGCAGTAGTCCCTTGCTGAGGGTGTGAGAAGGAGCATCTAAGTGTCAAGGTGTTTGTACTCTTCTAGCTTCAAAGTTGCAGAGGATTAAGCCCACCTGTTCAATATCCCTTTGGCCTTTCAGGGGCCATGGATACCAGATATAATCATATAGGACTGATGCTGTCTCTCACCTTAGGAGTCATTGTATCCCTATGGACCATACTCTTTCTGGGATCTGTCATTTGCAGTCCCTGCCTCAAGTTTCTTAGATGCTGGACTCATGGCTTTTGCTCTGCTCAGAATGAGGAAACTACAGATATCCCATTCTCCCTACCCCCAGTCGTACATGCAAGAAGCTTGCCATCTCAAGAGAGGAACCCGATGGGAGTGGAAAGGGGAGATGGGTGTTGGATGCATCAAAAGACCTAAAAGATACAAACTGCTGCAGAAAATAACTATCAGATTGGGTGTGGGTAAAAGACCAATAATTTTTTTAAGTATTAAAATTTAAAAGGATTCAATTCTCAGAATGTATCACATTGTCTTAAAATTTTCATTCCATTTTAAAGAAACCCAGAATGAAAATCAGAAAGGAGGCATAGAGGTGTGGTTTGTTCAGGAAAGATAATGGAGGACTCTTATCCTGTGCTGTCCAGTACAGCCACTTTTGTAGCTGTAGCTACCTGTGGCTAGTGACAACTGCATGGGAGCAGGTATGGAGCATTTTCATCATCTCAGAAAATTCTGATTTTGCTCACTAGTGTATTCTTAGTACCTAATACATAACAGGATATCAATAAATATTAGCTGAATGGAAGACTAAATCAACAAAACATTTAGAGCCCAGTATCACAGGTGTGCATCAAATAGGTTTTATTCCTTCAAGGAAGGAGAGATTGTCCCCCAGAGACAAGAGCATATTTCATTCACCATTTGACCCCAAAAATGTCACCAGATTTTACAACTCATTTACAGTGCTCTTTGGGAAAAACTACAGACTCATAAATAACCAGCCAAGTAAGGCTAAAGAAGAAAACAGTTGACGAATCTGTTGCTTGTTTTAAAAACTTATCTCATGATGCATTTTCTTTTTCTTATCAAAGAGGATTGAGGGTCAATGTCTTATAAATCTTTAAGGTAAGTATTCCCCTTCAAAATGAGGACAAGCTCTTAAACCTCTCTGTTAGCCAATTTCTTCATGAAATTTTATGATATATTGGGACTAGCGTGTGCTAATTTAAGTGGGATACACAGGGAAGGAAGAGCACTGTGGAAAGAGAAAACAAACCTCAATTTTACTTAATCTCAAATAATAACCATTAATTACACAAGAAATATTAAAGATCTTCAAAAATATAAGCAATTTTTTAACATTTCCATCGACAGCTTAAATGTATCTCCTAGCAATCAGAAAAAAGTATAAAGTTCATTTTCAAGGACTTGAAATAAAAAGGCAAATAGCAAAGCATATGCCAAAATAGTCAGCTGTGAGTAATGTCTTATCCCAGGACTCTCAATGCCTTTGTGAAATAAATATCAATAAGGAAACTTATTCTTACGTAAATAAACTGAAGGAAATATCTTGATTTATAGAACTGATAGGATTTCAAAACAGGAAAGTCTTCAAAGCAGATACAATTTAAAAGAAAACGCAAAATATTTCTTCTCAAGGCAATGTTCGTTCTCTAGAAATAAGTGGGCAATCTCTTTGTTGACCTTTCCCCTTGTTCTGAAAGCTTTAATGATGACTTGGGTGCAATTTTTTTCATCTTGGTCTTGGGTAAATATGCCCTGAGTGTCAGTCCTTAAATAAAATTCTTTACTTTATTTTTTTTAAAGATTTTATTTATTTATTCATGAGAGAGAGACGGAGAGAGGCAGAGACACAGGTAGAGGGAGAAGCAGGATCCATGCAGGGAGCCTGATGTGGGACTTGATTCCAGGTCTCCAGGATCAGGCCCTGGGCCAAAGGCGGCATTAAACCGCTGAGCCACCCGGGCTGCCCTCTATATATTCTTTATAAATTCTCCACCTTGAGAATGAAATGTGCATCTAAATTATAATAAAAAAATGGACATGATATCTTTGATTTTTCTAATTTGTGGGAATGAAGGAAAGTTTATAACACCAACTATAGGTTTCCTCTACAAAACCCTTGTAATTCCTCTATTATACACTGTCTCCTTTCCTGAATCTTAGGGCTTCTGAAAGACTGAAAGCTATGTAAATGCAACCTATTAGTTGTTGGAAACAGAGTAGCTCATTGTCTTCTTTTCCTTGTCTTCTCACTGTTAGGTTGAGAGTATTGGTAGATTTGGCCACCTTAAAGCAGATGTGAAGTGGAAACAGTCATAGTGTAGCAGTTAACTTTGGGCGGGACCACATTCCCCTGTTGCCACTCTTCTTGACCTTCTTGGCTTTGACTGGTTTCCTTTGACACAGCTGATGGGCAATTTAACCCCTCTTCCTGATGGAGAAGAGCCCGTGAAAGAGTGTTGGAGATGCTTCCAATGGTCATCCTTTTGTGTCTTCAAGTAGAATTACTTGAGATCTTGGTGCAGAGGCAAAATTCCTGAGGAAAGGAGTGATTGATTATATAGTAACCCTGGCAATGCAGGTTGCGTTATCTAGGAAGCCTCCTACTTCTTCCTGTCTCATAATATGGTTAACCATTCTCTTTCATGTGGCATTGCTGTACTCCATGATATTTCTGCACTAGCACCCACCACCCTTGGCTGCAGCTGTCTGTTTTCCTGAGCTTCCCTCCCCTGACACATACCTAGTTGATTTGGAGTTCCCTGAGAAGAGTAATAAGAAATGTCATTATTATCACCATCATTATCTCTAATATGTATAGATCATTGACTATGTGCATTATAAGTGTATTATTATCTAATTTAAACTTTATAATACTTTTTCAGAAAAGTAAATTGAGATCCAGGAAGGGTAAATGACTTGTGTACATCTGTAAGTGGCAGAGCGAGGACATATCTGAAATATATATCAGATATATCTGATGCTATGACCTGAGATCACCATGATGTTCTGCTTTGTCAAGACTTTTTCATGCTTGTATCTCCAGTCACTGATAGAGATTGTAGCGCAAAGCAGTCCTTGCCCAACGTTTATTGAATGGATGAATTAATGAGTGTGGCAAATTAGAAGGAGGAGCCCAGACAATGGGATAAAGAGAAACAGGGCTTCTCTTGGCCAAGAATGGAAAGAGGCCAATGTTTTCCTTGCCGCCCCCTCCACTGCCCAGCTTAAAGGATATCTCCTCTTATTCTATTGGACTGCCATAGTCTTTCTATTTTCTTTTCTAGCAAGCTTATTTTTATAGAAGATGGAATCAACTTATTGATGTGGTCAAGATTCAGGAGTAATGTCATTGTAATGGGATATCAAATTTTAAGGAGACCTGAGTATAAAAACCTAGCTTGTGAAGCCCCGTTAGACTCATCTATAGAGAAGGTCGTGGAGTTTTATGACCTGCAAAGCTACTCAATATAGATGGTAAACAGCCTAATTTCTCCTAATTCTGCCTCTCTTCAACTGTGTCCTCTTAGTAATACTGGCTTGCCAAAAATGGGCTCGGTGCAAGCCCCCAAATATGAGTGAAAGTGAAAAATTCATCCAATCATGGGGACTTGCTAGCATACTAAAGTTGGCTAAATTAATGTTCAAGTGGATGTTTTGGCTTTGGCCCACCAGACAAAATCAGTTTCTGTATTTGAACTGTTTAGGAATCTTCTTCTTGGAGTCCTGAGGAAGTACCTCATGGGCAGGCCAGTCTTCACCCAACTCCATCACAAGAGGCCAAAGATGAAGCCAACAACCCATCTCTCCTGGTTCCTTTTAGAGATCTGAAGCTGTTGTGAGGTGGTGTTTCACAGCACTCAGAAGCTAATAGGACCAAATGACAAGTGAAACTGATGTTCAGGGCAGCCCGGGTGGCTCAGTGGTTTAGTGCCGCCTTCAGCCCAAGGTGTGATACTGGAGACCCGGGATCGAGTCCCACGTTGGGCCCCCTGCATGGAGCCTCCTTCTCCCTCTGCCTGTGTCTCTGCCTCTCTCTCTCTCTGTGTGTCTCTCATGAATGAATAAATAAAATCTTTTAAAAAATTAAATCATTTTCAATAGACCAGTAGTGGCCAAGTGAGTGCCATTTTGCCTCAGGGGATATTTGCAATGTTAAAAGACAGTTTTGGGTGTTACAACTAGGGAGAGGTATTACTGGCATCTAGTGGGAAGAGGCCAGGGGTGCCCCCTAAACCTCCTAAAGTGCATAGGACAGCCCCTCATAACAAATAATTATCTAGATCCATTGTCAGTAGTGCTGAGGTTGAGAAGCCCTGCAGTAAAGAAGTCTAAACTAGGAAGCAAAAATCTGCCAGCGATGAAAAGGAATGACTATGAGGCTTAGAGTAAGAAACAAAGCCAGAAAGTCAGAACACAGGTAGGTTCTGAAGTATTGGAAGTGAGGATCAAAAATTAGGAGCAACATAAGAGATGGCAAGACCACTGCAATAAGCTATTTTGCAATGCCTAAAGTTCCTTGAACTTGTGTAGTGTAGGGAGTGGGCTTGCCTGATTTCTAGGCATGGGACTGAAACACATTCATCAGTGATAGCATACATAGTTCATACAGCTATGAACTATGCTCCAAGAATGTGGTTGACCACTGGGAGGCTGCTAACTAGCCTAGTGGTCTGGAAGGATTTGCACAAGGCATGAGCCACCACAGTCATTAAATAGTCATAGAACTGAGTCTAGGGCATCATCACCATATGTTGACATTGCACAGTTTCACGAATTCAAAGCATTTGAATGACCTCATTTAATTTCTGGGTGTTTTTTTCTTCTTCCTTAAAGCATCAATTCAATAGACTATAGAAGACAGTGAATTCATTGATGGTGTTTGTCTTGATATATCTTGATGGGATTATGATGCAGTATGGCAGAAAGAAAAAAAAATTATCAAAAAATTATACATATTAAGTTTTTGCCTTTGGGGGGAAGAACAGTATGAATATCAGAGGTGGATGGCTCTCTGATGGAGTAAAATACTTTGATGGGATTGTGTGGTTCAGAAAGATGAACCTCTGTCTTGCTCTTTTGCCAACTTCCATGCAAAGCCTAGACTTGTGAGAGTGAGTTGAAGGAACTTAAATCTTCCCACTAAGAAAGTAAGGATTTTAGTATTGGTGGGTTACCCAAGAAAAGGGGCTTATGAGGCCCAGCATGTGAGGAGCATGTCCCAGTAATATGATGGGAGGCAGCACCTTAGGTAAAATGGTGGCAGTGAGAAATTGCCTGTGGAGGGGGAATATTGGGGAACTACGCAAAAATTGTGCAGTTTTAGCTTAGGTGCTATTGTGAAGAAGTGGTTTTGAAGAAACCACCTCTGTTATCCCTAAAAGCCCCAGTAAAAGTTAACCATACACTACAGCCTTGGATAGTGTTGTTTGGAGGGAAGAGGAAGGAAGGAAGAGGAAGGAAGAGTGGTGTCAGAGGAAGCTAGATGACCAGGAGAAATATAAACCTTACTCCATTACTTCTCCTCCCCATTCCCTCTCTCTCAGATATGAGAAGAGTCCTAGGACTTCTGTTATAAGATGGTGGCTTTAGCCATGTTATTTGGGTAATAAAAGATGAGCCCTCAGCAAGCCAGAGTACTGGGAACATCTGGTTTACAGAGCTAAATCAGTGACAATTGTCAAGCAGTCATGACATAGTGAGTCCTGCCTTTCCACGAGTCTCCTTTGGCAACTGTTTCCTACATAGATATCTAGAAACTTTCCCATAGCTTTCTCAAGGTCTTTTGGTGACATGTGCAGCTTGAAGCTTTTCCCAGGAGCTGGAGTGTAATCCTTTCTTGCCTAGTCTGGCTATGTGAGGAAGAGAGATATGATAGAATATGGTTCTGAGATGGGGTGGCCCAGGGTTGCATGGGTTGGAGCCCAGGCTATCTGCTGGTTTCGCTTTCTTCAGAAGATGGATAAATCCCATGTTGATCTTCCAGAGCCTATCTCCTGGAGATCTCTTGGTTTTGCTGCATTGCAAGGATCGTATCTTCCATGCTTCCTTGCAGTTCTGGGAGTGCCCAGCTGCCAAGGAACTGTTGAAGAGGCTGTTTGCCAAAGATGAAGAGTTGGAGATGCCAAGGCATTTGCTGCAGTCACTTTTCTTGCCCAATCTTTGTCATCTTCCATTAGTTAGGAGTGCTAATGAACTGTCACAGAGTGTCCAAATGACAATAATTCACCTTTCCTCAATCCTACCAAGGCTGTTTAAATGTAGCTGTAGAAATCATGATGTCTGTGCATTTTTGCTGTGCTCTAGGTCCCATAAACTACTCTTTCTCCTGGGTTTTTGCTCCCTTAATTAATTCTAACACTTTCATCTTCCCTCTCTCTCTCCCTCCTTTCTCTCTTGACTTTCCCCTGGACCTTGCCCCTAGATCCTCACTCAGTTGGTTCCTCCTTATTACTTACATCTTCATTCAAGTGTTACCTCTTTGGAGATACCTTCCCTGACTTGTTAGTGTAGATCATTGCTCTCCCATCTCCCTGCCATTCTGTAGTTGTTTTAAGAATAACACTTATCACTATCTGCCTTAGCTTGTTTAATCCCTTTTTGGTTATTGTCTTCTTACTTCTACTGGAAAAAAAAATCAGGGAACACCAGGATCTCATCTAACATGTTCATTCTTGTATCTCCCACTATCTCCCACTGTGCCCTGCATGTCATAGGTTCTCAATAAACAGCCATTTTTTAAAATATCCATTTTACAAATGAACAAATGAATGAATCTGTGAAACTACTCCATTTAATGAGTAACTTATGGTCTTTTCTTAGATCATGCTTTTCAGTGTTCTTGTTGGTTTCCCACCACATTCAGAATTACTGTTTATCTTTAAAGCATTCGAAGGCCTATTTAATTAGGGGCTGGTCTACTTTTCTGTCTCCTGCCACTCTGCCTTGTTCCAATTTCACTGTTATTCCTGTTATTTGAACAGGAAAATTCTTTTTTTTTTAATAGATTGTATTTATTCATATGAGAGAAAGAGAGCAAGCATAAGTAGGGGGCAGAGGAAGAAGGAGAAGCAGGCTCCTTGCTGAGCAGGGAGCCCAATGTGGGACTCCATCCCAGGACCCCAGAATCACAACCCGAGCCTAAGGCAGACTCTTAACCAACTCAGCCAGCCAGGAAGCCCTGAACAGGAAAATTCTTGATGGTCAAGAGCACAGGCTCTGGACTTGGCTGAATATAGGGTTTGACCACAGCTGTTTGTTGCTAGCTTTGTGGTATTGAACAAATTATCTGCTCTGTTTAACCCTCATTTCCCTCAACTGTAAAATGGAAGTAATGATTGCACTTATCTCATAGGTGGTAACCGTGTGGGCCCACATACTCAGAGAATTAAGGAAGTCTTTGTGAATGTGAACTCTTATGAACACAGCAGGTTGAGTCAGAACTGTAGGTTAGGTTTCAGTTTGCAAGTTCTTTCAGGGAAATAAAGTCAGTTGTGGGTTTGGCTGAGTTCTCTATTAGGACAAGTATGGAGCAAGGATGTGAAGGTTCAAAGATTGAATTGTGTGTTGTGTCCACAACAAGATGGAAGAGACTTGGAGAGAAGACATCTGGAGAGGCTAGAAAGCAGACAAGTGCAGTGGTATGAGGAGCTGGGAGCAGCCTGGGTAGCTGGAGTGTGACTGCAGAAGATGAGGTCAGATATATGGGATGGTGACAGAGTCTCAAGGTCCTGGAATGTCATCCAGGATGTCCAGTGGCGTCATCACAGGAGCTTGGGATATCATTTGTTCTTAATTTTTTAGGGTCATGGATCCCTAATGGATTGAATAGTAACCCCTCCCCCCCATTGATGTTCATTCTAAACCTCTGCAACTGTGTATGGAAAGTTTTTTGTGGATATAATTAAGGTCAGGATCAAGATGAGACCATGCTGGGTTAGAGTGGGCCCTAAATCCAGTGAGTGTCACTTTAAGAGACAGAAAATGACACAGAGACACAGGGAAGAAGGTTTTTTGAAGACAGAGGTGTGAATGATGTGACCACCAGCAAAGGAGCACCAGGAGCCCCACTAGGTGCTGGAAGAGACAAGGAGGGATCCTCCCCTAGAGCCTGTGGAGAGAATGTGGTCCTGTGAACCTCTTGATATCAGACTTCTGGCCTCCAGAACTGTGTGGGAATGAATTTTATTGTTTTAAGCCTCCAAGTTTTAAGTAATTTGTTATGGCTGCTTTAGGAAACTAATCCAATCTCTTAGAGAATTTGATGAAATCTATGGATCCTCTCTCCAGAAAAAGACATGCATGTATGCATACACACGTATAATTTTTGCTTTCAATTTAATGGATGTTCTGAAGCTCATCCATGGGGCCCAAGGGTAAGCACTCTTCCTCTAGATAATGGGGCATCATTAAGCCGATTGGGTCTGAATTTCAGAACGGTAATCATGGAAGCCACATAGAGATGAATAGGAACTCAGAGATTTTAAATACTGAGAATTAGTGCAATCACTTCCCTTTTCACACTTTGGCAAAATACTGCATTATTTTTCTTCTGGAAACATTTAAATACAAAAGAAAATTAATAAGGTTGCTTATCATGTGTCCCAAGGCAGGATTTTTAATAAAACAAAAAGGAACAATGATTTTAATTTCTGCAGCATGCTTGAAAATGATGGTATTGCTACAAAGAGGAAAAACACCCAAGAGTAAATACTGTCTTGTCTCGATTCTCTAGAATTAGATGGAGAGGGGAGGAAAAAATGGGGGTGGGAGTATTGAATTTTGTGAATTCTGGGGCCAGAGATGAGGCTGGTACTGAAATTTCAATACCTGGGGCAAGGCATGTGTCTAATGAATTTGGTGGCCATGAGTGAGCAGCTCTGGCGAGAGGCAGGAAGAGCCTTGCTAGCCCTGAGCCATGGAGTAGGGACAGTGCATTGAGTAGGGCTTTCACCTCTTGGGACCCCACTCTCCCTCCCAGCTCTGTGGCAGTGGCCACTCTGCCTTTACAAATCGGGGCAAAGGTAAAGAATTTGCTTCTTGAAAGATTTTTTTGTATATTTAGGAAGTAGCTGTGCTGGGATGCAGGAATATATTTTCTAAATGTGAGTGGGGCTGGTCTACTTTTCCGTCTCCTGCTACTCTGGTATATACTCTGGGGGTATATATATATATATATATTTTTTTTAATAAATTAATTTTTTATTGGTGTTCAATTCACCAACATACAGAATAACACCCAGTGCTCATCCCGTCAAGTGTCCCCCTCAGTGCCTGTCACCCATTCACCCCCACCCCCTGCCCTCCTCCCCTTCCACCACCCCTAGTTCGTTTCCCAGAGTTAGGAGTCTTTTGTTCTGTCTCCCTTTCTGAGATTTCCCACACATTTCTTCTCCCTTCCCTTATATTCCCTTTCACTATTATTTATATTCCCCAAATGAATGAGAACATACACTGTTTGCCCTTCTCCGATTGACTTACTTCACTCAGCATAATACCCTCCAGTTCCATCCACGTTGAAGCAAATGGTGGGTATTTGTCGTTTCTAATGGCTGAGGAATATTCCATTGTATACATAAACCACATCTTCTTTATCCATTCATCTTTCGATGGACACCGAGGCTCCTTCCACAGTTTGGCTATTGTGGACATTGCTGCTATAAACATCGGGGTGCAGGTGTCCCGGCGTTTCATTGCATCTGAATCTTTGAGGTAAATCCCCAGCAGTGCAATTGCTGGGTCGTAGGGCAGGTCTGTTTTTAACATTTTGAGGAACCTCCACACAGTTTTCCAGAGTGGCTGTACCAGTTCACATTCCCACCAACAGTGTAAGAGGGTTCCCTTTTCTCCGCATCCTCTCCAACATTTGTGGTTTCCTGCCTTGTTAATTTAACCCCATTCTCACTGGTGTGAGGTGGTATCTCATTGTGGTTTTGATTTGTATTTCCCTGATGGCAAGTGATGCAGAGCATTTTCTCATGTGCGTGTTGGCCATGTCTATGTCTTCCTCTGTGAGATTTCTCTTCATGTCTTTTGTCTGGGGGTATATTTTTACTACCATTGCATGGTCATGGAGAGAAGAGCAATAGGTTCAAATTCAAATGTAGCCTTGTGTGCATTTGAATAAGTCACATGCATGAGCCTCAGTTTCCCTATTAGAGTAAAAAAAATTGTTATTAGTGTCTTTTACCCCATCCATACTTTTTTTTCTTTCCCTAACAGCATCCCAATTTATTCAAGGATAATAGAATCTCAGCCTGGCAGCCTATGTCCTAGATCTGGATAAGGAGATGAAAGAGAAAGTTTGCCAAAGAAGGTCAATCTTCCAAATAAAAAGACAAAGTCTCACAGGAATATAGTCTTTGCCCTTTCATTCTGCTTTGAATGTTTGATGTGTTGTCTGGGGCTGCAGCAGCCATATTGTAACCACAAGGTTATAGGCAGTTTGTGAATGATGGCAGAGCAGTAAGAGAAAGAGCCCAGCTTCTGACAGTATCACTGAGAAATTGAACCAAAGGCAGTAATCACGAACTTCTAGACTTTTTGTTAAGCAAACTTTTGTTTTCTATTATAGACAAATGCAATTCTAAATGTGAAAATATATGTATTCATTGCAGTACTTGGCAATAGTGAGAGTCAATAAATGCCAAGGACTTTCCCTTCTTTCCTTTTTTCTGATTTAGTTTACACTTTGCTTTTCCTGTGTTATTTCCCAAGGACCCTGTTTCTTTGTTTTGTGCATACCTTCATTACACATTTAATTTTATTCAATAGCATCTTATTTGGCCAACTGTCACCTACCAACCAAACCTACCTTTCTTCAACATAGCTGAAAATCCAGGGGAAAAAAGCCAATTAGTGGCAATTATGCAGAAAATAAGATGCAAAAAACTTCATACTCTACAAGTTCTAGCTAGAAGTAGCTGGAACCTAAGCAGTTCATACTCCTAACGTATGTACTTTTACCAGAGATAGTTTTCATCCAAACTTGGCTAAATGGTTGGAAGTATGCTCAAATCATGGGAGTTATGACAACATAGGAAAAGACTTAAAAAACCTATAAAAAGCAAAAATATGAAGTGAGCATTATAGTAGCTCTAAGTCATTTAGTGTAGCTACAGGCACCCTCTGCACTTGAAAATTCCCAAGAGGATCCGTATATCACAGCACGGTGTGAAAGTTGACATTCCTAATTATCCAGAGACACATAGAAATGGTTAATCTATGCTCCATATATTCTGCCTAAGGCAGGGAAATGTTTTAGCTTCTTTTGAAAGATTTCTATGTTTTTGTTTTAAGGCTTTTGGTTAAAATAGTAAGCTTCTCATATCTGCAACATTTCACTTTAAATATTTGGATAAACATTTTATCTTGTTGCCTGGATATCTCTCATGTTTTGAGATTGTCATCCTAAATCCTTAGCCTATATCTCTGCTAATACCTGCTACAGAGCTAAACCATTATGGACCTAATTATTTGACTTACTTTTACTTGTGCAGGCTGCTGGGCATTATAACTTCATTTGCTTAATTTTTCTGCTTTTACTTTTCAAGAGTTTGTGTCACACTTAGAAGATTTCAAGTGGCAGCTGTTGTTCTGGTTGGGTGGGTGATTTCAGGATCTCAGGAGCCTTTGGAATGCTTTGTCTACAAGGGAAATATGCATATTTTCAGAGTCCTGCATTATACAATGTGAACTGGCTAGATAATGATCCTTGGGGCTAACGCTGCTTTAGCTCTGGCATAAAAGGAGATAAACGGTTCTTTAGTGTGGATCTCAGCCATCAGTGCCTTTCAGATAGGGGAACACAAACCCTCCTTCACCCCACTATTAGAGAATAAGATGGTAAGAGAACAGAACAGGTGAAGTGAACATTAATACAGGACAAAATTCTTGGTGAGATAGCTGGAGCCTCACTCAGCCTGGATAAAGTAGTAGATAGATAATCCCAGCGTGGCACATGTGGAGGCTCAAACTTGGAGATGATAAGATCAGACCAGATCAGAGCAGAACATGTTTCTCCATTTCTCTTGGCTGTCATGCATGCCTTCAGGCAGTCTGAACAGAGATCCTGTATATATACTTCCTTCTATAATGTTTCTAATGATGGAGGACAAATGATGCAGTCCTCATGACAGACCTTGGAATTATTCATTCTCAACACATGCTTTGTCAAAGCAGTAAAACACTAACTTGAACAACCTCCAGTCTTGTTCATTATAGATATTTGGACTGAGCACCTCTCCTCTTTCTATTTCTCTACCACTTAATTTTTCTTGAGGTTGTTCATGGTAACAAATAGTTCCCGAATTTCAATGACTTGTAATAGTACATATTTATTTCTCATTCACTTTATATATTGGCTGCAGACAAGCTTTGGTGCTCTTCCAGGTGTGCCTTTTTTAATGGGACCCACCCTAAAGAAGCAGCCTATATCTGTTTCTCCTGCCCAAGGGACAAAGGGTGATGGTGGAAACAGTTAATGAATGGCATGATGAACTTGTACTAGGATGTGCCATGTCTCTTCTGTTCATGTTTAATTGGCCAAATCAAGTCACATGGCTAAGTCTATGTCAATGAGGCATGGAAGTATAGTTTCATAGGAAGGGCAGTAGACAATTTAAGACCTAAGTACAATCAAATGTATATTTGGAGTAGGGTTTAACTTTATATTTTTCCAAGTGCCTAGTCAATTGTTTCAATACAATTTATTGATAATCTTATTTTCCACACAGCTCTGTGACCTGCCACTTTTATCACACACCACTTTCTTGTAGATCCTTCTTTTAGTTCCTGGACATTGGGTTGGGTTCTATTGATTTATTTTTCTAGTCCTGCACCAAGACTAGTAGTAATTTTAAAATAATTTCAGAAAAGGCCCACTTATTTCCTTTCCTAAAAAAAAGTCTTAAATATTCTCTGTATTGATTAGTTGTATTTTTGAAAACCTGTATTTATTTTCAAAAAGAAGTCCTACTGAGATATTGGTTGGATTATAGTATATGTTTGGATTAGTTGAGAGAACTGATTGTTTGCCATATGAAGTTTTCTCATTCATGGACACAGTATTTTACTTTATATGTCCAACCCATTTTGATTATTTTAGAGTTTTGTGGATTTATTTATTTTTAAAAGATTTTATTTATTTACTCATGAGACACACACACAGAGAGAGAGAAAGAGAGAGAGAGAGAAGCAGAGACACAGGCAGAGGGAGAAGCAGGCTCCATGCAGGGAGCCTGACATGGGACTCGATCCCAGGTCTCCAGGATCATACCCTGGGCTGAAGGCAGTGCTAAACTGCTGAGCCACTTGGACTACCCAGAGTTTTGTGGATTTAAAAGCATGTCTTAAACTTAAAATTTATTTCATGAAATTTCATAGTTTTTGATACATTTGTGAAATAATTTTCTCCCATGATATTATATAAATAATTATAACTAGTATGTAGGAAGGCTATTGTCTTGTTTCATGAATATTTTTAAAATAAAATTAGAACTCTGAACTCATTTTTAAAAATTATTGTTTTTAAATTTTAAATTTAATTCCAGTAGTTAATACAGTTATATATTAGTTTCAGGTGTACACTATAGTGATTCAACAATTCTATACATTATTCAGTGCTCATTGAAACAAGTGCACTCCCTAATCCCCCTCACCCATTTCACTCAGACTCCCTCCCACCTCCCCTCTGGAAACCATCTGTTTGTTCTCCATAGTTAAGAGTCTGTTTCTTGATTTGTCTCTCTCTCTCTGTTTTTCCCTTTGCTTCTTTACTTATTTGCTTTTAGTTGATTGTTTTGGTTTTTGAAAACAAATAGTTATATATACTACTGTAATTTGCATTTTATTTCTTTTTCTGACTTATTGCAGTGACCAAAAATTACAAGATAATATTGGATAGCAATGGTTATTCCAGGCATTGTTTTCTTACTCCTGATTTTAGGAGAGGAAATGTTATTGATGTTTATGAACTATTATTCTCACCCTACTGCAGTAGCATTGTTTAAACAGGCATGCATTGCATATTATTAAAGTGTTTTCTTTTTACCCTTCAAGATCTTCATAGAGCTTTTCTGTTTGGTTCTATTACCATGGTGAATCAGATTGATGATTTCATAATATTAACTATCCTTGCACATCTAGATGTAGTGCTCACTGGAGACCATATATTAGTCTTTGAGTATATGATTTTATTTAACTTGCTATAATTTTTTGAATGACTTTTGCTTCCATATTTGATAATTTTAATTTATCTGCAAATTTCCTTTTTTCGGGGGCTATTTTTGTCAGACTTTTTATAGTATCAGAATTACTGATTTTATGAAATTAATTAGAAGGTCTTCCTCTTTTTATATATTTTGGGACAGTTTCAAGAGTATAGGAATTAAATTCCTCTCTTATAAGTACTCACCTGTCTAGTTCTAACACATGTTGGGGAAAAATTATTTTGACTTACATTGTCATTTGTGTTTCTGACTTTTCTACCTCTTCTTAAGTCAATTTTAACTATAATTTCCAGCACATTTTCAATTCCATCAAGATTCTAAAATTGACATAGCCTCTAAGGTATCTTGTACCATTTAAATATTCAGAAGTTATACATTTAAAACCATTTTGAAATTTCAGTTTACAAGATTCTTAGATGTGAACAAAGCCAGAGCAAAAGTGTCAACTCTTGACTGCCACCAACAGATGGCGATAACAGTCACTATATATTGTTAATTTCGATTTAAGAACAAATGGACTTTGAGTCTTCCCAAACCTGATCACTTTACAACTGAAGACCTTTTCACCATGCGTAGCATTATATAATTGTGCTTTGTGCATTCCCTTCCCTCCCTCCTTCCCTCATTTCTTTCGTTCCTCCTCCCTCCTCCTTTTTCCCTCCCTCCCTTCTTTCTCTTGCCTAGTCTTGGAATGTTATGATCTTTTAAAAGAATCAAAGCTTAGATTTATTCTTTGATTTCCATTTATATCTTTAATTCCTTGTTTTTAAATTTCATATCTTTTCACAGTTTTATACAAAATTAAATGCTTAGTTTATTTTCAATGTCATTTAATAACGAAGGCATTTAACTGCATAAATTCCCCCACTGGTAACACCTTGACTGTATCTTAGTAGTTTTGATATCACCTGTTTTTATTGTGATTAACTTCTAGATAACCTGCCATTGCAATTTTGATATCTTCTTACACCTAATTATGTAGGACAGAATTTTACATTCCATGAAGGGGAGAGACATCAGTATCTAACTCCCTAGTTATGAAGCTGTATAGGGGAGGAAAACTGTCATAACATGAAATGTTCACAGATGAATTAATCACTTATGAAATTGGTTTCATCCTAAAGGTCTCTTCACTAGTAAGACTAGGGTCTTTACCTGTCTAACTGGTCAGATCTCTTTGTCCAGTCACCTCTAGCTGGTTTGATTGTAGGATGTCTTCCTGACAAAACAAAGCAATCTTTTATCTTTGATTAAAAACAGAGCCTGTAGAATTTTGTAAGCTTGAGGGTGATATTGGAGAACTATTGGAATCACTCAGATTTCTTCAACAACTAAGGATGGGGTGCAATGCAAGAGAATAAAGAGGAAGCTACGAGGTGATAACATGACAGCTTCAGAGGAGAAATATCTAAATAGAAAAGCATGGGATGGATCTTTGGAAGACTGATAAAGCTTTGGTCTTTCTTTTCATAAAAACCACTCTTTTTATTGTTCAAACATGAAGGATGTTATATGAGATCCCAAATTTTCTCAGAACAAATATGCCAAAATCAATATTTTTGTTCCTTAATTTCATTAAATGGGCAATAAAATAAACTTACCTTGACATTTTTTTTTGTTTCATTTTTCATGATAAAGTTCCACTTGAGTTTTTATTCAATGCTTGTGAAATTTTGAACTTCCTTTTAAAGGGATTTACTTTTTTTTTTTTTAAGATTTTTAAATTTATTCATGAGAGATAGAGAGAGAGAGGCACACACATAGGCAGAGAGAGAAGCAGGCTCCATGCAGGGAGCCCAATGTGGGACTCGATCCTGGGACTCAATCCTGGGACTTGATCCTGGGCCTCCAGGATCATGCCCTGGGCAGAATGCAGGTTCTCAACCGCTGAGCCACCCAGACATCCCTAAAAGGATTTACTTTAAAAGGATTATTCTCAGGATCAATTATTCTCAGGTATTGTCTGTTATTAACATGTAATTGTATTGAATTTTGCATTTTTATGTGTTCTATATCAGTTTTCTATCGTCAGGAAAATGTGCTCTCTCATTATCCCATTTTAAAAATTAAACTTATTAATTTTATAATTTAGATTGTATATTTTTTGTCTGATTTATCTTCTATTAACAATAATGGTATGTTGACGTTTCACAAAATCACAGTATTTGTGCTAGCTTTCTTTGTATTTCTAACAGTTTTTTCTTTATATATCTAAATGGAATATTGTAAGGAACAGAGCAACTCAAAAAAGTGATATGTATTATTTTGAATTGTAGTAGTATTGAGCAATGTTTCATGTGAATTTTTTTTTACCCCTGAAAAGCTGTGGGAATTGATAAGTACTTGCTGACTATTGCACTGTATCTTCTTCATTTGGAATGATGTCCATTTGTATGATAAAGTGTCTCCCCCACCCTTTTTTCATTTAATTTTCTTGCCTAGATTTATTTCCCCTCTAGTATTCATTTTACATTTTTACCATGCCTTCTTGTATTCTCTTATTTTTAAAACGTTATATCACATATATATGTTGCATCGCATGTATATACATTTTATGAAAAATGTGGGTTTTGGCTTAACATGTTTTGGGGGCCTGATTTAAGAGTTTAAGGCATGAATCAACATTCACTTTGGTTATTATAGTAAATATGATTACTGTAACCTTAACTCATGTGTTTTATCTTTTGCACTTCCCTAATATCTCCTTTATTTTCTATCTTACGTTGTGTGGATTATATTGACTTTACTGTTATATTTGTCTGTGTTTTAGAAGCTAATAGATTGTGTGAATTCCAGCTAATAGATTGTGGTTATCTTCAGTGTTTCAAATTTATTCTCTGGTTGTTTTTTTCTAATTGTAGGGTCAGGAGCAAAGGAATATCTTTGGGCTTCCCAACCCTCCAGCTCCCATTTGAGACAAAGTATTTAGCATAGTTTACTTCCCCTTTCTTCACAGGTTTTAGTACCAGATATTATTACATTGTGACTTTTACATTCACTTTCAGTTTTAAAACTATATTTAAAACAGCTATTTGGACTTAACTATGTTGAATGATTTCAGTGTTTATTGCTGGGTTCTTTATGGTTGCTCCGTTCCTGAGGCTTTTATTTTAATTACAGTAGCATATAGTATATAATAGTAATATTATATACTTAATATTAATACTTAATTATTATATAATTAAGTATTTTTTTTAACAAAAGTATATTTTCTGGGTTCTTGTTTATATGAGAATATTATTGTGTTACCTTTACGTGTAAATGACTATTTTCTTTGTATAAAATGGTTAACATGTTAGATGTTTATAAAGTGGTAAGTCTTAAGCTCACCACTGTTTTCTTCTTTTATATCTCCAGTTTTCCTTCTGTTCTAGTTTTCCAGTTTTTCAGTTGTACTTTTTATTTATTTTTATTTTTTTATTTATTTAAAAATTTTAATTTATTTATTTAGTTTTTCAGTGGTACTTTTTAAACATCATCTTTGTTCTCCATTTTCCCATGGTTATCATATTTTCTCTTTTCATTTTAATCTTTTGTCCCTTTATTTTAGATTCTGAGAGGTATTCTTAAGTTTGCTATCGACCACATAGTGTACTTTATTGTCTGTAATGCTGATTCTCATTCTACTACATTTTAAGTTTCCTTAAATCACTCATCTTCCTTTGCTTATTCATTTTGATCATTTCTTCATTATTTATAGAACCTATTATTTTTTGTCCTTTTTTGAGAATCCTAACCAGGTTCTTAAATTTTTCTTCTGGATTTTGGAGTAGCTTATCTTCAGAGGCAGATTCTTCCCTAGATTCCTCTTAAAATGTTTGTTTAGGTATGCCTTTCCCTCAGATAAATTCACTGCTTTCTCTCTTACTTGGTGATAAATAAGAGTGAAATCACTGCCTTATGGACATCTATTCAGAAAAATGTAATATTTCACTTTTCCCTTAAGAGAAAAATATTCCTCCACTTAGTATGTATTTTTAGCTATGTGGTAATTGAAATTAATACAATATTTTTCTACAGAAACAACTTGGCTTTCCTCCTATCTATCCTGCAGAGATAATTTCTAAAAATGCTTTTATTGTATTTTATTACAGAACCTTGCTTTAAAAAATAACCTTGCTTTATTTCTTAGGATACTTTTACAGAAAAATTATAAAGATGGTACAGAGAGTTTCCATATACTTATCACTCAATATCCCCTATTATTAACACTTTACATTAGTATGGTGCATTTATCACAATTAGTGATCAACACTGATACATAATTATTAACTAAAAGGCCATAATTTATTTACATTACCTTAATTTGTACCTAATATCATTTCTCCCATTCCAAGATACCATCCAGGGTACCACATTACATTTAGTCATCAAGTCTTAGACTCCTCTCTTGGCTGTGACATTTTTTCAGACTTTTGTTGTTTTTGATGAGTTTTTGAGGAGTAGTTGTGGGATAATTTTGTAGAATGTCCCTTGGGTGGGATTTGTCTGATGCTATTCTCTTGATTAGACTGGCATCATGGGATTTTGAGAAATTCACAGGGCTAACATACCATTTTCATCACATCATATCAAGGGTGCATACTGTCAGGATGACTTACCATTCTTTATCTTGGTCTTTATTACCTGGCTGAGGTTGTGTTTGTCAGGTTTCTCCACTGTAAAATTACTCTCCCCTCCTGCTTTCCACACTGTGCACTTCTGGAAGGAACTGACTATATGTAGCCATAGCTAAGGAGTGGGAGTCATGCTTTACCTCCTTGAGCGGGGTGTATCTACATACATTATTTAGAATACCTCTGCAAAAGAAATTTGTCTCTTTTTACCCATTTATTTATTCAATAATTTGTTTATACCAGTACTGACTCATGAATATTTATTTTATACTTTGGATATAATCCGATACTACTTCATTTTTTTCATTGCTCAGATCATTCCAGCTTCAGCCATTGGGAGCTTATTTCTATTGGCTTCCGTGACACTCTCATTATTATGAGCTTATTTATTAATTTTTAGCACTTCCTTATTTATTGATACTATAAGATTATTCCAGGCTAATTTTGTGTATTTCCGGTCTTAGTCCCAGAATCAGCCATTCCTCTAAAAAGTCCTATTCTTTTATTGAGGAATGGTATTAGAAACCAAGATCTGGGCATTTGGTGTGCTCGACACTACTGAGGTATCATTACTTCTAGACCCTCTCAGCTGACAGAGCAAGGAGATTTATGTGTATACTAACCTGTGCATAAACCCACATCTATAAATATCTCTCTGTGTAACTACTTGTATTTATATCAAGTTAAACATGAGTCCATACTGATGTCTCCAACTTTAGCTCATTACTATACAAATCATTCTAGCCTTTTCCCATTGTTGCTCTGTAAACTCCCACTCCAGAACCTTGCTTTACTTTTAAAATAACATTTTATTTTAAAAAGCCCTGATTCTATAAATATGCCTGTTTATGTGTGTACATAATACATACTTATTGTAGAACATTGAGAAAATTCAACAATGTCTATGGAAGAACGTCCAACTCTCCTATATTCAATCACTGTTAACATTTTACTCCTCTCACATTCAATTTTATGAACAAAACTGTAATCACATCAGATATACTATTTTGTGATCTGCCTTTTTCACTCAGCTTTTCCACCATGTCATAACTCTGCTTTTTTTTTTCCATAACTCTTCTTAAGGTCATGATTTTAATTACCTGTAGAATATTAACCTTTGGACATTTATATTTTAATAGTTTTTGCTGTTTAAATAATGGTAATAAATACCCCTAAAGATAAGTCATGATGCACATACCTGATTCTTATTTAGAATATTTTATGGACGTTAAATTACTGGGCCCTTAGGGTATGACCATTTTAAGGAGAATGATAAACAATGAAAAGTTTTCTTCCAGAAAAGATAGCAGCAATTTAGCTGATATCATCGTTTATGAGCCATTTTCTCTATATCATTAGCAATACTAGGTATTGGAATAATTTTTTAAAATCATCAATTAATTGGTACATCTGGATGGCTCAGTTGGTTAAGCATCTGCCTTTGGCTCAGGGTCCTGGAATCCCAGGGTCCTGGAATCAAGCCCCATATCGGGCTCCCTGTTCAGTGGGGAGCCTGCTTCTTCCTCTTCTGTTCCCCCTGCTTGTACTCTCTCTCTCTCTTTCAAATAAATCTTTTAAAAAAATCATCAGTTAATTAAAATGGCATCTAGCTGGGATTTTTTTTTTTACCTTGAATTTCTTTTTACTACACGCATGTTTGGATAGTTTTTTCCTAAGTTAGTTGCTCATTATATTTGTTGGTTTCTTTATTGCCTATTAATACCCTTGCTTATTTTTTTGACTTACTTATTTTTTTCATTGTTTCAAAATAATATTATATTTCAATGCAAATATATATTCAATGTAGAAAACTTTAAAAACAAAGAAAAATACAAAAAATTACCCATGATCTCATCATCTGCTCTGATTTCATTGCTGTTATTTTCATCT
Source organism: Canis lupus familiaris (assembly GCF_011100685.1). Lineage (NCBI taxonomy): Eukaryota > Metazoa > Chordata > Mammalia > Carnivora > Canidae > Canis > Canis lupus. The sequence goes on from NC_049226.1 coordinate 71,523,446, forward strand.
TGATGTGTCTATTTACCACTAGAAATCAATATTTTACATTTTATATATGGCTAATTAGAAAAATGGTACATTGACTCCTTTTTTTGTAGCCTGATTATTGCTTTGTGTTCTATCATTAATATTTCCTCAACCAACACACAAAGTCCTTTCTACTTAAAAGGAAAGACCTCTTGGGAATGAGTGTCCATGCATCTATAGGTCTTTTCTGCAGTCTTCCTTCATCAAAAAGTCTGCCTCCATTCCACAGGTTGATATGGACCCAAATCTGGACCATCTCCTATTTCCATGGCACTATTCTCCATGCCACAGGATTTCTATAGGATTAGTCCTCACCCTACTTCCTGGAATTGTGAGCCACTGTGTTCCCTTGTACTGCTGCTGCTGCTGCTGCTCCTCTCTTAGCCTTGGGGCAAGGGATAGGAGGGATGGCTACTTTCTGCTTTATCACTACATTCCAATCATGTATACAGGCTTGTCTCTGAATTTTCAATAGCACAATTAAGATACTGCTGTAACATTTCACAAAGCCTGAGTAAAGACCTTGTAATGAAATAAAATAAATTGAACAAAGAGAAAGTTAAAATCAATTACTGGATTATTCCCTAAGACCAGATATCCAAGTTCCTTCATCTGAGTTCCCACCTGGCACTACCAGGGCCACTTCCTAGAATGGGTAATTCTGGTAGTGGTTCACCTCTTTTGCCTCCATTCTCAATGACTTCCTGTAAGGCATTTCTCTTTCATGGAACCTAAAGTTCTCTCCTCACTGAAAGTACTCATTTGTCATCTCTAGACCAGTTCCTTACCATGATGATTGACAATTGCAGCAGCCACTTCTTTTAGAAATAGAAATAAACCTAGTGTTCTGCCCACAATGGTGGGCTTGTTTTGGATACCCTTTCTCCCAACATATGATAATGATTAGTACCTTTTTTGAAGTCAGGTTATTAAGTATAAAATTAAAATCTGCCTGTAGGCTAGCAGAAAATTAAAAAGATACAGGCATAAAGCTAATCATTGCAGTACAATTTATAATTGCAAGAAGCTTTCCATCAACAGGATGTACAACTATGATACTGACACATCATGGAGCATTATGCAACTATAAAAAGAAAAATTTCAAATAATGCTAAAGAATGATATTCAAGGTATAATGCTTAGTTAGAAAAGCAAAGAAGAGAAAAATGTGCATAGTATACTAACATTTGTCTAGGAAATGAGGATATATGAATGTATGTGCATATTTGTTTATATTAAAATTTCAGTAATAAACCATGAAATAAAATGGTTATCTACAAGGGGAAAGAGGGAACAGAGTGGAGAAAAAAACGGTAGAAGCTAGACTTCCCTAAATATACTTTGTTTGTAGATTTAACTTTGGAACCATATAACTATCAGTGACTGGACATCCCTTGTGGCATATATCCTAAGGGCTAAAAGACCTACAAAAAAATTCTAGCTCTGTCCACTGAAAAGACCTAAAAACAATGATCAAGCTATAGCTACAAGCTGATGTTCACTTCATGGTATCTTAATACCATTTCTCAGTAAGAAGAACCAGGAATCATTGGTGAAATGGTAGATTCCAGGTCTGGTGCAGGAAGTGGTTAAGATGCCTGAGCATCTTATCAAACCAGAAAGCAAGGATATGTTTGAAGTCTCAAGAACCAACTGGAAGTTGCTCCTCCTGACCAAACAGGAGCAATCAGATTAATAAGAAGAGGAACAATGGCAATGGGGTGAAACATATTAAATGCTTAAATTCATGCATTTATAATGACACTTAAATACATCATGATCCTTTGGAGATGTTAGAGAATCATGATTTAAAAGACTAATAAATAAAAGGAAAGATTTAAACATTTATCCAGCCTGTCCTGTACAACTGCATCTTAGGACAACCAAAGATTCGATCAGGAAAGATTTTGTATATAAGGAAGAAATGATAGATAATCACCATTTTGCAACACCAATGAAATGGATCTAGGCAAGGATTATCAGTGGCTGCTGAAATCATGAAAGGAAAGATAGATATTATGTGTTTTATGGTGGGAGTGCATAATACCAGCCAATAAGCAATCTTGCCCCCAAAACAAACCCAAACTAGATCTAGATACCCACATGTAGGAAATACTGGGGAGAGAAGCACATGCTAAGTGACACTGCTGACAGATAATCTAGTGTCCCTTAACAACAACAAAAAGGCAAATAAAATAAAATAAAAAATAAAATAAAATAAAACAATAAAAAGGAGATGCCTAAAGGTTAATAAAAATTTAAGAGTCATAGCAAACAAATACACATATGGATGTTAGGATCCTGATTTATACAAACCAGTTGTCAAAAAGTGTTTATGAGAAAGCTGGAGAAATTTGGGCATCAACTGAATATTTGATATCAAGGAATTAGTGTTAATTTACATGTGCTGGCAGTATTGTGGTTACATTTATGAGAACAGTCCGTATCTTTTAGAGATATGTATTGACACATTTTCAGAAGAAATGATATGGTTGTTTCAAATAATCTAGCATGTGGGGTGAGAAAATGGGGCAATAGAGATACAATAAGAATGACCTTGGACTTTTTTTTTTTTATTTAAAGATTTGTTTATAAAGGGTTTCAGAAGGGGAGGAGGATGAGGGGGTGGGGTGACTGGGTGACGGGCACTAAGGAGGGCATTTGATGGGATGAGCACTGGGTGTTATATGTTGGCAAACTGAATTTAGATAGAAAAATAAAGATTTATTTATTTGAGAAAGAGAGAGAACATGGGGGAAGGAGCAGAAGGAGGAGGAGGGAACGAATCTCAAGCAGAATCCCCACTGAGTGCAGAGCCTGATGGGAGGCTTAATCTCATGACCTTGAGATCATGACCCCATGATCATGACCTGAGCCAAAACCAAGTTAGTTGTTCAATTGACTGATCCACCCAGATGCCCTTTGGACTGTTGTTTTTGTACCTGGTTAAAGAGTACATGTGGGCTCACATCATTATTCTCTGTCTTTTGCATATGTTTGGAATTTTCATGTTATAAAAGTGTAAAAAAGAAGAGAAAAAGGAAGAGGAAGGGGAGGAGAAATCTTCCTGTAGGGCTTCACCAGTACATTTAGTTGTGTTTCCTTAGGGTTCCTTCATAAGCTTGTGGTGAAGAAGGGTGCACTCAGGTCCTGGGCCTCTATTCTAGTCTTCTGTGGGGGAACTTTGTGAATAAGAACATGCACACTCATCTCTCTAAATATAAGAACAATGCAGCCTAAGTCTATTTAGTTAAAAAAATGTCCATATAATCTTCAAAGATGCAACTTTACCTATACAAAGATAGGCTTTTACATGATTCCATAGAACTACAATTCTCAAAGAATGGTCCAGGCAATCCTGGGGCCCCTGAAACCATTTCAGGAATCCATATAGTCAAATTATTTTTATAATAATACTAAGATATATTTGCCTTTTTCACTCAATCTCTCAGGGTACTGGAGACTTTTCTAGAAGTTATATGATTCTAGATAACTTGATTGCTCTGGCAGCTAACAGAGTGTGAGCTTGTGTGTTATTTTTATGTGGTTGAATTCCTGTGTTTTAAAATTTTTTCAACTTAACAAGTCCAAATTACTTCTTCTTATACAACACACACACATACACACACACCCTAAAACATTGATATTATTTGCTTCCCAGAATCCACTCACCTCCTACCCTAAGATTTCAAAGTCATAGGACTAATTCTTTATTAAAGCTCAAGGCCAAATACTTGGATTTTTTTCCTCCCCTGATAGTTTGTGCAAAAAGTAACTTTCCCCCAAACACATAGCCCACAGGGAGTCTGGGCTACTTTTTGGCCACAGAAGCTTTACCTGCCCTTTCCAGAGCATGTCCCCAGGTCATGGCCCTTTCTTCTTGCATCTATAAAATAGGGGACAATGGTTCTTACCTTGTTGAAATGATGAAATGATACAACGTGCCTATAATAACTGAGTTCTGCCTACACTGACTAGAAAAAAATGACTGCTCACTCCATTACCTGAAATCACTGGAGATCATGAACGGCTCAACACTTTACTCTTCCCTTCCTTAAGGTCTTTCAAAGAATATCTTGGTTGGGGTTCTGGAAGGTCCTTTTTTTTTTTCTCTCCTTCCTTCATTTCCCAGCCCTTTTCCCAACCCCAATATCTGTGGTCTTTTTCACCCCTCAGTCCTTATCCCAGATTCACCCCCTATTCTTAATGTCCTGTTACCATTATGCTGGGACAACAGTGGTCCTTACAGTGTGTAGAGGAAGCAAGAAAGAGGTGAAGGAAATAGGATGGTCATGTAGCCCAAGGTAGTTGCTCATGAGTGGTTAGCCTTCCTTACTGACTGCCCCATCAGAGAATCCTTACTCCATCAATTTTTGTTTCCATCCATTGACCAACACCTCTGTTTCTATCACCTCCAACCCAACCTTCCTGTTACCACACCCATCATTCTGTCATCATGATCACTTCCATACATATACTTTTTAACTCCGTTTCCCCTCTCTCCTTCCATTGAACACACATAGCTAATCCCATTAATCCCAACCTGGGTTAAACCCAACACCCAGCTTGCCCCTGAACAACTGAATGTGACTGGATAAATCATCACCATGCTTACTGGTCTGATTAACTTATGAATACAAATATCCAATAGACTTTCAGTACCACCACTCTATTTTCCTAGTCACTCCACTCTTCTCTCTGACTTGACTTCACATATTTTAAAATCTGTCCTCAAACATCAAACACTAGAAAAGCCATTCCTTCCTTGCTCTTCCAGTGGATGGTGAATTAGTTTCCTGTGGCTACCATGATAATGTACTATAAACTTGATGGCTAAAAACAACAAAAATGTATTCTTTCACAGTTCTGGAAGCTAGAAGCCTGAAATCAAGGTGTCAGGAGGCCACACTTCCTCCAAGAGCTCAATTCTTTCCACTTTTTGATGGTTGCTGGAAACCCTTGGCATTTATTGGCTATAAACACATTGCTCCAAACTCTGTTCTCATTGTCACTTTGAGGCATTCTCCTGATATATCCCTGATTTTCTCTTATAAGGACACCAGTTATTGGATTAGGGACAAGCTTTATCCTGTGTGATCTCATCTTAACTAACTACATCTCCAAGAAAGGTCACATTTGAGGGCTCCAGGTGGACATGAATTTTAGGGGGACACTATTCAACCGAGCACAGATGGACTTCCAAGTCTAACCCCTCCACTTCAGCTGTCTGCATCCCCTCCCCATTGGCCTTTCAAAGACTGTTCCAGCAGTTCTCTCTTCTCTCTGCTGCCTGGCCGTTTGCTCCTCTTTAGTGTATCATTCCTATCATGGCACAGACATGCTGTCATATTGTCTATATTAAAAACCCTTCCCACATGCAGGGCTCCCCTCCATCTACTGACCCACTTCTCTGCTCTTTATAGCAAAAGGCCTTGAATGAGTCACCTCTGCTTACCATCTGCACTTCCTCTCTGCCTAAATTCTCTTTAATTCACTTTGGTCTAAGTTTCAACGTTACCACTCCACTACAACTAGTCCTGTCAGGGTCACCAGAGATTTCCATGCTGCCAGGTCCCATGGTCAGTCCTCTTCTCACCCAACCTCCCGTCGACATTTAATGATCAGTGCTATCTCTCATTTGGATTGGGGACACAATGTTCTCTCGGTTCCCTCCTATTTTAATCCCCCCATTCTCAGACTCCTTTACTGGCTCCTCATCTTCTTCTTCCTGGCCTCTAAATGCCAAATGGCTCTAGGCCCTCTTCTCTTTCAGGTCCTTGCCCACTTCACCAGTGACCATCACTAGTCCCTTTACTTGCCATTGGTATGCTGATCACTCCTGCCACATGTCCAGTCTGAGTTCCAGACTCACATATTCAATACCCTTTCACCTTTACTTGCACATCTAATACACATCTCAAAATTAGCACATCTGAGAACTGAGCCATCGATTTCCCCCTACCCAGCATTTATGCCACCTCCAGAATGCACCACTCCTCATTTCCCTCACCTCAGTAAATGGAACCTCCATTCTTCCAGACCCTCAGACCAAAAATTTGGGGTTCTGCTTCTACACATATCTCCCTGTGTTCCCCCAGTCCAATCACTCCCCTTCATGTTGATGCCATCCTTCTTAGGCCACATCACTAGGGTCTTACACCTGGACTTCTGTAATGGCGTCCAGCATCCCTTTCATCCCCGTCCATTCCATTCTCCACCCAGGAGCCAATCCAATTATGTCATTGTCTTCTTCAAAGCTTCCTCACTGACCTCTCATATCACTTAAGAATCCAAATTCTTTGCCTACAAGTCCCAACACATACCTGGACCTAGGTTAGCTCTCTGACTTCCCTCTTCCTATGCTCCCTCAGCTTTACCTATATTGGCTTAATTGCGGAACCTTGAACATACCAAGTTCTTCAGCCTCAGGGCTTTGCCTTTGCTGTTTTCTCCCTCTGACATTCTCTGCCCTCTGATTTGATTGGTGTTCTCACTTTGTTCAGGTTTTAGCTCAAATGTCATCACCTTAACCAGGTCTTGCCTAACCACGTGATCTAAACCAATTCCCCCCCACCTCCTGGCGCTTGTATACACTCATCTCAGTTCCTCTCTATCTTCTTACCTAGCTTCAGTTTTCTTTATACTTCTTATCAATACCTGAAATGATACTATATATTCATTTTGTTTTTCTTGTCCCTCTCCTCCACCATACTGTAAACATTGTGAGGGCAAGGCATTATTTGTTATGTTCAGTAAGAATAATACCTAGCATGTTGTACTGAATAAGTATGATGTTACTTCAATTATTATTACTGAAGTAAAGTATTTTTAAATTAATGCTAAAAATAAAGTTTAATTAGTAACAAGAGTTTCTGTATGCCTTGAGAAAAATATTAATTTTGAAGGTTTTATTTAATAGCTTTCTATAGGAATCTTGAACATTCAAGGATATAAGTGATACATATTGAGTTTGAAGCTAGTATTGGTAGTTTTAATAGTAATTATAACAAATACCATTATTCAGCCCTTATTACAGTGACAGGTGCTTTGTATGGATTATCTCATCTAATTCTTAAAACAACTCTATGGGGTATTTATCACTTCGATTTACAGATGTGATGTAGTAGTTTAAAAATATGTCCACAAATTCTTTGATAGCTCTCCCTTTAAAAAGTGGGAGCTGATTTGCCTCCTCTTGAGTGGGGGTTAGGCTTAGTGGTTTAGTTCCAAAGAATAAAATACAGTGGAAGTGACAGTGCTTGGTTTCTAAGATTAGATGGTCAAAGCCATTGTGACTTCCTCCTTGTTCTTTCTCTTGGATCATCCAATCTAGGTCTTAGTTTTCTCATCTTTAACATGGGGGGCATGGACCTGACTTCCCCAGTCACACAGTCTGAATGTGCTATAAAATGCCTCTGCATTAAATAGCTTTAGCATGGACCAACACATCAGATTAATTAGGGACTTTGTGCTAGAAAGAGCTGAAGCTTTGACAGTTTTGCTCTATTTTGTTGGATTTGAGGGACTAGAATAGAATGGCATGAAGTCACTCAGGCAAGCCTATGAAGTGATCTTCATGGCTAGGAGCTGAAGCCCCCTGCCAATCAGCTATGTGTGCATGATCTTGGAGGTTGAACCTCCAGACTCAGTCAAACCTTCAAACAACTGCAGTCCTAGCCAAAATTTTAACTGCAACCCTGTAAGAGACTAGAAGTCAGAACCAGCCAGCTAAGCTGCTCCTGAATCTCTAACACACAGATATTATGAGATAAGAAATACCTTTTGTTTTAAGCCACCAAATTTTGGGGATAATTGTGTGGCAAGAAATAACAAATACATTTGAAAATGGAAGGACAGGGTAGTTAAGTCAAAAACCTCACAGCATATAGTTAGTAGTGATGATGCAAGAATTGGAACCTAGGCATTCTGACTCTACATGTTCAACTACCATACTATACCGGAGGTCAAGATCATGTCTCAAGTAGTTGCCACATTCTAATCCACTGTCAGGGTAGTAAATACAATCTGTCTTTGCCTATTAAACTGGCGGGTTTTGCTCCATCGCAAGGTCATGTTCTAGGCAGCCACTGCTCTTGCTTCTAAGTCCTCATTCTACCCCAGGTTTGTTCTACCATATGGTGGGTATCTATCTTCCCAGTATGCCTTCTCCCATTCCTTTGGGTTTATGCTCATTCCCACTTCCACTCATGTAATTTTGGTAAAGCTGCGAATTACTGTACTCTTCTTGCCCTATAGGTGGGTGTGTGACTTAAGTTGGCCAATCATAGAGTACTATCAGTGACTGACTACAATAATAGAGCCAAAATAAGAGCATATGATCTACAATCAGCCAAGCAGAGTCTTTCCCTGGGAATCGAATCATATATCAAATCATATCATATCATATCATGTCATTTGAGACCTTGAATCCAGCCAACCCTGAGAGCAATTCCATCCTTTTCTAATCTATGTGAGTCAATACATTCTTTGTTTTAAATCAGCCTGAGTTGAGTTTTATCACTTGTCCTTAAGTTATGGCTAGTATGAAGAGTCTATCTATCCCAGTTTTTGGACTATGGTAGGTATCTCCCATTCTCCATAAGCAACAATGTTTCTATGTGACCCAAAGAGTCTGGAGCAGAACTGTCCATTGGTTGGGTCAACCTTCTCACAGAGGATGAAGAACCTTCCCTTCATCCTTCAGGAAGCATCTGGCTTTTCTGGAAGCTAGTGATGGTTGGAGGCAAGCTCAGAATAGAACAATGTTATGACGATGGGTAGCTCACTCAGTTTAAAACCTTAGTCATCTCTGTATCCTTTCTTTCCTTAGTTGCTCACCTCTCCCCCAACTCTCAATATACACACACATACACATGCACGCTCACACGTGCGTGCACATAGGCACTCACATATCCTGTTAGTCATCAAGTGCTGTTGATTTGGATCAAATGCTCTATGGAAGCAAGTGGAGTGACCATAGGAAAGTTGGTGGCTGGTGGGGTTCTTCATTGCAAATCCAGTTTTTCTTCTTCATTTCTATTGCCACCTCTGTGGACCACTGCAATTATTCTCCCTGACTCTAACCTCAACCCCTGAAGTCCATTTCTCCTATTTCTTCTAGAATTAGTTTTCTAAAGCACATTTCGATTGGTACATGCTTTTGATGGATTTAAGTCTTCTCCAGTTTTTCATTTCTGACTTGCTAAATTGCAAACCATTCAAGACTCTCCATGAACTGACCTACATTTGCTATCCAATGTCCTATGACCTCCATGGATCAATCTTCTAATCTTCTAGCACCCCTCTCATTGTAGTACCACCTAACACCTACTCTTACCCCTTTCCCAAATTAAAATACTGTCCCTTCTTTCCCATGAGTCTTCAAGATGTTTTCGATTATGCCTCCTTCATAAAATATTCCCTGAGCATGCTAATCCACAGTGAATATCCTCTTCTGTGAACTCTGTAACAGTTGTCTGGACAAGGTTTTTTTCAAAGCGTGTTCACATTCCTCAGGAGTATTTGGCCAGTACAAGTCAAGTTTTTGGTGTTTTTATAAAACTACTGATTATATATTCAAATTTGTCTGAGCAGATTATTTCCAAACCCAGGTTCTTTCTTGTCTTCTACTTCCAAATTACATCCTTATGCTATGATGGTGGATTTGTTCTCAAGTACAAATTAAGGATCATTAAAATTTGTGACCTACAGATTGAGAACTGTTTATTATTATTTAAAACCATAACTATTGGTAAAATAGTATGAAAAGGGGAGAGGATTGCCATAACAATTCCTACAGTTTTTTCCCCCTACGGTTTTTAATTCAAATAGACTTTATTTCTACACATTCACCCTCCCCCCCCATTGTTTTAATATGAGATTTTAACTAGAAATTGGTATAAAATCTGTTGTATTGGCATAGCCTGACAAACATTCATTGTGTACTCACTCTCTGCCAGGAATAGTGATAGGTGCTTGTGATACAAAGATAAACAAGCCCCTGCAGGAAGAGGAAGAGTTGTCCAGATGGATTCCATGTGGAAGGACATTCTAGGCAGAGGGAACAGCATATGCAAACTCATGTGTCCTAGAATGAGCCAGATATGAAAACTCTGTGGTTCAGATTCTAAGCATTTTTTTTAAATTAAAAAATTTGGTGACTTTTTAAAAGTTTGACAGCCTCTAGATTAAACCCTTTCTCTTTGTCATACACTCTCCTCCACCATCTTTCTCTCCACAAGGGCAGTTCAGGGTCCAGATTCAGACACAAGTAACCTTTATTGGGTTCCACTGCTATAGGCCACTTCATATATACATAGCTCTCTATTAAATTCTTACATCATTTTGGGTGTTTATCACCACCTCCAATTTAGAGATGAGTAAAGTGACTTGTCCAAAGTCTCACAAATAGGAAATGAAGGATGTGAGTAATGTCCACTTCTCATCTGGAGAAAATGACCAATTGGGCATTTGGGGGTTGGGACGAGGAAGAGCGTCCTTCCAAGTTCAGAAGCCTGTCTTTCTAGGTTATGAATTAATCCTATCACTTACAGAGAGAAACCTTTAATCGGAAGGGTGACCATTTATCCAGGATCTTGGTAGGAAGCGTTTGTACTTGAGAGAACTTCTCCAGTTCTTTGAGCTATGGAGTTTGGCACATAGTAGGAACTCCTTTGTGCTGAATCCTGCTCACGTGCCTGTGGCTAGTCTGCCCTCTTGGATTCAGAGTCCCAGTCGTGCCTGTCTTGGGACACTGTGTAGTGTTGGAAGATGTCTGAGTAGTGGATGAGTGAATCAATGGGGGCACGGATGGGGGGAGGGGGGGCGGGGACACGGGGGCCGCTGTTGATGGGAGGCCACGCCTGGCCCTAAAGACTTTCCGGGGTTTATGGGGTGCCCTGTTGGGGCCTCCGTCTGGGCCAGGTCATTCCTCCTCCCTGGGGCCTCCACGTCTATACCAACCAGACTGGAGGGAGAGGGAGGGGCTGCGCAGCCCCGAGGGGCCCGGCCTCCTGGCACATCATCGCCCACTCCCTCTCTGGGCTGCGCAGGGGTGGGGGGAGGGCGGTGGACGAGGTGAGGTCCCCCGGCCGGCCGAGCCCAGCCGGGGCCCCTTCCCTGCGACCTGACACCGCAGCTCTCTACCTGCCTCCCCGGCCGCCCCTTCGCAGCCCGGGGCCGGGTGCGCCCGGAGGGCACCTGGCCCGCCACCCCCGCGGGGCCCCGCCGCCGCCTCCGGAGCCGGCCCGGGGCGGCGGGGCGGGCCCGGGCGCTCCGCGACTCCGGGACCGGTCCCCCGGGGCGCGGCCGGGCAGGCGCCCCCGCCCCCCCTCCCCGGGGGCCGGGCCGGGCTCCCGGGGGGCGGGGACTCGCCCAGTGGCAGCAGCGTCCGGGCCGGCGGCGGGCGCGGGGCGGCTTCCTGCAGGCGGCGCCGGGGCGAGCCGTTGCCCGCTGCAGCCACCGCCGCCGGGTCGCCGGGTCGCGGGGGCCGCGGCGCTCGGGCCGCGTCGGTGCCTCCCGGGCGCGCTGCGCGGCCGTCGCTGCTGCCCGCGCTCGTGCCGCCGCCGCCGCCGCCGCCGCCGCTGCCGGTTACGCCAGCCCCGCCGCCGCCCGCTCTGATTCTGCGCATAGGCAGCCCCCAAGCCTGTCATTCTGCAAAAACACAGTTTACTCAACACACCACACACACACTCACACACACACGCGCGCACACACGCGCACACTGGCCCCCTCGCGCACACGCACGGAGGGCGCGAGCGAGCAGACGCGCACACCCGGCGAGCCAAGTTCCGCAGCCTGGCATGGCTTCTGGGGACCTTTACGAGGTACGGGGACGCGGGGGCGCGGCCGGCCCGGCCCGCGGGCGGCGGGCGGCGGGCGGCGGCGGCGGCGGCGGGCGGCGGGGACCGGGCCGGGGCCGGGGCCGGGGCCGGGCGCGAGCCGGAGTTGCCGAGCCCGCGGCGGCGGCGGCGGCCGGAGGGCGGCGGGGGCCGGGCGCGCCTCCCGCCCGCCGCCCGCCCTCCCGCGGCGCCCGCGCCCGCTCCCTCTTTCTCTTTCTCTCGCACACACTCTCTTACTCCATCTACTTTGCGGCCTTGGAGGGGAAGGAGGAAGCCGGGCGGAGCCGGGGCGGGGGAGGTAGCGGTCCCGGGGAGGTGTTTCTCGCCCGACGAGCCGCCTCGAGTGCAGAAAGTACAGGTAAAAGTCGGCGCCGGACGTGCCGGGAATGCGGGGGGCCGCGCGGCGGCCGGCGGGGTGCGGGGCGGGGGTGCGCGGCCCGGGCTGGGCCGGGGGCGCGGGAGGGGAGGGGAGGGGAGGGGAGGGGACGGGAGGGGAGGGGACGGGAGGGGGGCGGGCGTGGGAGCGCAGCCCAGCCCCGGCGCGGCGCGGGGAGACGGCGAGGGGGGCGACGGGCTGGGGGCTCGGGGGACACCCGCCTGACCGCGCCCCGGGGCCACCGGCCGCCGCCCCCCGCCCCCCACCTGCTGCCCCCTCCGCCGGCTCGGAAGCCCTCCCGGCCCGGCGTGGGGGCGGTCCTTGCGGGTGCCGTGCTCGCCGGGGGCGAGAGGGGGCGCTGCCGAGGGCCCGAGTGCGAGGGAGGAGGACATGGAAGTCGGAGGTGGGTGGTAACGTGTTGCTGGAGGACCTGGAATGGGAGCCCTGCTTCCGACACGCGGCATCACCCTCCGTGGCCACCTGCCTCCAGGTCCACCAGTTCCGCCCAGGTGGTGGCCAGCCTCGGAGACTTTGAAAGCGTCTTAAAAGTGGTCAAGGAAGTCATTAGTCTGGCATCCGTGAGACAATGGAGGAATGAATAGCCGTGGCCTCCAGGAGCTGGGTTCTAGCTGGCTCCGGGCACAACCGCTCCAGCCTCCAGGGTTCCTGGCAAGTGGGCACAAGGAGAAGCAGGCCCCGCGCGCCCCCCGGGGAGAGCGCCTCCGGGACGGAGTCGGCCCTAGGATGGGAGTCAGAGTCAGGAAGCTAAGACCCCACAAGGCCCCGCCGATCCTCCAGGAAGGAAGCCAACATCAGCGCCCAGCCTGGACCTGCACTCCTCGAGTAAAGAAGTCCGTGAACCCAGCCCTGCTTGTCACGGCTCCTGACTACATTGAGATGAGCGCCCCAAAAGGTGGAGTTAACCGAACGGGTGAGAAACTGCAGCGGTGATTCACCTACATAAGGTTTTTCCTGTGGGCCCTCTGGGCGGCTGAAAATCTTTTCAGGTGGTAGATTTGCAGGCTGTGGTGAGAGAAGAAGAATGGAGAACAGGCAGGTTACCTTGGCTTCCTGTGTCACTGGAGCCTCTCGGATGATGCTGGACTCGAGGAGGCCTGATGATGGGCCTCTGCTAACCGGTGGGCTCAGGTGGGACAGACGGGTGATCACAGCACTCCCTGAAAGAATGCGGCAAGTTGACCTCTTCTCAACCCCACCGCCTTCCTCATCCTTATGCTAATAAGGAAGGTGAAGTTGGGCGCGGAAATCTGGTGAAGAACTTTGGCAGATCACGGCCCCGGTGTGCCACGCAAGCTCTTTGGTGTGTTTCAAGATGGCGGAGCAATGTCTGAAACCAAAAGTTGAAGCCCAGTAAAATGGGAAGTCTGATTGAGCTCTTCCAAGTAGAACTAGCACTATTAGGACATTGGTCAAGAGTAGATACTGTTCAGCGGCAAAGCTCATCTCCCGAGAAGTGTGGATTTTTCTGCCCATTGATTACTGAGTCAACCTAGAGCTGCTCACATTGCCTGGGTGCGTTGTGAAGGCGTTAAGAGGCCGTATCAGGAGCCGTCAGTATTTCTCCATTTAAAGTTTGGAACTTATGAACCGTCTGGGGATCATTTCTTGTTTAATGTTCACCTGAAACTACCCACCTTAACACTGGTAATCATAATCTGTTTAGGGGAATTTTCACACTGGCCTTGGAACTATCTTAGTGCCTCAAGAGTTCTTACTGGAGTCTGATAACGGGACAATAATAATAATTACTTCTGTGATAGTAGGCAATTGTAGGAGGTGTAAGCTGCTTTCCCCGTTGCTGATTATTTGCATCATCATTAGTAAAAGGGCTAAATTGCATTATGTGAATATAACCAATGTTAACATTTTTATGGACTGTGTCTACATTATATAACATACTGAAGAATTTTATTTGTTGTACGAATTTAGCTTTAAAAACCACTAAGTGTTGAGAACTGTACATCAGCCTATATATTTCTAACTGTAAAGTTGTCTGTATAAAATCATAGGGTATTGATTTAAGGACAGATCTTGGAATATCTAGTACATTGACCTTGAAAGAAAAAAAAGAAGAAAACTCATCTTATTCTCAATTATGGTATTACATTAATTAAATATTATATTCAAGTATGTAGAAGATGGCTTCCTATCACCTCCAACCAATAAACTGTGCCTTGAGTGGGCTAAGAACGATTATATCTGTAATTGATATACTTTACCTGTGTGTCTACTGACATTATCCTTGACCCTTTATAGTGAAGATACGATTTGGATTATAGAGATTCTTCATACTCTCTCTAGTGCTTCAGATAATTAAATTGTAAAGAGTAAACTTTCCTCAGCATTTTTTGTTTTTGTTTTTTTTTTTAAAGGAATAGGTACTGCTTAAAAAAATGCCAGAAAATAAAAGCTTTATGCAATGGCACTCTTCAATCATAATAGGGAAATACAGAATCAAGCTCCCTTTCCAAAGTTTTGGATCTTGACAGGTGGTTCTGCTTTGTCTCCTCTATAGAAGAGTTGTTTTCGTCATCTTCTGGTGTATTAACAGTCATCACCTAGGGAAAGGTGATCTTAAATATTGGCTGATCCTCTTAGAGCCAGGTATCTGGATACAAAATGAAATTCTTATCCAGATGCTCTGGTCTGCATTCTGTTAAACATAAGAGTCATAAAGTGGCTGTGAGTGGGTCTGGGCTATCTATGTATTTTGCTTTGCCTCCATGGTAGATAAGAAAAATGGATTTGAGTACCTTTAGATGGTACAGGTGATCTCTAGTTTGTCCTTGTCCCAGGGCTCCCTATTACCGTATACCCATTCTTACATTTACTTATATGGCTCCAGCAAGCATTAGAATTTGTAACCCCAAGAATATAGTGGATCATTCATTAAGATATTTGGGTATCAGGAAGACATAATCAGAGAATAAGGAGCCCAGTTCTCTTACTTTGCCTCTCTCCTGTCCCTAGCTCCTTGCACATTCAGATACTTGTTGACAGAATCAGTGAACAGAAGACTAAATTAAGTGTATAAAAAGAACCTTGGCTGACCTTTATTATCCTTGTATTGAGTGTTACCTTCTGTTCTCTTTTCCTCCCCAGCTTGTGATCTCTCGGTGGTGGTAACACCATGTGTATGGGTGGCTGTCAGTTCCCTCTGGAAGGAAGTGTGGCCGAGTCCCTTTCCAGAGAGCCAGACTATTATTCATTAGAAGGATTGAATGCAACTAAGCTTTAACCATGTGGCCTTCCATGTGGCTGTTGGATGGTATTTTACACCCCCTTCCCTTGTGATAGCTGACAATTGTGGAGGAGGTCTCTCTCTACTTCCCTGGTGAAATTGTTCAAGGAGAATGCTCTATATCTGGAGACAAAGTCAGTAGTAGCCAAGATGGACTTGACAGTGATAGTTCTCTGTGTTTGTCAACAGGTCAACAGTTTATTTATACATCCCAGAGTTCTTCTTAAAAGGATGAAATGTGCCATATGTCTTCTTTGGGTGGGGGGGGGGGCAGGGGATGGAAAAGCATGCATGTGTCCATCCATATCTAATGTAAATGTGTGTGTAATTGTATGTTTGTGTGTGTGTGTGTGTGCATGAAAATATTGCCTTCATTTCATTCCCAGGAAGACAAATGACAATAATAATAGGATAATTTTAGTTTGGTTGAAAGCAATTTACTTTCGTTGAAAATCGACGCTGCTACAGTAATGAACACAGGCATTTCTGCCCTTGTATTCTGCAAAATCACATGCTAAGAATATGGGAAACTGTGGGTTTATGGGAAGAGCGGGACTGAGGCAGACTGTTCAAAACTTACAGAATTTTGTCACCAGAAATAAGCATCTGGCTGGTGTTTGCCCTTAACTTGTCAGTCCTTGACGGCCTTCAGATTGGGCTCCTGACTCCTCTCTGTAGATTGCAGGGGGCATTTGTTTCTAATAGGTACTGTTTTCATCGAAGTTCAGTCTGGCTCAGGGCATAGGCCTCTTCATTCATCTTTATTGGGAGAAATGTTTTCAGAGTGTCTTTGTTTGTAACTTGCAGCCTCACCAGGCAGGTTAACATAGTGGGAAGCATAGTGGTTCTTGAAGCCATGGTCTGCCACCACTCGTGTTAAAGGAAGGCACTGGAGTGCATTTTCAGCTTTGTTCCAAGGTCTTCATGCGTCACTAAATCTTTCTTTGTGAGGGTGCTTTGCTATGATTGCTTCAGAATATTAACAATCTAGGAAAAATAATGTAAGAATCAACACAACCTACTTGTCACACTGACATCATTTCCCTATTTACCAGTCATACCTGAGATAATTCCTGTCAAATGCGTAGTAGCTGAATAGATGGTTAGTGATATAACTTCGTCTCTGTACCAGTGTTTGAAGAAACAGGTATCTTCAAAGAGGATATATTGGTTGAGTCGAATTGATTTCTTTGGAACATAGTAGGCACCTGGTGAATATTGAATGGAACTATGATTCTCCCATCTTTTGAAAGTTATTTTAAATTATCCCCTGTGGGTAGATATCAGCTTATTTTCAGGTAGACTTTTATGTCAAGTCATTCTTCATTGCATAAGATCATGTCTTGAGGGACTTACACTGTCCTTGAAAGGAGTTTGTATAGCTCCTTGCAGCCTGACCAATTGCTAAGGAATGGTTCAGGCATGGCAATTACCAAAAATCTTAAGTATTAGAGACATACACATTTAGGTTTCAAAGTTACAGGCCTTTCTGTGTCTCTTGGGTGGTGAAGAGAGGTTTGGGTGTGGCTGAATTCATAGCACCATCTTTGATTTGTTCATTGTATATTACTAGAACACCAGATATATGCCAGGCACTAGGGAATGATGAGATCATGTTTTCCATAAATCCATGGTCTAGTGGAGATGTAGTTAAGAAAATAATGCAGTTTGCAGTGCAATGGGTAAAAAGTGTTAATACGGGGGAAGATGGGGTTCTCTGGGAACACGAAGAGGTCAAGCTTTGGGGGAGTAGAAGGATTCTTAGGAGAAGTGGTAGCCACTGAGGAGAGTAAGGAAATGAGCTGTAGCCACCCTTCATCCCCTCAAATTGAAAGAAAGGCAGGAGTTGAGGGATTTTGGTTTGTTTTTTGTATTGATCTATTAGGTGGGTAGTAGAGCCAGTCATGGAGATAGGGAGGGCAGGAAGAAGCATTAATTGAAAGCAGTGGGTTGGTGGAGATGGCAGTGAGTTCAGCGTGTTTGTGGAATATCGAGGTATAGATACCCATAGCCGTAGTCATGCGAGTCTGAAGCTCAGAAGGAGCACCTGGCATGGGAGATTGGGAATCATTAGTGTATAGATCATAGTTAAAGCTAGAGGACAACGTGTAAATGTGAGGAGGGTCCAGTGATGGAATACTGGAGAAAATGGAC
Source organism: Canis lupus familiaris (assembly GCF_011100685.1). Classification (NCBI taxonomy): domain Eukaryota; kingdom Metazoa; phylum Chordata; class Mammalia; order Carnivora; family Canidae; genus Canis; species Canis lupus. The sequence continues at coordinate 71,541,096 of NC_049226.1, forward strand.
ATTTAAAGGATGGAAAAAGAGAAAGAAGTGGTATCAGATTTACAAGGAATAGCAAGAGAGGTAGAAGGAAAAACAAGAGGCTTTGCTGTTATTTCCATAATAGTAGTGGTAGTGGGAAACTGTATTTCAAGAAAGAAAGTATGGTCTGCAATGTCCTTTGGATTTAATAACCAGGCAGTCATTGGTAATCTTAGGGAGCATCTGTTCCACAGAGTGTGTTGGTGGGTAAAGGAGGGCCTCATAACAGTGTGATGATGAGCAAGGGGCTGTGGGGGGAATGTGGGTATAGAGATATCTTCTCTGGGCAACACTTTTAAGAATCTTGGGTGTGATTGTGTAGAGAGAGTGAATGTGATATCCAGGGGCGATGTGGGAGAATGGATCAGCCATCTCCATTTCCCTGGTTCTGCATATGGCTCTGCTGCTTTGGATGACTTGGATAACAATTGTCATGTAGACAGTGGGTTATGGGACTTGGATTCATAGAAGATGGGATTTTTCCATAAACCCTATAAATTCCTCCCCTGCTGATAGTTGGGTCTGACAACTTCAGTGGTTTTAGCTGGAGAAAAAAAGTAGAACATATATAATGTAGTGATACAGAACCTTTCTAAAGATCTTGGTCAAGGAAAAGGTCTTGCTAACTTAAGGCCTTCAAGGAGAGATAGTTCTTCATTAAGGCTTTGTCATATCAGCATTCTTCTGAGAGGAGAGAGATGATGGACAGATCACTGTGGTGCTATAGGTAAATGGACACGGTAGTGTTTTTTATGTCAGCTTAGCTGGCTTTAGTCCCCAGTTAGTCTGTCAAACACTCATGTAGGTCTTGCTGTGAGGCTATTTTGTAGATGTGATTAAAGTCCCTAATCAGTTGAATTTAAGGGAGATTATTTTAAAGAATCTTGGTGGGCCTGATTCAACAGAACTGAGGCTTACCTGAAGAAGAAAAAAATTCTACCTGTGGATAGCAGAGTTGGGAAGAGTTCCAGCTTGCCCTCCCTCTTGGCCTGCCATGTGGACTTTGGACTTGCCTAGACACCCCCCCACCCCCGCCCCCCCACCACCACGTAAGCCAGTTCCTTGCAGTGTTTCTCATAATGTATATATATTAGTGGTTCTGCTTTCTTGACTGAATCCTGATTGATAAAGTTAGGTTTCCGGTCCACACTCTGCCACTTGCGAATGGCATGCTCCTCCTAGATGTGTCCTTTAGGTTTTTTGAACCTTGATAGCCTCTACTATATAGGGAGATCTCTTTTCTTTGAAATCTCTCCTTCTGATTGTGACTGTTACTTCTTTAAAGAAACCTTACTTATTAGGGAGTGTCATTATCTTGGTTGTTTGCATGTGTGAAGAGCTTTGGGAACCCTGCCAGGCCTTGGTTTCTGGCACACTGGGGCTATTCCTGGGCATGGCACACAGTACCATACCAGGAATTCCCCTACCAAGGGGCCACAACCCTATTCTCAGTTTCTTGATCAGGGAATTTTCTTGTCTGATTTTCATTTCCTTGTCTTCTGGTCTAGTGTTTTAAAAATTGTGTTTCAGTGGGCCTTGCCAATAAGCCATGGAGCTTCTACAAATTTTGGATTTGAATTTTATTTAAAAATAGTCCTTTGTTTAATCATCCACCTATCAAATATTTATTATATGTCAACTGTGTGCCTAGGACCATGCCAGGTACTGGAGCTGCAGCCACAAATGTCTTTTAAACCACTGTTAAGAATGTGATAGTTAAAGGCCTAACACCCACATATGGTTGGTTATATACCACACTTTTAACACATTCGAGTGTTCAGTACATTAAAAGGAACAGCCAGGTCAACTACTTTTTGTGAGTAGACCTCAGAATATAGCTTTTCCTGCCATCTCTGGACATATATTTGAGCTTCTGGTAAATGCACTGTTTTAACAATGCTATAAATCTGCAGTGTTCTTAAAAAAATTTGGGGCCTGTTTATATCTCCTCACGATTATACAGGCAAATATGCTTTACAGCACAGGGCACCCTACTCAATTAAATACCACTCAAGGTTTAAATGGTGGTGGTTGGTGAATGTTCTAGACATGGTATAGTAATCATTGTGTGATAAAAACTGACCATCTAACGCTTTGCCTCCTTATATTGTGTAAAAAGAGCGTTGGGGTTTATTGAGAGTTCTAGGTCATTCTGCCTTGACTTTTTAATTTGAGGGAAGGGATGTGAGTAGTTGTTATGTGTTAGAGGGTCAACCACAAAACAAACATTTCCTTTGTTTCTTCTTTCAGACTTCAGGATCCGTTAGGAAGCAGAACACCCTGAGATTACAAGACAAGATCATAAAAACAAAGCAAACCAAACCTGATACCACTTACTACCGCTTTTCTTAGCAAATCAAAGATTGTTCTCCTATTTGCAATTAAACCAAATGCAGAAATTAATCGTGGAGGCTGTAAAGGAAGACAGCTAACAGCCTTGGACCTCACTGAAAAATTTTGTTATTAATCAAAACAGGCATTATTACTCTCATGAGTTAGCTCAGTGATACGGAAGTAGCAGAAGTTAAACGTACCAATGCCACCTACATTAAGAAATTATTGCGTATGTCTGATTTTATGTGTTACGTTTCCTGGAACCATTTTGATTGGGAAGAGGGTTCTATAGTGAGCTCCAGCATTTTCGGCAAGGCTCTAAACTCTACGAGGGCAGGACTATGCCTGTATTAGTCATAGTGGCATTCCCAACTCCTGGCACTTCACTGGGTACGTGGTAGCTTTTCAATAAATATGTGTTGAATGAATGATTGAAAATGTTTGAAACCCTTGCTCTTAGGCCACCTTGACTTTCTCTTGAGTGAGTTTCCGTGACTACTTCCTGTAGAGTTTTACTCTAAGATGATTCCTTCAGATCGTCCATGACATTCAAGATTCCATTTTGCCTTCCACCAAATCTGGTATGGATTTATTAGGTAACAAAAGTCCCTTAAAGCAAATTGAAACATTCAAGGCATCGTCCCTTCATGATGAGTGACGACTGGATTGAGAGTGGCCATTCTCTGAATCTGGCATGTGACAGAGCCCCTTCCACATCAGCACACGCAAACCTGTGGTTCACAGCTGACCTCTGCCACTTGCTGCTCTGCTTCCTGGCTCTGCTCTTGCCTTGGCCTGGTTTGATATACACCATCCATTTTAGGTTGAGCTTCCTGGGAGTAGACTCAGAATTGGAGAATTCTATCTAGAGGGTTTACTAAAGAAGGTTCTCAGGCAATGTAAGGAAGTGAGGAAGGCAGGATTCTAATCCTTAGATGGAGAAGCTGACCTGCAGTGAGGTCACAACTCATGGAAGGCTCTGGATCTGGGATAGCCCTTCAGAAATGTCCTAAACTGGGTCCTCATATTCCTGCATTATCCAGTCACTGCTGGTTGGCTGTCCCATGGTGGGTGGGGAGGGGCAGGGAGTGTATTTTTGGGCAGGGTAGTTCCCTGTGGCAGAAGGCAGTTCCCTTTGGGGGACACGTCTGTGACAGAGTTATACCTAGAACCTGAGGGGATAGGGACATAAACCTGGAAGAGAGGATCTGGGCCAGTGTATGTTATCCACTACGCCATCAATTCTTTTTTTTTTTTTTTTTACACTATCAGTTCTTATCGTTCACTGATTGGTGAGTCCTACTCTGTATCCTCCAGAATACACCTCTGTCACCTTGCTTGCATTTTAGGTTTTTGGTGCCTCACTGGAAGACCTCATTTATCACTTGCTAGCTTCTTGGGGCAGCCTGGGTCTTGAGTGCTGATAGACTGGTCATGTGTTAGGATCATGCTTGTGATTCTCTTGTTTTTCCATTTGGCATGCAGCACAGATTGCGTGCTTGGAAGTATTTCAGATGCCATCATTTCTGTTGGGTCTCCAATCTCTTATTCTTGAAACATTTTTATGACTGATTCTCCCACTCCTGAGTTACCTCTGTACCCTCATCTTCTGCTGCCTCTTTCTTAAACTTTGGAGATTCCTAACAGTTTTGACCCAAGGTTTTTTTTGCTCTTTCATCATGTTGCAGGGACTATATGGATGATTTCCAAGTCTCTGACACTTGCCTGGGTTTTCTCCTCTCAAGTCTAGAGCTTTCCATCTTACCCCACGTGGACTCTTTACACTCAAAATATCCAGAATTGAGCCTCAACTCTGGGTTCCTAGCCTCAGTAATACCTCTATCCAACAGTCCCTCAGCTAGAAAAATGCCCCCCACCCCGTTCTGCCCAGACACTATGTAGGTTCCATTGGACCAGAATCCTGCGTATTTCCCAAATCTGACCTTTTCCATTCATATTCTCTCTCCCTACTTGAATGTAGGAGCCCACTCCCACAACTTGGGTCACTCCAGAACCTCTTAGCTGATACCTGTTTTAGTATAGGTAGTACAGTTTTTCTCCATACTGTACTCTTGAGGATCTTTCTAAAATACCAGTCTTGTCCTGTCTCTCTCCTGATGATATACCATTCGATAAGTGATGTATAAGCTCCTTGTGATGTGACCCCCATCTTACCTCCTGCTGGTTCTCTGCTTACAGCTGTATTCTGTCTGAAGATGTACTCTCATTTCCTGGAATGTTCCATATGCTCTCCTTTATTTGTGCCTTTCCAAATGATTGGGATGCTCTCTGTTACCAACCCTGCCACCTTTGTGCTTGCTTAAATCCTACTCATCTTTTATGTCTCAATTTAGACGTTGCTCTTGGCAAACCTTCCCTCGCTCATCAGGGGTTGTCCTTGGTCTCCTGTTGAATCCCGTTCTTTCCTCATTATAGGACTCACTTCAATATGTTGTAATTTATCATCTTATTTTCTAAGTCTCTGACCAGGTTGGAAGTGTTGGGGGTGGGGCAGGGATTCTCTCTATCGTGTTTCAACTTTAGCACCCAGCCCCCGGCAGGATGCAAAAAGCAATCTGTGTAACGAGGAATGAATATATTCAGATCTTTCATTTACATGAAAGTTGACATGGATCTTGACAGTCTGTTTTGTATGAAGTTTGAAGGACTGTCAGTCTTCCAGTTTTCCTAAGGGCATATAACTCAAGTCTGTTTTCTATGTCTTTTATTGATCAGTTGATCAGTGGACATTGGTTTCTTTCTTTCTTTCTTTTTTTTTTTTTTAAGATTTTATTTGAGAGAGAGAGAACATGAGGGGAGGGGTAAAGGGAGAGATGGAGGGAGAAGCAGACTCCCTGTTGAGCCTGACGAGGTGCTCAATCCTAGGATTCTGAGATCGTGATCTAAGCCAAAGGCAGATGCCCAATTGACTGAACACCCCTGGACACTGGTTTCTTATAAGCAATACTCATAGAAGGTGTTGGGTGTTGCATTATCAGTAAAGCTAATGCAGTCTTGTAGTCAAGGGATTGCTGCATCTTGGGATTGGGTAGAGGTTTTAAAGTCATCTGCTTACTCTTTCACCAACATCTCCGAGAAGGGATCAAAAGCAAGGGCCTCTTTTACTCTGTTGAAGGAGACAAATGCTTGAAATGCTAAAACTGGCTATTTGCCTCCACTAAAATCTGAGTGTATCATACATGAGACAGACAGTATCTTGCCAGACTCTTCCGAAGAGTTGCCTTGAAAATCTCGACGTCATAATTGCTTTCTTATGCAATGATTAGTAAAGGAGGCCAGCAAGGCTTCACACAGCCTTGAAGTCTCATTTAATTCTCTTGTTCATGAAGAATGGGGTCAGGACCTGCCTCATCAGCTGATACCAAAGGCCTTGACATTATGGGAAATGCTTGATGTCTAAACTTTTCCTGGAAACCCAAATTTATTTGTAAACTTTTACTGGTTAAAAGGTGAATGGGTAAGATTTGAATGTCTTAATGTTTACATGGCTGTATTTGTCTGTGTTGCTGCCTAAAACCACATTCACTTTGAAGAATATGGTACATAGGGAGACCCGTGAAACAGACTTTGGTAAGGGTCTTGTAGTTAATAGGAAGAGGAAGGGAACTACTCAGTGGCTGCCTTTGGGATGCAAACACATATGGACCCTCTTCAAATGATAGAGCTAATTTTCTCTCTGAATTGATATGTATTTTGGTACTACATAGAAAGTTACATAGATTGTTCTCTTAACCTTGGTTATCACACATGGAAGAGATGGGAAAGTCTTTGATACCATGAGGCATTATTACCCCCGACCCTCCCACTCTTGTGTGGCCATGTCTGTGGTATTATGGTGTTTCCAGAAAGCCGGTGCAAATACCATAAAGAAATTGGTATGTCCTTAGAAGAAAACTAATCTTGGATCCTGGCTGTTGCATGAAAAGGTCATTGAAGTGTACCTTCCTATGATGCTCATATAAAATAATCTTAATAGTAAAAACAGTAATAATAGCATTCAAAGAGTGTTAACTATATGTCAGACTCTGTCTAAATTCTTCCCATTAGTACTTCTTATGAGATGGGTACTAGTTTTATTATCCCAATTAACAATTCAGAAACTGAGACTCACAGCTACCAGATGATAGAACGAACATTTAAACGGGGTCATCTGGGGGACTACTACTTATCTCTTGTTAAATTATAAAATGCCCACGTTTTCCCTTCCAAATTCTCTCCTTTTGTTACTAGGTGGTACTGCCGCCCTAGCACTGTCAGGTAACCCATGCTTTGCAGAGAATCTCAGACTTGGGTAGGTGAGGGTTGCATTGAGAACAATGAAAGGAATGAGAAAATATTTCCGCTTGTAGGGGTTCCATGTTGGTGTGGGTAAATCATGCCATACTCAAATGTAGACCAATCAACTGACCTTGAAAAAAACCCACTTTAGGATTTTTTTTTTTTTTATCAAGAATTCATGGGAAGTTCTTTAGTTAGAGGTTTGTAAAACAAGAAACTCTGTGTTTCTTTTCTGCGTGCAATTCTTATTTTTCAGGATTAAAAAAATTGTCATTTCATACTTCAACAGCCTTCCTTAGGAGATTTTCAGGTCTTCAGATTATAATAAGTTTGGATCTGGAAGTTTAAAATCAGCAATAGTAGTAGGTGCTCATATGTCTTCTCAGCTATCTTAACAAAGTTCCTTCTCCAAATTTTATGTTTTCTTAATCCATTAAAAAAATAAGATAATAAAGCAAATACATACCATCAAAAAGTTTTAAAAATAGAAAAAGCAGAAAAGAAAAAATAGTTGACAATTCTTTTTTTAGCCATCTACTGTTAACATAGATATATATCCTTTTGATCTTTTTCTACTTACATAAGGAATATCCAAGTTCCTTATCATATATTCAACATATATGATAACCAATACAAAATTATGGCCATACTATACAAAGCATTATGAACAATTTTAAATAATATAAGTATTTCTTTTATTAAGTAGTATCCTATGGCATAAGTCAATATGCTATACAATGTTAGTGATCACCTTGTAGTCTATGAGATTCTAAACATAGCTTGTTTTTAAATTTTCAGTATTTTAAGACAAAAATCTTTGGATATGTTGCCGATACTTCCTTATGATAAATTTCTAGATAGGGAAGTTCAGCGAGTAAGCCTTTTATAAGACTTCTGCTAATACTGCCAGTTTCTCTCCAGAAGGGACATGCTTGCCATCCAGAAAAGATGTTTCTAGCAGTAACTGGTATGTTATTTTACTGCGCTCTTAGCATTACTGGTGTTAATTGGTTGAAAAAATGCAATTTGAGAGGTGTTTTTAATTTCTTATTGATGAAGATTTTTTAAAACAATTTAATCATTGTCTATAACATACATTAACAAAAATAATTTTTTGCATTCTGGTTAGTTGTTTTGCATGTTGTGATTTTTTTCGTATAAGAAGAGTAACTTAAACGTTCATACTAGGTTAAATATGTATGTATTTAAGATTCCTTCTTGTCTATACTTCTAACTTCCCTCCTTCTTTCTTTACTTCTTCCTTTCCTTTCTTGAAGTAGGGAGAAGGTCTTTCTTGTGCTGAGGTTTATAGCCATTGATCTGTAGTCTTTTCAGTTTCTTTTATGGCATAGTTTTTGTATACTTAATATAACTGTACATTATTTTTCTTTGTGGTGTGAAGTCAGGATACAGTCATTGCCATGGCTACACTGTTGTTTCGACACTATCAAACAATTTATTGTTCCCCTCTGATTTGAAATGCCAGGTTTATCTTTGATGAAATTATTATGGATAGTAAGTAAAATGAATTGATTTATGGGCATTCTCTTCATACAGTTTTAGTTATTGTGCTTTTAGAAAATATTTTATTGTTTGGTAATTTGAGTCCACTTTCATAATTCTTTTTTCAAAATATTTTTGATGACTTGAGTTGATAAAGTTCCCAAATAAAATCCAGATGAGATTCTTCTTTTAATTGCACTAGATTTACAGATCATTTGGGAGAGAGTTGACATCTTTGTGAGTTTGAGTCTTCTCATTCAAGAACCTATTTCTCTTCATTTATTAAACCTCTTTTTTTTAAAAAAAATTTATTTATTCATGAGAGACAGAGAGAGAGAGAGAGGCAGAAAGACAGGCAGAGGGTGAAGCAAGCTCCATGCAGGGAGCCTGATGTGGGACTCAATCCTGGGTCTTCAGGATCACGCCCTGGGCTGAAGGCAGCACTAAACTGCTGAGCCACCCGGGCTGCCCTAAACCTCTTTTTTAAGCAAAACGTTCCAGTTTTCTTGATACAGATCCCAAGTTTATTATTAGGTAGTTTAAATTATAATTTTGTGAATAGGGTTTTATATATGATTTATTATTTATATAGGAGAAGAGTAATTTTTTAGGATATTTGTTTTTAACTATTCACCTCTCAGTTGTCGATCTAATATATTTTGTTCAGTTCTTTCTGGAATTCTGGTCACATCATCTGCAAATTATCTTACCTGTTCTTTTTCTTTTTCAGATTTTATTCATTTGTTAGAGAGAGCAATCACTAGCGGTGGCAGGGAGGGGGGATGGGAGGAGCAGAGAGAGAGAGAGAGAGAGAGAGAGAGAGAGAGAGAAGCGGACTCACTGCTGAGCAGAGAGCCTGGTGCTGGGCTCAATTCCAGGACCCCAAGATCATGACCTGAGCTAAATGAAGGCAGAGGCTTATCCTGCTGAGCCACCCAGGTGCTCCTCTTACCTGTTCTTGCTATTAGTCAGACACTTTATGTATTTTTTTACTTTGTTAGCCAGAATTATCTGAAGCACTATATAATGGTACGATAGTTAGGATTTGTGTCTTGTTTCTTGCTTCTGATTTAATAGAACTGCCCTTCGTTTCACCATTAATTAAGGCAGTGCCTGTCGATAGAAGGTAGATAGTATGTTTGCTGTTAATTAAAGTTTCTATACCTCGTTTACTGTTTTCTTTTTAACAAGGAATAAGTGTTATGCTTTATTAGGTACTTTTTTCATGCTTACTGAGGTGATGATATAATCTTTCTCCTTATCATAAACTTGCTGTAATTTAATAACTATAATTTACTAAGGCTAACTTTCCATCTTTTGAAAGAAACACACTCGATGCCAAAGCATTTTTAAATTTTAGTATTTTGTGAAGTTTGGCCAGCTACTATGTGTGTTTAGAATTTTAGTATTGATGTTCAGCAATGTGATTGGTCCTTGATTTCTTTTTGTGTGTGTACCAATTTAGTCAAATTTTAATATCAGAATAATGCTGGTTTCATGCAAGTAATTGATTGACCTTTTATTTTTTCCTCTGTTTTCAGGAATAGTTTATAAAACATGCCAATTAAGCTTTCTCTTGAGTGTTTCTTGAAAGAAACAAGTTGGTTATGATATTTTCTGTGTCCGGACTATTTTTTGGAGACACTTTTTGATAGCATTTTCCACTTTTGATTTTTTTCCTTGAGTAATTTTTGATAATTTATATTTAGTAGGAATACCATTCATTATTGTCCCCATTTTATTTGAAGAGGTGTAAATAGTTTTATATTTTCAAAATATCTCTTTCATATACTTGGTGATGCTCTTTTCTTCCTAAGGTTATAGATTCATGCTTTTCCACTTTTTCATGTTTTTGAGGTTGCCAGCAGTTTGTCTCTTACATTGAATTTTTTTTCCATAAAATCAACCCTTAATTAAGCTTTATTTTCCCATTTCACTATTTTCTGCTTTACATTAATTAGTTTCTGATTTATCATTATTCATTCCTTCATCTGTTTACCTTTTCTACTTCTATTTATCAACTATAATATGCAAACAAAAATATATGGTATATATGTATAACTTATTAATAGTAATAATTATGAGTGTACTAAACACATACTTTTAAAAATAGAGTCTATTTTCAGCCATCTTGGTGCTCTTTTCTCAGTGTATGTCTATCATTCTAAGAGGCAACTATTCTTCTGAATTTGTGATTATTTCCTTTATTTTCTCTACAGTTTTACAACAATTTTGTGTTCCTAAAATTGATGTTGCTTGAATTTCCCTGGTTTTGAAGTTTATAGAATTGGAATTCAATTGTTTGAACTCTCGTCATCTTGCTTTTTGCTCGCTATTATGCTTTTCAGATTTATCCATGTTAATGTATTTCATTTTTTACTAGAGTATAGTATTTCTCTGTAAGAATTTATGAGTATATATATTTAAATATATAAACACATGTATTAAATACAATAATAAGATTTAATATACAAATATAAGATATGCAAAACAATGGAAATCACTTATTTAGTCTATTATGGATGGACATTTGGACTTAATTTGAATTTCTTATTTTATTTTCATGCTTTGCTATTAAAACAGTGTTGCTGTGAATATTTTTGGTAGTTGTCTTCTGGTACATCCACACCAGAGATTACCTATGGTAAATGCTTTGATGCAGAGTTCCTAAGTCCTGATATACTCAAATATTCAGCTTTACTAGGTTATACCAAATTATTTCCAAAATATTTAAGTTTTCCTTAGGCTTCATTTGTTCCTAATTTTCTAGATACTTGAGTTGAATACTTAACTTATTTTCACATTTGATATTTGAAAATAAGAAATGAAAACATTTATAGCTATGAATTTTTTCCAATAGTCCAGTCTTAACTACAGAAGTCTTATTATGTCTTTTAATTGATATATTTTTTTTATAAATACAGTATATTTTCAGTTGCTGTTTGCCCTTTTACCCAAGAGTTATTTAGGGGAGTTATAAGTTCCATATAATCAGATTAATATTATCTTTTTTATTCTTTTTTTTTGTTTTTAACTTCAAGTTTTTATGCATTATGGTTGGAGGTTAAGATGTATATTTCACTTCTTTATGCAGTGTTACTGAATTTTTTGTGACTTAATATGTGATCAATATTTTATTGATTGGAAAAATGTAGTTTTTGGAGAGTACAAAATTTGCTATCTATATTATACAAATAAGTATGTATTGATAATTAAGATATAGATGTAGTAAATAAAGCTGATTAATCATAGCAGGTAAATTGCTTAGATCCTCATTGATTTTGTCATGAGATGCAGCTTGAACTCTCAAGGTCCCCTTGCAGATGTGTTGGATAGGTTTCCATGTCAATACATACGGGTAGTATTTATTGTGAATATTGGTATGTTTGAAAATACTTATGACATCATACTTTATATTTTCTGTTTATTATGCTTTTTTGTTTTCCTTTCCTGGGGATTATTTAGTGACATTTCTTTTTTTTAAGATTTATTTTTTATTTATTTTAGAGAGAGAGAGCACAAGCACAAGTGAGGGGAGGGGCAGAGGGAGAGGACCTCAAGCAAACTCCCTTGCTGAGGGCAGAGCTGTTCCAGGGCTTGGTCTCAGGACCCTGAGGTCATGATTTGAGCCAAAATCAAGAGTTGGTTGCTTAACCCCACCTGGGTGCTCCATCTTTTTTTCTTTTAGTGTCCTGGTAGTAATATATATGCTTCTTACTTTTGTAGTGGTTGTCTTTAAATTCTTAACAAACATATTTGAAACTACTTTTTCTAGTAGTATCTAGGAATAAACACTTATAGTCTACGTCTTGAGTGTTGTAAGGGACTTAGCCACTCTTTGTTTTCTCTTTACTCGACCCCTTTCCTGTCTTTTGATTTAATTATTTTAATTTTATGTACAGATATTTGTTACTATTTTGCTATTATACTGTACCTACTTTTTTTAGCATTGCATCTTTCACGTTTCCTTAAGTATAATAGTAATGATCAACTATTTAGATTTAAATATAAATTTATTTATTTCCTCACTTATTACACATTTATAGATTTCATAATTTTTTCCTTGGATTTGTGTTTCATGATGTTGGAGTAGTTTCTCAGGTAGCTCTTTCAGATGGGAAGAATGCATGGAAAAGTTCTGAATCCTTGAACATGTCATAATTTTCTAATTCAGAAAAGTTTTCTTTCTATTTATTAGCTAAGTATTCCTGTTTTGATCACTTGATATAATTTATAACAAATTTCTTAATGCTAACCCTCTGTATTTTAGAATAAGTTCTACTTAGTGGTGATGTTTTTTGTTTGTTTATTTGTCTACTATTCTGATAAATTCAGCCAGTTGTTGTGCTTCTTATCCTTCCAATTGAGGCCTCTGCCTGTATCTTATTAATTTTACCTTTATTTTTTGTTCTTTGTCCTTTCCACCTTCCTATTGACCCTGGTAGTATCTTGTTTCATCTTTTTTAAAATTTTAATATTTAAAAGTTTTTTTTTAAATTTAAATTCAGTTTGCCAACATATAATATAACACCCAGGGCTCATCCTATCAAGTGCCCTTCTCAGTGCCCGTCACCCAGTTACCTCCTCCTTCCACCCACCTCCCCTTCCACAACTTTTTGTTTGTTTCTCAGAGTTAGGAGTTTCTCATGGTTTGTCACCATCTCTAATTTTTTTCCCACTCAGTTCCCCTTCTTTCCGTTATAGTCCCTTTCACTATTTCTTATATTCCACACGTGAGTGAAACCATATGATTGTCCTTCTCTGACTGACTAACTTCACTCAGCATAATACCCTCCAGTTCCATCCATGTTGAAGCAAATGGTGGGTATTCCTCTCTTCTGATGGCTGAATAATATTCCATTGTATATATAAGCCACATCTTCTTTATCCATTCATCTGTTGAGGGACATTGTGGCTCCTTCCACAGTTTGCCTATTGTGGACATTGCTGCTATGAACATTAGGGTGCAGGTGTCCTGGTATTTCACTACCTCAGAATCTTTGGGGTAAATACCCAGTAGTGCAATTGCTGGGTCATAGGGTAGCTCTATTTTTAACTTCATAAGTAACCTCCACACTGTTTTCCAGAGTGGCTGTACCAGTTTGCATTCACACTAACAGTGCAAGAGGGATCCCCTTTATCCACATCCTCTCCAACATTTGTTTCCTGTCTTGTTAATTTTCGCTATTCTCACTGCTGTGAGGTGGTATCTCATTGTGGTTTTGATTTGTATTTCCCTGATGGCAAGTGATATGGAACATTTTCTCATGTACTTGTTGGCCATGTGTATGTTGTCTTTGGAGAAATTTCTGATTTCATGATTAGATTGTTTTTTTCTTGGGTGTTGAGTTTGAGAAGTTCTTTTTTTTTAAAGATTTTATTTATTTATTCATGAGAGACATAGAGAGAGAGAGGGGCAGAGACACAGGCAGAGGGAGAAGCAAGCTCCATGCAGGGAGCCCGACTTGGGACTCGATCCCAGGTCTCTGGGATCCGGCCCTGGGCCGAAGGCGGCACTAAACCGCTGAGCCACTGGGGCTCCCTGAGTTTGAGAAGGTCTTTATAGATTTTGGATACTAGCCCTTTGTCTGATATGTCATTTGCAAATATCTACTCCCATTCTGTAGGTTGTCTTTTACTTTGTTGTTTCCTTCACTGTGTAGAAGCCTTTTATCTTTTTTTTAAAAAAAGATTTTATTTATTTATTCATGAGAGACACAGAGGCAGAGACATAGGCAGAAGAAGGAGAAACAGGCTTCATGCAGGGAGCCCGATGCAGGATCAATCCCAGACTCCAGGATCACACCCTGAGCCGAAGGCAGATGCTCAACCGCTGAGCCACCTGGGCATCCCAAGAAGCTTTTATCCTGTTGAAGCCCCAATATTTCATTTTTGCTTTTGTTTCCCTTGCCTTCATAGATATATCTAGCAAGAAGTTGCTGTGGCCAAGTTTAAAAAGCATTGTTGCCTGTATTGTCCTCTAGGATTTTGATGGATTTTTGTCTCACATTCAGATCTTTCAACCATTTTGAGTTTATCTTTCTGAATGGTGTAAGAGAATGGTCCAGTTTCATTCTTCTGCATGTGGCTGTCCAATTTTCCCAGTACCACTTATTGAAGAGAATGTCCTTTTCCCAGTGGATATTCTTTCCTGCTTTGTTGAAGATGAGTTGACCATAGAGTTGAGGGTCCATTTCTGGGTTCTCTATTCTGTTCCATTGATCTGTCTGTCTTTGTGCCAGTACCACACTGTCTTGATGATCACAGCTTTGTAATACAGCTTGAAGTCAGGAATTGTGATGCCTTTAGCATTGATTTTCTTTTTTAATATTCCTCTGGCTATTTGGGATCTTTACGGATTCCATACAAATCTTTTTTTTAAATTTTTATTTATTATTTATGATAGTCACACACAGAGAGAGAGAGAGAGAGAGGCAGAGACACAGGCAGAGGGAGAAGCAGGCTCCATGCACCGGGAGCCCGACGTGGGATTCGATCCCGGGTCTCCAGGATCGCGCCCTGGGCCAAAGGCAGGCGCCAAGCCGCTGCGCCACCCAGGGATCCCGATTCCATACAAATCTTAAGATTATTTGTTTCAACTCTGAAGAAAGCCCATGTTTTTTTTTTTTTTTGACAGGGATTGCATTGAACGTGTAAATTGCCCTGGGTAGCATAGACATTTTCACAATATTTATTCCTCCAATTCATGAGCATGGAATGTTTTTCCATCTCTGTGTCTTCCTCAGTTTCTTTCAGAAGCGTTCTGTAGTTTTTATGGTATAGATCCTTTAATGTCTTTGGTTAGGTGTATTCCTAGGTATCTCATGCTTTTGGGTGCAATTGTAAATGGGATGACTCCTTAATTTCTCTTTCTTCAGTCTCATTGTTAGTGTATAGAAATGCCACTGATTTCTGGGCATTGATTTTGTATCCTGCCACATTGCTGAATTGCTGTATGAGTTCTAGCAATCTTGGGGTGGAGTCCTTTGGGTTTTTTATGTACAGTATAATGTCATCTGCAAAGAGGGAAAGTTTGACTTCTTCTTTGCCAATTTGAATGCCTTTAATGTCTTTTTGTTGTCTGATTGCTGAGGTGAGGACTTCTAGTACTATGTTGAATAGCAGTGATGAGAGTGGACATTCTGTCGTGTTCCTGATCTTAGGGGAAAGGCTTTCAGTGTTTCCCCATTGAGAATGATATTTGCTGTGGGCTTTTCATAAATGGCTTTTAGGATTTTGAGGAATGTTCCCTCTATCCCTACACTTGGAAGAGTTTTAATCAGGAATGGATGCTGTATTTTGTCAAATGTTTTCTCTGCATCTATTGAGAGGATCATATAATTCTTGTTTTTTCTCTTATTGATGTGATCAATCATGTTGATTGTTTTACGAATGTTGAACCACCCTTGCATCCTGGGGAGTATCATGTTTCATCTTATGAACTTGTTCAAAATACTCTTCAATCTTTGCCTGGAATGTTCTCTTACTACACATGTTAATTTATATTAATTTTTTTACTCTTATTTCAGATGTCTCTATAAGAGTTCTTTCTTAATATCTAAGATCAGATTGGGTTTCCTTGTTTATGTTCTAATATCTTCTCTTTATTTTTTTCATAGGACTTGATGTGGTTTAGAATTTATTTGCATGACTATTAGTTCATGTCTGTCTCCTCTAAAGTTCATGAGGGAAAGAACTTTGTCTCACTGTTGTATAATCTTGTCCTCTAGTCTAGTGAGTGATACATAGGAACATGCAGTAAGTATCTGTTGAATGAATTCTGCTTTGTCTTGGTCTCTTGATTTCTTTCTGTTTTAATTTTTTGTCTATTTTATCCATTTATTTAAATATTTATTTATTAACAGCCAAAATTGTAAACATGCACCCTAGTGTATTATGAAGTGAATACTGTCTCGTTATCATCAGCTCTTCATCTTATAGAATGCTGCCAACTTCTAGAAGTCCCATGTACAAAAAGTTCATTCTTAGTATTTTTTTATTTTTTAAAGCTGTATAGTGATTTTCCCTTCTTCATTCCTAAGATTGCTTAAAATTTATCCCTTTTCTCCTTTTTTCCTGATATTCTTGTCAGTGGTTTAAATTTTATATATATATATATGTTATGTATGTATATAGATACGTATGTATGTTTGTGTATATATGTATATAGATATATACACCACATCTTCTTTATCCATTCATCAGTTGATGGACACTCAAATTGTTTCCATAATTTGGCTAGCGTAGATAATACTGCTATAAACATCAAGGTGCATGTATCTCTTTGAATTAGTCTTTTTGTATTATTTGGGTAAATACCCAGTAGTGTGATTACTGGATCATAAGGTGGTTCTATTTTGTTTTTTAAAGATTTATTTATTTATTTATTCAGAGAGAGGGAGAGAGAGAGGCAGAGACACAGGGAGAGGAAGAAGCAGGCTCCATGCAGGAAGCCTGACGTGGGACTCGATCCCAGGTCTCCAGGATCACACCCCAGGCTGCAGGCGCGCTAAACTGCTGCGCCACTGGGGCTGCCCAAGGTGGTTCTATTTTTAACTTTTTTAGGAACCTCTATACTGTTTTCCAAAGTGGCTGCATCAGTTTGCATTCCCACCAACAGTGCATAAGGGTTCCTCTTTCTCTACTTTGCCATCAACACTTGTTTGTTTCTTATGGTTTTGATTTTAGCCATTCTAACAGGTATAAGGTGATATCTCATTGTTATCTTGATTTGCATTTCCCTGATGATGGGTGGTGATGAGCATCTTTCACGTGCCTGTTGGCAATTTGTATGGCTTCTTTGGAGAAATATCTCTTCTTCTGCCCATTTTAATTAGACTATTTGTGTTTTGGGGTTTGGCTACTAATCTTTTATCAGATATGTCATTTGCAAATATCTTCTCCCATTCAGTAGGTTGTCTTTTAGTTTTGTTGATTCTTTCCAATTAGAATGATATCGTCATGTTTTAATGTTGACACTTGCCTTATTCACCTAGTATGCAGCTAGTCTTTCTGTTTCATGTGTGTTAAAGCAGTCGTATTCTGCAGTTTTGGGGTACAGCATTCTATGTATGTCCTTTGTGTCAAGATTAGTAAATGTATATTCAAATATTTAGCCAAATATTTAGTTGAATTTTTGTTCTGCTTATTCTATAAATTATTGAGAAGAGTGTATGATATTTTGATATTGATTTGTCAATTTTTACATTACGTATTTGAGTTTATAATATTAGGTGCATATAGATTTATAATTTATATATATTCTTAGGAAGCTGGTCCTTTTACCATCATAAAAGACTCCCTCTTAACTCTAGCAAGGCTTTTTATTTTAAAGAATGCCTTGTCTGATATTGGCAGAAACATAGCATATTCTTTCAATAATGTTGGCATGGCATTTCTTTTTCCATCATTTTACTTTTAGCTTTCCTGTATTCAAATGTTTTAGATGTGTCTTTGTGTATGGCATGTAGTTAAGATTTAAAAAACCCAATCAGATAAAGTTTGATGGGAATATTTAAATTATTTATATTAAAACAATTTTTGAAAATCATTTATATTTAATATAATTATGGATATATTTGGGTTTAAAAACTACCATTTACTGGGCTTGCTCTTTGTCCTGCTTATTCTACATTCCTTTTTATTTTCCTTCTTGTCTGTTTATTAAGAAAACTTTATTATCCCATTTTCCCATTATTATTTTTTCTTTTAAAAAAGTAGTTACGTTAGAGATTGCAACATACACATTTGACTTAAATTGTAATGTTAATTGGCATTGTTACACTTTCCTCAGACAGTGCAGAGATCTTAGAAATCTTTATGTTCCAGGGCACCTAGGTGGCTCAGTGGCTGAGCGTCTGCCTTTGGCTCAGGTTATGATCTTGGGGCCCTGGGAATCAAGTCCCGCATCAGGCTCCCTCTGCCTATGTCTCTGCCTCTCTCTCTCTGTGTCTCTTGTGAATAAATAAATAAAATCTTAAAAAAGAAGAAATCTCTTGTTCCAATATGTGCTCTTATGTCCTAGATGCTGTTGTGTTCCCAACCTGACTTGTTTAGGGAGGTCTGTCACCAATCCAAAAAGAGTTTGTGGGCCTTAAGAGAGATTAGTTTAGTTCTTTTGAAAACAAATGGAACGAAAGGAAGTCCTTCTACCACTATCTGGTAATTCAGAGTCATCTTTATCATAGCTGATGCCTGTCTTCCATCTCTAATTTAGAGAAAGTAAAATCATTCCAGGCCTAAGTTTAGTTCTACAAACATTTTTTTTCCAAAACAATTCCAAGAACACAATCAAAGATAAACAGACACAGAGGAGAGAAGACGACAGTAGTGAGAACTGGCAGAAACACTGGGCAGTACAAGCAGAATTACGGGGACTCGAGATGTTGAAATGTCAGATAAAGACTCTAAAATAACTATGCTTAGTATGTTCAGGGAACTAAAACACAAGACTGAAAAATTCAACAAAGAAATGGAAACTGAAAAACAGAAGCTTTCTAGGACTAAAAGATGCAGTACCCCAAATTAAGGCTTCCGTGGAAGAATTGTTTTTTAAGATTTTATTTGAGGGAGAGAGAGACAAACAGGGGAGAGAGGGAGAAGCAGGCTCCTGACTGAGCAGGGAGCCCAATGCAGGGCTTTATCCCAGGACCCCAGGATCATGACCTGAGCCAAAAGTAGATGCTTAACCGACTAAGCCATCCAGGTGCCCCTCAGTGGAAGAATTTTAAGACAAATTAGACACAGATGATTAAATAATTAGTGGATTGAAAGGTGATATTTGGAATATAACAAAAATGAAACAAAAAAAAATATTAAGAGACCAAGTGAAGACGTGGTATTAAGAGATACAGTGAAGACAGTTAAAAATTTTTAAAAGATTTTATTTATTTTATTTTATTTAGAGAGAGCATGAAGAAGGGGAGGGCAGAGGGAGAAGAGGAGAGAGAATCTTAAGCAGGCTCCATGCTGGACTTGGAGCCCAATATAGGACTTGATCTCATGACCCTGAGATCATGACCTGAGCTGAAATCAAGAGTTGGGTGCTTAACTGACTGAGCCATCCAGGTGGCCCATGAAACAGAATTTTTAGTGGTTATCTTGTATGTAAACTTTTAACCAATTTTTATTGGAAGAACCAAGGGCTTTATATTTGTTTTTACAGATTTTTAAATACTGTATCTTATTTAAGGAACAATTAGCTTTTATTGATCATTGATAAGAATTAGACATCATTAGGCATTTTTTTTCTCTGTGTCTATCATGAATTATTTGATGGCATCTCAGTCTCATTTTGTAGCTTGGTTTGATTCACTTTTTGGTCAGTAAATATATATATATATATTTTTTTTTCCTCAGAAGTTAAATGTGTATGCATAGTATACTTTCTCTGTGCTTGTAGATCTGAAAATAGAAAATGTGTTTGTTTTGTCCTTCCATATGAACAATGTTTAGCTTGGCTAGTTGTGATGATTTTGTTGCACATTTGTTTCTTTGAAAACCATGATGTGGAGGAGAAGTCTGATGCTAAAGTGATTAAAAAACTAATAACCTTTCTTTCTGGTTCTTAAAAGACTTGTTCTTTTGTTTTTTAAATTAATAAATTTCAGAAGTATATATCTAGTGTGCAGTTTTCATTACTATAGGTTATTACCTAGTCTGTTGATCTGTAGTGAAATCCTTCAGAATTATGTCATTGGGTATAACTTTCTTCCTTAAATCATACTACATCGATTAATATATTATAGTTTTCTTTTATATATCCTCAGTATCTTTTTAAATCATTTTGCTCATCATTTTTTCCCCTCTTTAATTCTCAGAGAATTTTTTAGCTGGTCTTTTAGTTCATTCAATTTTTTGCAGTGACCATTGCTAACTGGCTCCATTTGTTTTGTAAAATAGTTCAGTTATTTTCATAAAACCTGGTACTTTGTAATACAAACAATACAGAAACATCCACTTTATTTAATACTTCTTAGTTACTTTATTTTCCAATCCTTCTTTCCTTGTCATGGATATTGTATTTTCAGTATCATCGAGAATGCACAATGTATAATGAGTTTTCTTAAGAATTTTCTAGAGTCTTAAGAATTTTCTCATTACTGGCAGATTAGGAAATTTGCAACCTGATTCCTCAGTTGTCTTCCTAATTTCATCTATGCAAATAGGTCTGAATTTTCTTTTCGGTGTCCTTATCTATGTTTATTTGTCCCGTGTTAGAAGTTTAGCTGAAATTCTACCAGTAAAAGTAGTGATTTCTGTTCAGAATTTTCAGGCTGCGATGAAGGGAACCAGAAGTTTATACTTCCTGCAGAAGGACTGGTAGCCAGAGTGTTTATGTGACCAAAAGCTTCCAGTCTCTGCTGAAGGATTCCTTCATATGTTCGTGATGACAGCCTCATATCAGCAGGCACAAGGTCTCTTCTCTAACTCAGAAGGCTGTTCTCATTAGCTGCTGGCCACAAGAGTGACTGTTCTTTTCCTTAGCATGCCAAGACTAAGTGTTAATAATGGCATCTACCTTTTAGAGTAAAAGAATTAGTTGAGAGGATGCTTGTTAAACTTTAGTACAATTAGTTGCACCTAGTGAATGTTTAATAAATGCTGGCCTTCACCATCACCTCCCTCAGCTTATGCTTGGGCTAATTAATGTTTTTCCAGTTCTACAACTTTTTGGCCCATCATCTCAGTCACATGATGACTTAATATATTACAAATGATTAGAATGTGACCATATATGTGAATATACATGACCTTTATCACCCGAAACACTTCCATTTCTTCCATTTACTCATGAAATGTGGAGCCATTGGCTCTAGGCATGGCTGAAGCAGATGGCTTGGAGTTGTGGGAGATGAGTGGGTATTTGGTGCCTGCTTCCTATAGGCTTTCAAATGTCATGCTGAGAAGTTTGGACTTTATTCATAGGTGTTAGGGGTCCCTTGAGGGTTTTGAAGCAGGGGGCTGGTGGCTAGAACTATGCTTTTGGTGGTACAGGCTTTGTAAGTAATAGAATCACATTAGTAACAGTGGCTAGTCTGTTTGAATATTTTTATGTCATTTGCTCATCTGACGTGCTCTGTCTGCATCATATCTTTTAATCCTCAAGCACATTTTTTTTTATAGACATGAAAACTGAGGCGTCAAGAGACCATAAAACTAAATTATAAAGCTAGGAGATGAAGGAGGCAGGGTTTGAACCCAGGCTGTTCTGCCTCTCAAGCAGTGGTCCTGAAGTGTGGACACCAGTTAGTGCAGGTGAGAGATGCTTGAGGCATTGATAGTGGGGTTAGTAACAAGAGCAGGGAGGAGATGGCCGACCAGTGATGCTTCACAGGGAACATGGTACCATTTGGTGACAACTTTAACTGTCATTCCTTTCCTACATTTTAAGAAAGCTCGAGATGGCACCAGCAAGCATCTCTTTCTAACATCCTGTGACTCCCTAGATATGAGCCTTTACAGAGTCCATGAGGGTAGCATTGGCCACTTGCACTGCTCATGCCTCATTTACCATGTTTATTATTTGAAAAGTCTTTGGGGATGTATTGGGCAAGAAAGAAGTGATTAGAAACCAAATTATTTTCCATGAGATGTTCATATCTAATGACCACCTGATGATTTTTCATTTAGATGGTTTGTTTCTATAAATGCAGTTGAATAGTGGAATCTGAGCATGGTGGAAACCCCACACTGCAGATTTTCCCCCATCGCATTAAGCACCTGTTAAAAGTAACAAAATGAAGTTCTCCTTCCCTGACAAATGCAGCATAGTATATTTTGTCTTTCCAAAGTAGAATTTGCTCAGAGAGTTCTTTGAAAAGTGCTATGCAAAAAAGTATGTGGAGTATTTCTTGATATATTTTGGCAGTTGAGGAACAAAAGAAAAGATCCATTTATGTATTTGTTATATAGTTGAGTAAAAGTTCTATCAAGTTTAATGTTTTTTTTTTAAATATTTTTTTCTTTATTTATTTATGATAGTCACACAGAGAGAGAGAGAGAGAGAGAGAGCGGCAGAGACACAGGCAGAGGGAGAAGCAGGCTCCATGCACTGGGAGCCTGACGTGGGATTCGATCCCGGGTCTCCAGGATCACGCCCTGGGCCAAAGGCAGGCGCCAAACCACTGCGCCACCCAGGGGTCCCCAAGTTTAATGTTAATTGTCTTCTATTTCTCTGCCTTTTGGGAGGGCATAAGATAGTGTGGTATGTGAGGGGGGGATATATAGGTTCTTGGGCCACCTGGGTAGATTCAGAACACAGCCCTACCACTAAGTAGCAGTGTGACCATTAGAAAATTTTCTAAACCACTTTATGCCTTAGTTTACTCATCTGCAAAGTAGGAGATTTAATAATAGGCTTTTTAGGGTGGCTGTGAGGTGTTAAGTGAGCTCGTGTATGTAAAAAAAAAAAAAGTCCTTGTGTATATTAAGCACTTAGTAAATGTTTTACTGTGATTTACACCTGCAGAGATTGTGTGGCTGTTACTTCTTCCTTTTTTCTGCACTGAGGTTTTAAATGTTGCTCTCTGTTTTGTGGTGTTGTTTTTATACCTCTGTTTGGAGAGGCAGTTTTGCCTCCTGTTCTGGAGCTCAGAATCTGTAGTCAGATATGTGATATACATGGAGTCAGCTCCATAAGTTACTAGTTGTGTCATCTTGAACAATTTCTACACCTCTTCAAACACCAATTTTCCTGTATGTAAGAGGTTAAATAGTAGTACCTACCTTGCTGGGTTGTGTTAAGATTGGATTATTTTTTAAAGCTTTGCTACTTATTACTATCCTTTTTTTCTTTCTAGAAAGCTTATATTGGTTTTAACTTTCATTACCAATTGGAGAAGGCTGTTTTCATTAAACACTGGCCAACACTATTCCTATTAAGAAGCCATTGGTAAATTTATAGTTGAAAAATAGATTTTCACTTTAAGTTTATTCTCTTTTGATAGTAGAGACTATCCTTTCCCCTTCTGTGTTTTATTGGCCATTTGCAGGTCCTCCTCTGTGAATTAAATGTCTTTTGCCAGTAACAGTTGTATTAGGAGATTATACATAATGTACAATGTACTCCTTTAAAGTACATAGTTTAGTGGTTTTTAACATATTTACAGAGTTGTGCAACCATCACCCCTCCAAAAAACCCGTGCACCTGTTAGTTATCACTCTCTATACAAAACTTAAGCAGTGGTTATACCAACCACAATGGATTTGCCTATTCTGAATATTTCCTATAAATGGAATCATATGCTCTGTGGTCCTTGTGTCTGGCTTTTTTCCCTTAGCAGTGTTTTCAAGGTTTATCCATTTTACAGAGTTATTAGTACTTCATTCCTTTTTGTTGCTGTACGTGGATACCACATTTGGTCTATCCATTCACCCATTGATAAATATCTGGATGGTTTCCCCTTTCTGCCTGTCATCCATGTGCAAGTTTTTATGTGGAGGTAGATTTCCATTTCCCTTGAGTATTAGTGGGTCATATGGTATGTCTGTGTTTAACTTTTTGAGGGGACACTTTCCAGTTGCTTGTTTTGTTTCATGGGAGAAGTCACCAGAGTTAAGTGGGTTCCCAGGGCATCCCTGAAATAACAGAGTGGGTTCTAAGACCACCTCAGTTCTTGGCAGGGCCTCTATTTTTTTAAGAGTCCTCACCCTACCACCTGCTGTCCCCACGTCCATGTGTCTTTCTACCAGAAGGCAGCTGGCATCTGCCCAGCCTTTTTTTCTCTGAAGAAAAGGCTCCTTGTCACCTTACTTCTCAAAACCTCATTTAGACAGTCAAGATCTATGTATGATGTTGGTCTTACTACTTTATTTTACTTAGGAGGATCACAATATCTCCTGACATACAATTAACTCTGCCTTATTGCACATTTAAATGAAAATGTCCTGTCAGACCCTAAAAGTAGACGGTATGCTTTTTTTTTTAATTTTAATTCTTGTATTTCTAAAGGAAAACCATGATAACATGAGTTCGTGTACTCTTCTCTGTTGTCAGTCTGACACTACCTTTTTGCTCATCCTCAACAGTGAGATAAAAACCAGGGGAACTTTAAGAACTTATTTATGCAATATTAATTTAGCTTTTCTTGGCATATAATGAGTATGGAATTAATTCAGGCATATTCTATGAGGAGCGCAATTCATCCCATTCTGTGTTCCTAACCAGTGGACACAGCTCCATTTATTTGCCATGTGTCTTTCTCCACTGAGGGAGATGCCTCCCCTAGTGTGTATCAAAGGCCATATAAGCTGGTGTCTTACTACAACGCATAAATGTACACCACTGAGTTTGTAATCTCTCTCTTCTCTTCTGTAGATTTGTGTTTGTCCCAGCAACACACCCTTTTACTCATTATAAATATTTTAGGATTGATACTGCTTGTCTCTTAATTACTCACAGTAAAAGGTTTTATTTTATTTCCTGTTCTCTCCCTGGGATAGGGAGGGAAATCGAGCCAGTCTTAAAAAAAATTAATTTGGGGAGATTTTGATACATTATCCTCTTTGGTCTTCCTCTCTGGAATAACACACCTAGCTCCATTGTTCCAAATCTCTTTTTATATCTCTCAGAACAGTTTTTTTTTTTTTTTTTTTCTCAGAACAGTTTTGTAGTTGTCTTTATATAGGTCAGGTGTATTTCTTAAGGCCATTCTTAGGTATCATATAGCTTTTGAGGCTGCCACGTAAAGAATGTTTAAAATCATGTTTTATAATAGCTGTTGCTGGAATGTAGGGCAGTAAGTGATTTTTATTCACTCATCTTATACCTACCCACTTTACTAAATGCTTATTTTTATCAAATGCCTATATTTCACATTATTCTTTTCTTTTTTATAAGATTTTATTTATTTATTTAGAGAGAAAGCATGTGAGTGGATGGAGGGGCAGAGGGAGAGGGAGAGAGAATCTCAAGCTGACTCCGTGGTGAGCACAGAGCCTGACACAGGGCTTGATATCATTACCTTAGGTTATGACCTGAGCCACCAAAATCAGATGTTCAACTGACTGAGCCACCCAGGCTTCCCCACATTATTCTTTAAAACCATATTAAATCATACCATGTTAAAGCCTTTTTTTTTGGTCTGGTCCTTTTCAGTATTTGTAACTCTCATTTCTTTTATAGTCCTCATTTCTCCACTGCTTTTCTTGGATATCCTAGTCTCTTTTCAATACCCCTCTCTCTCACCTTATAGCCCCTTCCCTATTTTGTCTTTGTCTTTTCCCTCATTCTGAACACTCATTTTTAAAAGATTTTATTTATTTATTTATGAGACACACACACACACACACACACACACACAGAGAGAGAGAGAGAGAGAGAGAGAGAGAGAGAGAGGCAGAGACATAGGCAGGCTCCATGTAGGGAGCCGGATGGGGGACTCGATCCTGGGAATCCACGATCATGCTCTGACCCGAAGGCAGACGTTTAACTGCTGAGCCAACCAGGCATCCCCCCGAGCACTCTTTGATGTACTGTATATTTCCACTAAGAAAACAGCTTATTGATGGTCTCCCAGGGAGCATAAGCTCTTTGAGGGTTGGGCTCATCTTCACCACTGTATCCCTTACGACATGCCACCTGGTAAATATCTGTTAAATGCATAACTCTGCATTATTTTGGAACTCCAGATTATGTATCATCTGAGCTCAGAGGTCTGAAACTTT
Source organism: Canis lupus familiaris (assembly GCF_011100685.1). Taxonomy (NCBI): domain Eukaryota; kingdom Metazoa; phylum Chordata; class Mammalia; order Carnivora; family Canidae; genus Canis; species Canis lupus. The sequence continues at coordinate 71,566,917 of NC_049226.1, forward strand.
TAAAGTAGTGTGTGTTCCCTTGTCTCTTACCCTTCGTTTTACCCTTTCTGATCAGAAGGTCCTGTTCTCTGTTGGATGTGGTAGAAGCAGACAAGGCTTTGAGTAGCTACAGTTGGTTCTCAATGTTTCTGGGACCAGTGCTTGCTAGTCCCAGACATGATGTTCCATGATGTTCCTGCCCTGAACGTGGAATCAGCCAGCACTGAACCATCCCCTTAGGGGAAAGACCGGGTTTTGTTTGTTCCAGCCTCTGGTCACATTTCTGTCAGCCCATCAGTATATATCCTTGTTTTAGGTGTGTTTCTATTCAAAGACCCCTGTTTAATACATACTGTTGATTCGTTAGGAACATGAACTCATGACCAGCAGTGCTATAACTCACGCCTGAAGGAAGCTCATCTAATGCACATGTCTTCTCCATAGGGCCCATCTCAGCCTTCTCATGCTTAGGGACACTGGATGGCACTTTGGCACTGTTTTGGGGGGCTATTTTAAGTAGTACAATCAACAAAAAGCACAAAAATGCAAAATGTGATACAAATAGATCCCACAAAGGACACCTTTGTTTCAGTCGGAGCTGAAACAAAAAGAGCATCACCTTGTCCCACTTCAGCTGGGACCATGCTAGTAGGATGACTCCCATTTCCCCCACTCTGTCCATGTCCTGGAATGACCACTAAATTCCCCTGGGTCCTGCTGTTGGGGGTTGGACATAAATTTTAGTAAGTAGGTAAATTCACAAATGGGGAATCTGTGAATAATGAGGATCAAATGTAGTTGCATCTGGTATGACTATAGCATCTTTTCCCAGTGGTGGAGCGGCCTTCCTCGCATGGCTTTTCTGTCTGAAATGACTTGATTCTGACAGCTCAGCAGCCATGAGATCCCTCAGGGTCTCATGTTTATGGTATTTGGCCAAAGTTCTGTTCTGCCCCTTCCCCCGCCCGCCCCCGCCCACCATGGGTTCATGTCCCTTTGGAGCCAAGCTCACTTCACATTCTCTCAGATACTTGCTTTTTCTCTCTTTCCTGGGATTGTCCCCATCTGCACAGTCAGAATTTGCTCTGGGGGAAACCTTTGGAGTTCATTTGAACCATCTTTTTCTTAGCATCCCTGAGAAATAGACATAGCCTTTGAATTGCAAAATGTTTTGAGTTGGCTTTTCTAAGTTAGGGTTCTCAAATTGGGGTGCATGTCCAAACCACCTGCGGGCGTTTATCAACTTCCTCAACTTCTGTTGTCCTGGCCTCGCCCCAGACCTCCTGAGTCAACAGTGGCAAAGGGCGTGGCCTCTCTGTAGACTTGTTGAAAAATCCATGGGTGATTCTGGGGTGAAGCCTGAGAGGAGTTCTCTGTAGAGCTGTGATGAAGATGACCATAGTATGAAACCATCAAAGCCATGACCACCAGCATTGATGATCCCTGCAGTAGGTGTCAGGCTCTTTATTAAGCTCTTTGTGTGTTTCGTTCAGTCTCATAACCGTTTGCCATAGGTACCTGGAACCAAGTTTGCGGAGGACAATACAGATGTTCACAGTGGGTTATTAGCATCTTTTCCAAAGTTACTTAGCTTCTAGGCAAAGAACTGGAACCCAGATGGCTCCTCCACCACCAGTGAGTCAACCTGAGCTTCCTCCAGCCAGAACCCCCTGGAGGGCTTGTTAACGCAGATTACTGGCCCTTCCCTGTGGGTGTCTGTAGGTCTGGAGTGAGGCCCGAGAATTTGCATTTCTAAGTCTCCTTCTTTCCTTTTGCTGGAGTGAGTTTGTAGCATTTCATTAACAGGCATCTCCATTCTCACGTTGACATGGCGCAGTCCACAGGGTCTGAAGTCAATATGGTGTGGTTCCTGTCACTTTCACTGGCCTAGTTAATTCACTTTGTCACCTTTGTGCATTAAATCCACAGAAGCACTTGTCCTCCGTGATTCTTAACTTTTTGAGAGAGAACTTGTTATCAGGGTGAGTCCAACCCTAAGTTTCTTTCTTTTTTTTTTTTTTTTAAAGATTTTATTTATTCTTTTTTTATTTTTATAAATTTATTTTTTTATTGGTGTTCAATTTGCCAACATATATTTATTTATTCATAGAGACAAACACACACACACACACACACACAGAGAGAGAGAGAGAGAGAGAGAGAAAGAGAGGCAGGGAGAAGCAGGCTCCACGCAGGGAGCCTGAAGCGGGACGTGATCCAGGGTCTCTAGGATCACACCCCGGGCTGCAGGCGGCGCTAAACCTCTACACCACTGGGGCTGACCCCAACCCTAAGTTTCTATAATTTTGTACAGCCTGGATAACTGGTCACTTCTAAATCTTCCTGCTCTCATTTCATACCTGCTAGTTCATTCTAGCTGAACTCCCCAGTGTTGTAGTTAGTGATCTACTCAGCTTTTGGGATTTTTGACCCACCGCCAATATTTGAAGTCTAGATAAGATGATGCTTGCAAGGAATACAACTGTTTTGGCCCTTTTTTTTTTTTTTTTTTTTTAGCATATCAGAGGCAATGTACGTTTTCAGGTATATAGCAGGATGCTTTCTTAGGGGTGATTTCTGTCAACATTAAGTTCTTGCCTTGCGTGGGCCGTAGATAGATGCATTCCCACGTTGGGTAATATTGTGATCGTGTGAGGGCAACATGTTTTTAAAGGAGTCCTGTAGCAAACCAACCTTGTCAAGTGCAGAGTGACACCCAATTTAAAAATCTGGGTTTTTACCTTTTCTTTAAAGTGAAGTATGCCTTGCAGGTTGGAGCCCTGATCTCCGAACAGAGTCTTTGTGTTTCTGCAGTTAATTTACCCAAAGACAGTAATTCTAGGAATTCCAGTAACTCTAGTAATTTCAAAATAGTCTGAGTCAATTCTCATAGAATTTAGGACAGGACCTCAAAGAAAACAAAATACACTTCAAGATTTTTCCACATATTTCAGGGAATCTTAGAATTCCCCTGATAGTTTCCTGGTCTTAGGGAAACTTTTGCAAGTGTGGTTACACTTGAAGTGGTTTGTGCAATCCCTGAATTGGTTACTATTATAAGTTTGTGTGTTTTTATTTCTCAGTGTGGTTCCTTCAATACAACTGCATCTTTGTAGCTATGTGTTTGGTTCCAGGTACCATGTGCTCCTGAGCATGATCTGTTTTGCTACCTTTATGCAGCGAATACTGTCCCCAGCCAAAAAGAATGGTTTGATTGCTGTGCTCGTTGACATCGGCACAAAAGTACTCCTTGCAGCATGTTGCTTTAAAATGGCATAGTATTCAATTGGCATATGGTTCACAGCCCTAATCAATAGTTAAGATCATTCAGTTACCCCAGGTTACATAATTTATAGGGTAAATTATGGTTCTTGAGTATTTACTTTATAACATGCCCTGTTTTAACTCTTTTATTAGTTATTATGGCCTTCTGCTTATTTTTTGTACTTTTTACAAAAATATTTTATTTATTTACTTGACACACAGAGAGAACACAAGCAGGGAGAAGCAGGCTCCCCACTGACCAGGGAGCCCCATGCAGGACTTGATGTCAGGACCCTGGGATCATGATCGGAGCTGACGGCAGACACTTAACTGGCTGAACCACCCAGGCACCCTGTTTTGTACTTTTTTTTTAAATCAGGTTTATCTTAAGCAAATCATGGTCAATTTATCTATCCTTCCTGTTGAAGAAAGCTCTAATTTTGCTTTGTTTATCAGTATTGGGTACTTTTACCTATTCATACCAGGATGAATTACTAGTTGTGATGGGTGCCTTACCCAGGATATTAATGGGAATGCTTGTATCTTATCACTTCAAGTTTGATGTTGGCTGGTGGTTTAAGACAAAGAATGTTCTGGTTCTACTTTTCTATTTTTTAAAAATAGGGAATGACTTATCAGATGCCTTTTAAAAATTATTGAGATTATGTGATTTTTTTTCACTAATTAATGTGATGATTCTGTTATTAATTTAGAGTTGTATTTTATTGTTTTGGTGGATTTCAAAAATACTTTATTTAGAATTGTTTTTTATGTATTTCTAAATAACACCAGGCTGTAGTGTGTGTGTGAGTGTGTGTGTGTGTGCTCGTGCATGTGTGCTTTTTCTTTCAAGGTCACTAAAGGTCATAAAATGAGAGAGGAACTGTTCCTTTTTTTTTTCTGCATCTTGAACATTTTATAAAGCTTCAGAGATCATTTTTTCCAGCAACCATTTCATAGTCATTTATTGCTTTTGCTTATTTTGATGTTTTTAATTCTTATTAAATCAATTGTGCTCATTTGTATTTATTCAGAAAATTCTCCCATTGAGAATTTTCAAATTCATTAAGCTTTAAATAATTTCCCCTTATTTTTGAGTCACTGCCATATTTTTTGCTAAACATCCCTTTTCACTTTCCATTGTGTCTGTGTTTTCTCATTTTCTCTAGTTAAGAGTGGGTAGAGATTTGTCTATTGGTTGTAGTTTTTGTTTCTAGTTGTGGTTTTTAGAGAACCAGCTCTTGAATTCTGCTGATTTTTAATGACTTCATTCCTGCTTTTAACCTTATTAATACCTTGATTCTGGTTTTTTTTTTTTTTTTTTTTTTTTTTTTAAGGTTTTTCTTTTGTTGTTCTCTATCTTCTTGCATTGGATTGCTGGCACGTTATACTTTCATATTCAGTAATAAAACCATGTAATAATTCCTTTATGATTAACAGCTTTGGCCATATCTCTCTTCTGGAGTATTCTATACGGTCTGGTCATTATGACTATTTTCTGATGAATTTGTGATTTCATTTCTTTCCCTGTTGACCCAATAATCATTTAGGAGATTCTTTCCTAAATGGCTGAGGGTTGTATTTATATGTTTGTAATTTTTTATTTTACAACCTCATAATGAATATTTTGTGTTTCTTATATCTCAAATGATTCTTTTAGGATAGATTACCAGAAGCAGGATCAGCAGGTTAGAAATAAGAGTATTTTTAGGTTTTTGATAGGTACAGCCAGATTCTTTTTTGGCCCTCTCAACTATTGAGGATAGCTGTATTGCTTCTTGGTTGTAGGTATTAAGTCATTGTCCACAGCTGCCAGGTCTCTGTAGACAGTGAAGTGCTGAATGTGGCCTCTGCATCCCTGCTGTTTTCTCCTTTTCCAAGCAAGGACTCTGGGGTGAGAGGTCAGAAAGCCCTTCCTATGCATCCCGATGTACACCAAGATGCCCAGACTCCTTGATAGAGTAAGGGGTAAGAATTCATAGTTTCCTCTATTTTGCAAATGTGAACAACTTCGCAGCATCCCTGCTGACACATGGAAGTATGGTGACACTTGCTGAGCAACCAGGAAGTGTACAGCATTTTACATGTTTTGCCATTTTAAAATACCTCTATGCATTACATAGAATGTGGGTGAGGAAACTAAGACTCCAGAGAGGGGAAGGGGCAGCTGATGCCTGAAGTCAGCAGCCAGTGAGGGTTGGAGCCCTTCACTGGCCTCTGCACCTTGCACTCACTGAAAGTGTGGGTCATGTAGGTGGGCCATTGACAAGTTCAGGAATATAAGTTCTGAGGATACTTCTGGGAAGTCACGTGGGCTTCTCACCCAACAAGCAGTGTCCGTCCTCCTTCCCATCTGAGACTGTGCTTTTCTCTCCTGCACAAGGATCCCCTGGTAGCTCATTGCTTCCCTGGGCTTTAATACATGGGAGGAAAGAGAGCCAAACTCCATCATGCTCCCAAGTGAAAAACCTTAACATATATATTATTATATATTATTAGTTATATTAATTATAATGTATTATATATGATTTATAATGTATTATTGTTATATATTATAGTATATTGAGCTAATGCTCTATGCCAGGTCTCCCCATGGATTCCCCTGTGGAATCCTCCTTGATAGAGGGCTGTTATCACCTCCATTGTACAGATAAGGGAAGGAAGACTTAGAATGGCTAAGTGACTTGTCTAGAGTCACGCCACGGACAGGCTGTGGAGACTTGTGGCCTGACACTGGACTGCCCTTCTCCACAGTATTACTCCTGGCCACATGAGGCCACACTTTATGGATCATGGTAGATTTGACAACTCTCAGATTCTGACTAATGTAAATGAGGTCTTAGAAAACATTGACTCAATTTATACCACTTCTTACTTTGTTAATCTTCTCTCATTTTAAATATTTATCTGTTTTTGATACCACATGCTACTATTATTTTCTGCCATGAATATTCATTTATATTTACTCACCTATTTATTTATTTATTTATTTATTTATTTATTTATTTATTTTTTTAAAATTTTTATTTATTTATGATAGTCACACAGAGAGAGAGGCAGAGACATAGGCAGAGGGAGAAGCAGGCTCCATGCACCAGGAGCCCGACATGGGATTCGATCCCAGGTCTCCAGGATCGCGCCCTGGGCCAAAGGCAGGCGCTAAACCGCTGCGCCACTCAGGGATCCCTCACCTATTTATTTTTTCTGTTGATTTCTACTGTTTCTTCCATTTCCAAATTTTAGTATGGGAGAATTTTTCTTCTTCCTAAGGAGTCCTTTTTTCTCCTTCTGTTAGTGACAGTTTACTCCTGAGGAACTTATTTGGTACATCTCTTTCTAACTCCCCATTCAATAATATCACATTGGTAGCTTAAACTCAGCTGTGGAGGCAATAGTTACATTGCAGAAATTGGCAACTACAAATCAGTGCTTTTTTTTTTTTTTTAAGCCAGTTGTTAAATATTTACTAGCACATCACTGATTGGTGGCAAATTCCCTCAGTTGTTGTGCCTCTCAAATTGCATTTATTTACTTTAGAAGGATATTTCCATAGAATAAAACATTCTAAGTGGCATTTATTTTCTCTCAGCTCCTCTGTTGTTTTTATTGAGAACTCAGCTGTTGGTTTTATTGTTGCCCTTTTTTTTCTTAAAAGGATAATATAACTTTTTTTCTCATCTGACTGTTCTTGAGAATTTGTTTTTGGTTTTCTGAAGTTTGTTTTTTTAAGATTTTATTTTTTAAATTTATTCTTATTTTTGTCTACATATTATTATTTTAAAATATTTTATTTATTCATGAGAGATGCAGAGGGAGAGGCAGAGACATAGGCACAGGGAGGCTCCCATGGGGAGCCTGCTATGAGACTTGATCCCAGGACCCCAGAATCACGACCTGAGCCAAGGCAGATGCTCAACTGCTGAGCCACCCAGGTGCCCCTATTTATTATTATTATTATTATTATTATTTTTAAAGATCTTATTTATTTGAGAGAGAGAGAACGTGCGCATGAGTAGGGGGAGGGGCAGAGGGAGAGGGAGAAGCAGACTCCCAGCTGAGCAGGGAGCCTCACATGGGGCTTGATTCCAGGACCGTGGGATCATGACCTGAGTCAAAGGTAGACACTTAACTGACTGAGCCATCCAGGTACCCCTAACTTTATTTTTAAAGATTTTTATTTATTTATTTAGAGAGAGCAGGTACAAGTGGGGGAAGGGCAGGGGGAATCCCAGACAGACTTGTGCTACGTGTATGTTTGATCCCACCACCCGAGATCATGACCTGAGCTGAAATCAAGAGTCTGATGCTCAACCAACTGATCCACCCAGGCATCCATTACTTATTTTTTTAAGTAATCTCTGTAGCCAGCATGGAGCTAAAACCAATATCAAAAGTTGCATGCTCCACCTGCTGAACCAGCCAGGTGCCTCTGGTTTTCTGAAGTTTAACTATGGTGTTTCTAGGTATCTTTTTCTTTTTATACATTCTTCTTGGGATCTTTGTGACTTGATGTTCTCTTTATTTTTAGAAGATTCTTGGTAATTATCTTTTCATGTAATGCTTCTACACTATTCTGTCTCTTTCCTCTTCTTGGATTCCTGTCACACCTATTTAGACTTTGCCTCCATATTCCCCAGGTCTACTTTTTAAAAAAAATTTCTTTCTGTTTTTGCTCTCCATTTCTACCTGGATGTTATCTTTTAATCTGTTTTTCACTTTGCTGATTCTATCTGTGTTTTTTATGTTATTAAACTCATGTATTAAATTCTTGATTTCAGCTATTCTGCTTTTCAATTTTAGATGAAATCTGCTTGGTTAGATTCTCCATATGGTTATCTTTGTCTCAGTTATTTTGAAGGCTGTGTTTGATAACTCCAGTATTTCTATTGCCCATGGGTCTAATGTTAAATTTGACTCTTGGTCCTGCTTCTTGGTATGCCTAGTAATTCTTGATTGAATGCTGGATATTTATTTATGTAATGGATGATGCTTTCTTCTTGCAAAGAAGATCCAGCCTATCTCCTTAGAGGATTTATCTTGTGTTCCATCAGGCAGAGAAGAGGTATATCATCTTAGTGTGGTTAGACACCGAGGCTTATTTGCTGACTTTGTAAGGCTTGGTTACTTCTGAGAGCCTTATGTGTTTATGTTTGCCTTGGTCAGTCCTGACTTCAAAAAAATCACTTCCCCAAAACCATGAATGTCCTGAAAGCTAAGCTCAGATAGTCTCTATCTGCTCAGCACTTTAGTCTTTCACCCTTTTGTGATAAGAATCATCAAATTCTTGGAAGCAAAATCATGTACAGAGTGCAAGTATACCTCTCTCTGCCTATCTGGTCTCCCGGCTTTTGGACCCTTGCTAGGTGCTAGCCCCAGTATTAGTCTTCCCAGCCCTGAAAGATTGTATAAAGCTCTCCTTAGCTTCCATGTGCATCACTACTTTCTGTTTGTATTTCTGCCAACCATTTGAGCATCTAACCCCACGCCATTTAAAAGCTGGTGAATAACCTGAGGGGAAGACCAGCATGCAGAATGTCAGGCACACCTCCATGAATTCTTTCTCTGAGATTTTGGTGCTTCAGATCCTGGCTACCTTGGCAGTTCTTGAATGTCTCAGAACAGGTAATGTATCTTAGCAGTTTTCCTAGTTGTTCTTGGCAGGAATATAGGTTTCCTAAAAGTTGCTCAGTTTTGACTAGAATAGAAGTCTAAAGTTTCTTGTTTTTGTTTTTCCTGCATTTTCTGTGTTGGTTTTGGAACTAGGTTTATGCCAGCTATAAAATAGCCTGGGAGATTCTCATTTTTCTGTAATCTAAAATCTATTGATTGGCTTTTACATTATTCTTTGAAAGTTTGGAGGAACTTATTAATGAAACCATTTGGGCATGGCACATCCTCCCTTCTCTGCTTGTTCACTGGCAGCTTTTCCTAATTTCTTTCCTGGTTAATTTTGTCAGGTCTGATAATTGATTTTTTGGGGATTGATTTAATACAATCATTAATTTCTTCTGTGTTTTCCAATTTATTGGTTGCAGAGGAAATATAATAGTTTAAGATCTCTCTCTGTTTATAGCCTTTTTCTCATATGTTTCAGGTTTTGTGTGCTTGCTCTTTCTCTCTTTCTCACTCTGGTTTGGTTTGCTCAAGGTTTTCTTTTTTTTTTATTATCAATCTTTTCATAAAGAACCAATTATTAGGTTTTTATGACCCAGTATGCCCTTTTTACTTTTTATTTTTCTTAATTATTTTGTGCTTAAAAATTAATCCCTTTCTCTTGCTTTGATTAGGATCATATTGTTGATTTGTTTTCAGCTTTTTGTAATGAAGACTTAACATATTTTTATTTTCTTATTTTATTTTAAAAGTTTCATATGAGGTTATTTTTTTTTTATGCTGAGCTCAGCTTTGGCTGAATCCTATACATTTGGTATGTGTTGGAGCTGTTATCATTATTTTATATGTATCCCATAATTTATTTGGATTACCTACCTTAGCCACGACTTAACTCTTGATTGGATCAGTTTTATAGTTTTTAGCTATTGATTCTGCTTTTTATGGTTTTGTAGACAGAAAAATAGCTGGTCAGTTTCTGGGTTTTGATATTTATTATTTCTGGTGGATGAGTACTTGAGCTCAATTTTTTTGTAAATGTTCCAGGGACATTTTAAAAGTCTGTGTTTTGCATTTATTATTGTGAAAAACCTAAGACTACTATAGGCGAACTGCCAGCTGCTTTATATATTTTCAATAATTTATTTACTTTCAAGCAATTATTTAATTGGTTACTTACACTAAATATGACACTGCTAGGCACTCAATAGAGTTTTAATTTTTTAAATTGTAAAATAAAATGTGATTACTGGAAAAAATTTGGAAAATGAAGTGTAAGTAATAAACATGAGTGACCCATGATCTTAACATTTTGGTCATTTCTTTGACTCTATTTTGCTATATATATTTTATTTAGACACAAAATAGAAACACATTGTACATATAGTTTTGTATTCACCTTATATTTTAAGCCTTACTCTTATATCTTGACTACATTTTTATATTTTAAATGTTCTTTTTTTATAAATTTATTTTTTATTGGTGTTCAATTTGCCAACATATAGAATAACACCCAGTGCTCATCCCGTCAAATGCCCCCCTCAGTGCCCGTCACCCATTCACCCCCACCCTCTGCCCACCTCCCCTTCTACCACCTCTAGTTCGTTTCCCAGAGTTAGGAGTCTTTCATGTTCTGTCTCCTGTTCTGATATTTCCCACTCATTTTTTTTCTCCTTTCCCCTTTATTCCCTTTCACTATTTTTTATATTCCCCAAATGAATAAGACCATATAATGTTTGTCCTTTATGGCTATATTCAAACATTATTGAAAGATACAATTAGTTTCATTTTTTAAAAAGATTTATTTATTTATTCATGAGACACACAGAGAGAAAGGGAGAGACACAGGCAGAGGGAGAAGCAGGCTCCCCACAGGGAGCCTGGTGTGGGACTCGATCCCAGATCCTGGGATCATGCCTGAGCCGAACGCAGGTGCTTAACCACTGAGCCACCCAGGCATCCCAGTTTCATTTGATTTTAATATAGTGTTATATTAGATTCAGGTATACAGCATGGTTCAACAATTCTATACATTACTCAGTGTTCATCATGATAAGTGTATTCCTTTTTTTATACCATGATCAACAGAATTTTAATCTTTGGGGATATATATATATATATATATAATGATTACATATATATAAATATGGTGGTTTAGTCCCAAATATCTCTTACTGGAGAAGAATAGATTTTTTGTTTTGATTTAAGTTTTTATTTTAATTCCAGTTAGTTAATATACAGTGTTATATTAGTTTCAGGCATATAGTGATTCAACAATGAGGAGTGTACTCTTAATCCCTTTTATTTCCACCATTCTCCTTCCACTCCCCTCTGGCAACCACCAGCTTGTTCTCTGTGTTTAAGAGTCTGGTTTTTTGTTTGTTTCTATTTATTTAATTTATTTAGTTAATTTTGAGAGAAGGAGAGAGAGAGAGCAAGAGAGAGAGAGAGAGAGAGTGTGAGAGGGCAGGGTGGGGAAGGGCAGGGGGAGAGGGAAAGAGAGAGAATCTTAAGCAGCTCCAAGCCCAGTGCAGAGCCCAATGGAGGGCTCGATCCCACAACCTTGAAATCACAACCTGAGCTAAAATCAACCAACTAAGCCACCCAGGTGCCTCTGTTTATTTTTTGGATTCTACATACAAGTGAGAGCATATGGTATTTGTTTTTCTCTATATGACTTATTTCACTTAGTATTGTGACCTCTAGGTTGCATATTATCGCAAATGGCAAGATTTCATTCTTTTTTTATGGCTGAGTAATATCCCACTGTGTGTGTGTGTGTGTGTGTGTGTGTGTATACACCAAATCTTTATCCATTCATTTGCTGATGAATGGTATTATAAATAATGCTACAATGAACATAGGGGTGTATTTATCTTTTTGAATTATGGTTTTCATTTTCTTTAGGTAAATACCCATAGTGGAATTACTGGATCATACCATAATTCTATTTTTACATTTTTAAGGAATCTCCATACTGTTTTCCATAGTGGTTTCACCAATTTGCATTTCCCACCAACAGTGGATAGAGGAATCCTTTTTCTCCACATCCTTGCCAACAAGGATATTGTTGTTATTTCCTGTCTTTTTTTTTCTCTTGTACCTACTCTCTTGTCTTTGTTTATTTTTTAAGTAGGCTCCATGCGCAATGTGAAGCCCAGCACAGGGCTTGAACTCACTACCCGGAGATCAAGACCTGAGCTGAGATTAAGAGTCAGATGTTTATCTGACTGAGCCACTCAGGCACCCATGTCTTTTTGATTCTAGTCATTCTGACAGGTGTATGTGTATATCCCATTATGGTTTTGATTTGCATTTCTCTGATGGTTAGTGATGTTGAACATCTTTTTGTGTCTCTGTTGGCCATCTGTATGTCTTCTTTGGAATTAGCTTCTTTCCAATTAGCTTCCTTCTTTGACATTCCCATCTGATGGATTTGTGTAGGATGGGATGATTTGGAGCCTGTGGCCACACAGGATCCCTTAGAGCTCTCAGCACAGAGTTGGAAGTCAGGAGAGTGAGAGATAGGACACAGTTCAAGTTTAGGGCTCCCAAATTAAGTTAGGGATGGGGAAGGGGGAGTCATTTTGTATGGTACTGTGGGGTTGGGTCTGATGATGGATAGGAGGTGCTGATGATAATTCACTGTTCTTTTGCTAATATTGTTTATTCTTTACAAAGATCCTGAGTGGTGTGTTTTGTTTACTCAGTCTTCCATTTGTGCAAACCCAGGCTCTGAGGATTTCCCACCTGAGTTTTAAATGGCAGAGCAGGATACAAACCTGTGCTCTTTCCTTTATATACCCCACTGTCATCCCAGAATCACCTACTGGTGATTAGTCGGGACTCGGCTCCATGATTAGTCTTATGTGCTCTGTTTTTGAAAGTCTCCTACTCTAGTGGGATGTAGAACAGGATTCAGGATTCAGGAATCCCACCCAAGAGTTCAGGAAAGGCTTCTTGGTGTCAGTGTCTGATTAGAATTTTCAGATACAAGTCAGGACCTGCTAGAGAGATAGAGGTGGGAAAGGTGCTCTGTTTAGAGGGAAGGGCAGAAGCCAGACAGATAGGCATGCATGCAGGACACAGAGAGGAGATGTGGCAGGAGGGTATGAGGCTGCAAGGCAAAGAAACTAGGATGCATGTTCAGTGGTTCTAGAGGAGTCCATTTGGACAGCTTTTCGGTTTGGCCGTGCCTCTTTTGAGTGCTCTGTACTTCTCTGGCCTTACAAGTTGGGGAGGGAAACAAAGCACATTCTTGATTCCAGAAGGTACTCTGGAGGGCAGGCTCCTATCTTGTTCCTACCAGCGACCATTGCCACGGCTACCACTACTGCCCCTTCTGACATTGATAAGAGTGGCTGCAGCATTGATTGAATACTTACTGGGTCCAGGCCTGTGCCCAGGCCTTTGCTTTGTATACAGTATCCTTTTAAGTCCTTTCCTGAGCTTTGTGAGACCTATTCCTTTAATAATGAGGAGGCTGAGGCTCAGAGAGGTTAAGGATGTACCTATGATCTCACAGCTAAGAAGTTGCCAAGCCAGGATTGGAATGTAGACACCTCTGACACCAGATGCTGTGCTCTTCGCCATGGGGTCCGGGCTGGTCATGCAGATGGGGAAACTGGTATGTGCTGGACCTTTACACATTCTTCTGGAAACATGTGGCCTTTCTGTCTACCTTTTGCTTTACTTTTTTAAAAATGTTTTTAAGTACAAAGAGATATTTCCATGCCATAGGAAAATCGATGGTATACATCTGGTGGTGAATGGCAACTGGCCCCGAGCTTTGGGGACTCAGTGAGCAGAAGTAGGGATTGTGGCAAATCCAAGAGGGGTAATCGGTTTTTGAAATCCAGCCACTGGTTGGAATAGAGATGTAGGGCTGTCAGTTCTTCCCTTGTCTTAATCTTTTTTTTGTTAAGAGAAGCTGGAAATATGGATTTTAAGTGAAGTCTACCAGTTTTTAAAAGCCAGCTCAGTTTTTAAATAACCCTGAGCCAACAATAATAGGGGTGGGAGGAGAGCACAGTCTCCTAGTGAGTGGTCTCTATGCTGTGCTGTCCTGCCCGAGACCCACCTGCGAGCTCATGGGCTTCCTCACTCCCTGGGAAGGGGCCTTGCTGGCCTACACGGTAGAGTTCTTTCCGTGGCCAGTGACTGAATGAAGATCCTACTTGGACTGTATGAGCCAGGGATTGTTCTCGGACTGGCTTGGGCACTTGACTTCCTGTGCCTTACATTCTTGGGGTTACTTTTCTTGTCTTCAACACCCAATTCAGAATGAGCAGAAGATTCCAGAACACTTGAGAGGATACAAGGAAAATTGCTCAGAATCTGCACTTTAAAAATCTGGCTGCCAGAAGAAAATAAGAGGTGACTACCGGGGTCAGTGCCAAATGGAACATTTCGAGCACATTTAAAGAAGCCCTTTTCTTTCCCGTGGCACAATTCACTTCTGAATTCACAGCGCTGGGGATTAGGGAGTCACATCTTCCCTGGCCAGCAGGGTGGGATAATTTTGTGTCAGTTTATTATACACTCAGCCCTGCTTCTGCTCAGCTTCCCGCCATGTGCAGATATTAATGGGGTTGGGAGGATAATCGCCCTTACTTTCACCCTGGCATTGGACCTGGTGGAGAGGCGCCTCGTCCCAGAGCCAAAGGGCAAAGGATAGTCTTGAGAACAGGAGTAGTCCTGTTCCCTTCTCTTTTCCATTCCACTCTTCAAATTCCGAGGAATTGGGTGTAGATCATGCTGAGTTGGCCCAGTGGCAGGCTTGCTGATGGACAGCAGGAAGTGGCGTCCTACCAGCTACAGGGCTATTTCCTCAGGGGGTGGCAATGTGCCACCTATTCTGGGTGAACCAACAGTGTCACCGGTCCTCTGGGGCGTGAGAGGCAGCATGAAGGGAAGACGAGCGTAGAAGCCTTTCCAAGTGAAGGAGGACACCTTGGTGTTTGGTTTGGAAGCCCTGGGCACGGGGAGTCGATTTCACATTCGCTGCAGGCATCAGGGAGCGATGTCTCAGGTGTGTCATTTTGCTGCCCAAAGCCAAATCACCTCCTGTTACAGGCTGATAACTTGTGCACCGTCCTTCTTTGTAGCCACAGTCATACTAGTAATGTTTGTGAACATGATGGGTGCTTACAGAAACAGAGGTCATCGTCTGAAGTGTTTTGCAGGTATTAGCTCACTTAATCTTCATATCAGCCCTGATAGGTGGGTGTACTTATCTTTCATGGATGAGAAGCTTAAAGCACAGAGAGGTCAGGTGGCTTTCCTGAAGCCACACAGCTAGTAAGTGTTTGGACTGGGATTATGCATTCCAGGTGATCTTGGTTCCACTCTGCTGACTGCCTTCTGTGTTGGAGTGTTGGAGTATTTGTCAACAAGGTTTCTTTGGACCCCTGGTTTCAGGGTCAGTAATGTCAAAGGGAGAAGACATCTGGCTTTCCAGATGTTCAGTTCATGGAAAAGAGGTTTGGAATCGGAGAGTTAATTAAAAATCCCACACCCCTGGGGCTCCTGGGTGACTTAGTTGGTTAAGCGTCTGACTCTTGGTTTCAGCTCAGGTCATGATCTCAGGGTCATGAGATCAGGCCCAGCGTTGGGCTCCATGCTTAGTGCAGAGTCTGCCTGAAATTCTCTGCTTCTCCCTCTGCTGCCCCTCTCCCCTTGCTCGTACACACACACACACTCTCTCTAAATAAAAATTTAAAAGTCTTAAACAATCCCACACCCCTGCATTCTACTGACAGGACCCTTAGACAGGTTGCTGGCATGGCTTACCGTGATTGTTTTGTTCAATGGGCAGGATGCTAACAGTACCTGACTGTTGGGAGTGCTTGTGCAGGTGAGGGAAATAAGTGTAGAAGCACTTCATTGGCTGGAGAGAGCCGCTAGCAATGGTGCATATGTGTCACTCACCCCCAGGTCATGGATTTCGCGTGTTTGTGACACCAGAAGGGCCTCCTGGGTGCCTGTTGGCAGAGCTTTCCTGAAAAGGGGAGGAAACAGGTGGCTCAGGGCTTCAGGTTCCTTTTACTGGGCTTGTATAGATCACAGTAGGAGGGTGGTGGCCCGGGATTGTCACCTTTCTGATCATGAGTCCCTGTGCTGCCTCAGGGTTACTACTGCCTTGCTGCCTTGTCAGCCAGGAGGAGAGCCTGCCAGAGCTCACTAAACTAAAGTCCTTTTGCTGTGTAGACACATGCGGTAAAAATCTTCATCTGGGTAAGGCCCCCATGTGGCCCTTCACTGTGGGTCTCAGTGAGCTGGTGTGACAACTGTTGCTTAGGGAAGTAGCTTAACCTTCCAGGGACTCAGCTTCTTCACCTATTAAGTTGGGAACAATGACATTTTCTAGGAAGGTTATTGAAAGGATAAATAAAATGATGGATGGGAATCACCTAATATAGGGTGCTCCCACATGTCATTTTCATTTTCCTTTCTGGTCATCACCTTCTTGCCTTCTGAGGTCAGGACTACAGAGTTGGGCTTCTTGCAGAAAGGAGATTTTTATGATGTTTGCTGTGAAGTGGGTGTTAAAGGATTTAGCCTGTGAAAGGGAAGATTCCAATCCCCAACAGCTTTCCAGAGCTTTCCTGTGGCTTCTAAAGTTGCTCTGGGATTGAGGATGTGGGGAAAATCAAGTTCAGAAACCAAAAGCTTGGGAACTGGGTAGCATCTGCTACATGTGCTAGCCCCTTCCCAAAGTGAGTTCCTAGGGACACCTGCCTTTTCTGCATCTCTAGATCTAGAATCGCATTGATTTGATTTGGTTTGAATCTGTTGCTGCTTTAAGTGTGTGGCTTTGATGAGTTGCTTTACCTCTTCTGTGCCTTGGTTTCTTTATTTTTTAAATGGGAATGATGCTTCCTAACTCCCAGGGGTTTGCAAGTATTAAATGAGTGAATAAATGTGTCAGTGGGTATGAAGTTTCCATACGACACAGCCAAAGAGTGTCTATCACTTAGTAGGTACCACTTTTGTGTTCAGGTACTTTATTTTTCTTTTGGTTTCTTCTGGTCACCAGGATGTTGCCTTTAGTTGTTAGATGTCTTCATCCCTAATCGTATTTGAAGGATTTAAATTGTTTTTAAAAATAAATATAAAAATTAAAATATAAAAATTAAAATAATATTTATAATTATATTATTAAAATGATATAATGTTTATCACAGAAAACAATCTTACTTGGATTAAGAGAACTATGAGCAGAGAGCTCCCAACGTCATATGGTTTTGGGGGTTAATGCCTGTCCCTCCTCACCTAGGAAGTAGGTGAGATCCGTTTCCTATACCAGGATATAGGGAGCATCTCTCCTGGCTTGTTCTGAATCCTCTTATCTTGTCTTCATTTTTACCCCATCCTTGGTGATCTTCTGTATTCCTTACACTCCAGTCCACACTGGCACGCTGTCTCCTTCTACCTAACTACTGTATCAATGCAGATAGTTATCAAGCTTGTTGTCTGTTGTTCTTTGAGACCTAGACTTTAAAGTTTTCACACTTTGTGACTTTTTTTTTAAAGATTTTATTTATTTATTCATGAGAGACAGAGAGGCAGAAACATAGGCAGAGGGAGAAGTAGGCTCCCTGTGAGGAGCCTGACGTGGGACCCGATCCCAGGACCCTGGGATCACACCCTAAGTCAAAGACAGATGCTCAACCACTGAGCCACCCAGGCACCCCATACTTTGTGACTTCTTTTGAACTCTATTTAATGAAACAAAGAGGTTTGAAGAACTTTGGGAAGAGAACACCTTCTGGTTTGAGGGCTACCCCATAATGTCTGTGCTCACCATTTCTTCCTGGGAGCAGAAGCCTTGGGTTTTGCTGTTTAATTTTTTCCCACCTGTTTTGGTAAAGGCTAAATGATATGTGAAAATTTGCTTGCCATGAAGTTAATGTTTAATGCACATGAATGGAAAGAAATATGAGGACAGATTCTGGAATGAATGTTTTGTGAATTGAGCCATCAGTCCCCCCACCCATTCCCCCATCCACCCTCCAATCCATCCATCCATCCATCCATCCATCCATCCATCATCTATTCACCCATCCACATATCCATCCATCTATCCATCCCTCTATCCGTCCCTCTGTCCATCCATCCTTCATCCCATCCATCCTCCAACCCATCCATCTATCCACCCATTTATCCATCATCTGTTTACCTATCCACGCATCCATCTACCCCATCCATCGATCCATCTGTCCATCTAGGCAGCCAGTCATTAATTCTATTATATATATATGCCAGGATATATTTAATCAATCCCTTATGTTGGACTTCAGGTAGTGTTAAAACTTTGCTGTTAGTATTGAAGCTTCCCTGTTGGCATCTTAGCATTAAGAATCTGGGCCTAGGCAGTACGCTCCCCCCACCCCCCCACACCTCCGCACTGAGCTATGAATTCTGGCTCTACCACATGTTTGTGGTGGAGCCTTGGATGATTTTCTTGATTTCTCTGTACATTAGTTTCCTCATCTGTAAAAATGGAGATCATATCAAGATCTAGGTGTTATTTTTTTTGAGGATTAAATTACACAATGAGTTGAAAGCATAGAATTGTGTCTAATAAGTAAGTGCACATGGTGCCCATAACATGTGATGATGATGTTGAAACTTTGCACATAGTTCTGGTTATTTCCTTAGGCTATTTTCTAAAAGTGGAACTACTGATCAAAAGATGTGACTATTTCAAAAGGTTTTTCATGGGCATTGCCGAATTGCCCTTCAGGAATGTTGTAAATTAGTCCAGCATTTACAACTCCCCAGCAGTATATTTACCTGAACATCTGCCAACAATGGTCAATTATTTTAACTTTTGCCAAATTTGCAAAAAATGCCCATTCATTGTTTTATTTTTCAAAATTTTATTACTGGTGAGTTTAAATATCTTTTTATTTGTTTCACTGTCATTTTTTTTTAAAGATTTTATTTATTTATTGATGAGAAACATAGAGAGGCAGAGACATAGGCTCCCTGTGGGCACCCTGTTGTGGGACTAGATCCCAGGACCCCAGGATCATGACCTGAGCCAAAGGCAGATGCTCAACCACTGAGTCACCCAGACATTCCCCTGTCATTTCTTGTTTCTTTTTTTCCTTCTATACTCCTTTTTCCTGAACTTTTCCATTGATATGTTCTTCTGTTTCTTACTGAATCATAAGATTCATTCCAATATTAAAAATCTTTTTCTACCATTTATGTTATGAGTCTTTCCCCCATAATGTTTTTTTTTTTCAAATTTGGATTTTGACAGTCTTTGATATATAGAATTTTAAAATATTTATGTAATAGAAGCTTTTAAAACTTTCCTTAAGCTTGGAAAGAACTCTAAGTCTAAATCACATATATGTGTTACTTTATTTTACATTGAATTCTTGAATTAAGCTGTATTCACCTTGATTTTTGATATGATGTAGGCACAATTTTCCCTTTTTATAACCAGTTATTCAAACCCACTTTCTTTACTGAATAGTGTCTAACATGCCATTTTTATTATATACAAAATTATACACACACACACACAAACATATAATGTATATGTAGATCTGTTTCTGGGCTCTTTCTACAATTTCATCTTTGTGTTTATACCAGTTACTATTTTACTGTAGTTTTATGTTTGAATAAATGGTAGTACAAGTCCTGAATTTATTTTTCTCTTTGTTTAAAAAACTTCTTGGATATTCCTGCTTTTTATTTACTTAAAATAAATTTGTCAATTTGAAAAAATCCAGATGAGATTTTGAGAAATTGCTTTAAATTTTGAGAAAATTAACATGTTTATAGTAATAGAAGTGTTTCCATTTAATAAAGTTATTTTTTTAATGTATCACAGTTATTTTGTGGATTTCTTCATTTAATCCTGCACATATTTTTGATTAAATTTATTTGTAAGCATTTTATATTTTTGTTGCTTCTGTAAATAGGACTATTCTCCTATTGTACTTTTTAACCAGTTGCTTCTGAATGTTGATTAGATCTTTATTTTAAAACCAGACATCTTTCTGAATATTCTTAGTCATTTTAAATTCTTTTAATTACTTCTCTTGAGCTATTTATTTATTTATTTAGATGTAGATGATTTACACAATTATTCTTTTTTTATTTTTTTATTTATTTTTATTTTTTTATTTTTCACAATTATTCTTTAGATTCCTTCCCATAGATTGCCTCCATATTTTTGTTTCCTGCCTTATTGCATTGGCCAGAAGTTCTAAAACAATATTTAAAATAATGATTTTGGACATATAGAACTTGAAAGGATAGGTGTCATACTTGTTCCTCTGGATTAGGTTTTCAGGTATTTCCCAGATTTGTATGTCTATGCTTCTATCTGATTGTTTCTGTACTTCCTCCATCTGTCCCCCAACCTCTGTTGCTTTAGAAGTGAAACAAAGAATGAGAATATATCTGTAGGATCTTGGGCCTTTAAATGATGGGAGCTGCAGCAGGCAACAAGCAGCAGATTTCGGGCATCCTGGTTTTTGCTGCATCTTCCAGGAGATGCTTCTTCTACATGTTTCATCAGTGTTAATGAGGGATACTAAAAGGGCAAATATCCTGTGGGTATTAACCCTGCATGATTTCTGAGAGACCTATAAGCAGCTCTCCTGTCTTCTGTAATTTCTCTTTATCCCCCTCTCCCACCTCCTGCACTAACCCCCTACACAGCCACATGGGGGAAAACCTAACAAAAAAAAGAGGAACTGTGGGATCACCCCAAAGTCTAATATTCCTGCACATCAGTGTGATTCAGCTTCACTCTTGGACAACCTGGGCTTTTCCACTGGGATGGTCCAGCTTAACATTTCTGGAGATTTGGATTGTAAGGCCTTGTGTGGATGGGAGATCCCAGGTGTGAGGCTTCTGTCTGGGAGTTCCCTCAACTGGCAGGGAATGAGTCTGTCTGTCTGAAAGCAGAGCTCCCATGACTCAGCCTTGATCCCACACCCCCAAGTTCTGAGTTGGCACATCGTGCTCCGTGGGCCGGTGCTGGATGGCAGAGTGGATGGCAGCGGGAGGAAGCCAGAGCACTTCTGGAAGGCAGTGCCCGGGTCTGTCCTGGGACTGCTGGCACTGAGATGCTCCATCTGTCTGCAGTGGTGGTTTTAGCTCCAGGCCTTTTGTCTTGTGAGGCCTCCCCCACATTTCTCCCTCCTTCCCACAGCATTCCTTTCTCCAGCTCTTATATTATAAATATCTTATATCTAATATTTTAAGTAATTTTTTATTATGCTAAAATACACATAAAATTTGGCATCTTAACCATTTGCAATGTGCAGTTCTACAGCATGAAGTACATTCACATGGTTGTATGACCATTACCACCATCCATCTCCAGAGTTCTTCTTGCAAAACTGAGTTGTGTTCTCATTAAACACTGATTGTCCTGACCCCCTGCCCCTGGCAACCACATTCTACTTTCTTTCTTTCTGGATTTGACTGCATTGAAGCACTTCTGATAAGTAGATTCCTACAGTATTTGTTTTTTTGTGACGGGCCTACTTCACTCAGCATAATGTCCTCCAGGTTCATCCATGTTGCAACCTATGACAGGATTTCCTTCCTTTTTAGACCTGAATAATGTTCCATTTTGTTTTTCCATCCTTCCCTTGAAGGGCACTTGAGTTCCTCCACCTCCTGCCTATTGTGAATGACCCTCCTCTTTTACACCTGATAATAATAGTAGGCAAAGCATCGAGTGCTTTTTACAAAGTTATCCCTCTGATTATCCACAGTTTATTTCATTTCTTTCTTTCTTTCTTTTTTTTTTTTTTTAGAGAAGGAGAGAGAAAGAGAGCATGTGTGTGAGTGCAGAGCGGGGGAGGGGCAGAGAGAGAGTGAGAGAGAAAATCTCATGCAGGGCTCTGTACCATGACCCTGAGATCAGGACCTGAGCCAGAATTCAAGAGTTGGACAATTAACTGAGCCACCCAGGCGCCCCTGCCATGATCATTTCCAATGAAGATCCTCATCTTCATTTTATAGATGAAGAAACTGAGGCTTGGAGAAGTTAATAATTTGCCCAGAGATAACTTTTAGAAGCAGCATTATTGAGATAAAATTCACCCACTTTAAAGTGTAACAGATCAGTAGTTTTTAGTGTGTTCACAGATGTATGCAACCACGACCACGACAATTTTGGAACGTTTTTAATCACCTCAAAAAGTAACCCATACCCATTGGCAGTCCCCCCATACCCCACCACCACTCTTCCCCAGCCCCTGGCAACCGCAAGCCTACTTTCTGTCTCTATAGGCTTGCCTGTTCTGGACCTTTCCTATAGATGATATCATACACTGTGTGGCCTTTTGTGACTGGCTTCTACTACCTGGCACAGTGTTGTCAAGGTACAGTTGTAGCATGTATTAGTACTTGATTCCTTTTTTTTTTTTTTTTACTTGATTCCTTTTTAAGGGCCCAGGCTTCACCCACACTACTGTCCTGCCTTCCCTTTACTCATGTTTACTGGCTGTGTCTTCCTACCTCCTCAGGTCACAGGGCAGGGATTCAGCTTTGTACTTCTGTCACCCACTGCTTTTGGGGCACACAGCAAGTGCCCAGTAAATTAAAAATTAGGAAATGAAAGATAAGTGCTTTGTTTGTTGAATGCTGCTTTGTTGGACCATTTTATAAACTAAACACAGCCAAGGGGTCATTCACATTAGTATGCTGTGCATGGTGGGTATGTGTCATGCTTTGCCATTAGAAATGAGAACAGACAGATGAGAAAATGTTCATTAAAAGCTCTGAAACAATGCGAATCATAAATGTATCGATGGTGGGGATGTGTGACTGTTTGTAATTAGATTTAGGAGCAGATAGATGCCTGTGAAAGGGTTTCTACATGTTGCCCTGGGCCTGTGGCCAGTGTGACAGCTGGGTGTTCCACAGTCTCAAGGTCACTGGCCTACACTGAAGGGCTCGTTACTGAGGGCAAGCTGGGCAGGTGACCCTTGGTCTAGAGGCCAGAGCTGACCAAGGTTGGGAGTGGTTGTTGAGCTGCTTGAGGCCCCCGAGCTAGTAAGTGCAGCCCCGGGGCCTGGGTGCTTCCAGAGTCCCTGTTCTTTTACTGTTCTTTATAACCTTTGTTGGAGACTGATGAGGGACAGAGGGACAGATATCTTATCCAAAAGTATGAGCTGATTGAAGCTCCCTGACTGACTTAGGTTTTTTTGAAGATACTGTGATAATGGAAGGTGTGGCCTGAAAGCAGTGCTGTGGCTTGCAGAGCACTCTCTAGGGAGTCCAGCTATTATTTCTGTGAGGTCCCATGAGAAAAAAAAATGTCTACAAGCAAAACTTCCAGGGTGCTCTTCTAAACCAAACCCCTGGAGCTGTAGTTGGAATCTGGAGCAGTCTTCTGTGGGGGGAGGTGTCCATGCTGCCTCTGAGAATTCCCTTCCCATGCCCAGCTGGACCACTGGAGCCTCATAACATCAGATATGGTGGTGATGGGGATCAATCCTCTTCAGTGAGTGCCGATATTGTACCAGCCGGAGAACAAGGTGCTTACAGGAATTATGCCATTTATTTCTGACAATGAGATGGTCATTACTCTTCCCATTTTACAGAAGAAGAAACTGAGGCATAAAGTGGAGGGAAACTAGCTAAAATTTGTACAGATATGTTGGAATGCATTTCATTTGGTACTGCTTTCTGCAGCACCATTTTGTCTCGGATATGTTTATGATCTATGTACAGACCCATTATGATACAGGAAAGTACAACTAATGTAAATTTTCTTCATAGCTTACTGGCAAGTTCAATAGCTTGGGCACCATTTGTCTTCTTGGCTGTTGGATTCTAGCATGTCCCTTGCTTTTGAGTTCCAACATAGTCCATTTACTTCACTGGGGCTTGGCTTTCTGTGTCATTTCATGCTCTTTTGAAGAGTTCTTGTCCTTGATGGTGGAGAAAAGGTAAGCAAGTGGCATGGCTAGAAGAACCAATGAAGTACCAAGAAAAAAATTGAGCTGGGTGATCAGTGCAGTTGGTGATGACTTGAGGCAGGTGCATGCTTGTGGGATGGGTGA
Source organism: Canis lupus familiaris (assembly GCF_011100685.1). Taxonomy (NCBI): domain Eukaryota; kingdom Metazoa; phylum Chordata; class Mammalia; order Carnivora; family Canidae; genus Canis; species Canis lupus. The sequence continues at coordinate 71,590,823 of NC_049226.1, forward strand.
GGGAGACAGGATAAAGCTCAGTGCTTAGCGATCTCTGGGAAGCCTTTGACTGGAGTGGCTTCAACAATATCACTATAGCCTGGGGTGTCCAATGATTATTGGGAATTGGAATGTACTATCATAACCTCCTGTATCTTACATTGAAGAAGCAGTAGTGACAACTTACAAAATTGAGGGCCATTTCTTGTGGAAATGTGCATGTGCAAGGAATCATCCAATGCTTCCCTTTCCTGGAATACATCCTTAAGCCTAAGGGAGTATGTCTGTATCCCCAAGACTAAACACAATGTCTTTAACATAGTAGGTGAAAATGCAATAAGCCTTGTTGAACGAATGAGTCCAAACCCCTTGCCGCTAATTGCTGGATAGATTGACCTCCTATGAGAAGAGCTTCTTATCTCCTTTCTTAAAACCACTTCCTTTTGCTGAGTTTTTGTCCCATGCTTTTTACCCAGATGTCTTCTCTGCTCAGCTGCTCCAGGTCCACAGTGTGTCTGGTTTCCAGCTCTGCCTTCACTCTTGTGCACCCTGAGCACTCTCTTGTCCCCATGGCCCCTTGTCTCCATGGCCCCTTGCCCCCATGGCCCAGGTAAAATGCCCCTCAGAAACCCGGTAATACTGATACATAAGTGGTCATGAATCTGACATTCTACTCCACATAGCTTGGCTACCATGGTTGTAACTTGAAAGCTTTAGGAGATTCAATAAGACTTATACATTGGCCAAAATAAAGTCTCAAAGTAACACTATTGAAATACCAAACTTTGGGTGATGGCATTTTAATATAGTCTATGAGAAGATAACCACTGTGAAATGTCTACCTAGGTAACAAAATGAAGTATGGCAGCTTGGTATCATTAGATGCATTGAATACAACTGTTTTTATACATACTAGTTTATCTAGTTAACCTCTGTTTCTGGCAATATGTAGTTAGCAAAACCAGTTTCTTATTTGGAATAATTCTGAGAAACCAAGTATATCTTGCCCACCAAGAAAGTACTTAATCCTGTTGGTGAGAGAGTTTAAAGAAGGGGATAAGGCGCTAAGATCTATATTTTAGAAAGCTCATCCTGGCTTCTAAGCAGAGACAAGATTGGAAGAAGGAGATGGAAGGCAGAAGAGCAGTTAGGAGCCGAAGACAATAATCATTGTCTATGTGACCTGCTGGGAGAGCATCTCAAACCTGTGACAATCTCAGTGCTGCATTACTTATCCTCAGAGCACCCAGTTCCTTTGTGGCAACAATTGCTTTGCTTAAGTTTACCAAAATAGCACTGGGAAAGAAGCCTATCCAAGATACTCCACTTCCTCATGCTCAGACGGGCATTTCTCCACCTTGGCGTAGTGGCGATATCCCCAGGGGGACAGGGGTTTAGAAACTTCCATGCCTTACTGGATATCAAGAGAGGCCACGGATGCCTTCTAGGAAGTGCCCATAAACCTGTCCAGGGAGCCTTGGAAAGTGTCCAGAATTTTCAAAATTTCTGGAACATTGGAATAGGCTAGGCCATCATGTAGCTGAAGTGGCTTTGTGAAACTATTCCAGATGCTTGTAGAAGGTACAGAAACTGGTTTAATCCCTGGCCACTCACCCATCAATCTGCAGTATGGCCTCCTGAGGGTTTTAGGGTGTCTTAAAATAGGTATAGCCAAGATTCTGGAGTAATGTTAGGAGCTTTGTTATTTTTGTTTTGTTTTGTTTTGTTTTTTTCTGACAGCTGATTTTTCAAATCCATTTCCTCAGTTTTCTCCTGACTTCACTCTTCTTGGTAAAATATGTTGGTTCAGGCATACCAGGGTATGAGGGTTGGTGGAAGTAGTTGTGGGAAGAACATCACCTAAAGACATGAGATATGTCAGCTCCTTGCTACAACCTTTACTCTTTTCTCTGGGTGTCTTTGGATCTGTTTTGGCCAGTGGCCTTTTCATGTCTTCTGATAGACTGAATAGATTATGTCAACTTAAGGCAGGCAACAGAATGAAAAAGTATGTGTGTATGTATTTCCTCCATTCCTTGGTGTTCCCAATTTGATTCTTGTTTAAGGAGGGTTGTCACAAATCCAAAGAACCTAAAGAGAGATTAGTTTACTTTTTTTGAGAACAAATGGAACAAAAGGAAGTCCTTACACTACTGTCTGGCAATTCAAAGTCATCTTCATCACAGCTGATTGCCCGGATTCTTAGACTTCTTCTAAATACTTTGTATGTATGCATTTGGTTATTTAAAAATCTGATTCATTTTTATGATCGATAAAGCAGACTCATGATACAAACTTCAAAAGGAGCAAAATGGTGAATAGGGAAAGAAAGCAGTTTTCCTCAAACATCTCACAGGAAAGAGTAGAATGAGTTATGAGCTTTGTGTAAGGAATTCTGTGCATATTTAAAATGTTTAGAGAAGAAACTTGATTGGGCAGATTGGTGTTTTGCTCTGTGTTGCAGCTGATACCAGGATCTTGATTAGAAAGACCTCCACACTTGAGTGTAGCTACTCATGTAGGGAGTATACCCTATTTCACGGAGTCTAAAATGCTGTCAATGGTAAAATATGCCATTAAGACAGAACACAGTAGGCAGCCAACTAAACCATGATATTCTCATAGTTTTAATATACATCCTGATTTTGGAGATATTGAAATGTGAAAAAAAAATGGCTTCGGCATCAGTGATTATAGTGGTTTATCTCCTTGTTATCTAGTCCCATCCATATCCTGTCATCATTATGGAGGTCATCAACAAAAGTGATGATTCTAGTGACTTACATTATGTCCATTTATTCTGGAGAGAAAGTGGCTCTGAACACAGAACCTCACACTATCATAGGCAAAACAAAAACAAAAACAAAAACAAAACAAAAACAAATAAACAGTCACGCTCTAGTCTGGACTGCTTTCCCCTAAGGTCTAGTGCACTCCCCTGGAGTCCCTTCACTATCAGTGTGGGGAGTACCTGCCTTTTCAACTGTGCTGCATCTCTAAAGTAGTCTTTTTCTTGGCTTACATACATCCTGATGGTGGAGCCCAATCTCAAGTAGTTTATAGAGAAAGGTTGATAGGAAGGTAATTTTTTTTTTTGAGATTATACATTTCTAAAAATGACTTTCTTCGGCTCCTCCACTTGGTTGCTGATTTAGCTAAGTATAGAATTCTAAATTCCTAAATTCTTTACAATTTTGAAGGTACTGCTCTCCTGCTTCTAATGTTCACTGTTGCTCTTTGAGAAAGCAACAGCCATTCTGATTCCGGGTTCTTTGGATGTAAGACTTTCTTTTACCTTTCTAATAGATTTTAGAATCTTAACTTTGAAATCCAGGCCTAAATTTTAGTAGGGATGTGTTTTTGGTTAGTCCATTTTTGGTTATTGTATGAGATACTTGGTGGGCCCTGTGAATCTGGAAGCTCATATTATTTGTCGTGGGATTGTCCAGAATTTTTTTTTTTTATCAGTTTCTTCCCTTTTAGTTTCTCTGTTTTCACCTCATGGAACTCCTGTTATTCAGATGTTGGGTTTCCCGACTCTAAGTTTTTTGTGTTAACTTTCCTGTGTTCCTTCTGTTTGTGTTACTGTTTTATATTCTGTGTCTCCTCATCTTCATCTTCCAACGAGTATGTTTCTGTCCTCATGTTTTTAATTTTCAAGAACTTTATATTTTGAGTTTTTGAATATTACATTTTAATAGAATTCTGTTCTTATTTTGTATATGAGTTATTTTATCTTTCCATATTTCTTAGAGGGTATTTATCTAACAGGTTTACAGAGATACAGCTGAAATATAATCAATCACACATATTTAAAGTATAAAATTTAATGTTTTGACATATGCATACCTATTAAACCATCACCTCAATCTAATGAACATATCCATTACTTCCAGATGTTTCCACTTTCCTCGCTATAGTCCCTCCTACCCCTTGCACTGCTTCCCCCAATCCCAGTCAACTACTGATCTATTTTCTTCTAGTTTGCATTTCCCTAGTTTTATATAAATAGAATCATATAGTGTGTGCTCCCTTTCATCTGGATTCTCTCACTCAATATAAGTATTTTGAGCGTTATCCATGTTCTTGTGTGTATCAATAGTTGATTTTTTATTTCTTTTTTTAAAAAAAGATTGTATTTATTTATCTGGGAGAGCGAGCATACAAGAGAGTACAAGTGAGGGGAGGGCCAGTAGGAGAGGGAGAAGCAGACCCCTTGCTGAGCAGGGAGCCCAATAGCGGCTGGATCCCAGGACCCTGGGATCATGACCTGGGCTGAAGGTAGATACTTAACTGACTGAACCACCCAGGTGCCCCTCATTTTTTGTTTCTAAATGATATCCTATTGCATAGATACACTGCAATTTATTTATCTACTCATGTATTATTGGGTATGGGGTTCAATTTCAGATTTTGACTATTATAAATAAAACTGAACATTCATGCACAGATCTTTATACGAACATATGCTTTTGGGACACCTGGGTGGCTCAGTGGGTGAGCGTCTGCCTTCAGCTCAGGGTGTGATTCTGGGGTCCTGGGATCAAGTTCTACATCGGGCTCCCCACAGGGAGCCTGCTTCTGTCTCTGCCTCTTTCTCTGTGTCTCTCGTGAATAAATAAAATCTTAAAAAAAAACAACAAACCCTGTATACTTTTGCCATAAACAAAACACTCAACAGCTAATATCATCCTCAGTGGGGGAAAAACTGAGAGCTTTTCCTCTATGGTCAAGAACAAGACAGGGATGTCCACTCTCACCATTGTTTTGTAACATAGTACTGGAAGTCCTAGCTTCTGCAATCAGACAACAAAAAGAAGCAAAAGGCATCCAAATAGGCAAGGACGAAGTCAAATTTTAACTATTTGCAGATAAGCTGATACTTATATGTAGAAAATTGGAAAGACTCCACCACAAAATTGCTAGAACTGATACATGGATTAAGTAGAATTGCAGGATACAAAATCAATATACAGAAATCTGTTGAATTTCTATACATCAATAATGAAAGCAGAAAGTGAAATCAAGGAATTGATCCAATATACAATTGCTCCAAAAACCATAAGATACTTTAAGAATAAACCTAACTAAAGAGGTAAAAAGATCTGTACTCTGAAAATTATAGGACACTTATGAAAAAAATGGAAGATTACATTAAAAAATGGAAAAACATTCCACATTCATCAATTGGAAGAATATTCTTAAAGTGTCTATACATCCAAAGCAATCTACACATTCAATGCAATCCCTATCAAAATACCACCCACATTTTTGACAGAGCTAGAATAAGCAATCCTAAAATTTGTATGGAACCACAAAAGACCTTGAATAGCCAAAGCAAAGACCCTGAGTAGCCAAAGCAGTCTTAAAAAAGAAAAGCAGAGCTGGAGGCATCACAATTCTTGACTTCAAGCTATATTATAAAGCTGTAGTCATCAAGACAGTATGGTACTTGCACAAAGACAGACACTTAAATCAATGGAACAGAATGGAAAACCAAGAAATGGACCCACAACTAACCTTCAACAAAGCAGGAAAGAATATCCAATGGAAGAAAGACAGTCTCTTCAACAAGTGTTGGGAAAACTGGACAGAAAAATGCAGAAGAATGAAACTGGATCACTTTCTTAAACCATACACCAAAATAAATTCAAACGTGATGAAAGATCTAAATGTGAGACAGGAAACCATCAAAATCTTGGAGGAGAATACAAGCAACAACCTCTTGGACATTGGCCATAGCAGCTTCTTTATAGACCTGTCTCCAGAGGCAAGGAAAGCAAAGGAAAAATGAATTATTGGGACATGAACAAGATAACCTCTGCACAGTGAAGGAAACAGTTAACAAAAAACCTTTGGAATGGAAGAAGATATTTGCAAATGACATATAGATAAAGGGCTAGTATCCAAAATCTATAAAGAACTTACCAAGCTCAACACCCAAAGAACAAATAATCTAAAAAATGGGCAGAAGACAAGAGTAGACATTTTTCCAAAGAAGACATACAGATGGCCAACAGATACATAAAAAGATGCTAAACATCACGGAAATACAAATCAAAACTACGAGATAGGGCAGCCAGGGTGGCTCAGCGGTTAAGCGCCTGCCTTCATCCCAGGGCGTGATCCTGGAGACCCAGCATCGAGTCCCACGTCAGGCTCCCTGCATGAAGCCTGCTTCTTCCTCTGCCTGTGTCTCTGCTCTCCCTCTCTCTCTCTCTGTGTCTCTCATGAATAAATAAAAATCTTAAAAAAAACCCCAAAACAAAATGATGAGATATCACCTCACACCTGTCAGAATGTCTAAAATTAACAACACAAAATAACAGATTGCCAAGGATGCAGGGAAAGGGGAACCCTCTTACACTGTTGATGGGAATGCAAGCTGCTGCAGCCACTGCGAAAAACACTATGGAGGTTCCTCAAAAATTTAAGAATAGAACTACCCTATGACATAGCAGTTGTACTACTATTTTTCCAAAAGACATAAAAATACAAAATCAAAAGGATACATGCACTCAGATGTTTATAGCAGCATTATCAACAATAGCCAAATTATGGAAAGAGCCCTAATGTCCTTTGGATTATGAATAGATAAAGAAATTGTGACACACACACACACACACTCAGGAATATTAGCCATCAGAAAGAATGAAATCTTGCCATTTGCAATGACATGGATGGAGCTAAGTGAAATAAGTCAGTCAGAGAAAGACAAGTACCACATGACTTCACTTATATGTGAAATTTAAGAAACAAAACAGACGATAATAGGGGAAGGGAAAAAAAAAGAGGAGAGCAAACCATAAGAAACTCTTAACAATAGTGAACAAACTATGGATAGGAGGTTGGTGGAGGCTGGGCTAAATGAGTAACAGATATTAAGGAGGTTACTTTTCATGAGCACTAGGTGTTATATGTAAGTGATGAGTCACTAAATTCTACACCTGAAACCAATATTACACTAAATGTTAACGAACTAGAACTTAATAAAAAATTGAAAATGAAGTCAAGTAAATACATAGGGGTGGAATGTAGAAATCATTCAGTAGATGTGTTTTAAATTTTTAAGAAACTGCCAAACTATTTTCCAAAGTGGTTATATCATTTTACATTCCTACCAATATAGGCAAGTTTTAGTTTCTCCACATTTGGTATGGCCAGTATTATTAACCATTCTTGCATTTCTTTAATGACTAATGATGTCGAGAATCTTTCCATGGCTTATTTGCCATCTTTATACCTTCTTTGGTGAAGTGCTCTGCTCAAATCTTTTGCTCACTTAAGAAAAATGTCTTTTTTTATTGTTGAGTTTTATGAGTTCTTTATTCTGAGTACAAATCTTTTATCAAATACATGTTTGAGGGACGCCTGGGTGGCTCAGCAGTTGAGCATCTGCCTTCAGCTCAGGGCATGATCCTGGAGTTCCAGGATCGAGTCCCACATCAGGTTCCCTGCATAGAGCCTGCTTCTCTCTCTGCCTGTGTCTCTGCCTTACTCTTTGTCTCTCTTGAATAAATAAAATCTTTTTAAAAAACCAGATACATGTTTGAAATATTTTTTTCAGTCATAGTTTGTCTTTTCATTCTCTTAGTGGTTTCTTTCAAAGAGCAAAACTTAACTTTCTTGAAGTACAATTTTCCAATCATTTTCTTTTATGGGTTGTGTGCTCTTAACATCACATCTGAGAAATCTTTGTTTAACTCAAGGTCACAAAGATTATCTCCTATGTTTTCTTTTTGAAGTTTTGTATTTTTAGGTTTTACATTTAGATCTGTGATCCATTTTGAATTAATTTCTGTGTGTGATGTGATTAAACTTCTTTTTTGCATATGGATATTTAATTGTTCTAGCACCATTTGTTGAAAAGGCTATTTTTTCTGCTCAGTGGCTTCTGCTCCTTTGTCAACTATCAATTGCTTATATATGTGTTTAGGTTGACTTTAGGGCTCCTATTCTATCCCACTAATCTGTATCTTTACACCAGTATCACACTGTTTTAAATATTATACCTTTGTAATAAGTCTGAAAATTAGATAGTGTTAGCACTTCAACTTTGTTCTTTTTCAAAGTTGTTTTGGTGCTTTAGGTTCTTTTCCATATGAATTTTAAAATCAGCTCTTCATTTTTACAAAAAAGCCTACTGGAATTTTTATTGGAATTGTGTTGATTCTACAGACCATTTTGGAGAATTGACATCAGAGCATATTGAGTTTTTGACCTATGAACATGATATTCTTATTTATTTATTTAGGTCTTTTAAACTATTTCATGACAAGTCTGTAAGTTTTTCACATCTTTTTATTGTCCTGTAATAAACAGATTAATTACTTGCATTTTTTAAGTGTTAAACAAGTCTTGCATTCTGGGGATAAAATTCCTCTTGATTATATTATATAATCTTTTTTATGTATTGTTGGATTCTATTTGCTAAAATTATAGAGGTTTTGAATTTCTGTGCATGATAGATATTGGTTTGTAGTTTTCTTGTAATATTTTTGTGTGGTTTTAATATCTTTGTGTGAATAATGTTGCCATGATAGAATGAATTGGGGAGTATTCCCTTCTCTTTGATTAACTGGAAGAGTTTGTGTTGAACTGATATTATCATTATTATAATTAGCAGTAATAGTAGTAGCAGTAAATGTTTGGTAAAAATGGAGTTTTCTTGTGAAAAGATTTTAAGCTACAAATTTATTTTATTTAATACATATTCAGCTTTTCAGGTTATCTATTTCCTCTTGAATTCAAGAACCTTATCTTTGTGTCCCTCCAGAAATTTTTTCACGTCCTATAAGTTGTCAGATTTATTGGAATAAAGTTCAAAATATATTTCCTGATGATTTTTTCAATATTTGTAAAATCTGTAGTGATTTTATATCCCCCTTTTCTGATATTATTAATCTGTATCTTCTGCCCCTCCAGATTAGTCTTGGTAGAGGTTTATCAATTTTATTGATTTTTCTGATCAAATTAGTTTTTGGTTTTATTGATTTTTTCTCTCACTTTTCTGCTTTCCATTTTGTTATTTCTCTTCTGATATTATTATTATTATTATTATTTTTTTTACTTCTTTGGGTTTAATTTGTTTCTCTTTTATTTCAAGTTTCTAAATGTAGAATATGAATTAACTGATTAGGGGCCTTACTTCTTTACAAATATAGGTTCTTGTGGCATACCACAAAATTGAAATGTGTTAAAATACCTTCTAATTTCATTTTGATTTCTACTTTGACCTATGAATTGTTTAGAAGTATTTTCCTTAATTTTAAAATAGTTAGAGATTTCCCAGAGATTCTCCTATGATTAATTTCTAATTTAATTCCACTCTGGTGAGAGAACATACTTTGTATGACTTCAGTTCTCTTAACTTCATTGAGACTTGTTTTATAGCTCAGTCTGTGGGCTATATTGGTAGATATTCCATAAGCATTTGAAAAGAATGTTTAAACTTCTATTATTGGGCATAGTGTTCTAGTCTATTTAGGAGTTACTAATAGTGTTGGATTGACAACTAGATCAAGTTGGTTGATAGTAGTGTTCAGATTTTTCTGGATTGTGCTTTTATATTTGTGCTGATTTTTTGTGTACTTGTTTTTTTTAATATATAAATTTATTTTTTATTGGTGTTCAATTTGCCAACATGTAGAATAACACCCAGTGCTCATCCCATCAAGTGTCCCGCTCAGTGCCCGTCACCCATGAGAGACTCATAACTCTGGGAAACGAACTGGGGGTGGGGTGGAAGGGGAGGTGGGTAGGGGGCGGGGGTGACTGTGTACTTGTTTTATTGGTTTTTCGGAAAGAGGTATATTTAAGCCTTTGACAATGATTGTGGATCTCCTTCCATTTTTATCCATTTTTGCTTTTTGTATTTTGAAGTTCAGTTATTAGGTGCAAAATGTTAAGTTTATGTCCTTTTGATGAATTGACTCTTTCAACATTAGGAAATAACTTTCCTTGCTCTGTAATCTACTTTGACGTTAAAATGGCCAGTCCAGGTTTATTTTGAATGTTAGCATGACATATCTTTCCCCATCCTTTTATATTTAACCAATTTGTGTCTCTATATTTAAAGTAGGTTTCATGTAGCCAGCATATTGGCATTTGATTTTTTAAATCCAGTTTGGCAATCCCTTTTAATTGGGGTTTTTAGGCCATTTAAATATAATATTGTTATTGATATGTCTAGGCTTAATTCTGTCATTCTAATATTTGTTTTCTATTTGTTCTATCTGTAAATTTTCCTTTCCCCAACTTTTCAACCTTCCTGTGTAATAACTGGATAACAAAAAATTTTAAATCTCCTTTGTTGTAGTATTAGCTGTATATTTTTGTTTTGTTATTTAAATGGTTGTTTTACAAAAATACTTTATCTTGAGATGTCTTTATTCTGCTTTCATTTTTGAAAGGTATCTTTGCTAGATATTGGATTCTTGGTTGACATTTTTTTTTTGATACTTTGAATTGTTGCTCTACCACCCTCTGGTTTCTTTGTTTCTGATCAGAAGTCAGTTATTAATCTTGTAGTTCCCTTATTTGTGATGAGTCACTTTTCTCTACTCGTTTAAAGATTTTCTTTTTATTTTTGGCTATGCGTATTTAATTATGATGTATCTGAGTGTAATATTGTGTTTATTCTACTTAGGGTTTGTTGAGCTTCTTGGGCTTGTTATTATTATTTCTCATCAAATTTGAGATGGATTCAGCCATTCTTTCTCTTAATACTTTCTCTTTTCCTTTCTCTTCTTTCCTTCTAGTATTTCTATTATGTATATATTGGCGTGCTTAATGGTGTTCCACATTTCTTTAAAGTTCAGTTCATTTTTCTCCATCTTTTTTCTTTCTGTTCTTCAGATTTAATAATATCTATTGATTTATCTTCAAGTTTCTGTTTATGAGCCTTGCTGATGATATATTCATTTTGGTTATTGTACTTTACAACTCCAAGATTTTCGTTTGGTCCTCTCTTTAAAAGCATAATTTCTCTTTATTGATATTTTATATTTGGTGTGTCATAGTCATCATACTTTACTTTAATTCTTTAAACATTGTTTCCTTTAGTTCTTTGTATTTATAACAGCTGTTTTGAAGTCTTTATCTGGTATATCCAACATCTGGGTTCCCTCAAAGACAGTTTCTGTTGCCTGCGCCCCGCACCCTCCGTAAGCATCACACCTTCATGGGGTTTTTTTTTTTTTTTGCATATCTCATAAGTTTTAGTTGAAAACTGGGCATTTTAGGTAATATATTGAAACAAATCTAGATACTGATTCTCCTCTCCACTCCCTACCAGGGCTTGTTGTTTATGTTTGGTCATTGATTTATGTGTTTAATAGCTAGGCTGAACCAATGCTGTAAAGTCTATTTTCCCTGCATTGCGCAACTTCTGAGGTCTCTGCTCAACTTTTTACTCTTATTTTTTATATTTTAGCCTGAGGACACCTGGTTGGCTCAGTGGTTGAGCATCTACTTTCAGCTCAGGTCGTGATCCTGGGGTCCTGGGATCAAGTTGCACATTGCACTCCCCGTAGGGAGCCTGCTTCTCCCTCTGTCTATGTCTCTACCTCTCTCTCTATGTCTCTCATGAATAAATAAATAAAATCTTATATTTTAGCCTGGTTTCTTAAGGATTCCTCTTAGGTCAACATGAGATACTTACTGGCCAAAAGTGGTGCTTATCCCTTTCAGCCACTCTTTGTATGGATTTGTATGTCACTTAGAAACCACTTACACCATTTAGAGGATTTATAGTTTTTTCTCTATGCTGGGGACTGGTATTTGGGATGTTCCCTCTGTGGTCATTCCTGAAAGGGTGCAGCTTGGGCATATACACAGTCTTCCAGACCACCAGGGATGAATGTGGCTTCAAACCAAGCTTCCTGAGGATATTGTAGTTTATTGTTAAGTTAGTGTTTGATCAGAGGTTATACTTAAACTCCTTGAGTCACTAAGGCTTCTGCCCCTTGCTAACAGGTCAATGTGGAATGCTCCACAACCAGCTCTGATTGCTTCTGAATGGATATAGCCTAATACATGTGCCCAAGTTTCTGGAGTTGTAGTGATGAGTATAATCCCAGAAGGTCCCTTCTTGATTGTCCCTTTCTCTGTTTCACTCTCTTATACTTATGACTTCCTGCTATCTTGTGTGTTACTAGTTTCAGGGAACTACTGGTCATCTCTTAATTGCTTGTCATGAACATCTCTTTTGTTGTCAGTAATGATCTTAGGCATGATCTTCTCCATTCTGTGTTCAAAATAACGTCAGTTTCCCCAGGCCTGTCCTGTTGGCCTCTCTCCAGTTGGACAGAAACTCTGTACCGCTGCACCAAGGCTGAGGGTGGAGACAAAAAAAATCACACCTTCTGGAATGACATTTAAGCTTTATGCATGGACACTGGAGAAAGGATGATAGCTCCCCTGGTCTTATTTGTCACAACTGAGGATATGGTATTGGTAGATTTGTGGATCACTATTAATTAAACTCTGCATTTCATTTGGACTTCATTGGATTTTCCTTAACAACAACAACAACAACTACTACTACTTCTACTACTTCTACTACTACTTCTTCTACTACTACTTCTACTACTTCTACTACTACTTCTTTCTTCTTTCTTCTTCTTTCTTCTTCTTCTTTTGGTTTCAAATCAAAGGATTTGAGAGCTGGTCAAGGAAACAGATATTACAGTGAGGTGGCAGTAGCATACACAGGCTTTATTTATTTGGGTGATGCTTTGACAGTTTTGTATGTGGAGGGGTGATTATTCAGCACAGGGAAGGCAGAGAATTCACAGGAGAGAAGGAGCAGGCAAGGGTGCCCTGTGTCACGGTGGTGTTGCTTCCAACCCAACAGAAAATCTCTGAGTTAGGGAGCTCCAAAGGGCAACAGGAGCCTGCAGTGTTTATAGTTACAATTTATCTTACCTATCACTAGCAAATTTTGGGCATAGTTTGTAGAATATGCAAAACAAGCAGGCTGTAAATGGCTAAAACCTGGTCATTTGGGCTATATTTAAAACAGTTCGGTGTGTAAAATTTTTAGTGTTGCCTGAGCAAGCCTTACAACCTGCTATGAAGAAGTAAACAACCTAGAGGTCAATCAACAGAGGCCATCTCTGGCTCATTTATAGAACGTAGGATCTCATCCAGGATAACACATTACATTTAGTTGTCATGTCTTCTTGGCCTCCTTTGATCTATAAGTTTCTCAGACTCTCCTCATTTCTGATGTCCTTGATATTTTTGGGGAATACCAGGCAGGTATTTTGCAGAATGTCCCTCAACTTGAGTTTGTCTGATGTTTTCCTCATGATGATAGTGTGTTATGAATTTTTATCAGGAAGACCCCAGAGGTAAAGTGCCCTTCTCATCACATCATATCAAGGGTGATCATGCTGTCAACATGACTCACCAGTATTAGTGTTGACCTTGATTACTTGGCTGAGATTGTGTCTGTCTGGTTTTTCTGCTGTGATGGTTCTCTTCTCATATGAAGATCAGCCCACACTCAAGGGTAGGGAACTAAGTACCCACTTCTTGAGGGGTGAATATCTACATAAAGTATTTGGAATTCTTTTCTTATGGGAGATTTGTCTCTTCTCCCTGATTTATCTAATTAATTAATCACTAATTTATCTGACTAGACATAATGGATATTTTATGATTTGGGTTATAAGCCACCACTACATTATTTGCTTTGTTTGCTCAAATTGTTCTAGTTTTGGCTACCACATGCTCTTTCAGGTTGGCTTCTATGTCTTTTTGATATGCCTTCATCTTGCCCCTTATTTGTGGCACTATAAAATGCTCCAGGTTCATTTTGTATAATCCCTGCCTCAACCCTAAAGTCAGCCATTTCTCCAAGGAGTCCTTGTTCCTTTCATTAGAGAATATCAGAACCCAGATCCCGAACCCTAGGCACTATTAATCTGCTTTTTTTTTTTTCATTTTGCTTAAGCTAAACATAGTTTCACATTTTTTAGATGCCTGAGCTAGTCTTTTATTCAACAAATATGTATTGAGTGCCAAGCTCTATACTTGGAGTTGTGTTTTTAGTTATTTAAAACTTGCTCTAAATAGAATTTTACTTTTTTACCTAGAGTAATTAGAAATTCATTCATAATTCAATGTTATTTTAGTAACGGATTATAATTAAATTATAGACAAGATTGTACAATTATTGTTTGTTGTACTAAAATCAGTCTCTTTATTTTACAAACTCCTTCATTGCCATTTTTAAAAAAATTATTGAGAGCAAACATATGGATGAATATTGATTAGAGTCACTAAATGCTCATCAAATCATTTCTCAATGTTCACGTGGAAAATGTCAAGTATACACAAAAATAAAATATTATACTGAACTTCTAAGAATTTATTAGCCAGCCTCTGCAATTTGAACTCATGGCCAATCTTAGTTCATCTGAACTTGACCTTTTTTTTTCTGGATTAGCGAATCATTTTCAAACTTGAAATAGATGTCACTGCTTTTTTTGTGTATGACTCAGACACATATAATGGAAGAAGCTTCAACATGGGCTAAGGAACATGTCACAGTTGGCCTTTTTAGGAGCCAATCAGTGACTAATTGTCATCCAAAAGACTGATGTCCCAGCACATTAGAAGCTTCTGGATGGAATGATATTAAGAATGTGTGGGGCGAGTGAGAACTTGAAAAAATGGGGTTTCACTTATCTGGACCAAAGAACTCTGATCCTTACTCCTCTCGGATAGCAGGGTATGTGCTTGTCACAAAAGCATCCCACTCACATGGGGCTGGCAAGCTTTAGAAGAATATGCCAAGTATTTTCCAATTCTGCCTAGGTTCAGGCTTCTCAGGTTGGTTAAACATACCCATTCCTAGAACTTCAAATGTAGTTTAGGGTACAGTGACTAAGTAGAGTTCCTAAACACAGAAATGAGAATTTGACATTTGTGTCATGCTAAGATTTGTAGAGAGCAGGATGAGACTTACTGACTTAGTCATTTGATGAGTGTTTCTTGGACATCAGTTGTGGGCTGGGGTTATGTTGGGGACACAGTGGTGAGTAGGACACACTTAGACCCTGTTACATGGGGCTTGCCATCCAGCACTGAGAGGGGACAGTTACCACAAATCATAGATCACCAGTAACAATTGTGCTGGGTGTTGTAAGGGATAGAAAAGAGTGCTAAAAATACAATGTCCCTGACATAAGGTGTCAGAGAAGATATTCTGAGGAAATGACATTAAAATAGGAACAAGAGGGTGAATAGGAGTTGGTGATGCTGTGTGTGTGTATAGGAATTGGGAATAGTCAAGCCCCCAATATCCCACCATATTAAGTTAATGTATTTACCTAACTCAATTAAGCCTGATTCAATCCTAGTATTGAAAGGGATAATACCCACCCACAGAGGCTCTACAGTGGCCAAGAGTTGAACATGTCCAAGGAACTGATAGAGGGCAGCACAGCTGGAGTGTGGTACCAAGGTGGGGCATGCAGGTGGGCTCCAGGCCATGACTAATGCTATGGGCTGTGATAAGAAACATGGGTTTAATTCCTAAGGCAGTGAGAGACCACCCAAAAGAGTTTTAGGACAGGGATTTTTAGAGTTGGCCATGGTGTGCCAAATGCATTAGTCAAGGCTGGAATGGAAGCAGGAAGACCACGTGGGGGATGCCTGGGTGGCTCAGGGCATGATCCTGGAGTCCTGGGATGAGTCCCACATCAGGCTCCCTGCATGGAGCCTGCTTCTCCCTCTGCCTATGTCTCTGCCTCTCTCTCTCTATCTCTCGTAAATAAATAAATAGAATCTTTTTTTTTTTTTTTAAAAAAGGAGGATACTCCCTAACATTAAAAAAAGGAAGACCATGTGGGAGGCTGCAGCAAAGATCAAGGTGAGAGGTTTTGTGACTTGGTGATGCAGAGAAGTGGGTCTATTTAAGATCTAATTCATAGAGGTTTTTGTTTTTGTTTTTGTTTTTTTTTTTAGTGTAGTGGCTTTCACACTTTTTGACTATGACCTACCAAAAGAAATTTGCATCATGAGCTCAGTACAAAAGTGTGTATGTATGTCTATGTGTGTGAAACAAAAGCTTCATAAAACATCATCCTTTACTAGAGGCAAGGCACACATAACATTTCATGTCATGTGTGTCATGTGTTTGAGGTGGACAGAAGGTCTTATGGGATCTTATGAGCCATATTAATGAATCAGGGTCTTCATCCTAAATAAAGGGGGATGTCTTCAGAGTTTGAAGGCAGGTATGCTCTTTGAGGGAAGGAACCCTAGTAGCATGGATAAAAGAGCCCTGTGACAGGAACACCAGACGTAAGGAATTTCTCTTAGGTCCCCTCATCCTTTTCTTCTTTGTTTCTGACGAGGGTCTGCACGTGCAGCTTGTAACATAAAAGGCCAGAGAGTAAATATTTTTAACTTTACAGTCCATTCATTCTTTGTCTACTGCTTGGTTCTGCCCTTGTGATGGCAAAGTATTGGTATGACTGCATTATGAATAAAACTTTAATTACAAAAACAAGAAGTGGGTCAGATTTTCAGGCTGTAGTTTGCTGACCCCTGCCCTGAGGAACAGAGGGGAATAATAACATGTAGGTTCAACAAGAAAAGAAGAGGACGTGTGTAGATAAAATCAGGGTGCCCAGGAAAGAGAGCTGTTTGTCTCCCCTGGTCCTCCAAGGGGATCATAGCTTCTAGAATGTGGTGGTTCTTCCCAAGGGAGGTCCAGTGCAGCCAGGGGGCATTCTAGCTTTTGAGGTTAGCATTTGGTGAGTCTGGGGTTCAGGAGCAGTTATATTTAAGTCTTACTTAGAGACATCCCATCTCTCAGCCTCAGATTCAGCCACAGACGGGATACAAACTGTAAATTGAGTGTTTGGCTCAGTTCCTGAGGGCTCAGTTCCTGAGGACTGTGAGGCCAAAGCTGGGCTTGATACTGGGCCAAGGATTAATTAATACAACCTTTCTGGGCAAAACTCCCTACCATTGGGACCAGGCACAGGAATGTAGCCTTTGTGTCGGGAGGAGCAGCTCCTCAGAGGAGGTGGCTTGAGATGGCTCTTGGGACTGCTTCTCTCCTCTCCAGGAATTCCCAGACCTGCACTGTGCACCTAAATGTACCCAAATGGTAAGCCTGAGCAGGTGCCGGAAATGGGTACCATGACACAGGAGGCTGTAGAGGGTAGGTGTACAGTACTCCTACTGAACTTGACAGGTGAGACCTTTGCCCTGAAACAGGATGGGGTTATGGCACCTGGGCCCCTCCGTACCTTTGTCCTCTCCCTCTGCTGTGCCTGTAGAAACCCCCTTGACCTTCCAAGGGCCAAGTCCAGAGTGCTCTTCTCTGTGGAAACTGACTCTTCTGGCCAAGAATAAATTTTCCTCTGTGGACTTCCTCAGCTCTTAGTGTTCTGGAAAGCCCAGGGTGGCTGGGATGATGATGACTTGGATGCCAGGCTGCTTTCTGGAGTGGATTATAAACTCTTGGGGTTCATGTTCTGTGGCCTACCTATCCTTATATTCTGTCTCCTAGCCCTATGTGTAGAAGGAACACGATATATTAGCCAGTATATTGTTTTGAAAGGGCATAGGTTTTGGGAGTAGACCAGGGTCACTGATCAACCAGTAACTTCCTCTATAACCTTGAGTGAGTAGTTGGACTTCTTTGAAGTTCAGTTTCCTTATATGCAAAATGGGCCCAATAAAACCAGTATTAGGTATGTTCTGAGGATGACAGATAAAATATATATGAAGCCTGCCTACACTTTCTATTGTTGGCCTGATAGAGTTCTGCAGCAAAAGGAGCTGGAGTGTTTGGGGGATCAGACTGAGTTCCTCTGGTAAACTCCGAGCATCCAGCCCTGCTTTTACTTTCATTGACTCTGAGACACCATCGATTAGAAGATGCTCTGTTATTCCATGTACTTCTAAACATTAGAGTCACTTGGGGAGCTTTCACATCTCGAAGCCCAGACTATATCCCAAACCAGTTACATCAGTGATTTGGGGTTTGGGCATTGGTTTTCACTCATTCATCCATTTATTCATTCATGTCTTTCCTTATTTGTTTATATTTTATTGATAGTTTAAAAAACTCCCCAGGTGATGCCAGTGTGCAGCCAAGAACCTCTGCACTATAAAGAATGCTGCTGTCAATCATATGAGGACTCAGGGCTTTCTTATCACTAGGCACTTTTGTTTTAATTTGTTTATAGAGCTCTTTTAGAGGTTCCCTCAGCTCCTGAAGGGTTCCCTAACCACCTGAGCATCAAAGAAGGTCTCTGTAGGGACATTGGCACAGCTGGCAGATAGCAGAACTGAGCAGTAGCCAGGATCTCTCCCTTGCCTTTCCTGGTGCCTGGACCCCAAGTGTGCAGTGAGCAGGGGGGAGGGGAAGGCTCCTGGACTCAGGTTCTATAGGTGGTGGGAGGGCAGACAGGCCACTTCCCCCAGTAGTCCCAATGGAAGGATTTCCCTGTGGGGCAGCATTTCTCTGCTCAGGCTCACTCGTGCCTTGGGAAAGAGCTCAGCCTTCAAAGTCAGTTATGGGTTTGAATCTAGACTCCAGGGCATGACTTTAGGCAGACCTCTTAATTTTTCTGAGCCTGTTTGCTCATTAGTCATGTGGGAGCAAGAGCAGCGGTTAACCCAGACGATTGCTGTGAGGAGTCTGAGTTCCTACATATGAGGATGGCCAGCGAACAGCAGTGATTGCTTTCTTAAGGGCTCTTGGCCTTGTGGGCATGTTCTCATCGTGATTTATTATACTCCTAACTTTGGCTGGGCACTGGGGACACTGAGGAGGATGCCTCTGAGTGCCTGGGAGCAGGTGACATTTTTCTGGGGTCTCAGCGGAAACATGTTTACTGTGTTTAGAGTGTCTTCAGTATGAGCACATCATCTTCTCTCTGTAGCCACTTCCTTATGATGATATGATGTGGGTTCTCTCTGGTTATTTTAGTCTATTCTTTTATTTAAGATAAGTTACCCCAGTGGTGACTATAAAGAAAGCCTTTAAGCAACCACACATGCTCAATTTCTGAAGTGGTTGGGTTCTCAGGGTTTAATTTTAAACCAGAAACAGTATTGCAAGTATTTTAAGCCCACCGATATGGTCACTCACTGATGTGTGTGTAGCTGCAGCCGACCCTCATTTGTATTTTGGTCCAGGAGGAAAATGCATCCTGGGTCCCTGGTTGAAATGCTAGAGACATGCGTTCTGGGCCGCAGCAGCTCTTTCAGAAGCCACGCTGAGGGCACGAGTAGATAGTTCCTGGCAAAGTGCCCTCGACATTGAAAGACTGTCAGCAGAGCACCGTGTTCCTTGCTCTTTAGAAGAGTGCACACTCATCGCTGGAGTATTTCCTGTTGGGATCAAATGAAAATGACAACAAGGTTTGTTGGAGGCATTTTTGTGTGTGGGTTGTTTTTGCACTGCCTGGTCATTGGGCACTGAGTGATGACTTTTCATCAACATGGCAGGAATTAGCATCAAATCTGCATAGGCAAACCTAGTTCCTGTTTTTTTGTTTTTTGTTTTTTATTTTGTCTCCTTATATCATTGGTTTCCTGGCACTTAGGGTTCTGGTGACTGTCAGTGGTTTCAGGGATCCAGCGTGGATCAGGTGTCCACAGGGAGGGAAGTGGTAAGGGGAAGTGGAGGTGTGCATCCCAAACCATACTATACACATGGTATAGTCCCAGGGCCCTGCGAGGCCTGAATTGCCTCTTCCTGCTCTCCTTCCTGACCCATGTGTTTCTGCCGAAATGTTGTTTTGGGCTGGGAGGAGGGACACTGTGGGGAAATGATCCAGCACAGGGAATACTGATGATGCTTTTGAAGCTCTTCTGAATGAATGGGACTTTAGATGCTGAAATGCCAGAGGAGGCCTGGGGTAGGAAAGACGGCAAGCAAGGTAGACCTCGGTTTCCCCTTGGTCTGATTCTGTTGTCATAATCTCTGCACAGACAGACACAAGCTGTGGGCAAGGTGCTTCCTGTCCTCCATGACTGCACAGTGTGAAGTTCGTTGGGGACGTCCTCCTTGTTTCCTGTCACTCTGTCTAGCCTCCTAGGAGAGACAGCTGCTTGTAGAGGTTCAGAATTTGGATCCAAGGTGACTTCATTTTCCTCCAGGCAGCTTGGGGTACAGATACTTGTTTGGCTCAGTGTTGGGCTGCTGGCTGATCCCCGTTTTGGAAAAGCAGGAACTGCCCACAGAGTGAAAAACAATGCAGTGATTCTCGAAATTTACTGCATGGCAGTGACTAGTGAGTGGTCTTATTAGAATGAAGACTCATAGACCCTATTCTTAGATGATGATGCATAAAATTAAAATGATGATCCTGATGATCTCGGCTTGTGTCGAATACCTGTCATGTGCTGAGTATAATAATTTCATACAGCAACCCATGAGCCAGTCCTATTCCTGGTCCCGTTTACAGATGGAGGAACTGAGGCGCTAAGAAGTTAGATGACTTGTTCAAGGCCACACAGGCTCCCACTCCTAACCTCCTTCAGCAGGTCTGGGACAGGGCCTGGGAATCTGCATTTTTACAGTCACCCTCCCCCACCAGTGGATCCCCAGACTCTGGCTGGGGAGATATTGCCCTGAACTTGAAGCTCACAGCATTGCAAGGACTGTGCCTGTCTTATTTAAGGCTCTATCTCCAGGGCCGAGCCTGGGCTGAGTATGCAACAGGTGCTCAGTCACTACTTGCCAAAGAATTTAGAGTGTTCTTCTCTTCCAAGGAGTTCCTTGGGAATCTCAGGAGCTCTTGCCCAGTTCTCTAGGAACATTTAAGTTGTCAAGCTCAGAACTTTGGTTTTGCTGCCGAGAACAATTCCACCTGGCTCCCTCATTCTGCTCCTGGATCCCTTCCATGTCTTGCCTCCTTTGGACCCTCCCCATGTCTCCAGATCCCAGGCCCTGCCTTGCTCAGGTCAGTATCTTTCTTCGGGACTAGTATTCTGTCTCCACAAAGGCCTGGCTGCTGGGACCCTCTGACCTTGCCAGGTTTCCCCATGCCACCTGCTGGCTTACTGTTCTGGGTTCTCTATCCCACAACCCACCATCTACCATCTGCTGCTAAAACCTTGGGCGTCAGGTTACACTGACCAGACTAGACTTCCAGATCTCTCAGCTGCATCTTTTCCTCTTAGTGGCCAGTTCTGCTCCTGAGCCTGGCCAATTCTACTGCAATCTGCCTTGCCTCAGAGTATAAGTCAGCTCTGTTCACGATGGTCAGGTGATACACGTCTTAGGCACTGGGGTGGGTAAGCATGGATTCAACTTCTGGTCCATAAGCAAGGACTTTAACTCTCAAAGCCTCCATTTCTGTATCTGTAACTCAGGTATGATGATCGTCAGCTCTTCATCAGTGAAATGATATGAGGAGTAAATGGAATTGTGCATGTCAGGTGCTTAGTGTCATGGCAGCCATGAAATTACCACTGTTTTATCTATTATGTGACAGTTTCCCATCCATCTTTAAACAAGTTGTGAATTTTATTTGCAGATTATTTTGACAATTATTGTACATTAATGTTTTATCTTGAATTAGGTCCCTCAATTTTGCAGAGACAGAAGAAAACACTCATGTGTCTGTCACTCCCTTTGCATTGGTATAGTAGTAAGAGCTTGGGCTTGGGGGGACAGTCTTGGGTTTCATTATTGTCTCAGCCTTGTGACCAATTCACTTAATCCCATCTGAGCCTCAGGTCCTACATATGTAAAGAGCGGATAACACTTTTTCTGGATTTGTCAGGGTGATTTGGTGACAGTGCTTGGGAAAGCACCTAACCTGCACAGCAGAGGCACATTACATGTGTAGGGAGGGCTGGGCACCTTTTGCACCTCTCTAGAGTACCTCATAGCATTGCTTAGCCTTTCCAGTGAGAAACTTAATAGAAAAAGACCTCCTCAGTGCTTCCCTCTTTTGCCTCCACAAACCACATGGGAGAACTAGTCTAAGATCCATGTCATGTTTTGCATGCCAGGGAATTCCTGGTATATGATTCAAATCCCCCTCCCCTGACCCACCCCACATTCACTTGCATGCCATGTTCTTTGCACTTTTGCAATTAATTAACAATTTATCTTAATTATCAATTTCCCATCTGTCTTCTACTTATCCTTGCTAACCTCCAGGTACAGGGGTCTCATCTGTCCACTTACCGGCTCCATGTCCCCAACAGGTCTCATGAATACTTATTGCCTCCTGATAGTGGAGGAGACCTGAGAAGGGATCTGGGTCAATCTCTGATTTGCCATGGGGTTTTTCTCTTCATGTCCAAAGGGGACAAACATCCTCTTTAGATGCCATCCTTGTAGAATCTTGCAGAGAGGGCTGGGGGCTCTCGACCCCAGCCTCAACTTAGGCTACCACTGTCTTCATTGACCTTCTTTTGAAGCAGTGGCTGTGTTCAGTGTTTTGTCATTAGGGTATCTTAGTATAATGCCACCAGGAAGTCCAGTCCCCCCTGGATTGTAAGATGGAGTCCACCAAAAGTAGTGAGGTGGGAAAGAGAACTGATCATGTTCAGGATCATCACAGAAGATGCACAAAGTAGTCCAGGACTCTGGGTAACTCATGAAGGTGAAGCTGTTGGGTGTAAGGTTGGGTAGTAAGAATGGCTAGCCTCCATACTCTGTGTTATGTGGACCATCACCATCCATCCCATCCATCCAATCATCCTTCTATCCATCCAGTTACCCATCCGTCTGTCTTTCTTCTACCTATCCATCTTCTCATCTGTGCATCCATCTATTTGTCCATCCACCTATCTGATCATCCATTCATTTACTCTTCTATCTCCGTCCATCCATCCATCCATCTGTCCATCTTTCATAGGATTTTGAGTATCTACTGTATATCAGGAGCCATGCTAAGTACTGGCCTATTAGATGAGCAAAAACATACAGATTCCCCACTGTTGTGATCAGTGGGTGGGACATACCATAATCAGTCCCAGTAAAGGATGCATAATTATGAAGCAGTAAGTGCTTGAACAAAGAACGTTTAGGAAGGAATCTTAAGGAGGCTTCTCTCCTTGGAAGGGATATTTGAGCTAAGAATAAGGAGCTAATAGTTATTGAGGGCTTTTTATGTCCTAGGTCCAGAGGCAATTGTTTTTACCTAATTTACATATGTTAACTCTTTTATCCTCATAATGACCATGTGAGGTAGCAATGATGATCCCCTGGAGCAACTGAGTCACAGAGATATTTATGCCCCCAGGGATAATTATAACTTGTAGTTACAAGTCAGTGGCTGGACTGGACTTTGAACTTGGGATATCTAACTGAGAATCCACTTCTCTTTGGATCTAAGGAGTGGGTAGGAGTTAATTAGGGAAAGAGGTATAAGAGATAAAAGCACTCTCCAGGGCATCAGGACCAGGCCCTGGGGGGGGGGCAGGGATTGGGAGGGGCGTAGATGATCCTGGAAAGTAGCTGGAGAGTAGGGAGTGAGGAGGAGGTGAGAGGGTGAAGGAGAGGAGGTGTAGGTAGATGTAGATCCCAAACTGTGCAGTGACTTGTAGAACATATGAAGGATTTTGTACTTTTTCCTTTGATCACTGGGAAGCCACTGGAGTTTTCAGAATGGGGGGTGAGTGACATGATTAGATTTTTATTATGAAAAGTAATCTCTCTGGAGGCAGTGTGGAGAATGTGGGGAAGGCGGCTGAGTTGGAATAGGGATTTCTGTTTGGAGGCTGCTCTGAGAAGCTGTGGCCTGCCCTTGCATGATGCCAGTGGAGAACCAAAAATGTCTTGGAAGGAAATTTAGGAGATAAACTAGCAGGTCTTCGACATGACAGGTAAGGATAAAAACCCCCTGGTTGTCAAGATAATTAGTTTCCTTGGATGGCTGACTTAGTTGCTGTGTTGGTGGTGCTTATGGTCTTCCAAAGCCATAGGTCACTGTTGGGATGTGAGGGGGTTATGACTTGGGACCCACAAGGATTCCTGAATCATCCACCAATGCCGAGATATAAAAATGTGGTGGGTGCTTTCAAGTCACTTCTCTTTCGGGACCTGAGCCAGACACAGCATTTCTTCCTCTCTTGGCTACTCTGGACCTTGCAGCCATAGTTAGCTTCATGGCTTGGACCAGGGGCCCCATTATGTCTGTGTATTAAGTTTCCATTATGTTTTCTTGGGTTTCTGGGTTGCTCCTTTGGGTGAGTAAGATGTGTCCACTCATATGCAGGAGCTTGACCACCCCCTCAAGGGCCTATGGATGTTTCTAATTGGGAATTATGTCCGCTCCTGCCTGCCTTTCCTCACGCAGGAGTGTGCTGCGAGGCTCTGACTACCTCCCACATGGCGGGATGGATTGGAACACCATGTTGTTGCTGCTCCTTGGAATCTGCCTGTCCACTGAAGGAGCTTTATAAATGCTCCTCTTTCATTTGATTTCTAAAAGTGGAGCTTTTGATCAAATGTGACAGTAGCCTATTTTTGGACTAGCTTACCATTCACTGAGCAGCCTCAAGTGTGTCTTAAGAGTAAGTTGGATTGAGTATGAAGAACATAGAGGGTATTTTTTTGTCAGGATCCCCAGGTTAGCATCTGTCGAGGTTTGTTGGGATTTTAGGGACCAGAACTTCTGGGAAGCAGAGAGCTGGTGGCGAGGATAGGGTAAATGATTTTATTGAAGTGACCAAAACTTGTGGCCAAGTCTAAGCTAGTGCACAAAACATAAAACAGATGTATAAATGGTGGCCGATGGACCAGGTGGGCAGCAGCCTCTTGATCTATCAATTTTATTGGTGTTAGGTAGTTAGACCCTAACAAATATCTAAGGCTATAGGAGGAGAGGGCAACTCCTACGCTTTAGGAGTTACCAGGGTAGAGGCTCAATATCAAGGCTCAAGCTAAGTGGTCTGGGTTTGGGCAGGTCCAGTGTTGCAGTTAACACTGCTGCGAAACAAACCATCCCATCAATTAATTGTAAACCATTTTTATTTTAATGCTCCTGGATTCTGTTAGCTGGAGTACCTACATGTGGTCTCTCCATGTGGACTTGCTTGGGCTTCCTCACGTCATGGCTGCTTAAGAATGAGTGTCCCAAGACAGCATGGTGGAAAGGGATGGCACTTTATGATCTAGCCACAGAAGTCCCACAGGGTCACTTGCACAGAGTCTTTTGATAGAGGCAGGGTAGTGGAGCCCATGTCAAGGTCTTGGTCATCTCTAGATGACTCTTGACTGAAGCTAATCAAAGGTTGAGAGGGATATTTTGAGCTCTGGGCTAAGCCTCAATATCCAAATGGAATATCTTGAACAATAACCCATGACTGCTGTTCTTGGGCATCTAGGTGGCCATTTGATTTAATTTTAAAATGATTGCCAGTCTTCTGAATGGTTGTCTACAAATGGAAGATGAAAATCTGATTGAGTCACCTGAATTATTTCAGACTTTCTTCCACAGTACACTGTATGCACAGCCCTTCTCAGCTTGTCTCAAAACTTTGTCCAGCTATTTATCCATCCATGTGTTCATCCATATGTCCACCCTACCTTGCACACATCCACCTAGCACTTAGTATGTGCTTACTTGTACCAGACATCCCATGGGACATTATGCACAGGAGGAGGAAGAAGAGAAGACGTAGCTCAGTAGATCATAGGCCATGTCCTTCAGACCATACCCACACTGCCTTAGAGATTCTTGTTCAAGTAGGTGAGGCTGCTGGGGGCCATGGAGAGGCTCTTGTGTGCAGCTAAATGCTTTATTATTAATGAAGCCACATCTGAACTTGGGTGTCATTGTCTTCCAATATCTGGGTGGCCTCCTCCTCTTGTCCCTCTGTTAGGTAATAGCAGAAAGTCTACCTTTGCTACCAAGGAGGTCAGGGCCCTTTTGTGCAGGACACTATTGAGCTGGCAACACCCAGTGACTATTAAGTTGATGAGCCAGCTGTGCATCCTTCTTAAAATCAGGTGAAGGGGAATGGATGCATCTGGTGACAATTGCATTATTTTTTAGTCACTGTCTTTTCATTGGAGCTGTACACTGTAGCTCAGGGCTGCTCTACCATGTGCATTAAGATTTTCCTTCCCAAGCACCCTACTCAGACCTATTGAGTCCTCTTTTCTGCCTCCTTCTGGCCACTTACTTTCTCCCACATGGAGGGAGGTGCCACTGCCCCTGTGCTGCTGCCCAGGGTGGGATCCTGTCTGCAAGTATTCAGTTTCTTGCTGCTGTGGTGAGGCAGCAGGGGAGGCATGAGGGACTAGCTGATGTATAGAGGAGCCAGCAACCAACATCTTTGCGATGCTGACGAATGAATCAGAGAGAAGTCCAAGGGCAAATGAAGGACACCAGGCAGCAGTAATTTGCACCAGCAATTTCATGCACAGACTCCAGGTGACCAAGTGGTTATTTTTGAGAGACTTTTTAGACATGACTTTAAAACAGACACAAACTTAATTGCATTCAGTTGAATCACAATGAGCAGCGGTTAGATTTTTCTCTTTTCTTTTCAAGTGAGAAGAACATTTTTTAACACTCTCCCTTTTGCCTCTCAGTCTCACCATCTCCCACACATATGGGTGAAGCTGGTTGGCCTAATCCAGTGTTGGTTAGATAATGGATAATTCAGGATCCTTCTGGAGTCTCTGTCCCTCAGTGTCATATCAAGTGTGATCTCCCAGGGCATTGTGTTCCTTCCGGGGACATCAGACATGGGGTAAAGTTTGGGAATAGAGACAGTAGGAGTGTCTCTTAAAAAATTAAGTTTCAGATTGAATGAGTATTTATTAAGCCCCTCTTAGGGCCAGGTGTGTTGCTTCTAAAAATATCTGTTCCACTGAACAACCATGTGAGTGATACTGTTACACCTGCATTTCTGAGGAGGAAAGGGAAGTTAAGAGAGGTAAAGTAATTAGCCTAGGGCACACAGCATGTTTCTTACATTAAATCCTGTACTGTTAGGATCCAAAGCTGGAGGGCTCTGTTCTACAATGTATCCCAGGTGTTCAGAGGAAGGAAAGCTTTTTGGTATGGGAAGGCTGACTCATGAAATATTAATAAAAACAGGACTTTCTGTTAAATATTCAAAGTAATTCCATCTTTGCCCCCTCCTAGGTGTGCATGGAGGCCTGGCTGCCCACACCCAGCCCCCACACACACTGCCAATGTCAGGTTCCCTGGATGAAACATTGGGCTAATTAAGAGAGATTTGACCCCAAAGGTTCTAGATACGAACTTCATATTTTTCTATTGGGTGATTCCTCCTTTGCCAAACATGAAAATGCCCCACTTCCTGTTGGCTGTTTTGTCCAGAAAGTTGTCTTCCTAGTAATAGCCCTGCTTGCATTAAACCCTCCCACCGTTTTTCTCCCATTAACACAGTCAACATGCATGCATTGTGCAATCTAACCAGGCGTTCAACAAAACCTTTACTTTCTGTTGGTATGTTTTGCCTTGTGTGTTTGCATGTTGCAAAGGGACTATTGTTTCCATATTTACAGCAAGCAGCAGGCCTGCAAATTAGTGACATACTGAAGATAACCAGCTGTAGTTCAGGATTCAGATTTGTACTGTTATAAAAATATGTATTCACGAAACTAAAATTTCAAATCACTTCCTTCACATCTTGAAATAAATAGTGCGTTGGGTATGTGATATGTGGCGAAGAACTATTTCTGATTTTTAGCAAAACTGAAAATTAGCATATTCAAAACCCTTCTTGGTGACTTAGCTTTCTAAAAATTTAAAACACAACTCTGTGTGCGTGTGTGTATGTGCGTATGTGAGCAAAATCATCGTCTTCCCAGTCTTTGTTTTCATACTGTTAATCAGTTTACATGCTTCCCCCTTCCTTCGCTTAACAAACAATATATTATCATCATTTACTATTTGGTTACATTGCCTTTGTAATAAGAGTGTTTGGTGGCTTTATGTGCGCATGCACACACACACACCAGTGTCACAATGAACATCTTAATGCACACACCTCATTTCCTTTTTCCTGTTAAATTACTGAATTGTGTCTGTAATCTTCCTGAATTATATTTTACATGGTCAAAAGATATGGGATTCCTTGGTCAAAAGACATGGACGTAACTTGGTAAATATTGCCAGATGACTGCTGGAAGAGTTCTACCAATTTATAATGCTGTGTATTTCCTTTAAAAATTAAATCAAGCGTGGAAGCACACTCTCCCATGTACAGTAAATTGTGCTGTCATGTGATTTAGGTGTTCCTAAAAATCACTGTGCTCTCCAGAACCATGCGGTTGAAAAGCCCACTGGGCTTATGGGGAAAGTGGGGGTTAGGACACATAACTCAAATCCTGTATCGGTGACACAGTAAAAAAAATAGAAGGGGGCATAGTTTTGCACATGTTGACTGTGGAAGTGGGTGTGAGAAGGCCAGAAGCTCATGAGCAACCACGCGGAGGGGTGAGGAGGGTTGTCCGACCTGTGGACACAAGGAGAACTGGGTGTGTGTATGTGTGTTTGGAGTCTCCTTGGGGGCTCTACTCAGCTGGCTGTGGGTTTCCAGCATCGCTCCACTGTTTCTTGGGGATGAAAATCTGTACAAGCAAATGCAGAATTCACATCATGCTCAAATTGTCCCCTCATATGAATTGCGTTGGAGCAAATTTGTATTTTCAAAACAAGTTATAGCAGAACTCACTGTACCTTTTCTATTTGTTTTCCTCTTATTGGCGACTTATACTTCTATTCAATTTGCAAACAGGAGCTGTGTTGCTAGAAGAGCATCTGTATCTTTGTATTTAAAACTAAGAATGTAGGTAGGTAATTGCCTCATTTTGCTTTATAATAAATAAAGATTGCATCATTTTACTTTATAAATAAAGATTCCATCATTACCCGATGCCTGCCTGCTCTGTCTTCATACTTTGGAACTGAGAACAATTTGGACTACAAAATGAGCTTATAGTACTTTCCATTTATAAGTTTTTTTAAAAAAACATTCCTTTTATTTTTTTAATTCATATTTATTAATTTAAGACTTTATTTATTTATTTGATAGACTAAGAGAGCATAAGCAGGGAGAGTGGCAGAGGGAGAGGGAGAAGCAGGCTTCCCACTGAGCAAGGAGCCCAATGTGGGGCTGGGTCCCAGGATTCCGAGATCATGACCTGGGTGAAAGGCAAGTGCCCAACCGACTAAGCCACCTAGGCACCCCTATTTATTCATTTGTAAAAGGTGGTCTGATTATCAGCTAATATTTATTGATTGCCTCTTGGGTACAGTGATGCCCTTTATAGTCAAGGGACAGGTTGAGTTTTCTCCTGGATGGAAATCCTTTCTGAGCCTCATCCTCGAAATGAGATGTCATTGTTACCCTCAGAGGAGTGGTGAGACTGTCCCCTGATAAGGATGTGACTTCCTCAGTTCTTCTCAGGTGAATGAGAGTTTCCTTTTACTTCTCCATCCCATTCTGGTTTTTTTCATTGACCTAACAGCCTCGTCAACCATCCCAGTGGACACAGAGGAGGGAAGGGCACTCACTGTCTTTGCCCCAGCATTGAGGAACTTGGTTCTCTGAGCCCTTCTGCCGGAAGAGGCACCACTATCTTGCTTTCTGGGTAACTGTTAGGTGATGTAGTCTCCCTCAGTATACTGACACCTAACTGTAGAGAAAACCCTTATGGTCCAAGGGACATAAACAATTTCTAATTGAAAGGCAAGGAAACAATATACCTTATTTAATAACCCCCTTCAAGTACCAATAAGTTAACCCATACCAGGGTTCACATAAACTGCATTCCCCCAACTTTATGGGGCTGCTTCTGTGGAGTGCTGGACTTGGTCCTACTGTTATAGATCAGGAATTTTTTTTGTACAAACATGGATTCTTTTAAAAATTAGGAAAGAATTATGACTTCATTGTTGGGACTGGGTGTCAGAATGATGCCACTGCAATGTTGGGAGTTCAGGTAAGCCAACCTGAGGAGACTTTGGGTTCTGAGCTATTTGAGGCTGACTCCCTACTCAGGACTTTTAAAATCACAGAACTAGAGAGAGTACCACATGCACACATCTGCTGCTTTGTGTAGCTCAAAGGGTCGCCCATGTGAGCTTTGAGGCTGAGTACAAAGTGCTGTGAAGCTAGGAAAGGGGCATTGGAGCCCTTACACTTACCTGGATGCAAAGTTTGATTCCATCACGTTGGTTCCACAGGGTGAGGCTGTTATCCAAGAGTGGAAAAGGCTAGGTGTGGTTTTGGAAACAGAGGTCTTAGAGGGAATAGGGAAATCCCCATCAGGGAGGTGTAGGACTCAGGGGAGCCTGTACCCAGGAGCCAGGCATGGAGCAGACTCTGGCTCCTGGGTTCCAGTTCTGGAAGAAGGGCTGGTCACTTGTCTCTCTCCTTGAGCCAGAGGATGATACAGGGTAATCAGAATGGGCCATAGAGGACCCAACAGGAAACTCTGTGGCCTGAGCCAGCACAGCCTGAGCAGATGGCCTGCTGTAGGGCAGCTTGGATGGATGCCATTGACCTGATGGTGCTGGTGTGCACCAGTGAATGTTAAGGGTAATCCAGGGAATGGTGAGGCCTCCAGCAACTGCAGCCCAGTCCTGAATCTGGGAAGGTAACAAGCCTAAGGCTGCCCACGTTCTTTCATTTATCAAACATATATTGGCTACCGACAGTGTGACGAGCCTTAGGGTTGAAAGACAGCCTTTAACCAATAAGGAATTCACAATGTAGTTGGGGAGATAAGTTAATTTTTATAGCATAATGCTACATACATACATTTTTCTATGAATAACAGGACCCTTGGTAAATGTAAAAGAAAAGAGTATAAAGGAGGTAATTAACTTCCTCCCTTTTGCCCAGGTATGTGTGTATATGTGTATTCTCTGTGTTGGAGATAATTCTATAAATAAGATTTTATATTCCTGTTAACATTTTCTTCTTTTTGTCAAGGGTTACATGTGTTATATGCTACATGATTGAGCTAACTCTTTAATAAAATGGTCTAAGTTGTAGACTTAGGGGCTGAAAATAAGTTTATAATTTCTCATGATTCGGTGGGTGGGCTGGATGGTGCCTGTGCTGGTGTCATCTGGGCCCACTCATGTAGCTGGAATGGAAGGTCCAAGGGGGCAACACCCACCCCTCTGCCATTGCGGCTGGCAGGTGCCTGGGTACCTCATGGCCTCTCATTCTTCGGGAGGCTAGGCCAGCTTTTTCACGTGGTGGTCTCAGAGCAGTGAGCCACAGAGGTGAAAGTAGAAGCCACAGTATGTGTTAAGGCTTATTTAACATCTGGAGTTGAATGGAGTCGCTTCTACCACATTGTGTTGGTGCAAGCAAGTTACAAGGCTAGTCCAGATTCAAGGGCTGGAAAATGGGCTTCACCCCCGATAGGAAGAGAGGCAAAGTCGCATGGCAGAGGGGCACGGATGCAGAAGGATGGATTTGTTGAGCGCTACTACTAGAGCTCCGGAGAATTCCCTGTAATTATGAGAAATCATTGTTTTTAGTTTCATGTTTCAAGACTTTCTCACATTGTTAAGACCTATTTGTAGAGAGAATTCTTAAAGTGTGCATGCTTTCTTTTAACTTGTTTGTTAGGAAGTTAAGTTTTAGCGCATTTCCGTGTAATGCTGCACTAAACATGCATGATGCTTGGTCAAGTTTTTGGAGTCCTTGAGGAGACCTTGCTAGGTCAAAGCATAGGGGACTGTTAAAGGCTCTTAATACATACCATGAAATTCCCTTCTGAAAGTTGTGCCACTTCACAGCGGTGTATCGAGTGCCCCTCTCACCTTTCCCTTTTCAGCATTATGCATTGTTGATTTTCAAAGAAATCATTTTTAATTGGATGGATTAAACACCAGAACCTCATTCTTGTTTTTGTTTATATTTCTTTGTTCTTTTATGAGATAAAACGGTTTTTTTTTTACATATTTCGTAGCCATTTTTGTATTCTATGAATAGTTTTTTCCTGTCTGCTCATTTATGTACTTCTCTTAATGATATTCCTGACATCCTTATACGTTGATTAATTAGGCTTTGTCTGACATTTGCCTTTTTTCCATTTTACTATGTGCCATTTGATTTGGTTATTTTTAAATACAATTTTTTTTTTCTGAGTGACGTAGGTTATTTTGCAACTAAAAATCAGATGGCTATTTACCTATTTTCTCCCCCCTCCTCAGATTTCTTGGTTTTGTGTGTGGTGGGGTATGTGTGTGTGTGTGTGTGTGTGTGTGTGTGTGCGCGCATTTCAACTTGCCGACTCTTGAAACTACCTGGAATTAATTTTTAAACAAACCCCACACTCTGATCCCTCTATTGTGAAGTGAAGATGTGTTTTCCACCCTGTCCCTATTTAATTGCTCCAGTGCCACTTATCCAAGAATTCTTCCACTTGGCACTGATTTTTGATGCTACTTAAAAAAAAAAAAAAAAAAAAACAGATCTATTTACTAAGGGATATTTCTGGGTCTTTTCTGTTGCTCACCTGATTCTCTTCCCTCTGCCCCAATACTGTGCTGACAATGGTTGTGGCTTTATATTGTGTTTTATTATGTAATTGTGTCAGTGCCTCCTCATTATCCTTCTTTTTCAAAACTTCTCCACTATTTTTGTTTAATTCTCCCAGAGGTACTTGAGAATCATTTTGTGTAGTTCTGAAAATGGGACCCATTGGGATTTTGATTGTAACTGCATTATATTTATCGATCATTTTGTTGCAATCTGACACCTTTAATATATGGGGACTTTCTATCCAAACACGCTGTACATACTGCTCCATTCATTTGAGTCTTTTAAAATATCTCTGCCAGATTTTGTGGCTTTTCTTCTTCTAGTTTCTCAATATTTCTTGTTCAAGTTAAGCTTCACTATTTTAATCTTTTTGGTTGCCTTTTTTGGAATATGTTCATGCCTCCCATTATGTCTTCTCAGTGGTCATTTAAGTTGTATGGGAAATGCATTAATTAAAAAATATTTTTATTGGGCAGCCCCGATGGCTCAGTGGTTTGGCGCCGCCTTCAGTCCGGGGTATGATCCTGGAGACCCGGGATCGAGTCCCACATCAGGCTCCCTGCTTCTCCCTCTGCCTGTGTCTCTGCCTCTCTCTCTCTCTCTCTCTCTCTCTCTGTCATGAATAAATAAAATTTTTACAAAAAAAATTTTTTATTGATTTGAATGTCACCCATGCTATATAAGAAGCTTGTAATTGAGAAAAGTTAAACAATACAGAAGAATATTGAATAAAAATGAAAGACCTCCTTAGTGCCTCTTCCCCCATCCCCCCTCCTTGCCTGAGAGCCAACCGTTGTTAATAATTAGACAGTAGTTACAGACAATTAACAGTGGATTATTCTAGACCTTTCCATTTGCATATGCATATTTTAACATAAGTGGGATCCTACTATTATGTCAAAGCATATGACTCTATTTTAATTTTTTTAACCATTCTGATAGATAGTTACCTATAGCTTATATCTCTTTCTTTTCCCAGAATTGGAGGCCCAGAATCCAAATTGCTGCTTCAAGGGTTTGTGCAGGTTTTTATTGCCAATGACTAAATACAACAAAGATTTTTAATTTTTTTTTAATTTTTTATTATTTTTATTATTTTTATTGGAGTTCAATTTGCCAACATAGCATAACACCCAGTGCTCATCCCGCCAAGTGCCCCCCCTCATTGCCCATCACCCGGTCACCCCAACCTCCCCTTCCACTACCCCTTGTTCATTTCCTAGAGTTAGGTGTCTCTCATGTTTTGTCACCCTCACTGATATTTTCACTCATTTTCTCTCCTTTCCCTTTATTCCCTTCCACTAATTTTTATATTCCCAAATGAATGAGACCATATAATGTTTGTCCTTTTCTGATTGACTTATTTCACTCAGCATAATACCCTCCAGGTCCATCCATGTCGAAGCAAATGATGAGTATTTGTTGTTTCTAATGGCTGAGTAATATTCCATTGTATACATAGACCACATCTTTATCCATTCAGCTTTCGGTGGACACCGAGGCTCCTTCCACAGTTGGGCTATTGTGGACATAGCTGCTATAAACATCGGGGTGCAGGTGTCCAACAAAGATTTATTTCTCACCCCTGCTGTACTGGCAGGGTACCAGCAGGGAAGGTCGGTGGGGCAGGGAAGGTTGGTGGGGCATTCAGCTCTACCCAGTCCCTCAGGAGCCCAGGTCTATCTTGGAGGCTCAATTGTCCTGTAGCTGCCACCAAAAGCAGCTCATAGCTTACTTGGTTACTAGTGTGGAAGAGAGAGAGCAGAAAGTGAAATGTTTCTTTCTTTCTTTTTTTTTTTTTTTAAGATTTTATTTATTTATTCATGAGAGACACAGAGAGAGAGGCAGAGACACAGGGAGAGGGAGAAGCAGGCTCACTGCAGGGATCCCGGGACCCCAGGATCACACCCTGAGCCGAATGCAGACAGTCAACCACTGAGCCACCCAGGCGTCCATGGGAGTGAAGTGTTTCTGTTCAGAGAGGACAGACATTTCTTCTGCTCAGGATCCCTTGGCCTGAACTAGTGTGATGTGATTATATACCAGGTGTGTGGCAGGGGGCATTTCAAATTTTTAAGATGTCTGTTAAATGTGCATTTAAAATTTTTGTAGGTGTTGATTAAATTACCCTCCTTAAAGGGGATACCTGTTTATACTCTGACCAAGGGCACTGTGGCTGTCCTTTTCCCCACACCCTTGCCAAAGTATACGATCAACCTTATTTCTGCCTGTCTTCCTCATTTTATGGTTTTCACTTTTCCTGATGAAGGATGAGATTGACCTTGCCTTTTAA
Organism: Canis lupus familiaris; assembly: GCF_011100685.1. Classification (NCBI taxonomy): domain Eukaryota; kingdom Metazoa; phylum Chordata; class Mammalia; order Carnivora; family Canidae; genus Canis; species Canis lupus. The sequence goes on from NC_049226.1 coordinate 71,625,588, forward strand.
TGAGTTGTGACCATTTTTAAATCTTCGAATTTTTATCTGGGTTTTTTTTTGCCATTTTTATTGGATTTTATTTCTTTTTATTGATTTGAAAGGTTTTTTTTAACAGTCTAGACAACACTTTGTTATAAATGTCAATATTTCATTGATCTGTCATTTGTCTTTTTTTAAATTGATGAGCTCATTATTATTCAAAGTCTTTTGTTTACATTAGGGCTGCTCTTGGTGTTGTAGTACTATGGGCGTGGACAGTTGTATAATGACATGTGTCCATCATTATAATACAGAGCAGTTTCACTACCCTAAACATCCTCTATGTTTCACCTATTCATCTCTGTCTCCCCAGTCCCATGGGAACAATGGGTCATAGGACCTACATGTGTATCTTTGGGTCTCTGTGGGTGTCCATTCACTCTTTCATTCCCATTATAGGTAATTTGTATTTTCTTTTTTTTTTAATTTATGCTAAATCTGACTAGGAGTTTAATTTTATAATGCTTTCAAAGGACCACTTTTGATTTAATTGATATTCTCTATAATTTTACTGTTTTTAATTTCATTTATTTCTATTCCTTTTTAATTTTCTTCTTTCTGCTAGCTTTGAGTTTAATTTGCTCTTTGTTGTTTATTTAAGGTGGAAGCTTAGACCTCCCTTCATTTCTTCGATAAGCATAGAATGCTATAAATTTCCCTCTGTATACTGTTTTACTTGCCTCTTGCAAGCTTTGATATGATGCATTCATTTCACTATCATTTGGTTTACAAATTTTTAAATTTTCCTGGAGACTTCTTTGACCCACGGGTTAATTTAGAAGTGTGTTGTTTAATTTCCAAATATTAAGGATGAGATTTCCAAATATATTTTTGTTAATTTGTAGTTTAATGTTGTTACAATCAGAGGACACAGTTTTGATGATGTCTATTCTGAACTTTCCATGGTGTGTTTTATGACCCCGACTGTGATAAGTGTTCCATGTGCCCTTGCAAGGAACATACATGCTGCTTTTTCTGTGTAAGGTATTCTTGAAATGTCCATTAGGTAAATTGATTCGTAGTGTTTTTAAGGTATTTTGTATCCTTATTGATTTTATATTTTCTTCTTCTGTTCATTACTGAGAGTAATGTTGACGTCTCCACCATAGTTGTGTATTTTTTCTAATACTCCCTCCAGGTCATGCAGTTTTTACTTCATATATTTGTAAGTTAGTTAAGTGCATAAACATTTGGACTGTTATATATTCTTAGAGAAATGCCTCTTGTATTGTTATGTTCCTGTTTTTCTTTAGTAGTATTCTTTGGTTTGAACTCTACTTTGTCAAGCTTTCTTTTCATTATTGGCTATGGCTTTATATTGAAAGTAGATTACTTAAAACAACATATAGTGGAGTCTTGCTTTTTCATCAAGTTTGACCTTATGAGTCCTTTAAATTTGATGTTTATGCCATTTACATGAATGTAATTATTTATGTAATTGTATTACAATTTTGCATCTTGCCAGCTTTTTTTATTTGCCCTATCAGTTCTTTGTTTCATTTTTTTCTGCTTTTTCTGCACTCTTGTGAGTTAAAATTTTTTAAAGCTTAGCATGTCTCATGATGCTTTTTAATCTTCACAATTATTTATACCTCCAGTTTATTTTTTAAAGTAATTGCCCTAAAACTTTGTGATATATCTTTACACAGTTTACCTACATATAACATACACTGTTTCATATGTAGTTTGATGATCTTGTGATATATTCCCATTTTTCTCCCATTTCTCTTTCTTATTGTCATCTTATGTGTTACTTTTACATATGCCATGAACATACAGTATGTTGTTGCTCTTTTCACTTAAGACACTCATTTAACTTTAGAGCAATTTAAGGTAATGAAAAATTTTTATTTTTACCTTCATTTATTCCATTCTCAGTGTTCTTTATTTGCACAGATCCAAGTTTCTGTCTGGTGTCATATTTCTTCATCTTAAGTATTTCCTTCGACATTCTGTATAGAGTAGGTGTGCTGGTGATGAAGTCCATTAGTTTTTGTCTGAGAAATCTTTCTTTTTCGTTTGTGAAAGATATTTTTGCTGGATACCAAGTTGTTGATTAACAATCTTTTTATCACTTTGTAGATACTGTTTATCTGTTTTGTCATGCATGATTTTTTATAAGAAGTCTGATGCAATTCTTATTTTTGTTCCTTGCTATGAAATGTGTCCTTTTTCTTTGATGGCAAGATATTCTCTATTTTGTTTCCTGCAGTTTCAGTATCATGACTTGGTATATTGTATTATATCATGTTCTTTTAATGGAGGGAGCATTTATCCTTTTCTGTGTTTTCTGAACTCAGGATTAGTGGTTTAGAACTATCATTAATTTTAACATTTCTGGATATTCATATTTCAAATAGTTCTTCTGCCCATTCTCCCTTTCTTCTCCCTTTGGGATTCCAGTGATATGTATGTCAGAGTACTTGGTTTCATTCAACAGATCTTAGATACCTTCTTCCCCCTCTACTTTTTAAGTTTGAGTTTCAGTTTGGCTAATTTCTATTGATCTACCTTCAAATTTTCTGATTTTTTTCCCTTAGCTATGTTGAGTATACCAATCCAGAAACTGGAAGACTAGTCCATAGGTTTTTCTTCTCTGTTGTATTTTTGTTGTTGATTCAGGATTTTATTAGAATGAATTAAAAATTATGGACTGTGTGATTTCTGTTCCATTTTTCTAGTGTATTGAGATTTTCCTTGCAATATAATATATACTTATTTTTATAGATACTTAATGGATATTTGAAGAGAATGTGTAGTTTCATTCTAAAACAAAGTTGATAATGAATTATTCATGTTTATTTTATACTAAATTATTTGCTATACTTTGTAAGTTCTGGTCAAGTCAAATTTTTTCTATCACATTTTCTAGACATAGAAGCTAAGTAATCATATTGTCTACAAATAATGATAATTTTGACTCTTTTCTTTTCCTACTTAATATTTTCTTGTGCTGTTCTTTTACCCCAAATAGTTTAATAATGAAATCATTGTATATATCTTTGCTTTTATCTTGACTTCAGTGGGAGTGCCTATTATATTTTACTATTAACATTAATTCAAACTGTTAATTTAATATAGCTTTTCCTTGTCATATATATTTTTGGTCTTTTGCAGGGGGATATGGTCTGGAATGAATTTAAAATTTGGGTAATTGATTGTTAATGTGTCTATTAAGAGCATGTCAGTTTACCTTCTTTTACCAATTATTGTGAAATTTACATTAGTACTTTCAAAATTTAACCGTCTGTAACTTCAAGATATTTTACTCTTTATTTTTTTATTTTTTTTTTTATTTTACTCTTTAAATATATTATTTCTTTCTCTTTTCTAGTTCCATTTAAGACATTTATATCAGATTGATCAGTGGAATTGTTACATAGATTTTATTGTCATGCCCTCTTCAAGATTTTTCACAGAGGCAATGCTAAATTTGTTTAGTGGATTTGGAAGCTTTCCATTTTTTTCTCTATGCACTAAAATAATATCTATACTATTAGAACTACCTGTATCTTAAATATCTGAATGATTCTTGGGTAGACTTTTTCTTAGGAAATTCTTTAGTAACTACTCATTTTTTCCTATAGTTATAATTCTGTTCAGATATTTAATTTTAGTAACTGTATCTGTATTTCTTTCCAATTTCAGCTTCTTCTGAGTCATTTTTGCTAATGTGTATATTTTATAATATGCATTTTATTCAGTATTCCAAACTTCTCATCATGTTAGAGTACATGGTATTGTACACATTTAATTTACATCTGTTATATTCTCATTTCATTTCTGATTGATTTTATTTGTATTTGCTCTATTTCTTCTTCAGTGGGATTAATCATTCATCTGTTCTCTTGTTTCAAGGATCAGTTTTTGTAATATAATGTTTTGATTCCCTTGTCATTTACTGCAGATTATTTGGATACTTTCTTAGTGTACTATGGATTTTACCATTAACATTGTAAGTTTTGATATTAGTTAGATTCAATATCATAGCAAAACTGCCTATATGCAGCTGCTTCCCTCTTTTTTGTTATTGTCACTAACTATATCCTTATATATATATGTACCCATTAACATACATATATGATTATTGCTTAATGTGTTTATCTTAAGTCATAAAGGAAACAAAAAGTTGCAAATGAAAAATACAATAATGCTGGCTTTTATATTTACTTATTGGTTATCTTTTCTAGAGTTTGGTATATCTTCATATTGCTTCAATTTGATATCTGCTATCCTTTAATTTTATTCTAAAGGATTCTCATTATCGTATCTTTTAGGACAAGTCTACTAGTGATATTATTACCTCAGTTTTTGTTTATCTGGGAATATCATAATTTTTCCTTCATTTTTGAAGGGTAGCTTTGCCAGATGTAAAATTCTTGATGGACATTTTTTCTTTCAGCACTTTAATATGTGATTCTTCTGCCTTCTGGCCTCCATCACTCCTGATGATAAATTGACTTAATCTTATTGAGGATCTTTTGTACATGAGGTGTCATTACTGTCTTGCTGCTTTTAAGACTCTCTTTGAATTTGTTGTTGGCTGATTCTAATGTGTCTTTTGTAGATCTCTTTGAGATTATCCTATGTGGAATTTGGTGAGCTTCTTGAATGTATAGACTTACATATTTCATAAAATTTGGAAATTTTTGGCTCTTATTTCTTCACATATTGTTTCTGCCCCATTCTTTTCCTCCTCTCTTTCTCGAACACCCATTGTGTGTATGCTATTACCTTTGATGGAGTCTTATAGATCTGTGTTTATTTATTTATTTTTTCATTTGTTTTTCTTTCTGCTCAGACTGGATAATTTCAATTTAGCTGTCTTCAAGTTCGCTGTTTTTTCCTTCTGCCTTTATAAATCTTCTACTGAAACTCTGTGGTAAAATTTTCATTTAAGTTATTGTACTTTTCACTTCTCAAATTTCTGTATGGTACTTTTTTATGATTTTAAAATCTCTGTTGATGTTTTCTATTTGTTGAGACATTGTTACCTTGGCTTCACCTCTTTGTCCATGGTTTCATCTACTTCCTCGAGCATATTTAAGACAGTTGATTTGAAGTCTGCCAAGTCCAATGTCTGTCCTTCTTTGGGTAGTTTCTGTTAATTTCTTCTGTTGATGGGCCATATTTCCTGTTTATTTTATTTTTTTTATATTTTTAAATATTTTATTTGAGACAGCAGAGGACACACAAGAGAGCACACAAGCAGGGGAGGACAGGCAGAGGGAGAGGGAGAATCAGACTCCCTGCTGTGCAGGGAGCTGAACATCGGGCTAAATCCCAGGACCCTGGGATCAATGACCTGAGCCAAAGCCAGCCACTTAACTGACTGAGCCACCCAGGCACACCCCTTTACTGTTTATTTTAATGTTTCATAGCTTTTTTGTTGAAAACTGAGCAGTTAGAATGTCTGTGGTAACTTTGGAAATCAGACTCCTACCCCTTCTCAGGGTTTGTTTTTGTTTCTTGTTTTGGGTCTTGCTGTTTGTTTAGAGACTTCTCTGAGCTCTTTTTGTAAAGTCTGTATTCTTTGTCATGTGTGGTTGCTGAAGTCTCTGTTCCTTTAGCTTGTGTTAAGCTAGTTGTGACAGATTTCCTTGTATTCCAGGAGAAATAAATATAGAAATAAAGAACAGAAAGAGAGAAAGAGAAAGAAAGACTGAAGGAGAGAAAGACTGATTCTCCTACATTAATTCTATTGGGACATTCCTTCAGTGCTTAGCCAGGCCATTTACAACTGCCTTAGTTGTCACTTGTCCTTGATCTAAGCTTAGAGATCCGTCAGAAGTGGAAAGTGTAGGGCTGTCTCAGGTCTTTTCCAAACATGCATTCTGCCCAGGGCAAGTGCTTAGCTTTCTAAATTTCCAGTATACATGGGCATTTTTTTAATGCTTTAATTTTCTGAAGAAACTCTCTAGCTTTTCCTCCCAGGCTTTCTATGCATCTATTGTTTTTCTCAACAGCACTCTTTTGCCCTACTTGGCAGCAGATTGTTCATTTGCCTCACATTGTTTTGAAAGAATGACTCTCCATAGCCATTTTTTCCAACCTGAGTAAGTTTCAGGAATAGCAAAACAAAAGGAAATGCTTGCGCCCATCTTTCAGGTAGCCCACAGACCAGTTAGAACAAACACAGTTCTTTGAGGATAAGGTCTTCTCTGCTTTCTCCAGAATCAAGGACCATGGTCCTACACTGGGAATGTGGGGTTGCCTTATTCAAGGCTACTGATGAGCTAGGGAGTGGGAGGGTCAAGGGCAAGCAAAAGTAATGCAAAACTTTCCTACTATGTTTGTGTTTTTTCTTGATTTAGTGTTTGTATGGTTGCTATAAACTTTATTTTCCAGAAGACTAAAAGAGTTGGTTCTGAATAAAAAAAAATTTTTTTTTCAATGTTTCTGTTAGGGGCGGGGGACAGGCTTTTGGAACTGCCTACTCTGCCATTTTGCTTTCTATTTAGTTTTTGAATGTCAGTAGGTTCAGCTTTTGTATGTTTTCTAGTTTATTAATTTCTACTTTGATGTTTATTCATTCATCTTACTTCCCAAGGGTGATTTTTCTTTTACTGATTAGTCAGGGTCGATTTAGAACTCTTTCCTCCCAACCTCCCTTCTTCTCTCCCTCTCTTCCTCTCTCCCTCTCTCCTTCTCTCCTACCCTTCCTCTCTCCCTCTCTCCATCTCTCCCTTCTTCCTTTCCTCCCTTCCTTCTGCATCCTACTACTTTGATAATATGTGTGTACTTAGTTTTTACTTTTCAAAAAATCATTATTATAAATTTCCTTAGCTCTTTATCTGATTGTCCTGAGGATTTTCATTTGTAATAGTGGTTGAGATTTATTTTTAAATTGTTCTTTCATCTAGTATTATAGCATTGCATTTAGAGAACGCAGTCCATACAGTATTTTCTTTTTAGCATTTATTAGTTTTTCTCTGATATTTTAGTAATTTTTATAAGTGTACCAAAAGTAGCTTTCTTTAAATTTTGTAGATTTTTTCTTTACAAATTATGAAATTGAAAGTTTCTGTTTATACAAATACCTGTGATATTTACTAGAATGACCATCATTTTTATATTGTTCATATATCTTACATGTCTGTTTTCCATTTGCTTGATCTCTCCATATCTGAAAGTATTGAGTTTAAATCTTCAGCCCAAATTGCTTCTATAATTTTCTGTTGAATATTTTAGTAATTTTGATCTATTATTTGCTGCAGAAAACTTCATGCCTATTATATATTAGTGACTATTTTTAATGAAGAAAATCATCCTTTTCTATTTAATGCAATTTGCTCCTCAATTTTATTTTGATACTCTTACAAAATGTGGTACTGCCTGATACATCTTTGCTTATTCTTTTTTTTTTCATCTATTCTTTTTAGAAGAGAGAGCATGCATGCATGGGGGGGCGGGGCAGTGAGAGAGGAAGAGAGAGAAGCCCAAGCTGACCTCTAGCTTCACAGAGCCTTTTGTAGGGCTCAATCCCATGAACCCAATATCATGAGCTGAGCTTAAATCAAGAGTTCGTTGCCCACCTGACTGAGTCACCCAGGTGGCCCTGTCTTTGCTTAGTCTTTTAATTTCTGTCACTAAGCAAATAAATATATGAGTACTTAAAATTGTTAGGTTTTATAATTGTTGTTAATATTCAGATACTTTATTTTTTTAGTATACAATTGTATGTACTAAACGTTACACTTATACTTAAAAAAAAAATTTGGAGGGATGCCTGGGTGGCTCAGTTGATTAATCATCTGCTTTTGGCTCAGGTTGTGATCTCAGGGTCCTGGGGTTAAGCTCCGTGGCAGGGAGTCTGCTTCTCCCTCTCCTTCTGCCACTCTCCCAGGCTTGTGGGTGCTCTCTCTCTCTTTAAAATAAATAAAATCTAAAAGAGACCATTTGGAATAATTACAGATTTTTAGAAGAATTATAAAGATTGTTTAGAAGAATTATGAAGAGTTCCTATATACCTCTTAACCAGTTTTCACAGTTATTTACATTTTACAACATGATTATTTATCAAAACTAAGAAATTAACATTGGTGCTACATTATGAACTAAACTGTGGACTTCATCAGGGTTTCACCAGTATTTCAGGAATATCCTTTCCAGGATCGATACCACATTGCATCTGGTCATTACTTTCTCAATACCCCTTTAATCCCAGACAGTATCTCCATATTTTCTTTGCATTACATGACCTTGACACTTTCCAAAAATACCGGTCAGGAGTTCTGTAGATTGTTTCTCAGTCTGAATTTGTCTGATGTTTTCTCAAGAAGTATTGGGTTTGAGGAGTTACACCACAGAGGGAAGTGCCCTTTTAAATGAATTATGTCAGAATATATGTGGCATCGACATGATATCATGGGTGATATAGCCTTGATCACTGGTGTTTGCCAGGGCTCTCCATTGTGTAGTTACTGTCTCCCTGCACATACTCTATTCATTAGAAAGAAGTTATTGAGTCCGGTCACTCAAGAGGAGAGGAACTAAACTAAGTTCCACCCACTAAAGGAGGGGTATCAATTGATGGGCATCTGTTAAAACTACCATGATAGTTGATATGTTTGTTGGTGGGATACTTTGGTGCTATACAAATATCTGATTAATCTTTAAAATTTTGCCCACTAATTTTAGCATTTATCTCTGGATGTTGACTATAGCAATTATTTCTGTGGCATTCCAGTAGTGAGTTTTCTGTTTCCCTTAATCTTTTGCATTTATTATTTGGAATTCTTCTGTAGGGAATATTGGTCTTTTCTCCACCATTTGTTTATTTATTCCAGAGTCAGCAAACTTTTTCTGTAATAAGCCAGATAGCAAACATTTTAGACTTTATGGGCCATGCAGTCTCTGTTACACAGTTCCCCCTACTTTTGTGGTTTGGAACACCCATAGATAATACATAAATGAATGGGCATGAGTATGTTTTGATAAATCTTTCTTTTTAAAACAGGCATTGGGCCAGATTTGGCCTGCAAACAACTTATGATAAGTAATTCATTTATTTATATCAGATGAACTCATGGATATTTATTTTACTTTTTGGGTTATAAATGTGGTACTATCATTATTTATTTTCTTATTCAAATTATTCTAGTTTTGGCGACTGGGAGCTCTTTCAGTTGGTTCCTTTTGGCATTCTCCCACCATTTGGGGCTTATGTATTTAATTTTTAAATACTTTCTTATTTTCTGGCTCTGCAGTATCCTCAGGGTCATTTTTTTAAATGGATAGTTATATATATTTTGTTCTTTAACACATGAGATGCCTTCCACCTTCCTTTTCATCTGAAGGCCCACTTCATTGGTTTTGGAATTCTTAAGTTTACAATAATTATTTTTTTTCAATTTTTTATTTTGGTATTTTATTTTTTATATTTTTAAAGATTTATTTATTTATTCATGAGAGACAGAGAGAGAGAGAGAGAGGGAGGGAGGGAGAGGGAGAGAGAGAGAGAGGGAGAGAGAGAGAGAGGCAGAGACACAGGCAGAGGGAGAAGCAGGCTCCATGCAGGGAGCCCAACGCAGAACTCGATCCCGGGTCTCCAGGATCAGGCCCTGGGCTGAAGGTGGCGCTAAACCGCTGAGCCACCCGGGCTGCCCGTATTCTGGTATTTTAATGTTCTCTGAAGTCTGCCTTATTTTTTTCCTACCATTATGGATAGAGGAGTGTTGGGGTGTGAAAGTGGAAAGTTTAATTTTTTGAAATTAGTGAGTTTTGTGGGGTCCCTGGGTGGTTCGTTTGGTTAACCATCTGACTTCTGCTCCAGGCATTATTCCAGGGTTCTGGGATAAAGCTCCACATTGGGCTCCTTGCTCAGCGGAGAGTCTGCTTCTCCTTCTGCCCCTCCTTTCTATTTGTGCTCCCCCCCCTCACAAATAAATAAATAAAAATCTTTTTTTTTTAAAGAAATTTTGTAAGAAGATAAATAAAGTTAATTTATTTTCAACCTCTGCCTCCTCTATCACTGAGATCTTTATTTGACCCACAGACTCAAGATACAGAGATTTCTTCTGGTACACCTTGTTTGTGTTCTTGTCCCATTTTGTTTTTTTCTCCCTATCAGACTTACCTTGGTTGGATCTCTGTTGACCCTTCTGGAGGTCTGTTTCTCATGTTCCTTAAGGTTTTCTTTAAAAACTCCTGTGTCCTTGGGAAGCTTTTCAAGTATGTTTTCTCCCTCACAGATTTGATTTTCTGTGTGTTGATTTTGTCCTGTCTTGGTTCCAGTGGGAATTTTATTTCTTTGCTTGTGTTTTTCCTTTGGTTTCCTTACATCCTTTCTTATGTAAATGAGTCTTTCAGTTCAGTCTCCTGCTCAACCTATTGGTTTCGTTTCATCATTTACATTTCCTTCTATCTCTTCTAAAAACAGAGGTTGTATTTTCTGTCATCTTTGAAAACAAGACACAAATACTATGTAAAAACGTGTAGTAGTGCTTTTCTTAGTTATGATTTTACAGAGAACTTTTAGGGATAATCATATTCTGAATCGTTAGAAGTTTTTATGAATGTGTCTGCAATGATGTTATTGTTGCCAGGTTTTGTCCAGGTGTTCTTCATCAAAGAGATCATGTACTGTGGTTCAGTGTTTTCCAGGAGAGTGGTGTAGGAATTACTCTTGGTCCCTCATCACTTGGATGCTACTGAGTTCCCCAGTCAGACTTTCACCTGGAGGATGGCTTAAATTACATGGCTCTGAGCCAAATTTCTTGGTCCAGCAGCTATTTCTCTAGTGTAGTTTTGCTGGACTTAGTGGGAGATATTGCCTTCTCTGAGTAAATTATCTCAAATGATCAGTCTTCCCAACCTGAAACAGACCTATCTGGTTGCTTCCAGGACTTGTCCTATCTTTATTCTTGCTGAGGTCCTCATACCCCAAGTTGTAATGATGGGATTCCCTGTGCCTTTCTACTCCCAAGGAAGTTGTCCCAGGATGTGGAAAGGATGCAGAGAGAGAGGTCCTTGCAGGTGTGGGACTTGAGGTCCAGAATCTGGAGATGTCTAGGGATGGCTGGTCTGGTGTGTATATAGCCACACAGCAGGCATGGACCTCTTCCTTTATTCTTTCTTGCTCTTGCTCTTGGCATTCAGAGGGCAATCATGTTTTATAACACAAAGTTCGTCAATTCAGTCCCATCTGGTGTGGGAGGCATTCCTTTAAGAGTCTGGAAAACCTTTGGTAACCCTGGGTTTCTGAGCTACTGTAATTTCATGTACTGTTTTTGTTTGGTGGAAAGCTGAGATAGAAATATGAGTGATGATTAGTCTGTTTCCATTTGAACCAATGGAGAATTGGAGCAGAAGGGGAGGGAGGCCCCCATGGCTACTTAGGAGAGTCCAGCCCAGAAGGCTACTCCTAAGCCACGTAAAGGTGCTTTAGGTCTTCTGTGACCTTGACAGAGCTGAGGGCAAGTGCCTGAAGCTGTGGATACGCTGTCAGCCTCAACCAGGTTGGGCTCACTTGACAAGAGTGCATGGTATGGGGTCTGGAGTCAAGATGCTTTGGGCCAAGTCTTAGCTCTCCACTGATTGTTGGAGGAGGGGCCTTGGCCAAGGGCTTTAACCTCTGGTGCCTCAGCTTTATCCTCTGTTTAAAAAAGAATAAAATGACCTGCCTTGCTGGGTTATTTTGAAGATTAAATGAGTTCGTATATATACTATATAGTTCATCTGTAGGGATCACATACAGCAGTGGCTGGCACTTCGTCAATGCTGGATGCGTGTGAGTTGGTAGTGATGTTATTTGACTGGCTTGGTAGTGGAAGGCTGAAGAGGATAGTGGGGAGTGATCTCTCTCCCCCATTTGGTGCTAGCTTAACTTGACCTTTCTCAGAGGAGGCTTTCCCACCTTCGGATCTGGAGTGGCCCTGTTCCCTCTGTCACCATTTCCTGCCTTACATCCTCTTCACTATCATTTATCACCACATGCTACTTCATGCTGGCTCATTTAAGGGCTGTGTCCCCCACCAGCCTTATGGCTTCTCACTGGTGAGGTGTGGCTGGGAAGCTGAGGACTCTTGCTGAGAAGTCTGATGAGCCAGGCATCCAATCTTGGCTAGCCATCTACTGACTCTGTGATCCAGAGAATGTTACCTACCTTCTCTGAGCCTCAGCTTTCTCACCTGTTCAATGGTGAGAGTCATGCCCCCCGCCAGCTTGGGTATGAAGGTGAAGTCTAAAACCTCCTGAGTGCTCAGCACAGTTCCTGGAACAGCATGTACCAATAAGGGTGATTATCATCATTACTATTCCTAATGAGGCAGCCGTCCGCTTGTCATCGTGGCAGTGGTAATAATTGCACTGGAAGCTCCTTGCCCTTGCCTGCAGTAGAAGAGTGTCTCATACTGACTGGGATCACAGGGAGTAAATGTTAATGATTTGGTTGAACTCTGAGAAACAGTTCAAGGTCTCAGATTGCTTATCTTTAAAGAAAGGAGCTGGTGGGTGGGTATGAGCACATGAGTTTTTAATATTGAATGATTGTGTTTGTCAGTAATTACAAGGGGAGAGAATCGAGGACTGTCTCCATTGGAGGGACTGAACTTTGACAGTGCAGGAGGTCTTGTGCAGGCAAGGTGGGAGTGGTGCACAGGAGTGGTGCTGCCGGAACCTGGAGGCCCAGGTCTGTGTTTTCAGCAGGTGTGGAGTGTTAGGGCATGGCAGACTAAATAATGTAGGGCTTTTATCATCACCAGCACAAATTAGAATTCTGATTCTGTTTAGAGTCTCCTGAGGAGGAAAAGTGGGATGTAAAACCTATAAGGGATGTAAAGAAGAAAATTAGGTCCTAGGAGATTGCAGATTCCAAGTATGATGGGGAATTCTGAGCCAGGTGTCCTCTGAGCTCCTTGTGAGCATTTTGGTCTTTCAGAAAACGCAGTTCATTTTGTGAACCTGAAAGAAATAGGCTTTGTGAACACATTTTACAGATGGGGAGACTGAGGCCCAGAGAAATTGGGCAGCTTGCTCAAGGTTATGTGAATAGAAACTGGCAGAGCCAACAATTTCCCCCACACACATCAGGCTATTAGGGATGATCCTGTTAATACCATTTGTTGTTGGGAGCACCTGGGTAGCTCAGTTGGTTTGGCATCTAACACTTGGTTTCAGCTCAGGTCATGATCTCAGGGTGGTGAGATCCAGCCCTGAGTTGGGCTCTGTGCTCAGTGTGGAGTCTGCTTGAGAGTCTTTCTCTCCTTCTCCCTCTGCCTCTCCCCCCATTCATGCTTTTGCCCTCTAAATAAATAAATAAAATAATTTTAAAAATATTATTTGTTGTTGGTATTGGGTTAATTTAAGTAGACATGGCTGTCAAGCCACCCGGTGGCTTTGTGGATGGGACCAGAGATGGTGGCAGTAGCCTTTCTGTTTCCACTTGTGATTCTGACTCAATCCTCCAGTAAGTAGAAGACACCAAACCCCCCACCCATATGTGGCTCTCAGTAGCTGTGTAGATGTTGCACCCTTGCTGACTCTCCAGGCTTCTTGAGTAAGGCTGTCTCCCATACTTGGAAGGACTTATGTAAGTAGGTTGACCCTCCCTTCTTCCCAGGGAGGAGTTGATTATCCTTAGGGTGTTATATTCTTCAGGGTGGAGAAACATTCTGTCTTTAGTTCCTACCAAGGTTTGTATTCACAGGAGGATATGCAAGTGACCTTTACTATGGAATGCAAAACTACTTATTTGTATATTCTACACAACTACCCTGTGAGGTAGGTGCTGTTCGTTCCCCCATGGTTGATGAGTCATATGAGGCCCACAGAGATTAAACTTGCTCAAGAACACACAATAAAAGGCTTACCAGGAGATATAAACAAGATAGTCTTTTTCCATAGACTTATACTAAGTTCATTTTGTTGGTGAGTGAGTGCCATTCATTCATCCATCCATCCATCTACCTATCCATTTCTGAACTTACCTCTTTACCCTCCCTTTCACCTATGAATCCAATCATCTGTCCATTTATCCATCCTTCCATTCACCCACCTATCCCAGTCTCCACCCATGTGTCTCTCCATCATTAACCATCCATTTCTCCATCCATCCATCCATCCATCCATCCATCCCCAAATGCAGCCATTTATTCATCCACCTGTTCACTTATTCATTGTGTTGGCTGTTTGTCTAACATGGTTTTCTGTTTCATCCTGGGGAAGAAGTTTCTCCTGGGGAAAAAGTTTCTCCATATGCTTTCTGAAGCTGGAGACCTCCATGCCAACACAAATCCCTTAGCTCCTAAAATATATCAGGGCTTCCTCCTGATACTCCTAGGTTGGTGTTCTTGAGAATGCTATCTCAGGCAGTGCCAGGGTGCTTGTTCACTTTCCTTCCTCTGTAAACCTGCAGAGGGTTTTCCCCTTCAAAGATCTCCAAATGTGCAAAGTTGCAGGCTCTTCCAGAAACACTCTTCACTTTCTGAAGCATTATCACAAATGAATACTCAACTAGCCCCATTCCTTGATCCAAAGATTGGGAAGTTGGATTAGTTTGGCATGGTTTTACTTTTTAAAACTGTTATAGAGTTTGTGTGATACATTTAAAAATTATGTAATAAATCTAAAACAGATGTTCAGAGAGCATTTTGTAAGGAAAGAAATTTTAATAGAAATAGGCCAATTTAATTGTAGATAAATCAATTAAGGAAACCATTTAAATTGTCTCTGAAGAAGCAGTATGGCCTAGACATTTGCATATTTATTAAGTGCAAAGCAGTGAAAATCATTTAATTACTTTGCATAGCTTCTGTTATACATCAACCATTGGGACACAATCTCACTTTTCAACTTTTTTTTTTTTTTTTTTTTTACTTGTGGAAAATTTTGAACATAAAAATTCAAACATGTAAACATAAACAGTCATATAACAGGCTCCCATTCACTTGCTACCCATCTTGAAAAATGATCAGCTATACCTGTATTCACTACTCCCTTCTTACCTTGTTTTTCTCTTTGTGAATTTCAAGGGCATATTCCTCACTCATTAATTTCATTGGGTCAGAATTCCATTATGTTGACATTGAAATGTAATGAACTTTTGAATGAGATTGTTTTACTTTTCCGTTGACATTTAGCTTTTTTAGGGGGTAAAGCATTGCGAGTTTTTTTAATTTAAAGAATTTCACACCTAGGGCAAAGTTGAAAAGATAATAAATGAACCCTCACATATTCTTTCTTTTGATTGACCAGTTATTAGCATCAGGACTGGCTTTTTTTCTAACTGCATTCTTCCATGAGAATACTTGCAGACAGAAGAGATTTTCATACCTTTGAAGGCACATAGATAGTAGCACATGGCTTTAGAACCAGACAGAGAGAGGTTCAGGTCTCACCTATTAGCTCTGCATTGTAGACTGGGGGAGCTTACTGTGGGTGGGGGCAGGGAAGGGCTTTGTCTATTCTAGTCATTTTGGTCAGTATGGAAGATTTTTGTAATTGAGAGAGTTGTCTGGCCTAGTGATTAAGAAAGCGAGTTTGGGATAGAAGTGTTCAAATCCCAGCCCTGCCCTTACCAGCGTGGAACTTGGTTGAGTGACCTAATCTCCCGGAAGCCTCATTTCCTCAGTGTAGACTGGGGATAGAAAGAATACTTACTGCACTGGGTTGTCGTCATATGGGGAAAATGAAATGGGACCATCCATGCCAGGCATTTAGTACCTGACCAATAAGTTTGACTAAGCATTTGTATTATTATAAATAAGGATACATTAGCCTAGTGCCTACCATGTAAATGCTCAGTATATGTTATTTGGCATAAGTAAGGGTGAAAAAGCCATACCAAATTGGTCTTTAAATATCTGATTTTTCTTGGGTGCAGTGGAAAGAATAAAGATCTTTAGCAAAAGCTTGTATTGTGATTCCAAGCAAAAGTAAGCCTTGGATGGACAGGCAGATGCCACCAGCCAGGCATGGCATCACAGTTGTCAAGGGAAACAGCCGAGTGCCTTTGGTTCCATTCAATGGTGTCCTAAAATAAACCAGGCTTCTTGAACACTCCTGGAAGTGTCAGCTTCCCCTGTTGAATGGCTCACCCCATGGCCTGGTGTGTGCTTCTATCCTGAGGGCTTTGTGCTGTTGTTGCCTGGGACTGATTCCTTTCCTCTCTCCCTTTTTTCCCCCCTCTTTTCTGACTCTCTCATCTTGTGTCCCAGGTCGAAAGGATTGTAGACAAGAGGAAGAACAAGAAAGGGAAATGGGAGTATCTTATCCGATGGAAAGGCTACGGAAGCACGGAGGACACGTGGGAGCCAGAACACCATCTGTTGCACTGTGAAGAGTTTATTGACGAATTCAACGGGTTGCACGTGTCCAAGGACAAAAGAATCAAGTCAGGGAAGCAGACCAGCGCCTCCAAGCTCCTACGTGACGGCCGAGGCCCATCAGTTGAGAAACTCTCTCACAGACCTTCAGAGTCTGGAAAGAGCAAAGGGACTTCCCATAAACGGAAGCGAATCAACCCTTCCCTGTCCAAGCCAAAAAAAGGATATTCAGGCAAGCCCCCTGCAGGAGGTGACAGGGCCACCAAGACGGTGTCTTACAGGACTACCCCCAGTGGTTTGCAGATCATGCCGCTGAAAAAGGCTCAGAATGGTATGGAGAATGGGGACGCCGGCTCTGAGAAGGATGAGAGGCACTTTGGAAACGGGTCCCACCAGCCTGGCTTGGATTTGAATGATGTAGGAGAGCAAGACCTGACCGAATGTGGTGTTAACCATGGAGCACTGGCAGAGAACGGGCTCGGTATGTGGCTTGTCTTTCTCCTCTGTGTCTGTTTCTTGCCATGGTGGCTGGGAGCTCTTCCTGAAGCCTAGGGAACTACATATGACATTCCCCCCACCCTTTACCCAACAACCCTGACTCCTAGCTAGGGTAATCATTCTCCTTCCACCTCTCTCACCTAGGGCCATGTGGCCTTAGTCATAGGCCCACACTGGGTACAGACACTTATGCATGTGGGGAGGCCAAACCACTGATGTTCCAGCCAAGACCTGTGATGGGCTGAATATTCCTGACTACTTGAACACACCCGTGGCCATGATTACCACTCTTGAGCCTTGGTTCTGAGGGCCAATCAAGGTCCTCACCCACCAGGACCCGAGATTCATGTCCCCTGAGGGCCAGTGCCTCTCTAGGGTACCATGCACTTCTCAGAGAAGAACATGCTTTTCATCTCATTGAGCCCCTCATGGTGTAGTCCAGAAAAGTGGGATCTGCCCCTCTTCTCAGACCCAGTTTGGACATGAAATTCTCTAAACCCAATCTTAGCTGGAGCCTCTTGAGGCTCATCTGTTGCTGGCCTGGATGACCTGGCTTCATGTCTGTAGAGGTCCTGAATGCTGCCCTGACCACATCTTATGGTAATTCTCCCGGTTTGCACTAATTGTTCCATCCTGGAAGTAACACAGTAAAGGTTATAGAATTCCTCCCCTTTACCAAGACCCCATAGGCAAAGTTAAGGAAAGAGGAGGCAATGACCCAAGTAATTAAAGCTCCCAAACCTGACATTTCCTTAATAGTGAAATTACTCCTTGACAAAGGCTTTGTGGCCCAGATCTTCCAGGTTAGCCATCTGTACCCATTTTGTGCATACGGGTACATTTACCTGTGTGTCTCGGTGGTGGCATTTTTCCCTTTAGCTGCCAGAACCCTAAGCTTTGGGATGAGCGTGGACAGCTCATGCTCAGCTGCGAAGGGACATCTGATGCCCTGGTTGGAAGCACAGTGTGTGTGGGAGTAGGGGTGTGGGACGCAGGTGGGACAGACAGCTCCCAGGACGGGGGTGACCGAGGCAAATGCACAGGAGAACGTAGCTGATTTCAGAGTGCACAGTGCTCAGGGCATGCCCTGCTGCAGAGAATGGGGGTGTCTGGGGAATCTTGCCGGGGAATCTAAGCGATCTGCTTTGAGGTTCCTCTTTCTCCAGAGAGAGGAATTTCACCCAAACAGGATTTATTTAGCAGTGTCTGCCCCAGATTGACTCACGTTTCCGTCTGGGGATCCCTGATGCTGACATGACTCTGCCTGCTAACATATGTAAAAGCTGTTTGTTTTAAAAATTCATCTCTCGTGGAGGAGTGGGCTTGTGTAAATGAGGCCTGGCATAAACATCCATGGTTGACGTTCCTGTGACAGCTGCCCGCGGGAGAGGGATTCCCTGTCTTGGGGAGGATGGCTGGTGAGGGGAACTTCTTAGGCTCTTTGGGTGTGTATGCTAGGAACCTGGGTGTGATTTCCTGCACCCTGGCTGGTAGCAGTTGTCTGCCCTGCTCAAAATGTGGCTGCCCAAGGGCAGGAGGAGCAGCATGAGGGGGGACGGTTTGCTGACTTCAGCCACCAGCCTGTAGGGTGAAGCAAAGAAGCCAGACTTTCCAAAGTGGGGCAGAGCTCCTAGCCATTGCTCTCCATCTTTGGGCCTTGTTGATGCTCCCTGGTCCATGACCTGCCCATGGGGCATAGTACCTCGTGACCAGCAGGGAAAGGTGAGGATGAACCTGCTGGGATCAGAAGTTAACTCCTAGGCTTAACTGCAGAATATGCTTCTCTGGACCTTTCTTGTCTCTGGTCTCTTCTTGGCCTCATTTTTTTCCAATGTTGAATGTTCTCTACTTGGGCACATACCTAGATAGATAGGAGGGAGCTATCTGCCTCTACTTTGTTCTGTTTTGGGCCTTCTTAAAGGATTCTTCTGCTTAATGACATTCCAAAGTGCTGGTGTCTTTGAGATTCCCCTGTAGGGCGCAAGCTGCCCCTCTCAAACTTTATGTGTCTTATGTCTTTATGTGTCTTACCTGGCACCTTGTTAAAAATGACAGTCCCATAGAGTCTGACTTACTAAGTCTGGGGTGGAGCCCAGAAGATGAGTTTTTAACAAGCACCCCAGGTGACTCTAATGCATTTTGAAGCTCTGTGCTGTGTGGCAAAATGGGGGTGGCAATTAAGGCTCACATCAGATGTCAATTTAAGTCAAATCAATGCCTTTTTTCTTTTCTTTTTTTTTTTCTTTTTTTTTTTTTAAGTACTGCCTAAGGTTAGTCACCATGCTAGATGCTTGGAGCAATAAAAAGATAGGTAAGGATTCTCCCTCTGAAACTTATAATCTACACTCCAGTAAAGTGAGAATGGATGTCTCCAGGTCAGTATTGAGAGGTTCCTGAGGCCAGCTCATTGGAAGAGGTAACATGTATGTTAAATATATGGTAAAGCTTTGCCACGCCCACTTTTACATCCTCTGTGGTCACTGGGCTGATAAATTGTCCAAACGCTGTCAGCCTTTAACCTTCTAGAATTATTATTATTTTTAAAGATTTTATTTATTTATTCATTCATGAGAGACACAGAGAGATAGAGAGAGAGAGGGGCAGAGACACAGGCAGAGGGAGAAGCAGGCTCCATGCAGGGAGCCCGACGTGGGACTCGATCCTGGGTCTCCAGGATCAGGCCCTGGGCTGAAGGTGGTGCTAAACCACTGAGCCACCCAGGCTGCCCAGCCTTTAACCTTCTAGTTAGAATTAGTTTACTATCTAGGTGTTAGGGTGACCAGGGAAAGGAAAAGACTGGGAATCCTTGCCAAAGACAGAAAGTGGTTTGGGGTTCTTAGATAGGACTCCAGAGGGTTTTGTCCTCCAGAACTTGCCAGCAAGGGGTCAGAGGTGTAGTCATGTAAAACATGGCTTTACATACGTTCTCAGCTGGAGAAAAATCTCAATGAAGCCAGTGTCCATGCCCCCGTGGAAACCTAAATGTCATGTTCCTGCTCACTTCCTAACTCCACCTTTCCCCCACCTCCACCAGAGGATCCGGGTCCTTGGGGCACCAGGTGAGCCAGTGGGGCTTGCAGCACCGAGGAGGGATTGTCTTTGCCTGGCAGAAGGGGCTGGGGAGATCCTGGCTTTGCTTTCCCAGCATTTGTTTTGGGGGTGGGCTGTTGCTTTTTATATGATTTTAACTTCTCGTTGGTGAATTGAGGTTCTGCATACAGAAAAGCAACTTATGTAACACGTTACTCATTTACTGCTGACTTCCCTGATCTATGCCGTGGGAACAAATGCTAAATTGGGGCTCAGGCGGGTGGTGTTTTGGTTTCAGCCTGAATTTTCCCCGGCAATGTTTGTGAAATGTGTGCAGCGACTGAGTACTGCTCTCGATTCTGACTCCTCTGGTAATGACAAATGGCTCTGTGGTCCGGAACCATCTGCCTCGGTATCCCTTGGGGAGCTTGTTAAAAATGGGCTCCACCCCAATCGAATGAATCCGGATCTCAGGGGCAGGGTGTGGGTTATGCATTTTAAATGCTGAATTTTAACTATACAGTCGTTGCAGAGGAAGTATTTAGTTTCTCAGCAGTGGCTCATGGATCCATTTGCCGGTAGGAGCCAAAGTTACACCTTAGATGTTAAGCCTGTAAGTGGGGATGTGATTTGTCCTCCAAAGGTTTAAAACTTTGACATCACTTCTTATTGATGCACTTTCCACCAGGCATCTCTCTCTCTCTCTTTCTCTCTCTCTCTCTCTCTCCCCTCTTTTTTTCTCTAAAATAGGTAAGTTTCATCTGGATGGAAAAACTATTGAGTTAGCTGGCTTCTCTCGTGGCCTGGTTCAGGAGAACTGGTTAGCAGTCTCCTGTCTGAATGGGCCAAAGCATCAGTACTTTACAGATTCAGTCGAGCCTCTAAGCCTCTAACCTGTGGAAGCATCCCTCCCTGCGAGCCTGCTTTCCGCTCTGAGCCAAAGCACAGCCCTCAGGTGCCCAGCATTTTCCGAATGTCCTGAAGCCAGTGAGGTTCCAGTGTCAATGCTGAGCCTATATCCCCATGTTTGCTTTCCTTTGAATTTTGAGAACCCTTTCCCTTGCATCCCGACGGCTGTTGCCTGTTGCGCAGCACTGCAGCTCACACGCTGCTTGATTCAGTGTTTTCAGAATGGTTCCTATCATTGAATGAGTCACCCCATGCAAACAGGCAACATTTGCCATTTCTCTCCATTGATCTTTTAAAATGATCTCAGCTTTCACTTCTGTAATGTTTGTTTATCTCTTCCCACTCTTCTCCCAGCGTGATTATCGTTTTGCCCTTCATTGATCGTAGGGGAGTAAGCATGCTCTAAAAGCACCTCGGGACTCAGCAGGAGCGTGGGTAGTGCCCTGTGGCTCTTAAGAACTTAGGGCGGTCACACATGGAGCCAGTATCAGAATGCCCTGAAGGGTGTGTCCCAACACAAGGCTGTCATGCCAACCCCAGAGTGTCTGATACAGTAGATGTGCAGTGGAGCTCAGGAATCTGCATTTCTAGAACATTCCCAGATGCTGCCACTGGTCCAGGGATCTCACTCGCAGATCCGCTGCTCTAGATTAATGAGCACCAAGAGGGTTGAGATGAAAAGGACACACAGTAGTTGTGAATATCAGTTGGTGGTACTGGACAGAGTAGGAGTGATCTTGCTTTGGACCTTCAGTTGAGAATGAGAATCTTAATTTGAAAGCTTGTGAAATTAGAAGTTAAGTTCAAAGTTTTAGAGAACTCCCCTATGTTGAGGCCTTGGGCTTTATGAAGTATTTTGTGTGATCCTCACATGGTCCTGAGAGCTAGCTATGGCCGTTCTACCCATTTTACAGAGAAGGAAACTAAAGCTACATGTGCCCAAGTCAGAACTAGAAGAGAAATCCAGGCAATTCAACTCTGGAGCTGGGCTCTTCACCACTGCCCCTCTACCTGGCAGGCAGTATAAGGAAGTTCCTAAAACCGTGATCCCTGACAAACACATGCCCTGATTTAGGGGGGCAGGGGCCACTTCATGGACTTGGTTTGTTGCTTATTACTGGAAGGATAGAATCCTTCTAAGCCTGAGATACTGTGACTAACTCTGTGCCATTCAGTTTGAAACCCTGGATAAAATGGTCAATTCCCTAAAAAAAAAAAAAAAAAAAAAAAAAATACAACTTACTGAAATGAATTCAAGGATGGCCAGAAAACCTGAATAGACCCATAATTATTAAATAAATTATTAACTCTGTCATTACTAAAGTGCTCATCAAAAAAGCAGGAAGAAGGCACATGAGGCCCAAGTGGTTTTACAAGTGAGCCTACCAAATACTCTAGAACAGATAATCCCTCTCTTATCCAAATGATTGCAGAGAACAGAAAAAAGGGAGACACTTCAACTCCTTTGATGAGGTCAGTATAACCTGGATTTCCAAACCAGGCAAGGACGGGAAGAGCAAGGAAGATCATAGATCATTCTACTTAATGATATAGTGATAAAAGTCCTGGATACTTCCTCAAAATTGTGACCTCCAGAAACTACTCACTCTGTGCCCCGAACATGACTCCGGTTCATGACCTTTAGAATCACCACTGCTTCTTGAGGTGCAGCCTGCCTCCGGAAGAGGCCGAGGGGAAGCTGGCCCAGAGCGTCATGGTCACGGGGTGAATCACATCGGCGGCCTCTTGTTAATGCAGGTGTCTGTTTTCCCCGGCACAGCTGCCCTCCTGACACACTTCAGACACCCACTCCCAGGCCCACAGACTCTGACCAACCTTTTTTTGTTTTTCAAAAGTGGGTCATCATCCAAACCAGTAACAACAACAGCAGCCTAGGGAGTTTGTCCGGTTTGTCTTTCAAAGCGTGGCAAGTCAGTGACTGGTGCTAATGAATGAACGTAAGATGCTCTTATGGGGTAACGTGAAGAACTTCCAACTTGGCCACTGCCTCTGAGCGAATGTGCCAGACTGTGATGGAAAATCTGACTGTCACCTGACCAATGGCGAGTCCAAGGGGGAAATCAGCATTATAGTTGGATCCCTGCTCCTGAATTTGATTTTTGGCATCCACAGAAGCTGATGTCAAGATTCGGAAATCGCCTAATCGCTTTCCTTGTCAGCTCAGATATTCTTTTCCTCTCAACTACCTCAAAACAAGTCTTAGGAACTGTTTCCAAGATGACATTCATCAGTGGTGAACCCAAGCAAGTGGGTGAGCAGTGGAAGTGCCCCCTCTGCCCCCCAGCTTGTCCCTCCACCCTCCGAAGGGTACAGGCAGTGGGGTGGGGTGCATTGTCTGCAGGGGGTCTCAAAACAGTAATGAAAACTGGCTTGCCAACTTTGGTGGAAAGTCACTCCTCCCCATCAGGGTAGACCCCCGGGGCCATGGCTTACCCCCACACCCCAGTACTCAGACAAAAGGCCAGTCTTCTCTGATGACTATGATAGTGGTGGCGCTGAGCTCCTTCTTTGTGTCTGGCACACTGGATATCATTCAATCTCCTCAGCGTTTCTCTGAGTTAGCAGCTTCACAACATAGCAACACAACAAAGTTTGCCATAATTAGCCTTACCTCTAGATGAGGAAACTGAGTCTCAGTCAAGGAGGTCATGACACAGAGAGCCAAGGGGAGGACTTGGGGCATGGTGCCATGCCTGGTGATGCTAAAGCTCTCAGAGGTGTGTGAACAGTTTTAAGAAGGACAAAAGGCACCACAGTGATTAAAGTTCAAACCAGCACATATTTCCGTGTCCTGGGGCACGGTTCTGGCCAGCACCCCTAGGGGGCCTGCCTTTGAGCCATCCTTAGTGGTTCCAAAGATGCTGACTTGGCCTTCCAGGGAAGCCAAATGACTAGTACTGAGTGATTTCGCTCTGGGCCTCAGATTAAAAGGAACACACACCACACACACAACAAGAATCCAAGGCTTCACGAGAACAGTGATATCCAAGTGAAGACTGGAAATGGTGAGAACATCTTGTTTTAACTTAAAAATCCATTTGTGTCAGGCATGTGGGTCTGCTTCCCCGTTTAGCCACTCAGAGTTCTCTAGTGTCCAGACAAACTGTCTCTCTCTCTCTAATGAACACTTATGCTGCCTCCAAAGACACCCTCTTGCCAACCCTGGCTATTCCCAGTGTTTGCCCTGCTTTTCTAAGCTCTGTCATTGTGATTTTAGTTCACAAATAAGGGTGAGCATCTTGTGTTCCTGCCAGGGGGTATTTCTTTCCCTGGGAGTGGCCCAAACATAGTCTCACTACCAACACTCAGTGTGGCGGGTGGACACAGGCATTTGTCTGCGTCGCCTCTGGCAAATGGCTCAGCCTCATTGGGCCAAATTCTTCATTCATAAACTACAGATATAGTCATCTCGTGGGATTGGGGTACAGAATAAGTGAATTCCTTCATAGAAAGTCCTAAGAATATTACCTGCCATAGAGTAGACGTCTGATAAGTATTAGCTACTCTAATTTCAAATCTCTCCCAGTGTTCTAACCAGATTTTTGTATTTTCCTAGTTGCATTTTAGAGCACTTTCCTTTATTGTGCATATTAATCCTTTCTTATGGATGTTAACTCAGCCAGTACTCATGGAGTGACTGCCCTATAGCAGGAACTGTTTAGACAAGTCATTGCAGTGCCTTGCACCACGGAGATAGAAGCAGATGGTATTGAGGCAGCTCCAGGCAGGGATGCCTATGCCAGCTTGGTCAGGGAGTTAGAGAGGGCTTCTTGGAGGAGGTGATGCACAAGTTGAATCTGATAGAATGAGCCAGAATGAGTCAGGAGAAAGGCAGGGATGGTGGGGATGCCAACTGCAGGCACAGGGCCATAGAGCCAAGGCTCCATGTGTACGTGTTTGGAGCCCTATCACAAAGAATGTGGCAGTCCAGCGATTGTAGACCACCCCACAGGGGAGGCTGAAGCTCCAGGGAATCCTCTATGTCGTCAGAGTCGGCCAGAGAACCAGACAGGTGGAGCCTGCAGTAGGAGAGTGTTTGAGATTCTGGAAGAGGCTGAGGAAGCCCTTCACATGGCCCACATGCTGCAGGCCCGAGAAGCCTGCCCAGTCCGGCCGGCCCTGGGCCCTGTCCACACCTGTCTCTTCGTGTTCTGCATGTGTGTTCCCCTCCCGCCAGCCCTTGTGTGGGTGGTCAGCCTCTCCTCCTCCTCCGTGGCTCTCCCAAACAGCGATACCCCATGTGAGTCAGCTTGCAGTTTGTTTGCACACGGAGAGCAGTATTGCTATACCAACAGCACGTACCTCAGGGGGTAACGGTCACAACCTGATTGTGTGGGTGATCTCCCTCCGCGTCCCTCACTCCTTGAGGTCCTGAGCTCTGTGAGGGCAGGGGTGGTCTCTATTCTGCTCACAGCTGTGTCTCACATGGCTGGGCACATAGTAGGTGCTTTGGAGACACCTGCCAAATGAGGGAGTGGATGAATGAACAGATGAAAGAGAGAAAGCGAGAATCCCTCACTGCTGTAAGAGGAGGGTCCTGTGCCAGGTCCCCCCCTCATTCACTTATGTCAGCGTCACCCCCCACCCTGGGCTGTCCCGTGTTCTCACACTGCACTCCCTGCTCCTGGAGACATGACATGGAGAGCTAGTGTTTTGTCAGGTTCTTCACAGCAGCAATGGAAGGATCCCCTTTCCCTTGTCTGTCTGACAGTTGTTTTCACCATCTGCCGTGAGGGCCCTCCTTGCTGCGCTTCTTCTCCCCCTTAATATTCACACTGTCTCACAGGCTCTTCATCAAGTGCCTGGGCTCCCCACTCCACTGCCCCAGCCCCACCTCCAGCCCCGCCCCCCATCAGGGCTACTGCAGATCCATTTCTCAGGGCGCATTTCATTTGGGCTGCATTTCTCTGTTTTCTGCAGAGAACATGCAGTGGACTTCTTAATAGAAATCCCCATTGCAGAAAGGATTAGATCTCTCAATTAACCTGCTTCAAACTCTGGAGGCAGCATGACAAGGAAGAAACTGGAAAGGGGGAGGATGGGCTTGGAGTCAGAGGGTCTGTGAGTCAAGTACTAACTCCACCTCTCATGGAGCCAGTGACCCTAGGCAAGTCTTCCCAGCTTGGGAGCCTTGATTTTTCTCACCTCCGTGCTCTGGAAATAATGGTACCTACCGCAGGGGCTTAGATGGGCCTGGCTCATAGTGAGTGCTCAGTAAAAGATGACTTTTCTTCCCACTATTAGACCCTGGTGCTGATAGGGCTTCTAGCTTTACTCAAAGGCATGCTTTTAACCCTACTGCGGATGCCCTGCTATTTTTTCCTGGATGATAGGATATTTATTTTCATTCTCTTTGTGTAAACCAGGAAGGAGAGTTTGGGAGGCTCCACTTCTGGGTAGGAGGGTGACCAACCCGGTCACTCCCATTCTTTTTTTTTTTTTGGTCACTCCATTCTTGATGGAAATCGGGGTTTTGAGCCTTCTCCCCACCATCTTGGTGACAGTGATACTGGGTTGGAGACTTCTTAACTCTAGGTGTGTTTTTTTCTTTTTACTATAGAGATCTTTTTTTTTTTTTTTTTTTTCACCTTCCTCTTTCTCGATTTCCTCCCATTTCTCCATACTGGTGGAGAGTGAATCTGTGCTGTGTTCCTGGAGTTTAAGCAAGATGTCCCCTCACTGGCCTGGCTTCCCACCTGCAACTCCTCAAATTCCCTTGGTGGGAAAGGGAAACAACTGAGCACCTGTGTGTGCCAGACAGGGTGTAGGATGCTGGGTTTCCAGCAGGGTGTGAGAGATGGTGTGGTCCCAGCTCAGCGTCTTGTGGGAAAGCTCAAGGAAGTAGCCAGACATTGCAATGCACCCTGGTATGGGAGCGCCCTGCATGAGGGAGGGGCCCACCAGAATGAGGAGGTTAGAGACAGGACTTCTAGGTGAAAGCAGCATCTAATCTGAGACCTGAAGGATGAGTGGAGTGTGGTCAGGCAAAGACGAGAAGGAAGAATGTTCTGCACAGTAGACACTGTATCTTAATTACGATTTGTAGAAAATATATAATATCCACTTCGAGCATCATCAGTAAACTACACGGCCTCTTCCTCAAACATTTAGTTATTGCTATAAGCCAGACCCTGTGTATACCTAGAAGTGGGTCACTGTGTGTCTTGTCCTGGGAATATAATGATGAATAACACAAGATGTTCACGGTTTAGGGAAGAAGACAAATAAATGGGGAAAAGACAAATCAGCAATTTCCATACCATAACAAAACAGGCAGCATTTATTTATGGAGCCCATGCTATGAGCTGTGTCCTGTTCTAAGCACCATATATGGAGTAACTCAGTTAATCCAAGAGGTAGGACCTATTTCTCTCTCCATTTTACAGAGAAGGAAATTAGGGCATATTGAGGTGAGAGAACTTGCCTATGGTCTATCAGTTGGTAGGCGGTTGTCTCAGGATTCAGATCCAGTGGGTCTGGCTCCATACGCATATTCTTGATTGCTGCAGTTTTGCCTCCTGAGGGATAGGGTTATCTGGGAGCTCAGAGGAAGAACTACATCATGTTTGAAAATGCTTTCTTTCTTTCCTTCTTCTTCTTTTTTTTTTTTTTTTTGGTTTAGCTTCTTGAGATCATTATTTTTTTCTACAATTCAGTTAAAGAGTTAAACTTTGTGCCCACCACATGCTGGGAACTGGCCTTGTCTTCCAGAGAACTTGAAGCTAGTGAAGCCAATGAAGAGATCAGAAGGTCCCAAATGACCAGCTGCAAAGCTGAGCTTGCTGAGAACTCAGAGCCCATTCAGACAGCCATGGGGCCACTGTGGTGGGCTGTTGTCTGTGCCCAGGAGCCTAGGGAGGAAGGGGCAGCTGCCTGGAAAAGAAGTCTTTCAGGTGGCCCTGAGGATCTGGTGTGAAGGTTGAGAGAAATAGCATTTGGGGCCCAGGAGACAGCTGAAGCAATGGCCCAGAGGTAGGAAATTTCGGGGGACTTCAGAGAACTTCAGGGTGTCCTGGGAGGAGGATGTTTTAGGGGCAGGAGAGTTCAGGTTGGAAGACAGATCAGGCCCACCGGTACAGTTTGGGAGCTGAGCCACAGCAAGAAAAGATGAGAAAATGGATTTAAGCCAAGTCACTTTGCACTTTGAGGTTACTAGGGAGCCTCTCTGTGATCTAGGATTCTGGCCTAATAGTGCTTTGAGGGTCGGTGTGGCCCTGGGAAGAATCTAGGTGTGATTTGATCTGTTGGAAAAAGTTCATTTTATGAAGTTATTTTACATGTTGGATTCATGCTTTGCTCTCCTGGTTAAAACATTTAGTCATCTGACAATAAGCATAAGGTGTACAATCCATCCCTCCCAGCAATGCTAAGTAATGCTGGAACCCCAACTTTCCTTAAATCCAAGGCATGTCAGGAAGCATAATTATAACATGCTGGATGATGGTTAACATGGCTAAGTATGACTTTAAAACATTTGTCAATTTGGACTTTGCTCTTGAATTCAGGGATTTTATACTTGGAGTCAGTTACGGGCTGGTTCAGCCGTGAAATAACCATACACATATTGAGTTCAGATGATGCAAGTTGGGTACTTTGAACTCTCATGACACCAGTTGGTACGGTGACTAGGGGGATCTTTTCAACTTCAGCCACCCCCCCCCCCCCCCACCCCACGAAGATCCTGACCTGGTCCAGCCATGCTTTTGTTGAAAGATTCTGCTGTCCCCAGCTGCTGAGTCTGATTCCCCGCTGATGTGCTGGACATGTAAAGCTTGCACCCCCCCACCCCCATCCCCCGCCTTCCTCCCTTGCCGTGCTCTCAGAACCATCCACAATGCTTTAGGGATCTTTGGTGAGTCAACCACAGACCAGGAAATGGCTCTCAGGCACAAGAACTATCACTTTCTCTTCTAAGAACTGCAGCTGGAAAACCCTAACCCTGCAGTCAACAAAGTGATGGTTTTGCTCAACCGTGGAACTGATGAATCTTCTCTTGTTTATTTTAAGCCTTCCTACCACCCACCCCTCTGCCACAGTTTGCAGCTGAAGGTGCTCCGGTGTGACCTGCCCTTACAGTGGTCCCAGGCCTGACTTCTCTCTGTGAATTCTATCTGCTTCCCAAGGCGCTGATAGCTCCTGGAACAGTAGGGAGAATGGGCAGGATGGGCGATGCCTGGACTTGCATCTTTCTGTTGGCCCAGTAGCGGTGCCCTAGCCTGCTCTCTGGCCTCTTGTTCTCACTTCCTCTCCTTTGGTTAGGAGTTGGAAACTTCTGTAGGTCCTCTATTATATGTCTAGCACTGTTGCTTTATTCACTCATTGGTTGGGTCCAGCAGTGCCTGAGCCATTTCTGTATGCTGGGCTGCACTGTCCTGGAGATTTGAGAATAAGCAACATAGCCCTTGTCTTTATGAATCTACCTGAGGGTAAGGAGGGAGTCAGACAGTTGAGAAAAGGTACGTCAGGATTTACAAGATATGCAAGATAATTATCCTGCAGCAGGATTACCTGCACTGTCCAAGATGGTGGCTACCAGTCATGCATGTGTGGTGAGATTTCAGCTTATTAAAATGAAACAAAAATGTTAAAATTTCAATAGTCACATGCAACTATTGGCTACTGTGTTGGGCAGTGCAGGTCTAGAACATTTCCATCATGGCAGGATGTTCTGTTGAAAAGCAGGATCCCTGTCTGTTTCTGCCATCAGTGTGTCTCAGGTGCCAGGCGTGTCATGGGCACTCACAATTATGTGCTGAATGGATGGTAGAAGGTAGAGTAAAGGGTGTGAAAGAAGAACGATGTACACACAGCCACAAGAAGAGGGATGAGCTGCTCTGGAAGACTTCCCAAGCAGGTAACCACAGAGCTGCATTGAGAGGGATGAGACATTTAGCACATGGGCATTCCAGGGCAGAGACGGGCTGTGGTCTCTCAACCTCTTCCTTCTGTGTTGTGATGGCTCAGACCACAAATGGTGTCACTACGTTCTGTGCAAGGGAAGGAAAATTCACAGCACTCTCACTGCATTGTCTCCCTGGGTGTCTCTGAGAGGTGAGATCTCGCTCGGCTGCCATGAGGCAGAAGGCCTCATATGAGTCATCTAGGTGTGAGATCAACCTGATTTCAGTAAACAAATGTTTCCTTGCACGGGACTAATACAAAGGTGTGGGAGGGCCGCCAACACAAGGAGAAATGAATATGGAATGCACCCCAGCATGAGGAGTGTTCATTACGAGGTTGGCTTGTGGTACAGTGGGGTTGCTCCACTTGTTTCTCACTCATTCATTTCCCTGATGAGCATTTTGTAGCGCAGTCACTGTTTACCAGACACTGTGCTCTGTCCTACTGATGCAGGGGTGAGTAACTCTCAGGCTTGTCCCCAGAGAGTTCAGTGGGCGCATCCAGCAGGTGTACAGATGATAACATAGCAGAATGAGCTTGGCATCACATGATACCAGTCCAAGTTTAGTGTTCGAACTTTCCTCTCTGCACTGTTTAGCGAAGACTGGACTCTCAGGAAGAAAAGCAGAGCCAACACCAGTGGGAGAGCCCAAGACTAGTGTTAGATTTGAGCCTTGGTGCTTGAATTAAGTGTCAAGTTTGAAATCAAGATGCTGGAGGTTAAACCCCATCCTGGCACTTTCTGATGGCATGATGACCTTGGCTTTTGGTTTACTCTTTTGTAAAATGGGGATAAAATTGTATCTTTTGTTAGAATTGGTAAGCTACGTGAATCACATAGTAAGTACCCAACTAAATATAGATATTGCATATGGTGAGCCATTGAGAGAAAGGACTTTGAGGATGAGGCTGTACTGACCCCAAAATCTGCATTTTGGATTGTTTTGGCCAAGTGTAGATCTCTCTTAGCCCCACTGCCTGTGATAATCAAAGAGTTGCCTGAGTTCCTGAGAAGGACCATGTGCGTGTGGAAGTAGCTTGGATAGTGTGTCCCTTAGTTAGGGATAGCATCCTCTGGTGATCTGCCTGAACTTTCCTGTCCTTCCTCTCTGTGCCCTTCTGTGCTTAAGGTTCGACATGGTCTTGATGGGGAAAATGGGCACAGACCCTAATCCCTGCCTAGACTGGACATGTTTCTTGGGAGCTGATACTGTGTGGTAGAAGTTTCCTGTGGTCTGCCTCTGGTCTGTGCAGACCTCCTTGGCTCCCTCTAGCCCTTTACCCCTGCCCTCCCCTATCCCAGGGCAGCTTCCCTTATTTACCTATTTCTCTTTGCATATCTGACAAACTGCAGTGTGTTTCCCAAGACACCTTTCCTTCCTGCACATTGATGGCTGTGTACCATTTCTTGATAGTTTTGGAATCTCTCTTTCATTTCTTGGTTGATTGGCCCAGTTTATTCCTCTCTATAGCTGAGCTGAGATGACTTTTTTGGTCTTTAAGGATCTCTCTTTAGGGGGACACCTGGATGGCTCAGTGGTTGAGCATCTGCCTTTGGCTCAGGTCATGATCCAGGATGCAGGGATCAAGTCCCCTTCAGGCTCCCTGTGGGGAGCTTGCTTCTCCCTCTGCCTATGTCTTTGTCTCTCTCTGTGTGTCTCTTGTAGATAAATAAATTAAATCTTGAAAAAAGAAAAAAGGAGCTCTTCTTAGGGAATCCTTCACACACCCAGATTCTTTCATCTTTTGTTCAATCTGATCATCTCTATCTTTTAATATATTAATCTAATCTTCCTTCAGAGTAATGTGATTATTAATATATTTGGATTTTTTTCTGTTATTTTACATTCTGTTTCTCTGATTCTTCTCTCCTCCTCATTCCCTGATGCTTTCAAGCTTTTTTTTTTTTTTTTTTTTTTGGTTTGTTTGTTTTTTTAATGAACTGTATATTTTATAGGTTCCCTCACCCTGGGCTGACTTGGAAGCCAGCCACATATTGTATTTGTATTCTTAAATTTTAGCATATATGCTCAACTCTAGATTTTTTCAAACACATATGATGTCCTATTGAATATAGCAAGGCTACTTGGCTTTAAATTCTCATTGGACAGCTTGGTTTTGTTTTGTACACCCAATGTTGTTAAACAGCAAAGATTATGTTTATTATTTGTATAGTCAGTGATTACATTTATGAAAAAAAAATTTCATTTGCTGTAAATTTTTAAGACCAGCTTTGTTTCGTGGTCCTAAGTCTTCCTCTGAGTTAACTGTTTTATATGGTGAAGTTTCTCTTTGTAATTCCTTCAGACTCTGGGAGATAAATGCTATTGATGTTGGGGTGTCTGAAAATGCCCATTTACTCAGGCCTTTATTTTTTTTTTATTTTTTATTTTTTTAATATATTTTTTAATTATTTATTTATTTATTTATGATAGTCACACAGATTGAGAGAGAGAGGCAGAGACATAGGCAGAGGGAGAAGCAGGCTCCATGCAGGGAGCCCGACGTGGGATTCGATCCCGGGTCTCCCGGATCGCGCCCTGGGCCAAAGGCAGGCGCCAAACTGCTGCGCCACCCAGGGATCCCTACTCAGGCCTTTAAATGCTGTTTTAGCTAGGTATAAAAGTTTTGGTTGACACCTATTTTCTCAGCATTCTGATGGCAGGAGTTCCTTTTTCTTCCCAGGCCAGTGGTATCACTCTTGCTTTCAATCTGTCAACCCTTTGTAATATGTAGGGTTTTTTTTTTCTTCAGGCTACATTTTAAGATCTTTTCTTTATCCATGACAGGCTACAGTTTCATTATCATTTGCCTTTTCATCTTGCTTAGTAACCAGTGTTTTTTCAAACTGAGAACTTCCTTTTTTTTTTTTTTTTGAGTTCTAGAAAATACTGAGCTATTACTTCTTCAAATATTCTTTTTGTAGAGTTATCTCATGGATGAGATTTTTAGCTTGATTCTTATTTTCAGGATATTTGTTTTTAAAAGTATATTTGACTTTTTGTTGTAAAGTTATTAAAACTTACAGAAAACATCATAAAGTTCTTTTCACATTCATCAGGTGGGTTGTTTTTGTTTTAAGATTTTATTTATTATTCATTCATGAGAAGCACAGAGAGAGACGTAGGCAGAGGGAGAAGCAGGCTCCATGCAGGGAGATTAATGTGAGACTTGATCCCAGGACCCTGGGATCACACCCTGAGCTGAAGACAGATGCTCAGCCACTTGAGCTACTCAGACATCCCTCATCAGGTGTTTTAAACATTTTTCCTTCCATGTTTGCCCTCTCTTTCTCCACATCTATATGTTCATGTATGTGTATATGTTTAGGTATAAACTCACATACATTCACACTCATATATTATGTGTAAGTAATTATACAAATTATATACAGATTATTTTTTCTGAGCCACTTGAGTATGGATTGCATATATCATGCCTCTTTACCCCTTAATATACAGTATGAGTGCCTTGTAAGAAAAAAGATACTCTCTTAAGCCAACACAGTACAGTTATAAACTTCAGAAATTTAACGTGGATACAATAATTTAATCTGTGGTCCCTATTCCAAATTTTTCCTTTTACAGTCCAAATTTCTTCATTCCAATCCCACTGATTTCTTTCTTCCCTACCCTATTCCATCTTTGTTTGACCCTTCTTCCATTCAGAGAATGCTGTCTCTCCACAACATCACACATTTACTTATTTACTCAATACTATACTGCCTATAAAATAATTCTGGGGTTGTCCCAACCTAACCATTATGAAAACAAACCCACTAGGGAGAGTTCAAGGTTTGTTCGAGGGTGTGTAAGTCATAATATTGCATTCAAAAGTTACTCATATTGGCTCTCTATGCTCCCCCAGCATGCTTTTGTTACTCATTTGAAATAGGGTTAGATTCCTGACTTTCTGTTTGCATTCAGTTTATTTTTCTTCATCGGTTTTATTTTCTTGATATGCTTTAATATACTTCCAGGACTTAAAACAGAAAGATGCACTCAGGGAGGTGTCAACCCTTACTCACCCCTTCTCCTGTATTTTCCCTGCCAGACACTTGTGTCCCCTTGTATTTGCATAACCAGTTTCATTACCTTCTGGTTTATTCCTACTGTGTTTTCTTTTTACAAAAAATAGTCAGATTTATCCTTTTCTCCTTTTTTCTTACACTAAAAGTAAAGTACTTTTGCACCTTGTCTCTCTCTATTCAAAGATATATTTTGGAAATCACTCCCTATTAGTTCACAGAGACAGTGCTCATTCTTTTTAACAGCTGCATAGTATTCCATTGTGTGGATGCACCCAACTTTATTTCCCCAATGAACTTTATTTCCCCATCCCATACTTGGATATTTAGATAGTTTCCAATATTTTGCAATTGCAAAGAGCCCTGCAGGGAGTCATCTTAGGCACATATATTTTTGTACTGTTAGAGGTTTATGTTGATGTCATATTTTTAGAATTGGATTGTGAGCTTGAGAGTAAGCGCATGAACAGTTTTGTCACGTGTTGCCAAGGTCCCTTCCATTGCTGTTATGCCATTTTGCCTCCCACCCACAATTAAGAGAATGCCTGACTCCCCACATCCTCTCTGGCAGAGCACAGTATCAGGATTTTGAACTTTTGCCAAGTGGGTGGGTGAGAAATGGTATCTCAGTATAGTTTTGATTCTTACTCCATTATTTTGGATTTTAATTTACATTATCAAAGAAAGTTGAGGTCTTATGTTTAAGAGCCATTTTCATGTAAGATTTGTGGATGCTGGCCCATATCTTCTGTCCACTCTTTGTTAAAGGAGGAGTTTGGGGCCTTCTGTCTCCAAGAAGTCTTTAAAACTTCTTACAATTTACAGATCTTAGTCTTTTATCCGTGACATGTGAATATTTTTCTCCCATTTGCCATTTGCCATTTTTCTTTTCATTTGTTCTTTACCTTTTGTTTGAGAATTTTTGTTTATTTTCAATGAATGCGTTTTTTTTTTTTTTCTTTGCATCTGTCACTTTGAGCATTTGAAACATTCCTGTTTTATAGTCCTTTTCAGATTGTTCCATGATACTCATTTATCTTCTTTGGAGTAATTTATGTCACAAATGTTGATTTTGTTGGCTAGGTTTCTAAGCGTTAGAGGTCTTTAGGTTTTAGAATTTAGGTGTACTGACTCATTTTAAGAGGGAAATTCTTGTTTTGATTTTCTTAGCCTTCTTTCTCCTCACTTCCTCCCTGATAGTTTGTGTCTGCCTCCACCTGGCCTGGAGCTCCCAGTACAGCTTGGCCAGGGGCAGCTCGTAGCTTTGTTTTTGTTCTGCCTTCGTGGAGGAGGCCTCGTGATATCCCCTGGAGTCAAGCGCTGGACCCAGGTCTCCTATCCCATCTTGTGTGGGACACTGGTCTTAGCCGCCCTTAGATGTACTTCCTGCCTGGCACTCCCAGTCCCCCGTAGTGCTTTGTGTCGACATTCTACCTCACACACAGAGATGATTATCTTGTTTGTGAGCCCGGTATTTATCTGCCACTTCCGCGTGTTTGGAGCACAGGGGCTGTGTCAGAGCGTAATTTTATGGAAACTTCTTAACGTCAAATGCTCCTTTGTACTTACTCTGAAGGAAGGAATGTGGGAAGGTTTGAAGGGAAAAGAAGGAAGGAAACTGTCCTGCATCCCAGGAATGCGGCAGCCATCACTTCCTTTACTTGGCAACAATCCCGTGAAGCAGGAATGTTTTTTTCCCAATCCACACTTGGTGATAGAGGCACAGAGTGGGTGAGTGAGCCACCCAGCCTTGCAGCTCATGAGACGGAGTGTGGGGGTCTGCACGCTGACCCCTTGTTGGGTTTCAACCTGGTTTATGGACTCACAGGGCAGGCAGTCTGCTCTACCGAGAACTCCATTTCCTGGGTCTTGGGAGGAGGAGGGCATGGCTATGAAGACTCACCAGTTTATTTCTCTTTTTTGGAATGACTTGGGGTCTGACATTTGTGTGCCTAGGATGAGTTGGGCACTTGCTAATACCATATTGGCTCTTTAACTGAACTCAAAACAACCCTGAAAAGCAGGTCCTGTTGGCCCCATCTTCTAATCAAGTAGACTGATGCTCAAGAGCCCATGTGGCTTCCTCGCTTCTCCCAGTTAGCAAACGTAGGGCTGGAATTTCCATGCTGCCTGGCTGCAAAGCCCTAGACTTCCATGCTTCTAGCATGTACTGTGTCCCATGGTGTTTTCCTGGTCAGCCTGCCACAGTCTCAGGAAGCATGATGCCACAGAAGGGGAGAGGCCTTGTGGGCAGCCCCATGTGACAGCAGCATCTGAGGGGCTCTGGGATGAGGCTCTCCTCTGCACCTCCTAAAATGCAGGGCCCGTGTTAGCCACTTAGTTTCAGATGTGAATTCAGGCCCCCAAGAAGGTTCTGCTCTTTTATTTGGCCCAGAGATGATACATCCTCCAAGTCACCATTAGAGATGTGAGCCCAGTGTCCTGATGGAGAACAAACAGTTCTGTTTTCCTCAGATAGTTATATGATTTATTTGGTCAGGTGGTCCTTTGGGGGCTGCTTTATCCTGTGCCTTTGCAGAAAGATCACAGGCTTTGGATTTACAGAGATCACCACCCTCATTATTCTCTGTCATGTCACTCTCTATTTTCTCATCTGTCACGATTTTAGGTAATAGTTTATTTGTTGACTTTTCATCTCCCCGACACGAAGCAAACTCTGTAAAAGCAGGGACCTTATTTCTCTGATTTTTATTGGATCTCATCATCTGGCATCTGGCTGGCCCATACATAGAAGGTGATAAATAGATTTCTTTTTTTTTTAATAATTAGATTTCAAATGAATAAATAAAACGAGAGAGAGCTGACTCCATTCCTGGCTATACCATTTAAAATCTTTGTGGCTTCCAGCAAGTTACTCACTTTTCTTTACCTGCAAAGTAGACAAAAACAGGCAGTTTCATAGGGCTGTTGAGAGATCTGTAGACAACATATAGAACTGCTCACAAAAGATAAGCCTCACCTCCTCCTCTCTCATATAATTGTTAATTAGCGCCTTGACTTGGTTGGGGTGGGGGCAGGAGGATTTTGATATGGAAGGCGCTGGTGCGCACGGGCCTGCAGAACCACGCTGAGGTTCTGACTTCTCACGGGCAGGAGTCGGTGTCCTCCGAGGGCGGCTTCTATGATGCGCTTACCTCTGCCAGCCGGGCCATGGCATGGATCTGCCTGGACTGCTACAGAAACCCTGGCCAGCTCCAATTAGGAAGCTCTTCTGAGGAGTTGAAGGTTTTGAGGTTAACCCTGAAGAAACAGCTCCCTCTACACCAGCCTTTTAATTAAATGCTCGCGTTTACTTTCCGGAGTTCATTGAATCATTTTACCCGCATCATAGGGCTTGACAAAGCCCAGTTGCTTGGAGTAATGGGAAAGTACAAGATGAGGAGGCTTCAAGGAAGCTGTCTGATGACACAGGCTCTGCAGCTTCTGTGCCACTTTGTGGCTGGGTGCTCACCTGGCTGGGACCCAGCATGCTGGGACCTCCCAGGGGGCCCTGGGGGGGTGTCATTTCCTGCTCCCTGCCTTTGACTTGGTTCTTGAGATTCTGAGACCCACGAAGCTTAGTAAGGATCTGAATCCACCCCCAGGGTGACCCAAGGCTCCAGGGGCCAAGGAATAATTCCTGTGAATGCCTTGGTATACAAGTATTGTGTTGGGCTGTGTTGTGTGTGACAGTGGTCCTGCCCTTAAGATGCCTACTGTATTATTGGAGAGACAGGGTTCATGCAGAAAATACTGCCGGAATACTTGTGTACTGAGCCAGGCAATAATGATCATGGAAGTAAGAGCCACCATTCATTCATTGCTTTACTGTGTCCTAGGTCCTTTAAATATGTTCCCTTTCTTCATACTCATAACCTGCTCTCAGAGGATCAGCCAACAGGGTGGCTGTTCACTCTGTCCATGTAATAATTTTCCTAAGCAGGGTGCAGGTTGGACTTCAAGGGGCCAGCTTCGATTGGGTTCCAGCATCCCTGCCAAAAACTAAATGAGAGGCTCCAACACCTCCCTCTCTGTTTCCTTGTACCTCCTCCTACATCCCCACAGCTCCATCCTGCATGGGCCAGTCACCCACCACACCCAGCAGGTGGAGGATGCTCAACAAGATCTTCAGACCCTCACCAGCGTTCATTCAAGCAGAGGGCTCACCTGGGCATCAGGGGGGGTACTTGGTGATGGTGATGGATGGTCCCCTCCCTCGTTTGTCTGGACCCTGGTTTGCAGAGCCTGGTTGCTGAAGCAGGGATAGCAGTTTGGGGTATGGCCCAGCAGGTGGACTTTTAATGGTTCTCCAGGTGATCCTGATGCACACCCAAGTGAAAGAAGCATGGGTCCAGGCTCTCAAAGCTGCCTGCATGTCAGAATTACCCAAGAACTGTTTTGTGGGGTTTTAGAAAATTATTATCATTTTTTAAAGATTTTATTTATTTATCATGAGAGACACACAGAGAGAGGCAGAGACAGAGGCAGAGGGAGAAGCAGGCTCCCGGCAGGGAACCTGATGTGGGAATTGATCCCAGGACCCCGAGATCA
The DNA here is from genome assembly GCF_011100685.1 of Canis lupus familiaris. Classification (NCBI taxonomy): domain Eukaryota; kingdom Metazoa; phylum Chordata; class Mammalia; order Carnivora; family Canidae; genus Canis; species Canis lupus. The sequence continues at coordinate 71,663,820 of NC_049226.1, forward strand.
CGCCCTGTGCTGAAGGCAGTTGTTCAACCACTGAGCCACCCAGGCGTTCCAGAAAATTATTATTATTAACTCAACTTTAAAATCAAATCAAATCAAATCAAATAAACCTCACTTTTTAAAATAGTTTTAGACTTAACAGATATATTGGGAAGACAATACAGAGAGTTTCTCTATATGCCACACTCAGCTCCCTCCTCTTATTAACATCTTATGTTAGTATGGTGCATTTGCTATGGTTGATGAACCAGTAATGATACGTTGTCATTAACAAAGTCCTTACTTTATTGAAGTTTCTTTAGATTTTGCCTTAATGTCTGTTCTGGGATCCTACCAGGATCTCACATTGCAATGCGTGGTCGTGTCTCCTTAGGCTCCTCTGGGCTGTGACAGATCATCCTGGTTTTTGATGTCCTTGATAGTTTTGAAGTGCACTGATGAATTATTTTGTAGAGTGCTCCTTGATTTGGATTTGTTCAGTCTTTTTCTCATGCCTACACTGGGGTTGTAGGTTTTTGGGAGGAAGACCACACATGGTGTTGGGGGCACACACCATCACTGTGACTCATCGTTGTTGATGCTGGTCTCCGTCACCTGGCTGAAGGGGCTTTGTCTTCTCCGTCTACCCCAGCCAGGTTTCTCCACTGTCCAGTTACACCGCCTGTCCCCCGACCCTCTACATGCTGTGCCATGGGGAAGGAAGTCACCGGGCACAGCCCACACTTAACAAGTGGGGACACTTAGGCTTCACCTCCCTGTGGGCAGAGAATCTACATAAACTGTTTGGAATCCTGCATGGGAGATTTGTCTCTTCTCCCCCTTCATTTATTAATTTGATCATTTACTGACATCAGTATGGACTCACAGGTATTGATTTTTGCTTTCAGTTATAATGCAATTCTCAGTTCCTCAAATTTTTCAACCTTTGGCCATTGAGAGTGCTTTCAGTTGGCTCCTCTGTCCTTTTGACATGTCTCTTCACTGAGGAGGTTATTTTTTTTATTTTTAATTTTTTTACCACTTCCTTCCTTTCCACCACTACAAGCTTATCCTGTGTGTTTCCTGCCCCAAGCTTGGAATCCACCATTTCTTCAGGGAATCCTGGTTCCTTTAACTGAGAATGGTATCAGACACCAACATCTGGGCCCTCGGTGTGCTTGCTCCTATTGGGGTGTCAATGGTTCTGGGCCCTTTCAGCTAACAGAGTGAGGAAATACATGTATGTATACTGTCCTGCGTCCACATATGTAACTGTAATTATGTCTGAATGTAACTGTCTGTATCTGTATTCAGCTAAACATGAGTTCATACTGATGCCTTCCACACTGAATCTACTGCTACCCAGATCATTCTAGCCTCCCACCCATGCTCATCTGTAAACTCCCACTCCAGTGGCGAGAAGCATTGCTCCTGTCATCCTCCTGTCTGTTTACTTACCCATTCAGCTGTGGCACCCATGGTTGATACCATGAGTAATGGTGTCAGAATTCTGAACTCTCACCCAACTCCATGGGAATCGGCTTTGCCAACTGGAGCACGCTGTTTCTCTGTGAGCTATTTCGTCTTTAGTTTTACAGATTCTAGTCATTCCTAGAGTTTCTGAGGTTGTGAGGTCCTCCCACCCCCTTCTGTGAGGTCGTTGCATGCATTTGTCATACAGTGTGACTCTTTGATCACATTCTGTGTGCCATCTTTGGATCCCTCCAGTCTCCTAAGTTTATTTAATTTTAAATTGCATACTTTAAGCTTCATTGTCTGTGCTGCAGAGTTCTTTGGGTTTTGACCAATGCTTCATGTCCCACATTCACCATCGTGGTATCCCATAGAGTAGTTTCACTGCCCTCAGAAATCCCCTGTGTTTCACCTACTCCACCTCCTCTAATTCCACCTGATACCTGGCAACCACTGATCTTTGATTGATTCTAAGCTTTTGTCTTTTCTAGAATGTCATGTAATTGGAATTGTGCAGTGCGTAGTCTTTCACACTGGCCTCTTTCACTTAGCAATATGCATCTAAGATTCATTTGCATACTTTTGTGGCTTGATAACTAATTTCTTTTTATTGCTGAATAATATTCCATTGTACAAATGTACCAGTTTGTTTATTCAGTTGCCTCTTAAAAGACATTTTGGTTGCTTCCAGTTTTTGGTGATTATGAATATAGCTGCAGTGTTTTGGTTTGTTTCGTCTTGTGGCCATCAGTTTTCAAAGTAGTGGTTTCCTTGCTGCTAAAGTCGTATGAACAGAGGCGGAGGTTCATGGGTAGATGTGTGGGCGGGGGATCAAGGATCTTCTGGGGCCATGCACAGAGAACTCTCTCTGTCCTAGTTCAGGTTTGGAGATGAAGCAGTTCATCCCTGGGCCCTTCACCCAAGAACAGAAGGTGTGTGAGGGTCCCAGCCATATCCAATCTGAACATCCTGTGATCACCCTCTTCTTGTGGGATTGTTCCTATGTCAGTTTCTCACTTTGGTTATCTGATTTTGGAAGGCTCTGCTCTGACCAACGGGGGATTAAACCTGCACAGCCCCGTGAAGAGGAAGCTGGAAGCAGAGAAGGACTATGTCTTTGACAAGAGGCTCAGGTACAGCGTCCGCCAGAATGAAAGCAACTGTAGGTTTCGGGACATTGTCGTGCGGAAGGAAGAGGGGTTCACACACATCCTGCTGTCCAGCCAGACCTCGGACAACAACGCGCTGACCCCCGAGGTGAGACGCAGGGACCGGAGGGGAGGGTCAGGCTGGAGAGGGCTTCTCATGCAGAGTGGGGCACCAGCTTCCTCTTTGTTCCATCGGGGAGCCGATGACAAAAGCCAGCATCGCACATGCGGACTTGACTGTAGGACACAGTGTGCTAATCACTTTACATACATTATCTATTTGATCTTTGTGACCAGGTAATGATACTGTCCCATTTTACAGATGATGACCTTGGTAAATGGAGAGATTCAGAAAACCGATCAGCGTCCCAGAATTAGTCAGAGGGCAGCCCTGGAATCCAAACACCATATCTTGGGCTTGTCTAAGCATGTCAAATTTCTTTGCTTTGGATGAAATCATACTCAGCTCAGTTACTTTTTTTTTTTTCAATTGAGATATAATTCACATACCATAAATTTCACTCTTTTAACATGTACTTTTTTCAGCATATTCACAAGGGCACAGAACCATCACCATGATCTAGTTCTAGCACATTTCCATCACCGCCAAAGGAAACCCCATGCCCATTAGCATCCCCTCCCCATCTTCCCTTGCCAAGTCCCTGGCAACCACGGATCTACTTTCTTTCCCTACAGATTTGCCTATTCCAGACGTTTCATATAAATGGAAGAGTATAGTATGTGGTCTTCTGTGACTGGCTTCTTCCACTGAACATGATGTTTTCAAGGTTTATCCCTGGGTAGCACACGTCATTGCTCCCTTCGTTTCCTTTGTGTGGATGTGCCATATTCTGTCCATCAGTTGTTCAGTGATGGGCATTTATATTGGCTCCATTTTTGACTACTGTGTTAGGACTAATATTTGTGTACAAGTTTCCATGTGAATGTGCTTTCAGTGCTCTCAGATATATTCCTCCTGGCAGAACTGCTGGGTTGTATGGTAACTCTGAAATTATTTCACTTTCTGAGGAACTGCCAGACTGTGTTTCACATGCTGTTTTCCATTTTCACTGGCTGTGTACAGGGGCTTTAGTCTTTCTGCATCCTTGTCGACACTTGTTATTGTCTGTTCTTCTTATCGTAGCTGGTGGGGCAGGTGTGAGGTGGTATTTCACCATCATTTTGATGTGCATTTTTCTGATGACTAACGATGTTGGGCATCTTTTCGTGAGCTTATTGGCTATCTGTCTGTCTTCTTTGGAGAACTGTCTATTCACATCTTTTGCCTAATCTTAAAATTGTTTTAATTGTTGAGTTTTAAGACTTCTATATCAGATATGTGATTTGAAAATATGCTCTCAAATGAGTGGGAAATGTCAGTAAGGGTGACAGAGCATGAGAGACTCCTAACTCTGGGAAACGAACAAGAGGTAGTGAAAGGGGAGGTGGGGGGAGATGGGGTGACTGGGTGATGGGCACTGAGGAGGGCACTTGACGGGATGAGCACTGGGTGTTACGCTATATGTTGGCAAATCGAACTCCCATAAAAAAATACACACACACAGAAAAGAAAGAAAATATGTTCTCATTCTGTGGCTTGCTACTTTCTTGATAGTGTCCTTGGATGTATGACGTTTAAAATTTTGATGAAGTCTGTTTTACCTGTTTTTTCTACCTTACCTTTTTAATGCTAATCATGCTTATATTTTAGGTGAACAGAATGGGGATACAGTGAATACTCACTGCCATTACATAGCACCATTTAAGATCTGGGGTACTGAGGGGGAACAGTGAAGAACCGATTAATATTTTTTAAGAGATTCTCAATGGTGCAAATGTGGGAAAAGACTCATCCAAGAAGCCCTCTCCAACTAGACCACCCTGCCATAGGAGGGGTAAATGGCAAAAACCATGACAGCACCAGCTACCAGCAGCTCTTTGTGCTTTGTATTTGTTGTTTTTCCCATTTCTTCTCCCAGGACCCTTCTGATGTAGAATTCTTATGGTCCACCTCTTATTAACAAGATAACACAGATTTAGAGAATTTAGGCCTAGAGTCTTGTAAGCTTCAGGGTGCAGGACCCTTGCCACTTGTGCCTGCCATATTGTTTCTCACAGTCAGCCCAGCACCTGGCCCATTGAAGACAGCAAAGTCCACACTTCCCCTTCCCTGTCCTGTGATATCTTGCACTCTGATTTCATAGTAGTAATGAAGACACAGAGGCTTAACCACAGGAGTGGGTTAACCACAGTGACACAATTAAGGAGTGGCCGTCCACCCTGACTGGGCTTGGTAGGGTGGTCTGACATGGCCCAGTGTATCCAGTATGCTCGGGGAGGCCCAGCAAGTGGGGTGGGGCAGGAGGTACTGTGTCCTCGGACTTGTAATCACATATCTTATCATTGTGACTTACAGAAACTGTAGTTCCCTCAAGGGACTGTGGGTGTGGCAGTCAGGAATGATCGCCATAAAGGAAGAGATGTAGCTAAAGCCTTTGCAGTTTGTGATCATCTTCTGCCCCCCCCACCCCCCATAAGTGTGCTATTTTGGGGTCTCTCTCTTCCACCTTCAGAAACCACCTCAGGATTCTCTGTAGTAGAGAACTCTGTGGTTTACCATAAAGGTTGCCCTTCACATTTTTATACACCTGGAAGCCTTGTTAGTTTAAGCTCGTCATGAAACATCCTCATGAAGTAATGATTCTTAGATTTTTCCTACTTCACTACTTTTTAAAAGCATGTTTTTAAAAGGCACAGCATTTTCCTTCAATAAATAGAATGAATATGGAGTTCATCTTGTCTCTTTGGAGCAGCTTTATGTGTTAACCATTGCCTACTCACCACGGAAGATGTGTGGCCTCCAGCTGATGTCATCAGGTGCACAGGTTCTCAGCTCCTGAGATGTAGACTTGGTTAATTAGGAGTTCCATTCCTAATTGGTGCCTGTTGGTAACAGAACGGGAGGAAAATGGAAAAAAAACACTGATCTGGTGTTTTTAGCTATCTCAACAACCAAAGCAGATTGACTACCTAGATAAGCTGGCCAACTGGGTAAAGTAGCCCTGAAAGAAAGACTCCAGAGAAGTGGAGATGGTGGTACCAGAGGAATATAGATTTTGTAGTCTAGTAGACTACATTCCACTCTCCAGGCCTCTACTAGCTTGCCTTGGGAAGTCACCTTACCTCTTTGAGCTTCTTCATTTATAGAAGTTATAGGATACCTTGCTTGTGGGATTAGAGATGATGTCTGCAAAGAGGCTCACAAAATGCCTGGTACATAGAAAGCGTTCTGTAAATGTTCCCGTCATTGTTAAGATGAAGCAGAGGTGATTTAATGGCCTCCAGCAGACCCAGCCTTACTTATTCATGGAGCACCTGGGACGAGGCCACCCTGCATAGCATAATTGGATTTCCTTTTCTAGTTGTATATGGGACATTGGTTGGATTGGCCTCATGGGCAGAAATTCATACATTTCTGGGTGTGTTAACTAGATTCTGAGGCTAGCGGGTGTGTTGTAATATTGCTCCTGTCTGGAATATAGCAAAGAACCAGGAAAATAATGAAAATGCCCCTTTAGGAAAGAACCAGCAAAATAGATTGCCCAAAGTGTTGGTGATTAAAAGCCCATCTACTACCCCATTAAGAAAAGACCCCAAGCCCTCTCAACTCCCAGTTTATTGCAGTGCTCCCAGCCTAACCAGACTATACCACCACTGTCCATGGGAGCACACCAGACATGGGAGAGTCATACCTCATACCCTCTTGATCACACCCACCATACACACCCAAACCCCAAGGCCTATTAACTTTAATCCTTGAATAGCCCACTAATAGGCTTTCTTCTCTCTGTTTCCATCATGACCATTATATACTGTCTGGACTGTTGTAATAACCTACTAACAAGCATGCTCTTTCATGTTTCCTCTCCTGTAATCCATTCTCCTCAAGGTGGGCAGGGCAGAGTAATTTGCCAGGAATGCAAATCTGATCAAGTCACCCCTTCTACACACATGCGCACATACGCGCACATACTTCAGATACGACAGTGATTCCATTTGCTTTAAGAATCAAAACTGTTCATGAGGCAAATGAGGCTGTTGTGTTCTGAGCTGCCCACTGCTGTAAGCCTCCCTGCTTCATACTACACATCCCCCTTCTCTTTTTTTTTTTTAAAGATTTATTTATTTATGATAGAGAGAGAGAGAGAGAGAGGCAGAGACACAGGAGGAGAGAGAGAAGCAGGCTCCATGCCAGGAGCCTGACGTGGGACTCGATCCCGGGACTCCAGGATCGCACCCTGGGCCAAAGGCAGGCGCTAAACTGCTGAGCCACCCAGGGATCCCCTCTCCCTTCTCTCCTGCACTCCAACCAGCCTAGCTTTCTTTCATGCTCACACCTGCCCCAGGGCCTTTACATATACTTGTACTTCTGACTGAAACATCCTTTCCTTCCTCCTTGTCTAGTGGCCTTGCATTCCATTCAGGACTCAGCTCAATCACTACATCCATGGGATCCCTCCTCACTGCCCACCCCTAGCTCCCTCCCAGGTTACATCTGCCTCTCCTCTCAGGAGTTTTCCCAGCATCACTCACCCCTCCCTTCTGGAACTTGTTATGGTTGTTAATGTACATGTATTTTTGTGATAATTTGTTAAATGTCTGGTTCCCTCCATTACACTGTAAACTTCTTGAGGAGGTAAATACTGTGCAACTCCTTCAATTCAATAAACATATATTAAATATTTTTATGTGTGAAATTCTGGACTAGGTGTTACAAGGGCTATACAGATGAGTAGAAGACTATTTTAGCTTTTAAGGAATTGTATTAGTTATCTATTATTGCATAACAAATTGCGCTAAGCTTAGCATCTTAAAACAATGAACGTTATCTCACAGTTTCTGTGGATCAAGAATCCTGGCATGGCTCAGTTAGATGCTTCTGGCTCAGGGTCTCTCAAAGCCTGTAGTCAAGGCATGGTTGTCTGCAGCTGTAGTCTCTACTGAAGGCTCAATGGAAGAGGATCCACTTCCATTCTCATCCAGGCAGCTGCTGGCAGGTCCTCACTGGCCAGAGATATCAGTCCCCTGCCATGTGGCTGCTCTGTATGTGCTCTTCTGGACATGGTAGCTTGCTTCCCCAGACTGGGAGCTCTGAGGGGAAGACAGAGCAAAGGAGGACAGCCATGTCCTTTTGTATGCCAGTCCTCTCTTGAACGGGACATCCTGCCGCTCTTGCTGTACCTTGAGGTAAGATGTGAGTCATGAGGTCTGTCTGCACTCACAAGCATGTGACTACCATGGAAGGGATCATTGAAGGCCATCTTAGAGGCTGCCTATCAGGGATTTAAATCAAGCAGGAGGTAAGGTGAGGCAAAGATGCTCACATTTGACAAGGGGGATTGTCACAAGTATCATAGCAGGGACATTTGGGGTGTTGGGAGAAGGAAAAGTTTGCGTTTAGTCAGGGATAATTGGGCACACGTTCATGAAGGTGCTTACCAGTGAGATGGGCCCTGGGTGGCTGATTTCCGCAAGGAAAGAGGAAGCAGAGAAAGGGACTCTGGTCTACTCCCCCTTTCAACCCACTCCTAGTGAATTTGGTTATCTGGCTCCAACCCATGGAGATCAGAAGGTAGAAGGGGGAGTGTGCAGAAGGTGCAGAAGGGGGCAGGGGGAGTGTGTTTTCTCTAGAAGATGCTGACATCTGGAGCAAGTGTCTAACAAGAAAGTATTGAGGGCTTCATAATATGTAGCAAAGAAGCAATCGTTTTAGAATGTTTTACTTTAAACAAACCAGCTATATTTTACAATTTGGGGTCCTTCAAGGAGGTAGAAGCATCAGTCCAAATTGGATTATCGATACGAGAAAGGCAAAGGAGAGCTGTACTAACTAGATATAACAGTCTTTAAATTAAAAAAAAATAGTTTGTACTTTTCTCACATGAATGTAACACAAATTTACTTTCCATTTAATTTATAAAGGAGGTGGCTGTTTTGTTTGATTTTGTCTTTACTAATTGACAAGTAATTGTGACCTCAGAGAGGGAGGCCACTCTGAATCCTGTGTGGAATGGCAGTGCACCTCTTTACAGTGGGTTTTCTTTTATTTGCCTCTCAGAGAAATAGAGTTCATGGATCATTCAGAGCGTGTCTATTTCTGGAGGCAGATGGATTAAAGGACCCACAAGATAGTGGCCTATTCACGTTTTTGATGTTCAAAATGAATCTGTGGCTTATACCCTGTTAGAATGGAAAGTGCCTCTCCCATCCTTACAGAGCACAAGCTGGGAGATTCTCCATTCAAACATCCAGCCCTATTTTTTTTCCCATTAAAATTCACCCATTTATTTAAGTCATCCAACAAGTTTGGAGTGGTAGAAAGAGAAGGGATTTGGGGGTGAGATTTGTACCATGGTTCTGGCTCTTGCTACTGACCTCAGGCGGCTTCACACCAGTTCTCTGAGTCTCCCTTGCATTACCTGCAAGATGTGAAAACCATTCCTTCCTATGTGGGATTTTCATTTGGAGTAAAATATGTGGAAATTACCTCTTGCAATCTCTGGCACCTCCAAGCACTTAATAAATGGGTTTTTTATTTTTAAAGTATAGTTTTTAAAACATGGCTCCCATAATATTTTCCCATTGTACCCTATGATTATGCCTATTGAAAAATTATTAACAATCCCTTAAAAGCCTGTTCACTTATTGTCTCCCCAGTTGGACTCTCAGCTCCACCCAGGCAAGTGCATGCCTTGTTTTCTCTTACCATGCCTTTTCTGCACCTATTCACTTATTTTTCCTCCTTCTCTCAGTTATGTTGGATTGAGTGATTGAGCTTTCTTTATTTTAGCCCCCTCCCCATTCATTGTAATCCATGTACTTTTAAGAAATTATCCTTAAGTTCTGTACACATAATGAAGCCTCCACATCATCCTCACCTCTCCATCACGCCCAGACCTAGAACCTTGGCATGTGGTCATCATTCTTTCTTCATCTGACATGCTGTTACCGCCTGGACTCCAGTTCTACCCTTGTGCAAACCCTCAGCCTCCTTGGTCAAAATCAGTATGATGATTTTATAGTCATTCTTATATTGATTTATCAGCACATTCACCATGTTTCTTTATTGGCTGTTACTCCTTGCATGTCCGGTTTTTAGCTTTCTGAGTATAGTTTTTCTTTCTGAGTGTATCCTTTTTAAATTCTCTCAGTGAGGGTCTAAGAGTGGTAAACATTCTTTTGCTGAAAATGCCTACTTTTTTTACCCTTGCTTTTGAATGATAGTTTAGCTGGATATGGAATCTGTGTCTGATGGTTGTCTTCTTGGCATCTTGACAATTTTGTGAGTTCTGATGCCATAGCCCACTTCTCACATGGTACCTCTGAGCCATGCCAAAGTCTTAGTTGAATTAAGGATGAGCAAGAGTATGATTAAATCTGGCCTTCTAGATAAGGCTAACATACCTCCCTTGGAAATGTGCATAGGAATTTCCCCCACACTTTGAGAAGGGCTAAACACGCAAATGCTGGAAAAAGATTTGTAGAGATTTACCAGGGATCACCCGGCTCCAAGCCAGGCTTCCAAGTCTGTAGCCAGTGACCCCACTGCCACCTTCACAGCACTCTGCCTGCTTTGGGGAAGCTGTAGGGGAGCTCTGGTTTTGATGTTTCTTTGCTTAGTCTGGATGTGGCTTGTATGCAGGAGTCTTCCTGCATAGGAAGAGAAGATGCACTCGCCTCTTTCCTCAGGGGTAAGGCCTCTGGCGGGCTTGACATCTGAAAGCCCCCTGGCTTTTAGACAGACACTTAACATCGCCGCAAATCCATCTCTGCCCACAGATTATGAAGGAGGTCCGGCGAGCGCTGTGCAACGCGGCCACGGACGACAGCAAACTGCTGCTTCTCAGTGCAGTGGGCAGCGTATTCTGCAGTGGCCTAGATTACTCCTACCTAATTGGCCGGTTGTCCAGTGACCGGAGAAAGGAGAGTACCCGGATTGCAGAAGCCATCAGGTGAGCTCTGCTCATGTTTGGACACTTTGGGACCTGCCTCCTCTTGGCAATTGTAGCACATAAAAATATAGGCTGCTCAGTTAGATTTTTAATTTCAAACAACAAAGAATTTTTTTATCATAGGTATATCTTGTGCAATGTTTGGGACATACTGATACTAAAAAATTATTTGTTTTTTATCTGAAATTGGGATTTAATTGAGCATCCTGTATTTTTCTGCCAAAATTAAGGTGCCTTTGCTCTTTAGGTTAGATCCCACTTTATTCTTTTGATCAAAAAGAGATTTTATTTCTTTATATTAAGCACAGCATCTAGTAATGCCCATGTGTTATCCATGCTACTCCCACTGTCTGTCTGATAGTGAAATCTTTGATTTTCTGGGTGTCCTGAAGCTGACATGGCTCAGCACTGGAGAGAGGATGGAGGATACCCTGGGCAGCTCTGCATTTGCAGACCCCATGGGGGGCAGCGGAGTGCTTCTGCCTCTCTTGTTGCCTTTGGGACAGAAGTTGGGATCCTGGGGCTGACATCTGATCCCAACAATCAGTATCTCTTTTGGGACCCTAAAGGATAGATATTTCCCTATTATTTATGGATTTATCAGAAGCAATTGAGTGTTATTTTCAACAAGAGCCATCACTCAGCCTCCACCCTGGGAAGGGCTCATGCTTGCTGCTGCACCTTGTCCCATGCTCAAACAGGAGTCACAGTGTGGTAATGCCACCTGTCTCTCGGAAAGGAACACTTATCTGTGTGTCTTGGTGCCTCAGGCTTCACAACGAGGGGTTTTCTGGGGCTTCCAGGCTCACTGCACCTGGCAGCATTACATGGAGGCTGATTCCCATGTGGCTGTGGGAGCCTTCCAGGAGATACGGAGTTTCCAAGAGATGACATGGGGATGCTGCCACAGGTGGAGTTCTACATCCCCTCTTCAGGGTGAAGCATCCAATGAAGTATGCTCCAAAACACGTGTGTGCTTCCTTTTGCAGAATTCTTGCCCAAAGAGACAAAATGTCTTAATGCTGTTATTAAAAAAGGCGTCATGGTTGCATGCCCCTCCCAAGCTTCCTGGCTATAGACAGCCCTGGCCACATCCACAGCTGTTTATTCCCTGCTTGGACTTAGCTGTGCCTTTTAACAGCTGCCTAATCACTTGGCAAGGAGAGCAACAGGGTCCCCAGTAATCTTCGTTCCATTTGTGGGACCATCAGATAGGGTGCACATCTCTCTGGCCTGAGGAAAGCCTTGGCCATAGCCATCATGTGGCTTACGGATTTCAGTGGAGGCATTAGCTGGATTTCCAGAAGTCCCAAATTTGAGGAGATTCTGAATGCGTTAGCTGACTTCTTGAGAAACGCAGGCAGTAGGATTTAAGACATTTGCTGTCTCATCAGAAAAGTGAGTTTCTCTTAGGCAGAGTAGAGAGGGAAGTGGCAAAGGGAATTCTTCCAGAATTCAGAGGGAGTGGAGGTTCCTAATATGTGAGCCTGTAGAGACACCAGGAGAGGGAATGGGGGATGTGTCCTAGACCAGTAGTTCTCAGACCCAATAGCATAGTGAATCCACAGGGAGCTTCTCTAAAACCCAGCTGCTTGACAACTCCAGAAGATTCCAAATCAGTGAGCATGGGGTGGGGCCAGCACATCTTTGCTTTTTAAAGTTCCCTTGGTAGTTCCACTGTGTTAGAAGGAACAAGAGTGGGTGAGGAGCTTAAAGGGGGTAGATGGGAGTGCATACAGTATGGCCCCATAGAGAAGAGTGCCCATGAGGTCAGAAAATGTGCCTTGCCCATCATCATCAAGCACCTAGGGGAGGTTCCAGCTCCACAAACTTTGGAGTGCTTCCCCTGGCAGCCATGCTTCGGAGTTTGGGACACAAGGTGGCAGAGAAGCATTTCCCAGAGAATTTTGTGCAGCTTTCCAGAGAAGCATCGTGAGTGAATGGCACTGTCCATAAATTACTTTGGGCCATGCTGCAAATTCTGTCCTTGCTCCTGCAGATTTTCCAGGCATATTAACATATTTTTAGTCTGAGAAGTCTCTTGTGAAGGAACTTTGTTCAAAGTCTAGGATGGCTGAAACGTATTTTGGCCACAGAAACTTAAAACCTACTGACAGCCCTTGCAATTCTCTGGGGACATGCATGCTCTTGGATGGGCTGACCTCCAGGATCTGGGCATGTTGCAGCCACAGCACCTCCAGCACCACTCCCACCCCATCCTCATTGTTTCCTAGAAAAAATACACACACACATGACCCAGGACACCGTGTTCACTCTGCAGATGTTTGTTGAATGAACTAACAGATGTGAGAAGAGCTCAGATGATTCATTCAGCACAGGCTTCTGTCCAGGACCCAAACAAAGCTGTCAGCCCCATCCTGAAAGAGAGACTGCCCTCACCTGAACTCCTCACAGATGATGTGATAGTCTGCTGATGGGTTGCTAGGATGAAGATTAATCAAATAACCCGCGTGAGAAACTTAGACTGACCCAGCACATAGTTCATACTTAGAACAGGTGTAAGGAGTTATTTTCATTGCTAATACTGTTATGTCCAGCCATGAGTGCTAGCTAAGTCTGGTCTCACTGGAGAGTGTGTTTCAAGAGCACCCCTCTGTGGGCCCCAGGATGGCTATTGCTGTGTGTAGCTGGTGCTCACAGGTCTCATACTGGCTGGCTTGGCTCTGAACTTTGGCAGTGGGAGAGCTGCACCCTATGGCTCTGGTTAAAGGGAATAGGTAGCCCCACAAGGAATGCTAATTGCCCTAGGTGGAATCCAGACATCCCTGTATGTAGGATATTGCTTCAGCATCTCCTTTTGGCCTAGGGGTGGATTACTGACCACTGAGAGTGGAGCAAGAGCAGCATCTGCCCTACCCAGCAGGTGCACTGACTATAATAATATAAGCAGTATTGACCAAGGGGTCCTGCATGCCAGGCACGGTCTCCTTTAAATCCCAGAGGCCCTATGGGAACAAACCATTGGCTTTCCCATTTGACAGGGAGGAAAATGAGATTCCAGAGAGTAAGTTGTCCAAGATCTCACTACTGGTTAGGGGCAGAGTGGAGATTTGACCCCAAAATTCTTGCTCCTTATGCCACATCAGAGCAGCCTAATGCTCAGACAGGCAGAGGCCACTGGACTCAGGCTGAGTGGAGGAAGCTTTGGAGCCAGAGTCAGCAGCACTGATGGACTTTGATGCTAAGGAAGATGGCAAGTCATCTTGCCCGCACAGTCCCGCCACCCGAGTCAGGATCAGATATCTGAGCGGCAGCATCTGTAATGCAATATCCTGTTTGCCGTCAGGCTTCTGTGTCCACTGGGCCTTTGTGATAGAGATCTGCTTGAGTGAGAGGAAGAGGATGGGGAGAGTGGTCTGTGCATTGCATTTTCATATCCAGGACATGAACCCATGAGGCAGCCTGGAGCAAAACAGGATGGCGTGAGGGTGCAGGAGTGGAGCTGGGCACACTAGCTCCCCTTACCCCTCCTCAGGATGTGAGATCCCTCTGCACAGAGCTCAGGTTGGAGACCACAGAGGGAAGGTTCTGGGCTCTGGAACAGTATATTCCCTTAAGGTTGTGAGGGCCAAGATGAATTCCTGAGGGGCTGCCGTGTGGAGATTGGGGTAGAGTGAGAAAGTTAGAGAAGCCCTCATGAAGTCCACAGCAGGTAGTCATCTTGATAGGGAAGGACCCTCTTTACTGAGTGTGTTCTGCAGCTGCTGGAGAATGGTGGATCCTCATGAGGCTGGGGAGGGAATCCTGCACTGAGTGGAAGATTTGGCTTGACGACTCCTGAAGTCCTTTACAACTTCTGAGATTCAAGGTCCTGGAATTGTATGAAGGGGTTTAGATGTGGAATGTTGGCCCCAGATCACTCAGACCCTGTGGCTCCAAGGACCCTGCCAAGAAGCCCCACATAGCGTGTGGACTCCAAATTGCATTTGGTAAAAAGCATATATTAAGGCCAATGACTGAGGCCATGAAGTTAGGAAGTCAGGCCAGGAAATGGGACTGGCAGTGGCTGAGAGAGCTCTACCTTATACTCACAAATCCCCACACAAGAGTCAGGAGACGGAATGCCTCAAGCTTAGGGCAAGGGTGCATACTCAGGTGACAACATATAGGTTGTGAGACGCCCTCCACTCAGGCTTCTCACAGTGGAATCCAATCCCACCATTTACCCTGATGCCCACATGTTTTGGTGAGGATTGCAGGGGGATGTTAGCAGCTGAGAAGGGAGAAATCAGATGGATGTTTGTATCAGTGAAGTACTAGCTGCTGTAACGTACAAATACATGTATTTGGGCTCAGTTATGATAAAAATTTACTTATATTTGGGAACCTAAAGCGGATGTTACTGACCAGCCTGTGACTGTCCTCTAAGTGTGACTCAAGGGCCCATACTCCTCCCATCTTGTGGCTCAGCCCATGCCCTCCAAGATGGCCATGCCCGTCAAGGTGGAAGGGTTTGTGGACAACATGATGGGAGATTTCCTTGTCCTGGCCTGGAATTGTGCATAGGTTTCCACTCATTCCATTGGCTGGCATTGGATTACTTGGCCACAGCCATCTGTGAGGGAGATGGGGAAATGTGCTCCAGCAGCAGATTCAGAAAGAGGAGGGGTGGGAAAGCAGGTCCGGCAAGCAGTGAGTGCATCCCTGCTGCACATCACAGTCTCCGCTTTCTTTCTGAGATCCTCCTTTATCTATCTGGCAGTTATTTACTGAGGGTGAACTCTAGTACAGATGGGCACCAAGCCATACACGAGGCAGACCTGAGGGTTTCTGTAAGGAGCTGAAGAGGGAGGAAAATCCAAAAATAAGTAAGCTAGCAAATAAGTAGGATAATTGCAAATTGTGATGCCGGTGTTTTCCAAGAACCCTCAGAAGGCCTGTGTAGCTCATGCACTGTGCACAGGCACGAGGGAGACAAGAGATGCACCTGGAGGGGTGAGCGGAAGCAGACCGAGGCCATGGGCAGGAGTATGGATTTTATTCTTGTGAGTTCTTAGTAGCTTCCACCTGAGAACAATGAAGGATTCAGGTTTTACTAGACATCTTGGATCTCTCCTCCATGTCCAGATGACTATGAACATTTTATAAATCTTATAGAGCAGCTATGGGAAAGGCGAAAAGCATTCTAGGTCAAAGAAAGTAGGGTTGGCTCTGCTTAATTGGTCCAGATGAACGTTGGCACTTGCTCTGTGAGGAAGGGGAGGGGGGAAAATGTCTCCTAATCCCAGAGCCATGATCCCAGATGCCTCATACCTATGGGAAAGGTCAGTGTCCTCCCCCAGTTTTGGTTAAAGCCACCCCAACATATGGATCCTTGTCAGCATTCTAGAACCACCCTCGATGAGTCTGCCATCTCTGGGTGATTCAGAATCAGACAATCCTAGGAGTGAAAGAAATGTTACATATCATCCATCCTTACCTGTGCCCGCCCCCTGAAGCTTGAATTCCCTCTACAGTATCACCCAAAGTGGTCATCCAGCCCAAATTGGAATACCTCCAATGACAAGGGGTTCATACCTCCCAGTGCTGGCCATTCCACCTTCTGCCAGTGCTATTGAACAGTCTTTGTTTCATTCAAATATGCCTCCTAGTGACGGCCTCCTGTTGGCTCTCCTTCTGGTTCTGAACCTTGATGTTCAGGCTGTCTTCTTTAGGATAGTTATACTTTGTCAGCATCCAGGGAGTGGTAAGCTGGGTGCAGTAGTGGGACAGTGGGTGTGACCTGGGACCATCTAGACAAAGTGGGGCATGTGGTCAGCCCACGAATTTCTTTCTAAAAATGTGCCACCAACCACCAAATGTGCCATGCCTGTGACTGCAGCTTAGTGGCTTGGTGTTCAGGAGAGTGAGACCCTTGCCCAGCACCCACTTCCCTCTGACGACCTGAGGGTGCTTTACCCCACCAGGGAAGCTTATTTCAGCCTTGGCAGGTTAAAGGATGTCAAATAGG
The DNA here is from genome assembly GCF_011100685.1 of Canis lupus familiaris. Classification (NCBI taxonomy): domain Eukaryota; kingdom Metazoa; phylum Chordata; class Mammalia; order Carnivora; family Canidae; genus Canis; species Canis lupus. The sequence continues at coordinate 71,680,400 of NC_049226.1, forward strand.
TCTCAGCAGCCTGGCCACCTGTTAAAGAAGGTCTTCTCTTTTCTCCCAGGGACTTTGTGAAAGCCTTTATCCAGTTTAAGAAGCCTATCGTGGTTGCGATCAATGGGCCTGCCCTGGGCCTGGGTGCCTCCATCTTGCCCCTCTGCGACATCGTGTGGGCCAGCGAGAAGGCCTGGTTTCAGACCCCCTATGCCACCATCCGCCTCACGCCCGCTGGCTGCTCCTCATACACCTTCCCCCAGATCCTGGGCGTCGCACTGGTAAGCTCCCTTGTTCCTCGGGCAGGATCTCTCTCTGTGATACGTGGCTTTGGGTCCCAACAAGACCCCTTCTCTGTCCTGGATTTAGGCTATGGCCCTTCATGTGAATAAGAAATCCAGAGGTGCACCTGCCCTGTGTAATGTGCTGAGTGCCTCTGCTTCCCCAGAGTTGCTGGGACGAGGTCAGGCTGATCTCAGAGCCTTTGAGTACTGGTGCCAGATGCCAGCAGCAGGTGTAGCCCAAGGCTGAGGGGACAATGAAGATGTTCACTTATCAAACATATACTTTTTTCACCTGAGTTAACTTAATTCAGTTAGTTCATTTACCTAGGCACTTAACTAGTTAAAGCACATAGAATTTTAAGCTAAGTTCGTTTGCTTATCTAAGCATTTTGCCTACCCTAGCTCATTTATTCTTCACAACAACCTGAGAAGACCATGTATTAGGATGGACTATGCTGTTAACAGTCGCACAATCCTAGCGTACAAACAACAAGCATTTCTTTCTGGTTCTTGCCGCAGTCCAATGCAGATGTAGTAGCCATCCACACTGACCAGGGGCCCAGACGTCTTCCATCTGGTAGACCCACTTTTGCTTCGGACCAGTGGATGCAAAGAGAGAGCGTGGAGGTTTTTATGGGCCAGGTCTGCAAAGAGGCATCTCACCTCTGCTCCCATTTCACAGACCCGGATTCCAAGGTGTGGCCACACCCACCTACAGGGAGTCTGGGAAATGTAGTCTTGCTGTGTGTCCTAAAAGCAGGAAGGGATTTTGGTGTTCACAGGCAGTTCCCACCTGGAGTACCCACATGTTATGGTTTCCATTGCACAGAGGGCAAGCCAGATTGGAGAAGTTAAGGAACTTTCCATGTTGTAAGTCAGTAAGTAAGTGGTCAGAGTGGTGTTAGAGTGAATGGCTGCAGTCAGATTCTGTGCCAGCTACCAGAAGTAAGTGTGGTCAGGGGCCAGTTATAATAACACTTGGAAAGCACGCAGTGAGGCCAGCGCTTGAGAGCCGTTGACTCAGTGCATCCTCCTATAGCCCCCTAAGGTAGAACAGTTGTCATCCCCACGTGACAGATTGGAGACTGAAGCTCGGAGAGGGTGAGTTGTCCAGAGTCACACCGTGGGAGTGGCAGTCATGGGATCTGAACACAGACTATCTGGTCTCAGAGTCTGTGCTCTTAACTGGTTTGTCATAAGTAGGACCCACATCCAAAGAGTAAATCTGAAATTGGGGAGATGTCTGCAAGACAGTATTGTCTGAACTCAGCTTGCATCTCCTGTAACAGCTTGTCTCTCTAAGAAGGGCAATAAGCAGATCCGGTGCCTCCTCTAGACCGGTTCTAGAAAGTCCCCGCACCCATATGTGTAGGTCCTCTGTCTAATATTGAAGAAAAATTCTGCCATATTCCATTGCAAGGGACACCAGTGACCTCCTTTTTGTTGAACCCAGTGAGTCTGTGGTCAGCTCTGATGTTGTTTGCTCACTGCTGTGACAGATGCTCCTGGAAACTCTTGCCTCCATCCTCTCCATTCGTGACTTCTCCTTGGCCCTCCAGGAATTTATCTGCTAGTCTCTCACAAAGCCTTTGATGGGTCTTCTGGTTCGAGTTGGAGCTCTTAGGCAAAGCTCAGAGCATTTTAATGACCCAGTCCTTGTTCCTTTTCCTGTTTGGTCTCTGGCCTTGACATTCACATCTCACAACTCCACAAGGTAACTCCCAAGTGACTCCACAGGCCTGTGGGCTCAGCACACTTATCACCTGCTTTCCTCACCCAGCAGACTGAGTCCAGTGCCTCTTCCATCCTTAGGATTCCTGAGATCCAATCTCTCCCCACCCCTGGCTGAGGGCCTAGGGTGAAACTCTCAGGAGGCCAGCTGCAGCTGGGACTTAGTGGATCCTCCCTAAAGCATTGCTGGTACTGAGATTCTGTACAAGGTTGCCTAATCATTTTGATGCTCCCTGCTCTCTTTGATATTTCCATTCTGAAAAATGTGTCCACTGTGTTGCATTACACACCAAAACTACGTGGGCACTCTGATAACGAAGGACTGAGTGGGTTGTCCCAGGAAGATTCTCTAAGCTTGCACTGATCATCCCCTGTGTGCCAGCCACGTTACTGGTCACTTTCCACATGATGGTCTCATTTACTCTTCTGAGCACCTGCAAAGGTAGGTCCTGTTGCCTTACATTTTATAGAGTTTATAGAGAGTCGAAGTGTAATTATGACACTGTTTTGTTGTCACACAAATGACACTGTTGCAGCCCACAAACTTAAGTGAGCTTCCAGTAGACACCTGGCATTGCCTTATCTGCTTAGAAGTACAAAGATGAATAACATGGAGGCTGCACCCTTGGTAATCCCACCTGTGGGTGCTAATGCGTGACTGGTGTGGTGTTTCCCTGCTCTTTTGTTACCTCATTGGATCCTCACAGGTGGTAATTGGTACCCACTTTAGAAATGAATAAACAGAGAGGCAAAGAGATTTGCATAGGGTCACAGGGCAAAGCAGAAGGCTGAACAGGGGTGTCTGATCCTGCAGCCTGCGCTTTCCACTGCTCTGGTCCTGTAAACTGTGACCTTCTTACCTGGGGAGTAGGGTGGGAACCCCGCAAGTGGCCATTGCTGCTGGACTGTGATAAGGTTCACGGGTGCTTAGAAAAAGAAAGCTCCTGGGCAGGGGCACCTCCCAAGTGAGTCTTGAAAGATTGCAAGCCCTGTTCTGCCCCTTCCGTGTGGGCTTGTCACTCTTTGATGGTAGCACAAAACAGGAAGGGCAAGTACAAGATTAGCAGGGACCCCTAGCAGCCCCACGCCCACTGGCACCACCTAGTCTGTGCAGCAGGGCCATCAGGTGGGATCAGTGAGGCCTTTCGGATTCAGAAACTCGGTCCTAGAGCTGCTAGAGGCTGCTCACAGTCCAGTGGCAGAAAAATGAGGCAGGCAGGGAGCCCAGGAAGCAAACACTTTCCCTTTTGATCTCGGCCACTGCGCTCTGCCCAGACTCGGTGCCACTCCTGTTCCTCCCTGTCCTTTGTGGTTGCAGAAATGTGAACATTGTACAGTCTTATCTCTTTCTTTCTCTCTTTATTTCAACCATTTCTGAAACTCCAAGAATGTTGCTGACGGGGATGTGTTCTTGCCGACTGTGTCCTCTTTGGCTCCTTCTGTTGTGTTCCTTCCTTTCATTTCTCCTTCTGGAGACAGAGGTGTTTCTGAATAAGTATAATGACATAGATTTGTCTTCAAACCTCCAACCAAATGCATGCTGTAGGCTCATTACCAACCTGATAAATTTCTCTACTCTGGCGTGAAAGATTGTCCTTTGGGTCATCATGACCCATCAGTGACAACCAGAACAAAGGGGAAAACGCATGCATAGATCCAGCAGCCTAGAGAGCCTGGCATTTCAACATCGATCCAAGAGAGGCTCAGCATATAGGGGCAGGCAGATGGATGGCAGGTCAGGGCAGGGATTGTCTGCTGCGTGAAGGAGGTGGGGATTTATCCTGAAGGAGGTAGGTACCCCATCACATGGTGGTAACCATCATACCCTAATTATCAGCAGGAGAGTCACTTGGTAAGTTTTAGTGGTGACTGCACTGTGCTATCTGTGCCTAGGACCTTATCCATCAGGCTCCTCCCAGAAGGAGCATGACAGCTCTGAACTACAAAGCAAAAGGAAATTCTTGGGGGAGTAGGGCTTGGAGGAAACCACAGAAGACAGGGAGGGGAGGGTCAGGTAAGGAGGGTGCTTTTTGCCCTTCACAACTGGGCAGAGGTATGCGCAGCCCCGGGGCCACCAGGAGAGATGCGCCTCTCTGCATTAGTATTAGAGTATTATTTAGGACCTTTCTGGCTGCCAGTGCTGGAGACACTTTAACTGGCTTAAAGCGGGAAGAAAAGAATGCACTGATTGCCCTAACTTGCAAACCTGGGAGCAGAGCCTTCTTTGGGGATGCTGGGATCCAGGAATCTTAGCTTAGGACTCTCATTCTCCATCCCTCCTTTCTTTGTGGACCCCCCTCTCCAAAGAGTGGGGACACAGCAGCGGCTGCCCATGGGCTCCATGACTTTAGCATGCAACCAGGGAGGAAGAAAGATCTTCCCCATCACTTCTAGCTTAGAAACCTCACGGGGGGGCTTTATTACCTAGGGCACATATCTGTGCCTCCCTGGACCAGTCGTCACGGCTGTGCTTTTAGCACTGAACTGTACCGAGCCTAAGGCGCATGCCCACTCCTGTGGATCCGCTGCCACATGTGAAGAGGGGTGGGGGCAGATGGACCCACAGTAGGGACACAGCTTGTTTGGGAATTGAAGGAAAGCTGTGGACGCTCTACTCACAGAGCAGGTGTTTGCATGTAGTTCCCAAAGCTTATCTGACCGCCAGTCCATAACTGTGCCTTAGAGAGCCAGACCCATGGTTCACGTCAAGTCCAGGCCTCGCTAAACGATGTGAAAGGCACTCTGGGCTCTCAGCCTTCCCCTGCCTTTGCTTTTTTCAGGCCAACGAGATGCTCTTCTGTGGGCGGAAGCTCACTGCCCAGGAGGCGTGCAGCAGGGGACTTGTGTCCCAGGTCTTCTGGCCAACCACATTCAGCCAGGAGGTCATGTTGCGGGTCAAGGAGATGGCCTCCTGCAGCGCGGTGGTGAGTTCCTATGTCTTTGTGTGCTCGTCCTTGCGACAGACCCATTTTACAGATGAGGGTAATGAGGCTGAAAGGGACTAGTTGACTTGCTAAAGGTCATGGAGGGTGTGTGTGTAAAACCATAAATGCCCCCTCTCTGTGTGCAGAGCTTAGACCCTGAGATGGACAGTTGGCATTCTTAGATATTCCCCGTTATGTCCCGTCTGGAAACCTCAGAGAAGAGACTAATACTCTGGGGGTAGAGCGCATTGCCTTAAAACAAAATTCCAGACACACACAGAAGCACAAAACATCTGTAGTTTTCAAAGAATATGAGAAACAAAGCCACATAAGGACAAAGGGTGTTAAACTGTTCTAGAGATGAGAGAAACCAGTACACGCCATCCTTGTATTTCATTTCTTCTACCCACTGAGTGCATGGCACACTTAAACATCGCCGTTGGACTCTGAAGACACATTGAAAAATAGATAAATAAATAACACCTCTGCAGAACCGCCGGATTTTAATTAAGTGTCGATTTTATCTCAGAAAAATCACTCTGAGTGAGGTATGGAAATACCCTGTTGAGAAGTGGAGCAGAGGCCACTCCTGGAGCCACAGGGCCAGTCTAGGAAATGAGGAAGGTGGTTTGGGAGAATAGGGCCCTGGGTGCTGGGGCTCTGTCTGCTTTGGGGTCAAGGAGGTGCTGTGCCGGACTCACGGGGTCAGACCCTTGAGTGTCCCTTCCTTCTCCCTTCTGCGCTGAACCCCCACTCCCCACCCCCACCCCCAGCCACTGTGCCTCTCCTCCCTGCCCCCTCCACCCTCACCCCCTGGCCGCCGTGCCTCTCCCCACTGACCCCCCACCCCGGGCTGCCATGCCTCTCCCCCTTGCCACCCCTACCCCCGGCTGCCATGCCTCTTTCGATTTGCCTCATCAGCCTTGATTGCACACCTACTGTGTGTAAGCTCACCTCCCCAGAAGCCTGACAGTGCCAGTGATGGTGACAGAGTGGTGGTGATCCTGCATCATTGGTGAACTCCTGTTATGAGCCATGCACTCTGCTAATCCCTTTATGTGATTCTCTTTTAATCTTCCTGATAACTGTTGTGACCCACTCATCCCACTTTGTTTGGGACTCTCCTGGTTTTAGCACTGAAAATCCCACATCTCAGGAATCCCTTTGGTCTTGAGCAAACAGGGATGTTTGATGACTCTAGGATCAGCAGCACTGACGAGCATGTAGACATTCTAAGCAGAGGAAGCAGTGTGAGTGAGGGCACAGGAGTCCGAAAACCCCTGTGGAGTTTAGACAGAGACTCATGGTGGTGGAAGCAGGTTCACAGGCTACTCGAGAGACATGAAAGTTGAGAAGGAAGATAGGAGAGAGGCCTCAAAGCTCCATGGAAGAGTCTGGTCTTTGGGCAACGGAGGTACTCAGGTGGATGAGCTGTTGAAGAAATACTACAAGGAAATCTCTCCTGTCAGCAGTTGTGAATTCAAGAGCTTTGGGGTGAGGCTTGAGAAAGGACTCTGCTCTGCAACCTGGGAGATGGGGTTCTTCAGGGGAATTCCTGTGAGGCAGGAGGTGGCCTTGGTCCACCAGCTGTTCTCACTCCCCTTAGCCTCCAGCCCGGGCCAAGTGGGAAGATCCCATCCTCATTCCAGCCTGCTTCAGCTAGGGAGCCTTGGTCCTGCTTTTTCTCTTAAAGCACTTGGGGAAAATGTGAAGTGAAACCTTGACATCAGCAGAGTAGAGGGAGGCACGAGGAAAGGTGCTCAGGTGCCTCACTGCCCCACAGTGCCTGTGCCAGAGCAAGGCAGCCGCGTGGCCTGTCCCCAGTTGGCCAGGCGTCTGCAGGCCACATGCGCCAGGCAACCCGGGCACCTTTACTCCACTGAGCTCACGTCATTTCATCCTAATGTGGAGATAAAAATCCTACCTATTTATGGAGTTATCATGAGAATGAAATGAAAGAAATCGGGGAAAGTACTTCTCATATGTATTTCTAATAGCATTGCTGTTATTACTGCGATTAGTACGATCGCTATTACTCATTACTGTGATGATTTTTACTGCCATTGGTGCCGTGTTACTGCCATAGTACTACAGTATCATGACCGCCGCCACCATCCTCACTAGGCCATTACTAACATTCCACTGTTATTGCTATGATAATACTGTAGCATTATTACTATTGTCATCACTGTTATTGCACATCACTACCATTATTGCAATTATCATTACTCATTACTACAACAATCGCTCGTATTCTTGCTGCTGCTCTTACTACTAAGCCTAAGCTAGAGGGCCTGCTGGCGGGGTGAGTCCTGTGGATATTTGGACAGCCGTCAGTTCCTTATCTTACTCTGTAATGCCAACTATCCTTCAGTTAGGCATCATTGTCACTGTTGTGCAGCTAATCACGGTGAAGCATGGGAGGTGAAAGCAGTTGCCCAAACTTTTTCGTGACACCCGTACAAAAGGCGCAACACCTTGGCACGCCTGGAACCCATTCCTGGCGCTGCTAGGGACACAGGCCTGGGAAGTTCTGGACGAAGGAGGCAGTCTTCTCTGGCTTTGGACATTGGAAGGTTAACTGATGCCTCATAGGCCGAGTATATTCCTCTGGAGCAGATACCCTGGTGCCAGCTAATGAAGCTTATGCGTTTCCCTTCAGGTATTGGAGGAGTCGAAATGCCTTGTTCGGAGCTTCCTAAAGTCTGTGCTTGAAGATGTGAACGAGAAAGAATGCCTCATGCTCAAGCAGCTCTGGAGCTCCTCCAAGGGCCTGGATTCCCTGTTCAGCTACCTGCAGGACAAAATTTACGAAGTCTGAAGAGCCCCAGCCCACCTGCTCCAGAGTTTGAGGGCACCTGACTTCCAGCTTTGCCCTGTGCTTCACACATCAGAGCACGGTGTGCGCCGGCTAAGGAGTTTTGTCAAGGTGTCTCTCTTGTGTCCATTTCCTCCTGTCCTTTGGTTGCTCTGCATTGGTTTGATTTTGTATAACAGATGGGAAACACAGCATACTCGGTCTCCCCCCTGCCCCCCACCCCTGCCCCTCCACTGGCCAGAGAGCTATTGAGGGCTATATCTTCCCAGGCCTCTGCCAGGTACCATCATCTTCTCCCCACTTGCTGAAATGCACCATCCCGGTCCAGGAAGGGGAAGACTAATTCTCCCCATCCTTCTGACTCAGGCTGTGTCTACACAGTGCCTCTGCTTTGGAGACTTGGCTGTATGGCTCTCTTTGGTTAGGTGCGGATCTGGTGACAGGGGACGGTCAATCTTAGGCAATTTCCAGACCGATGAGCAAAATGGTTGTGTAGAGCCAGCCTCAGTCTTCTCTCTGATGCAAATCTGTGTGACTTTTAGGGCTTGGTCTTAAAACCCAATTGAGTGATTTGCAAACCCAGATATTGTACGTTTAGGAATGTTTTGTTAAATATATATTTTTAAAACGATGTAAGTGGAAATTCTGATAATTTATGTGTATTATATGTAAAGCTAGTTTTACAAAAACATGAACTACTAGGAAATTTTTTCTTTAATCAAACTTATTTAATTTATTTATTTTTGTTTATATATTATGATATCTGTCGTTGTCGCAGATATTATTTTCATACTGCCCTGGACCAAATCCCATACAAGGTTCATGCCGTTTGGTGCATTCTAGCAATGAACCACACAGAAATAAAAGTCAGAGAGATGTAAATGGAAGGATCCCTGTGGATAAAAGGAATAGCTCTGCACCAGATCCTCTTCGGTAAAACAGTTTTCAGCTCTAATAATTGAATACCTGTTCTTAGGAGAAATTATAGGAGTGTTTTCTCTTCACTCTGCTGCCTTGAAGGAGATAAAAGGGCTTCTAGCCTGAATGATACTGAGACATACCCAGCCCCTAATTTGTGACGTCAGGAAGAGCTAATAGGCCCTGCCTAGCCATTGCATATTGTCTACAGTGAGCCTTTTTTCTCTGGGGCAAATGACTGAACTTGGATTTCAGAGTCCCATTTCTTCGATGTGGACAGCATTATCTGGTTTTGGCCTTCCAGGGGAAGTGGGGGAAGAGCTCCTGCTCTGTTGAGCTGTCGGTAGGTCTGAATCATTTTGTGTCTAGAAGCCCAAATGATCTATCTTTTTTCTAGTTGTTTACTTACATCAGGGAGAAATAACCAGGGATGAGGTCTCCTGTCCCAGGATGGGGACCCCAACATCTGAATTTTGACCATCATCCCAAAGTCCGTGGATCAGCTAGCTGCAGAGAAGGGGCAGGGGTTGGTTTGGGTTTGGGTTGGTGAGAGAGGTAGATCTCAAGTTTGGAGCAGAGAAATGACGTGTTCTACACAAGGCTTGACTGCTCTGTGGGTCAGTCAGATTCTCAGAGTGGGGGAGTTTCCATGTCCATCATGCCCCCTGAGTATTCTCAGAGTCTCCTTTGCCTCCCTCATCTTTTCTTTTTGTCTGTGGTCAGCAGCCTGCCTTGGCCCTTGCTGGAGACAGTGAGTGGAGCAGTGAGCTCTGTGCACGGTGCAGGGAGGAGAGGCAGGCTGAGAACATGGAGGCCTGTTGCTATAGTTTTCTGTCTCCCTTGTGTATTAAGAACAGGTTGAGTGTCTACACTGTGGCCAGAGATATCTTCCTGTGAAGTTCATCTGGACACCATCCCTAAGATGGCCTTGGCTCCCTCCTTACGAGTTCTCCCATGATCTTAGGAGGGATCTCACCTTCTCCCTTCTTCTTGAGTCTATGTCATCTTGTCCCTGGAGCTGGCAGGGGACAGCCACCTTGGTTGAATCCAGCCAGAGAAAGATGGAATTCAAGTCCAGTGTCCTCTGCTCGGTCCGTGTGGGATCCTGCGGGAACTGAAGCTCTAGGTCGTTGGGGATTACTGTAGGGAAACACTTGGCTTTTGCCCAGATGCCTGCAAGTCCCATTTCCACTTGAGTTTTGTCTCTTCCTTTGAGAAAGCAGATGTAGGCTTTCCCGGAGCCCTGGACAGACCGTATTCTTGTGTGTGGTAGCAGATAATCTCTTCACCACTGCTAAGTCCTCTAAAGATAGAGCCCCGTGCCTTCTGTGTACTTTCTGGGGCAGACAGGTTTCCCATCTACTTATCTATAGAAGCCATAGAAGCAATTGGGGATGGCAAAGGATGTTTGGAAGTTCAATGTCTATCTCTCTGTTCTCTGCTGAAAGGACCTAAAATGTTTTAGCTTTGGATCACAGGTCCAAACTTCTAAATGTTGGAAGGATCTCTGATGATAGGGTAAGAACGTGAAACCATTACTAGGGTGGAATTCCTGCTGTTAATTTGTAGGTTCTGGGTATAACAGGAAGTGTTTTAAAAGATGGTCGTGTTTTGGTTGTTTCTATCCAGTCCGCTCAAGGAGGATGTTCCACAAATGGGACAAAGGTCAGTTAAATCTGCTTGCTGCAGGGTAGACTGCACTGCTGAGTTCTCCACTTTCTGAATAGTTGTTTTGACAATATGGTGATGAAGTCCAGGGAACTTCTAGCAAAGTGACCTGAGATGGAACATGCCAGACCTATGGATGTATCAGGGTTTATCCTCCAAGCTTTCTTAAGACAGGGGGCTCAGGTTTTCAGTTTTATCTTTGGTCATAACACCTTCTCTCTACCTGTCGGATCCTTTCTCCCCTCTCTTTACCCTGCTTTCCCTCAAGCCCACCCTATGTCTGTCCCTTCCCAAAGCCTAAGCAGGTCTTTGAGCAACTGCCCGATCCTGACAGTCCACACCCAGACTTAACCTTGGGATTGGAAGAACCACTGTGGGTGGGAAGTGAGGGTACTGCTTCAGTCAAGGAAACTTGTAGGTTACCCACCCTTTGCCACGCTGTGACCCATGCTTTAGAATTCCCCTTCCTCCTCCACTCCAGCCCCAGACGATTAGCACACAGCATCTTTTAAGTGGAGCCACTGGAGTTAGCAGTCCTGTTCCAAGAGGGCTTTGTGCAAACTTTGCCAAGGTGGTCAGAGCTCCTCACCATTCGGAAACCACACACTAATGCTGATGTACCCACGTGTCCCTTCCTGCTTTTAAATAATAATTTCTGTAGGCAGAAACCATCAAGCTTACCCTCTAAGAATGGAATTGGGTAACTGAGAAGGTGGTAGAGAATTGATTTAAAATGTTAGACTTGTTCAGTATAGATTAAACTAGGAAATGTTCTCTCTGAACCATAACAATATGTTTCTTCCGTATGAAGTTTAGTATTGAGGATGAAAAATAATGATCAAAATGGACTCTGATCAATACAACTGTAGCTCCAAATATCCACACTAAAAATATATATTAAAAAAAAAGCCTTGACTGAATGCTGAATTGCATTTCCCATTAATTGTTGGTTTAAAAGATTTTGTAAACTTTTTTTAATTTGAAATTGAGTCACATTCATGCAATTTTCCAATCTAGTTTCTGTGGAAATTTTTTAAAGAGAAACAGAAACATCTTCAAATCTTCCTAAGTGAATATTTAAAATGCAGAATTGCTTCTCTTCTGTGTTTCTGTATTCAGACACTTAGATCTGTTGTACATATTAGTTTAGACACTCTCACTAATATACACAGTATTTAAGACTCTAAATGAGATTTCTTAAGTATTTTATTTTATTCTCTGTAAATGGTTTTGTATAATCTTTAAAAATCTACACTTTGCCTTTGTAGATATTTAAGGGAAACCATTTGGGGGTTGTCTTGCATGTATATTTTTGTTGTAGATAAGTGTTGCTCAGTTATTTCTGCAAATTTTGGTTGAAATGCTTACAGACTTTAATACAGTATATATTTTCAGAATATAAACTTTTATATTTCTGTGGTAAGTTAGGATATGCGTTTTAGGCAATCTTTTCCATTAACATCACTTGTTCTTTCAAAAAATAACATACTGGTTTGGTGCCAATGGTTTTATTTTATTTTTTCATTAGAATCTACTGCTCTTCTATTATTGGAGAGCAGGTTAATTTTCTTTTTCTCAGAGTAATTGAGTTTGAAGTATAATTTGAAAATGTATTGAATTTGTGGATAAGCCTTACCATTAGGATCAGTAAATTTTCCAACCTTTGCAACTACATATGTAGTTTAGGACCTCCCCATAAAGTCTCACTGTGTGGCAGTTGATGGAGTCTGTGAACAGAGCCTTAAGCTTGTTGCAAAAAAAAAAAAAAAGAAAAAAAGAAAAAAAAAAGATAAAAAGGGTAATACGGGTTGTTGTTTCTTCCAAGCAATGTAAGCCATATTGATAGACTCAATGCAGTCTGTAAATCATGGCTAATCTGAAGAGTTTGGTTGAGCTGATGGCGGCAGGGGCCAGAGAGGCAGCTTGGTGATTGTCTTTGGCCATACGAATGGACCAAGGACAGTTTTTCCGGAGCCACCTTTGTACTATTCACATGGTTTAGACATGGTCACAGGGAGGGCTGCTGGTCCATCATTTGTTCTGTATAAATGGCATTTCCTGCTCCTGACCTTGGTGGTTGACCCTAGGTCCCTTTTGGATGACCTGGAACCATCCAGCCTGGCTGAGGTCAGCACTCCTTGAGAGGTGTTAACAAAGTTTACATGTGAGTCTTACTGTGTAGACAATCTGAAGTCAATTTCAGTTACGTAATCAGCATTCCCATGTGTCCTGAGTGTCTTATCAATGAACTATATGTGTTAAGCCATACTTAAACCTGAGTTTAGCAGGGCAAAGGCAAACTAGATGAAGAACATCACATTAGCTGAGTCCGTTCACCCAGGGCTGTTTTAGTGGAGTATAAGTCATGGAGCTCATTGGTGGTGCATCCACTGTGTCTGGGATTTAATAAAACTACCTAGAATTTGGACTTACATTTTTAAAAAATTGTGATTCTTTTCAGTTGGCCACACTTCCCTAGCTGCCAACTGATTCTCCTTACTAAGGCTTTAAAGATGCCTGGAGATGAGGGCTATCATCTGGCCAACGTCAAGTTATCGAGTGCATCTCTAGTAAGTGTTCTACCAACAGGATGGAGATTTGCCTCCAACGTTTGCAGTTTGTGAGGCAGTCCAAAGAACTGACATCTGACCCGAAGCCTCAGCGCAGGTGTCTGTCTGGATTGACCATGCCTCACTGGCCCAGCACCTGACCTGATGCTGGAGCTGGCTCATTTAGGGGACTTCAGGAAGTCTGGAGGTTGTAGAGTGTTCCATCTGGTACTAAATTTGTCCCTGTGCCATTAGTCCCAGCTGGAAGTCATTTGCTGATGTCCATGTTGACAGGATTGTGAAAATATTGCCTTTCATAAAACCAAGGACCAAAGAATTCCATTATTCCAACAAAGCACGTGTTTCATAGACTAGGCACATCCAGACAGAGGTGTGCATGCTTTATGGCACAGAAAAGCAGCTCACTTCCACCAACCTGGCTGGCTGTGCAGAGGGATTTGTTTTCACCTTGAGAAGGCTCTGAAGATGAGTTTCTCGGATTGAAACTCGCTATCTCAGGTGGGTGTTTCTGCTGTGCAGTCCCAGCCTTTATCCATATCATAAAAGATGGAGGTCTGGCATTCTTCCAGGTGATCTGACCAGTGTAGACTGTTCTATCTGAGTAGGGACCCCAGTGTGAGGTTTTTTTTTTAAAAAAAATGTGTCTACACTGAGCAGCATCCTGCAGTTGCTAAATTTCCACCTGCTTTTGTTTTTCATTGACCCATTCCAATTCCTGTTTGGCATGAGAAGAATTTCCCTCAATTCTCACACCAAGGGATGCTCCATTTTTCATTCATGATGAAGTCACCAATCCATTAACTGGTTGAGAATTGATTGATGCTGAAGAAGTGGTATTCTAGTGGTAAGGCTTATTACCAAACTTCTGATAATGAAGCAGGCTACCAAAAACTTATCCAGCCCACCCTAGGAGTGTTTGGATTTGATCGTGGGTGTCGCACACACACACCAAAATCCAAGGAGACCTTTGCAAATTAGGCTACTTGTTTTATTTTGCCAGGTTATCATGGGAGAGTCTTTAACTAGTTCTGAATATTTGTAAGTATGAGTACTTCATAGAATTATAAAGCAGGTACAGCTGACCCTTTCTCACTGCGTTGTAAATATTTCCCGAGACTGGGTGCAGTACTGAGGGATAATAATCTTCTGACTTATCAAATGCTGACTGTCTAGAGCAAATTGTACACTCTCTTTGTGAATGGTCCTGTAACGTGTATGAACACATTTCTGGGTGCCTTAGAAGTTGTATTTTTCATGTGTGCTAATATGCAGTATTTATACATTGTGAGAAGCTGCTTTGAATAAAAAGGTTGAAACTTCGTCTGCATTTGCTTGTGTCCACAAAACTCACAGACCTGTGGTTTCTGAACAGAGAAGTTTCTGGGCCCCCAGGGGGTTGAAACACTGATGCTTATAGCGGTATCAGGGTTCCTGGCTTGAGGCTTCAGTGGTTCAGGCTGGTAGCCACTGGGCAGCAACAGTTTGACATCAGAGGACAGTAGAATGGGGGGGGGGGTGACCCACAGATGATTTTTCAGGGGGGTGGATATGAGCATTCATCCCTTCCCTGGTATGTGTGGAAGGTTACTCGCACAGGTTGCCTCCTCACCAAACATGAACCCCCTCAGACCTTGATCTTGCGTAACCCCAGTGTTTTTCACTGCAAAATTGTGTAAAATCCTTCCACACACACACAGTCTTGTTGTTTCAGTCATCTCAACCTGGCTCTTAGGAGGGGTATGCTGGGGGGAGGGGTGGCAGCTGGCCTCCAATGCCTGGCTCTAGTGACATCATGGGGTAGACAGAGGTTTTTTTTGGGGGTGGGGTGGGGTTCATGGCAACGGCCCTGTGAAAGGAATTTGCACAAGGTCAACGTCTAACTGTCCGTCCATCCAGCAGCAGTATTGAGCCTCCTGTGTCCTGCACAGAGACTAGATGGCAGAGATTTCTCAGACAGTCTCTGTCACAAAGGGGCTTGGGATCTAGGAATGTGGGAAATGTGGGTGATCCTGCCGTGATTCTCAAACTGTCCACAGCGCAGTACCGGACAGAATGCCTTTCAGCCCGATTGTCAAGACCCTTAGGGTCAAGGACCTGGTGCACTGGTGATTGTTCATTTTCCCCCGGGTCACCTCTCCATCCTGGATCCAGTGGAGCCCAGGACCTTCCCTCTGCTGGCCTTCCCACCCTTTTTCTTTCTCTTTGTTTCTGGTGTCAGCATCATCACCCTTGTTCTGTGTGCCTCTTTGCCCTTTCTGAAAGGTCCGGACTCCAGCCTAAGTGGGCAACCTGGAAAGACCTTTACGTGGCCCTTTGTGGCCCTTCAGTAACCTGGACGAGGCCTGTTGGATGTTCCAAGCATGACATCTATGAGACAAACCTTGTTCCTTTGGCTGTCTCTCACAGGCTAACTTTGATGTGACATTCTGCTCAAGAGCCGCTTCACCAACAGTGAAAGGAAATACAGAACAGAGACCGGGCTGGGACTCACATCTGGTCAGACATCAATAGGGGCAATTTAATGATTCACCAGTGTAACGAATAAGCAGGAACAGTAATCCCAAAAGGATCTTTATTTTCTCACTGTCCCTTTAAGTTTGGTTGATGGGTAGTTCTAATCCTAGACGAAAATACAAGTGGGCTGGAGGAACTTTCTGGTAAGTAATAGTTTCTTAAAGTCACTCACACAGTCTCAATTCAGTAATTATGAGGATGGGGAGATGGGCAAAATAGGGGAAAGAGATTAAGAAGTAAAAACTTAACAAATATAAACTATACAAATATAAGATAAATCGGGGCACCCGGGTGGCTCAGTTGATTAAGCCTCCAACTCTTGATTTTTGGCTCAGGTCGTGATCTCAGGGTCATGAGATCAAGCCCCACATCAGGCTCGAAGCTGGGTGTGGAGCCTGCTTAGGATTCTCTATCTCCATCTCCCTTGGCCCCTCCCCGACTCTCATGTGCACGTGCTCTCTCTCAAAAAAAAAATTAAAAAATAAATCATGGGGCTGAAAAGTATAGCACAGGGAATGTAGTCAAATGGCATTGTGATAACTGCAGTGACAGATGGTGACTAGGCTTATGGTGAGCATTGCATAATGTACATAACTGTGGAATCATCATGTTATACACCTGAAACTAATATAATATACATAAACTATACTTGAATTTTAAAAATGGCCATGTTCCAGTTAAGAATCAATGTTTTTGACTTCCTTCAAGGTGAAGGCTCCACTTATCCTTGCTGAGCCTCACTGCCTTTTCTGGTTGTATTGGGGGAAAGCAGGAAAGATCATACAAGGACCAAATGGTGCTGATGGGGGGGTTCTCATTCTCTGGGCCTCACAGATATTTATAGCTGACTGTCTCTCACAGGGGACTCCTATGGGTTTCTTGACAGCCTCCTTCAGTTGATGGTGGCCAGTTTCTTATAAATGCCAAATCATACCGTTGGTCCCTCTTCAGCCCCTAGGAGTCTGGTTCCATTGTCAATTCCTCCAGATGAAATCTCTTGGCCCCTTTAGAGCAAGACAGTCCCCAAGCCAGCTCTTTGCCCTTCCTTGACCACAAGTGGCTCATGGGGGCATCTTCTACCCAAGCAGGTATGGGGGGGGGGGGTTACACAAGAATTCCTGAACATCGGTGACTGCCTCACTGGTGGAGTAGCTGGTCAACATAGGTCTCTTGTCTACAGAATTTTTCAGGCCTGAGTCAGATGCCAATCCACTGTGTCCCCTAAGTTTTAGGGGGTGCATGTAAATCTCTGACTGAAGCCCCATTGATTTCAGATAAAAGGGGAGTCCTCCTCATTTAATTTCCCAGCATATGCATGTCACAGTGGATAGAATTTCAAAGAAACTCTTACAAACCCTTCTTAGTAAATGTTAGATGCATTATACCTGTAAACTATTCAGGCTCTTGTAAATGGTGATTTCAACATGTTGGTGAGCCTTTGTATGGGAAGCATATGCGGTAGGACCTTACGAGTTGTGATAGGGACTCCAACTTTCCCTGTAAGTGAGATGGGAGCTGTCAGAGATCTGGAAAGAAGTGACCTGGACTGACTTTTGCATTAACCGATTTGCTCTATGACAACAGGCAAAAGTGAGGTGAGGGCAAGGAGGCCAGTTGGAGACTTGCAATTGTCCATCTGCCCTTAAGGAAGGCTTGAATCAGGGGCGGAGCAGTTGAGGTGGTAAAGGAGTGAAGGAGTGATGTCCTGAGCTTCTTTTTAAGGCAGACCAAGATATGTTGGTGGTTGGTTGTGGAGTCAGAGAAAGAGATCAGAGTCAAGGGCAAGCATGAGATCGGGGGCCATGAACAGCTGAGAGCTGGTATGCCCCTGACTGAGGCAGGTAGAGCTCTGGGCTTTGGGAGAACAGGTCTGAGTGGGGAATCCAGGAGCTCTGCTGAGACCTGGTGTCGTGTGCACAGGTGTTTGACCTTGCTCAGCCTTTGAGGATTACAGTTGTGCCTGTCTCATAGGGTTTTTTTAAAGGATTAAATCACATTTATACACACATTCACACATATATATTTGTATTCTATATGAGATTTATTTAAATATATAAATGACATTAATAAATAAAATTAGGTTGTATATATAATATTTAAAACAGTCGTTGGCACATATCCTTTTTAATGATTACATGAGATTTGCATAAGAGATTTATATATAAAAATCATATAAATGTCGTATTTAAAACACTTGCTAAAAAAAAAAATAAAACACTTGCTAATATATAGTCACTAATTAATGATTACATGAGATTCTTATATTTAGGCAAGATTTTATATATATGATTTATATAAATGAAATATATATAATTTTTAGGACAGTTATTGGCAGATGATTTAATGATTTACAAATGATTTAATGTGACTTATATATATGTGTGATATTTTATATATGTAAAAGCCATACAAATATATGAAAAATATAAATGAAATTATGTACATACATAAATGAGATTTTATCTAAATATAAAACGTTCTGAAAAGTTGTTGGTACATAGTCACTCTGTGTGATGAAATGAGCTTTACATATATGTATGAGATTATTTATGTGTTAGATTATTTGAAATATGAGATCAGCTGAATAGATACCCACATACATACCCCCCCCCCCCCCCCACGCACACACATATTTCCGGGACCACTCCTGGCACAGCATTGCTGCTGAGTCAGTAGTAGCCATATTAGTACTTTTTTGTCAATTGCCATGCCAAGAGGCTGGGGGGCACCAGTCAGGGAACTCAGTGAAGATGTGTTCTGGTACGAGCATATGCAGGCCTGGGCCCAGGAGAAAGTTGACAGGATGGGTCAAGTCCCTCTGGTGTCTCAGATGAGAACTTGTCTCTGCTGGTAGCCATGGAGAAACTCCCTGGCTGTGACACCTGACACGTCCTCCTCCTTACTGGCCCCCATGTCCTTGTCTGTGTGTGTGGCTCACGCTGCCTCTCTCAGGGTTGTGAGGATTAAATGCTAGCTCGTGTGAGATCTGGTGCGCCTTCCCGCAGGGCTTCCATTGAGTGACCCCATCAGAAACTCTTGGATTCTGAGGTTTCCAGGGAGGTCTGTACTTCTCATCCTGCAGATTCCTTCCTGGAAATGCAGATGGGGTGGCACTGGACCAGAGATGGACTGTGAGCCTTTCTAAGCTGGGGTGAGAATGAGAGCCCTTGGGACACTGAGCCAAGTGGAGAAGTCAGCATCCAGGAGGGGACAGGCCTGATTGCAGGGCACCAAGCCGGAGTGGTTGGCCTAGAGCCAACGCCCAGTGACAGAATGGGCAACAGGGATACCAGTCACTGTGGGAGGTTCAGGAGGGAGGCAGGGTGGGGAACTCTGTGCACTTTCATGGGACAACTGCCATCTTGCCCAAGGATGGGGAGGAGACCATCCCGGACATCAGGTGGGTGAGAAGCACCAGTGTGTGCATGAATCAACAATTCCTCCAGGACTGTCAATTTGTAAGAAACGTGGGGAGATTTTGCTGAGAAGCAATTGCAGAGATCAAAGGGAATAATGTTAGAGAGTCTTCAGCTGTGGAGAGAGCATGATTTGAAGTCGGACAACCTTGAGATTGAGATGTCTCATTTGGTTTCAGTGAATGACTAGTCTTGATTTTCTAATCTGTACAGTGGACACAGTAATTCCTATCACAGGTATCCTGAGGCTTATGTGAGCTAAAGGCAGAAGGTGCCTGGAAGAAGGGAGCAGGTGTGTCCCCTAAATGTTGATTCTCTGACCTCCACCTTTTCCCCTTTCTCATAAAAGCAATGGAAACCTGGTTAAGAATAGGGTAGGGGGGTATAGGGCCAACTGGGAGGCAGAGATGTTCCTTAGGACTCATCAGAGACTGACATCCAAGCTATGTAATTTGAGAAGTGCCAGGAGACCCCACTCACTGGGGAAATCCCCCAGCCAGATGGTGACTTGGGGGTTACTTGGGGGTTGTAACTTAATAACCTCCTGGATTAAGGGCCTTAGAAATGATGTGTGGCTGTAGGATTGTCAGGGTCCACAGGTTCAGCCCCCCTGTGTGGAGGATCACACACATAAGCGCTTCTTGAGCACTTGGGGACATGCCAGCTGGGTGAGGGTGGGGAAGGCTGGTCCTTGAGATTTTCTACCTATTGTTGAACACAGAGCCCTAGGCTTTGCCAAGACAGATGGCAAATGAGCTGTCTCAAGGTGGCAGGGGACCTGATGGGTCCTAGCCTCATGGCACACTCGGTGTCTCAAGATGCCACCTGTTTAGACACACTTGTTCACACTCACTTCCAAATAGAGGCATGTGAGCTGCTCTCATAGCCACTTGGATAATAACAAGCAGTTACTGATAAAGAGGAAAAAATTCAGACATTGTGGGCCATTTCCTGGAGGAATAGATCTGTGCTTGATGATTATTTTTTTCTTTAAGAAATCCTGCGGTTGTGTCTTTAAGATGATGTATACCCTTGGCCACATTTCCTGTTTGATGGCAGAGTCTCTCTCCCCATCCTCCTCCTCCCAGAGCCATACGTTGTGCATTGTTCATCGTAGAACAGCCTCAGGGCAGCAGGAAGAGCATGCCATTTGGAATCAAATAGAACTAGATTCAAATTCTACCTCCGTCATTATGTGACACCAGGTGATGACACAGCTCCTCTTGGCTTCAGATGCTTCTAGATTTTTGTTTTGTTTTGTTTTGTTTTGTTAAAGATTCAGAAATAGCATGCAGACCTGCAGTTGACTAATGTGCACTTAGGTTAGGTTAGTTCCTTATTTATAAAGTACTTTCATGTTCAATCTCTTTGAATGCCTTTATATAATAGGAGAGAAAACTGGGGCTCAGCGAGGCAAAGTGACTTGCCCAGGGACACACGGTGGTAAGCAAGTGAATAGCAATTCTAACTTACTTATATGTTTGTCTTTTTATTCTGAAATAATTCCAGACTTACAAAAAGGCTACAAAAATGATACCCTCCAATATCTCACCCACTCTTCACCTAGATCCTCCAAAGGGTAACATCTTATATAAGCATGACAAAACGATAAAAATCAGGACATTAATATTAATAACAATATTATGAACCAATGATTTAGATTTTACCTATTGTCCCATGAATGTCCTTTTTTCTGGTCCAGAATCCACATATTTCCCTTGGTCTCCTTTTAATCTGGAACCATTCCTCCTTTCTGAGATTTTCCTTGACCTTGACAATTTGAAGAGAGCATAATAGGCGTGTTATATTTTGTAGAGTGCCCCTAGATTTGGGTTTGTCTCATCTTTCCCTGTTAATTAAATTCAAGTTATGCATTTTTTGGCAAGAGAAATCACAGAAGCGATGTCATATCTTTCCCAGTGCATCATATCCAGAGGCACATCATGTCCACTTGTTCCCTCACTGGTCACATTACCTTGATCGTTTGTGTTTAGATTTCAAGGCTTCTGTCCTTTCTCTTGTATTGTACCACACTATACACATTCTGATGTCTGTGTACTGTACGCAAACTGTCTGAATTGATACTGTTGTTAAAGCATTGGGAAATAATATTAAATGATGCTGCGACTCAAAATGTTGCTTTTACACTGTGAGTTTACTTGAGGGCAAACACCAATTTTGAATTTCTGGTGCTTTTGTGCCTCACACAGAAGAAGCCTAGAGGATGTTCACTGAATGAATAAATGAATAAAATAACAGACATAAATGAATGAGATTCTCAGTTTGATTTCCTCCTTGAGGGCAGGAAAATATACCTTATTTTTATTCCTTTATCTTCTGCAAACAGTAGGTGCTCAATTAAATTTGAGTAAATAAAACTAACTCCTCCTGGTGGATTTCTTACTTATAGGAGGAAGAAAAAATAGCTGTTTTATCTTTAAAAAAATTTTTTTTTTTTTGCAGTTCTTTCTCTTTTTGAAATAAAGGCATTTCTGCTTTGATCCTGGGTATGTAAAAATAAATAGTATTCTCATTTTCGGTTGTTCTTGGTATTTTGGGCAGATGGAGACCAAGACTGTTTAGTTTAAGAAGGCTGCTTAATGATTTGTGGGGGTGGTAGGCCAAGTTTTGAGATGACCTCAAAGTTCCCACTCCCTGATGATCCCACTCCCTGATGATCATGCCCTTCAATGTGGGTGGGCCTGCCACAATCAGGTGAACCTTTATGGACTAGAGGTCAGAGATGAAAAGTGAGAGATTCAGACCTGAAGCACATTTTTTCTTGTTAGCCTAGAAGGATCAAATGGAGGGAGTCCCATGTCAATAAGTGGCATAAGGTCTCTAGGAACTGAGAACAGCCACTAGTCAATGACTCTTGGCAGGAAAACAGGGATGTTGGTCTTACCAGCACAAGACATTGAGTTTTGCCAACAGCCTGAGTGAGAATGGAAGAGGACTCAAGCCCCGTTGGACACCTTGATTTCAGCCTTGTGAGACCTTGAGCCAAGAGCACAGCTATGCTGGGCCCAAACTCCTGACCCATGGAAATAGTAACATGATAAATTTGTGTCACAGAGTTTGTGATAATTTGTTACACAGCAATACCTGTGCCTTTTCAAGAGCATTATGAAGTTGGAATCCTATAGTCTGTAGCCTTTTCAAATAGCCTTGTTTCATTCAACATGCATTTGTTTCCTTTATGTTTTCTTTTGACTTGGTAACTAATATCTTTTTATTGCTGAATAATATTCCCTAGTCTGGATGTACCACAGTTTGTTTATCTGTTCACCTACTGAAGGACATCTGGGTGGCCTCCAAATTTTAGCAATTACGAATAAAGCTACTATAAACATTCATGCACAGGTTTTTGTGTAGATATGTTTTCATCTCACTTGAGTAAAGGTAGGAGTTCAGTTGCTGAATAGTATAGTAGGACTATGTTTGCTGTCATAAAAACTGTCAAATGGTCTCCCAAGGTGGTGGTATCATTTTGTATTTCCACAGCTATGAATGAGAGTTCCTGTTGCTCCACATGCTTGCCAGCATTTGATGGTGTCATTTTGGGGGATTTTAGCCCAGAAGGCAGTTTTAGATTTGTTTTACTGCAGGGGAAGCCCTCTGTCCTCCTTTCCATATTCCTACTTCTGCCTGTGATATAGGAAATCCCTCCAGTGGCTCCCAGGTGCTGTGGCAACAGTGCCCGCTGTCTTCTACCCCTTGTTCAAATGTCTCCATGGGCGAGGAGGATGCTCTCCAGATCAGCAAGAGCCCAACATCTACTGGGCCTTGTTATCCAAGGAAAGACTGGATCCCAGAGACAAAATATGCATGTTCCAGAGTTGGGTGTGACCCCTTGGGCGGAGCACTGCCATTCTTTGAGGGGAAAAGGAGTAGGTTTACTTGGGGTGGCAGGTAGGAGGGTTTCTTGTGGTGGCTTCTAGTCATGTTTTATCAGGAACTTCAACCTGGGGAGTCATATACCATTAATCAATCCTGACACCCATTTTTTTACCTTTTGTGTTTCTCAGTAGGGAAACTGAGAGATGTTAGGCTTCCCCAAATCCTCAGTAATATCCACACCACCACCACCAGCAGCAACAAGAATTATTCCTCATACAGTTATTATTCATAGTATGCAAACAACCACTACCATTGTTGACTATCTGTAGTGTGTCAGGTGCCATAGTCAGCATACTGTCTATGCTATATTATTAGTCCTCACAATGAACCCAAGAGTTGTGTGTTATTATCCCAAGCAACTTGAGGCTCTCAGAGGTCACACAGCCGGGAGATGCAGAATCATATATTGAAGTTTGCTCTAGTTGAGTCAAAGCCCACACTAGTTCCAGAGGTCACAGCATGGTGGGGAATGGGTGGTTGGGGAAGGAGGTGAGAGAGGGCAGTTCTTTGTCTCTCTCTCCTGTCTACCATGCATCCTTTCCCTTGGGCCTCACCCGGAATGCTTTTCCCTATCCGCTTCTAGATTAGATTGTTGTCAAGTGGGGAGGAGGAGGAGATCATGATTACCTTCCCTGCACTGGATGCCATACACTGGTTTTCATTTATCACCCAACCTAATTGGTTGAGTAATATTATGCTCCTCTGTATACAGACAAGAAATTGAGGCTCAAAATGTTCAAGTAACTTTTCCAAGTCTACAACTAAGTCCCAGCTAGTAAATATCTTGTGGAGTTTAGAGCATGAGATGGTCTCATTTTAACTTTGTGGAACTTTACTCATAATGGTGGTCCTCATACTTTGTTGGTTTCAGGCCCCTTTTATGTTCTCACTAGGGATTGAGGTGCAACCCTTAAGGAGTTACTAGATTTAAATATTTTTTAAAGATTTTATTTATTTATTCATGAGACACAGAGAGAGAGAGAAAGAGAGAGAGAGAGAGAGAGAGAGAGGCAGAGACACAGGCAGAGGGAGATGCAGGCTCCATGCAGGGAGCCCAACGCAGGACTCGATCCCGGGTCTCCAGGATCAAGCCCTGGACTGAAAGTGGCGCTAAACCACTGAGCCACCGGGGCTGCCCAGGGGGTTACTAGATTTGGATAATGATCAGCATTCCTGGTAACTTCATCAAAAGGGAGACAACTAGACATTATTTCCTTCCTCATGACAGAATGTACCACCACCTGACTGTAAACTGAACTTTCAATGTTCAAGAAATACAGGAGAAAGAAATGTGGTGAGCAAAACTCCGTCAGTGCCAGTAGTCAACTCTAGAATGTGGAAAACCATACAACAAAGGGTTGTAGCGTTTGGTTCCTTTACAAAATGAATTTCAAAGAAAAATATATCAGTGAGAGGAGGAAATCATCTACTAATCACTATATATGGACTACTTCAGATCCTTACTTGAACAAAAAGCAGTGTGCATGTGTGTACATGTGCGAGTGTGTGTATGTGTGTGTGTGTGTGTGTGTGTGTGTGTGTGTGAGATATGTCTGTCATGGAATTATCGGTAATATTTTGGTGGGATGATGACACTATGGTTATACTTTTTAAAAATATCCTTATATTTTAGAAACATATAATTAATCATTTAATTAAATATCTATATGCTTTACTTCTCATACCATTTCCCCCATTTGTTTAGATGAAGTGAGAAAAACCCCGAGAAGTGATTTGCAAAGTTCACACCTGGTGCATGGCAGATTTGGGTCTGAAGGCAGGCGGGTGGAAGGAGATTGCTCTGCCGAGGTATAGCTTGGCACCATACCTTTACAGTCTCTGGTCAGTCTTTGGCAGCTGCAACAAGACCTGGGCATCGAACCATGAAACAAATGTGCAAGTAATGGAATTTTAAGCTGTGGCTTTAGTGGGATTCAGTTTAGGGGTTTTACTATGGAATTCCCTATATACAAGTTTGAAAAATACCCAGAAACAGCTTGATGCCAGGAAAGGAAATGCCAAAAGCAGCCTGATTAAGACTGAAACTCCAGATGTCACCAAATTTCAAGACACGTGCAATTTCGTGGTGAGTAACAAGCAGTAGCCAGGGCTGCTGATTCACAGTCCGGGAGCCAAGTGGCCTGAGTTGTTTTCTGCAATAACATTGCATCAGCCAGTTGCCATCTTGGTACTGCTGTGTTGACTGGTCTCAGAGGTCGGGCTCTTTTCACAGATTTTGATGATTGGCCCACACCAGGGGGCATTTCTTCATTCCAAACATGTGCAGAACCCAAGCACATTTTGCTTTGGAACCTCACCTTCCTTCCACCATGGGGGTTGGAATATGCAACCAAAGAGGTGAAAGCATACGTCTGACCTCTTATGAACCCTTCACCTTCCTGATGGATGCATGAGTGCACGAAGGAAGTGCAGTCTAAATCATCAAGCACTTATCAAACAATCATCGTGAGCATAGAAGCATTCCTAATGCTATCCAGTTGCCTCAACAATGCACAGTTTCTGACAATAGCGGAGAGAAACTGTGGATGAGTCATTGTGAAAACAACCAGGTACTCAGAAGGTAACCGAAAGATCTGAACTTCTGTGTTCAGATAGAGCTAGTAGCTCTATCTTCTAAGTGGAAGTCCCAGTCTGGCAGGGCAAACTGTTGTGTTTTACACAACTGTTTTATTTGGTAGTCAAATGTCTGGGCAAGTCTAGAAGATGAAGGGGTGGCCTCATAGGGTTATTTGCTTGAGGCTTCTGAGAAAGAGCCATTTTGAGGGAAAACTGAATCTAGACCCAAGATACTTGGTCTGAGAACAGAGGTCAGTGTGTAAGGAATGCATGTACCTGCTGAACTCCCAAAGGTAAGGCAGCTACAATAAAACCTGAGCACGGAATTAGAGTTGCTACACGTCACAACTTGGTGAGGCATTGAGAGTCCACGGCTGCAGTATTTTGTAACCAGGGAAACAGGATGTAGATGAATGGGGACAGGTACTTTCCCAGTTGGGGTGGCTGTTGAAGCATAGAATGACATCGCACTAGGGGGCATACTGTAGGGCAGTGGGATTGGGGGCCCAGCAGGGACCCTCCCATAGAGACATGAAGCTAGAGCTGGCCAGAAAGGGTATAAGGCCGACTCCATGGAGTATCCCAGCAGGACAAGTCCTTGAATTCATCACAGTGCCCGCTGCGGGCCCAGCCAGGGAGTTGAGTAGCAAATCGTAGGGCTGATGAGAGAATTGCATGAGAGAATGAGAGCTCTGCTACTAGTATTGCTGTTTTGTATTTTTTATTGTTGTGTCAAAGGAATCTTGGTTCTGATATGTATTTATGCTGTTAATAATTGAATTAAATTATATAATTTATGTAAAGCTCTCAACCCATGTCTATAAACAGTAAGAACTCAATAGCTGTTAGCTATTATGATGATGATTATTATTAATGGAGATAGTGGTACTACAATGGCAGGAGGCATTTAAAAATAGACTAGATGCCACTCAGTGGTAGACAGGGTCCAGGATAGGGAAATACCTTTTGGTTACAATCACCATTACCCCTGTTTTTATGCCCAGACTAAAAATAGAGCCTGAAACACACATATTTGAATAAATGAGTCCTTGAACTCAGTCAAAGGGACTTTCAGGTGCTACTTTCCCATCTTGGCTCAGCCGCATGGATTGAGTCACCCCATGTTAAGTACTCTCTCCTTCCCATGGACTTAATCCTTGCAGAATTCTTCAGAGGGATGGTTTCTCCCTGTGAAATGTAGGGAATCTGATGCTCAGGGACTGGGAGATCCCCAGGGAGTTCCATTGTGCCCTTGGTAGAGATGGTGACATGAAGGCTAGCCCAGGTGAACTCGCTTGCCCAAGGATCTGCTCACACAAGGGAGGCAGTGATGGAGATGAGGAGGCCTCAGAGGCTTGGAAGATTTTAGGCTGCCTACAGTCACCAATGAGTGCCAACATCTGAATTCTGGTCTCTGCCTTCAAATCCCTTCCTGCTCCAGTGCTGTCTCAGGTGTGAGAAAGGCCCCAGAGGTCCTGGTGCTCAGTGTGATGGGAACTAAAATGGAGACAACGTGGGTTGGGATCTGGGCTCCCATCTGTGTCCCTGGCTCTCAGAAGAACGTCCTGGTCCAGCCAAAGGGAGAGATGCTGGGTGAGCCGGAGAACTGGTTTGGCTGAATGTTCTAAATTTAGAAGGGGACTTGGATGTGCCCTCTGCGGCTTTTGACTGGAGCCCAAGCTCAGAGCGTGTTGGTGTTTTCCTCTTTGGTTTCCCGTGGGGCGGGGAAGCTGCTCCCCTCTCAGGTTCCCAAGGGCTCAGACGGCACTAGGTTTATAAATACCCTCTCCCTTCCCTGGCAGTTCTGACCCCAGATGATTGTCAGTAATTTCAGGGTTTCTCATGGAGCCTCTGCACTTGGATTCCCTGGGGTAATAATCAAGGGTGGTGGGTCACCCCCAAACTCAGAGAGGCTCTGCGGCAGAGGCATGGTATGACCAGACAGGGCATAGCTTCCAGGAGCTGCTTTCCTCCTCACCGTGGCCATGCCAGGCAGTCAGAAGTCATATGGGGGAAGTAACACTTTCGTTGGTCCCACTCAGATGAAGGAGTTTGGAGGTTAGTGCTGTTTGTCATTAAAGAGGCTGGAGGCATGAAGAAAAGTTCCCAGGGGGAGCCTCCATGCAGTGTTATATGCCAGCCTTGTGTTAAATGATTTAATGCTAATTGATAATGTGAGCTGATTTGAGTGTTACATGTGTGCCAGTTCCATGCCACGCTTGTTACATGGACTGTCTTTCTTACCCATGTGATTCCATATAATCTGTACAAGATCCAGGGACTGAAATTGCCCTGTTTCACAGGAGAAGCACCTGAGGATATGAGAAATGACTTGTCCAAGTTGTGCAGCTGGTACATGCTAAGCACCAAAATTATTCCTCTTTCCTCATGCCATGTTGAGACCTGCTATTATCTCTAATTTGTAGCGTACTGGGCTATTAAGCAACTTAAAAATTTCATGTAAACTGGGGCTCAAATCACAGCACTGCCATTTGCTCTAAGAATCTGGGCAAATCCTCTAAATTTAGATCTGGGTCTCAGTTTTCTTATCTGTCAAATGGGGATGAGAGCAGAAGATTGCGATTGTGTAAGATACTAACTTGGAAAATGGTGGACCCCCAATAAATGGTAGTGAATAATAATAGTTAACATTTATTCTGTCCTTCATATATTGTCAGGTGATGCTATGCATATTAAGTATTTTATTTAATGCTCTCAGCCACTTTAGGGAGACATGCTTTTATTGACCTTATTTATCAAAAGAGAGCTGAAGGTAGAAGGAGAGAAATCACTTGCCCATGGTCTCATAAATGGTAGAATGTTGGTTTGAATCCAGAGAATGACTCCAAGTCTGTATTCTCCCCTTATCTATATTGCTTTTGGCATCATCACCATCATTATCACCTTTGTCATCACCATCATTGCCATCATCAGCACCATCACAGTCATAATCATGATCACCATGATCATCACCATCATCACCATTACCATCACCATAATCACCACCATCATAACCATCAACATCAACATCACCACCATCACTATCATCATCACTGTCATAACCATTATCATCACTACCACCATGATCATGATCATCATCACCATCATTACCATAATCACCACCACCATCATACCATTGTCATCACCATCACCATCATCACCACCATTATCACCACCATCATCACCTTTGTCATCCTCACCATCATCAACACCACCATCACCTTTGTCATGTCATCATCATCACTATCATTCTATCACAGTTATTATTGTTCTATAATTCCTCCTGTTAGCCTTGGGCTCCTTGAGGATAGGGCCAGTTCAGACCTGGAACACAGTAGGGTCTCAGCCTGTGTGTGCGAATTGACTGAATGACCTATGACTGACTGGAAACAATGGGGCAATCCTCTATGAACTCAGCTCATCCAAGAGGCTTTCTTACCTCTGCACCCATGGAAGTCGAGGGCTATGGATATTAAACCTGAAGCTTCTATAGAAAGGAACTCTGAGAAGCACATGATTAGCAAAAAGCCCAGAGTCTAAGAATCCTACATTTTCTCTGCACAGTCCAGGAAGCCACTGTCACTGTGACTATTTAAATGTGAAAATTCAATTATGTAAAATCAAATAAAATGGATAACTCAGTTCCGTAGTTGTCCTAGCCACATTTCAAATGTACCATCACCTGTGGCTACCATATTGGATGGTGTAGATATGGAACATTAGTATCACTGCAGAAAGTTTTATTGGTGCTGTTCTAGAAGGTCCTGATTTTCAGTCCTCCCTGAGTACACTAATCTTTCCAGGCCAGGAGGCTGATCTGGGTCTTGGGAAATATGCTCATTGTGGCCAACATACCAGTGGGACAGAGAGAAGCGCCAGTGAGAAGCTTCTAGGGGGCCCATCAGTCTAATTGGCATCTCTTACAAGCACACTGGGCTTAAAGTGAAGTGATTAAAGTCACCAACATTAGAGTCAGGGCTCACATTTCCATTTCCCAACTGTGCAACGATCGGCAAATTAATAAACCTCCCCAGCCCTCAGTTTCCCCAGTTGTGAAATGGGTATGCTATGCTTCTGACAACTTTACAGGGACTTCTGGGAAAATTGGAGGAGCTGTGCCAAAGCACTTGCAGAGTAGGTTGTGAAGAAGTGTTAGTTCTCTTGCCCTCCACTGGAGAGAAGGCTGGGGTGGGTGGGGGGTCAGAGCCGGTTGGCCCTGCAAGCTGCATAGAAGCTCCCTCACCTTCACTTCAGCCTGCCTCTCTAGACCTGGTTAATCCTATTTATATTTTTAGAACTATTTTTAAAGGTTTGGGTATCTGGTGAGTCAGAATCAATCATACCTTCACCAGTAAACAAAATACAACACTTTCCCCCAAAGGAAGGAGTACAGAGGAGAGTTAGGGATAAGAGTCCTGGGAGTCATAGCAACGGGCTCCCTCTACCCCCTAATCTTCTTCCTTCCTACCCTCCACCCTCGGCTTACTCTGCTCACCCCTCACCACTCCCCCTTCTCTAATGAAAATCGGCACGTCTGTGGCTCTGAATTCCAAAGCTAATAGTGGCAGCCGTAATCATAGCTACTGTTTGTTGAGGTCCTAGCTGAACTAGGAACTGTTTAAAGATGTTTCCATACAATATTGTAAAAACCCTCTGATGAGCCACATCATCAGCCCGTTTTACAGACGAGGAAACTGAGGCCGAGAAAGATTAACTAACACGGCCAAGGTTGCATAGAAGGTGAAATGGCAGAGCAGGTGTATAGGAAGCCAAAGGTCCTGCTTTGCTCCCCGCGTCACACTTTCTGTGGGGCCGGGAGGATGCTTATGTGAGAGTGACTGGCGCAGGGTGGGGGTTGTTTGGCGGGGATGATGGTCCAGCTTGGAGGAGAAAGCTCAGGCTTTGTGGTACCAATTCAACTTTGGAGTCTGGGTCTGTGCTGACCAACAAGGAAATCTTGATCAAGTTGCTTGAAGTTTGTAAAAGCCACTTTAAGTTTCAGTTTTCCTATCTGCAACATGAGGGCGGTAATTAAACCTCATAATGATGTTTTTAGAGTTCGATGATTGAGGTGTGTGTTTGACAGAGCGTTTGGCGCCCGGGGAGCGGCCGGGCCGTATCAGAACCTCGGCCCCAGCCCAGAGTCCGCCGCCGGGCAGTAGTGTGCGGCGGGGCTGGCCTGTGCATCGCGGGGTGGTGAGCGTCGTTGGCCTCTCCTAAATCCAGGTTGGAACTACCAAAGAGGTCTCCAGACTTTGCGAACTTTCCTGGGGGGTAAAACGTGCCCCCCTCCAGGTGAGAGCCCCTGCCAAGCCGTACTCATCCCGATCGCTGCAGATGGCACAGGTGCCCTTGGAGCCCAGAGGGGAGCCCGTCGCCGCTCACCTCCCCGCCAGCGCGGGCGGGGCGCGATGAGCCTGGGGTGGCCTGCGCCGGCGCCTTTTGAGGATTGGCAACCGGCTCACTGGTTCAGCTGGCAATTACCAGAACAGAAGGGCTCTAATTGCCTGAGGATCAGGTTTCCTCTGGGGGTCATTTCTTTCAAGGCTCCTGTTGCTGTTTATTTATGCCCCTCCCAATAAAAAGCATGTGCTCAGCTGCATGGGGTATTAATGATAGGAGGGTCGCTCCAGACGGTGCCCGGGGGAGGTGTCTGCAAATCCACCCCGAGAGGTTCCTCATTTGCTGGGTCTGCCTGGCAGGGCCCTGGTGGGGCTGCTCTGTGTGTGTGTGTGTGTGTGTGTGTGTGTGCACATGCGTTGTCCCCACATGCTGAGAGTGGACATTTGTTGCCTTTCTGACTTAACACTTGTGAAAACACTAGTATCTCCCCCACGGAAGTTTCTGCCCTCACATCTGGCCACCAGACAGGGTCTCTGCCAGCCTAGACTTTGTGCACCCCATCACAAGTCCCTGGGGCTTCCAACCTGACTCTTGGGGGTTGCTGAACCTCAAAGCTATCACAGCTAGCTATCCCCCTAGAGGGGGCTAACGAAGTTAATGAGGATGCCACACATGTGTGCGGGGCTCCCTTATTAGCAACAAGCTTTCTGCTGGTGAGCATCATGATAAGGATAATATTAAATAATCCTTTATTGAGCACTGACTCTGCCAACCCCTGCGCTGTTCATTCGTTCATTTCCTCATTCATTCATTCATTCATTCATTCATTCATTCATTCATTCATTCATTCATCCAGACACTAGAACAGACAGATGTTGAGTACTGCTCTACCCCAGCCATCCTTACAGTGCCAGAGCAGTGAGAAACAATTAGACGATTAGTAACTCCCACAGAGATGACATTTTGGGGGATGTAGAGGGGAGACAAAAAAACAAGTCGCCTCCTACAACGACACAATTGTAGGCAAAAAAAAAAAATTGAATGAACAAGATAATTTGCGTTACCAATGAATGCTGGGAGGAAAATAAAATGGAATATGACTGAGATTTGCTAAGGTGAGAAGCCTTTCTTCAATATGTGTGTGTCATCAGAGAAGACCTATGGGACAAGCCCTTAATGACAAAATGACAAAAGTTTGCTTGGAGAAGAAACGGCAGAGCAAATGCCTTGAGCTGGCAATGAATTTGAATTACGCAAGGAACAGAAAGGTGTCTGGAGTGAAGTAGAGCCTGGAGATGTGGGGGCCCCAGGAAGGACGAGGTGGCCAGAGAGACCGGCAGGGGCCAGGAATTGAAGGGCTTCTTGGCCTACGATAAAGAGGTGAAATTCTATTCTCAGTACAACGGACGCCATTGGGGGTAGGACATACAGATGGTATGATCTGATCTGATATGTGCCGGTGGAAGCCCCGGTGGCTGCCACCTAGAGAGTGGACAAAGGGAGCAGAGGGATCCTGGGATCCCTGTCAGCCAGGGGTTAACAGTGAGGAGGTGCATTAGGGTCCTTTTGCTGCTGTAACAAACACCACAAATTTATTATCCCACTGTTCGGAGGTCAGAGGTCCCATATGTGTCTTACTCGGTGAAATCAGGGTGAAGGCAGGGCTGGTTCTTCTGGAGACTTTTAAGGAGACCCTGTCCCTTGCCTTTCTTTCCCGGTTTCTGGAAGCCACCTGCATTTGTTGGCTCAGGGCCTCTTTGGCGTCTTAAAAGCTGGCACTGTAGCATCTTCAAATCCCTCCCCTGACATTTCCTTCTCTGACTCTGACCCTTGTGCCTCTCTCTTGTGAGGACTCTCCTGATGATGTGGGACCCACCCAGACAACCCAGGTCTCTATCTCCCCATCCCAGGATCCCTAACTGCATCACATCTGCAGAGTCCCTTTGGCCATGTCAGGTAGCACATCCATAGGCTCCAGGGATTGGGACGTGGGCATCTCTGGGGCCATCCTGCTGACCACAGGAAGCGAGCCATGAGGGACGCTGGGGTGGTGCCAGTGGGGTGAGGAGAAGTGAGCAGACTAGGGGCTCTTTCTGAGGCAGAACTGATAGGGCTCGTTGATGGAGGGGCTGTGGGCTGTGAAGAAAAGCAAGGAATCAAGGAGGGTCCTCTCCTGAGATGGGAAGGCAGTAGCCTTGGGGTGGGGGCCGACCAGGGGGTTCTCTTGGCTGAGTCTGTATTGAGATGCTCACTAGACAGTCGAGTGGAAATATCAAGTAGTCAGTAGGATGAATGAGCCCAGCCTTGAAGGTGGAGGCCAGGGGTGGTGCTATAAACGTGAGAGTCACCAGCCACAGACAGAGTTTAACCACGGGTTGTGATGAGACACCCCCCCACCCCACCCGCAATGAACAAAGTTTCAAGAGATGCAGAAGGTAATGGACTTTTTAAAAGATGTAGCAGAGGAGGAACCAGCCCAGGAACCATGCTCCCAAACCACAGAGCTGACCATGCCTCCTCAGTACCCACCCCGCCCTGTTTCTAGGCCTTTCCACATCTCCCTTGGGAATAGAGATGACGCCTCACTGTAATGGGGCACTCACTCCAGGCCAGGAGAGTGCTAAGTGCTTTAGATGTTATCCCATTTTGGCCCCACAAATAGCTTGATGCGGATGTACTATCTCCATCTTACAGTTAGGAAATCTGAGACTGGGAAGGGGGATCCCATAGCTGGAAGGTGTGCTTCAGGCCTAGGTCCCAGGGGCGCCACAGCCCATGCTCCTTACTCTTCCCTCGGTAGCATTTGCACAGCTCTAATACGTTAATTCATTGGTTCTCATAGTTTGGGCATGTTCCTTCCCCACCACACCGCAAGCCTCAGGATGATGAGGACTGTCGTGCTCTAGCCCTAGCACCCCTAGTGGAGGGGCTGGCTCTGTCCCTAGCCGGCAGTTCTGCTGCCCTGCCAGCCCCACAGGCTTGGGGCAGGATCTGACACAGGGTCAGTGCTGCTGTGCCCATCACATGAGGTCAGAGGGGGGTGGAGGCAAAATCCCTCCTCTCCTCCAGCTGCTCCAAGCTCTGCACCCACTTACCCATCCACCCCTCATGCCTGACCTGCACTGTGATACCACCTGTAAGAGACACCCTCTCTGCTTTCGGGGAGGCTGCAGGGCCAGTGAGCTGGGACAAGAGCACAAGTCTTCAGGGTGTCAGTTCCCTGGCAGACCCTTAGAACCTGCTCAGTTCCCCGGCAGACCCTTAGAACCTCCCAGGGGCTGGTCCTGAGACGAGCCAGGTCTGAGGCTCCTTAAGAAGTCTCTCCCCTTTCTTCTCTTCCTTCATCCTTCCAGCCTTCCTTCCCCTCTCTTTTCTCCTCTCCCTTCTTGTCTACCACAAACACAGAAGCAGAGCTAGGCACTGGGGCATACAGTGGGGTGGAGAGCTGACCTCATGCCTCCCATCATGCAGCTGAAAGTCAAGCCCAGCGGTTCTCCTCCCTGGTAGAAAGTGCTGATGTCGAGTCAGTCATGCCCCAGAGCAACTGAGTTGGAATGGGGTGGGAGTTGATGTGATGAGAGAGTTGGGGGAGTCAGGCTTCTGTGCTGTTTGAAATGGCTCTAGTTGATTCCAATGACCAGTGGACTGAGAAGTCCTGGTGTGGGGTCTAATGGTTTAACCCAATGACTCTCTAAATAGTGTAAAACTGCAACCCTGATAACTTCTATAGGGGTGGGGAGTGGAGTCCAGAAGGGATATCTGGGGGGTTTGACTTAGCTTAGGAAGTCCAGGAAGGCTTCTCAGAGGAAGTGATTTTGAGTTGAGATCTGAAGGACAAATAGGTAGGAGTGAACCAGGGAAAGGGGGGTGGGAGGGGAGCACATGCAAAGGCCCTGTGGCAAGAGGCAGCATAGTGAGGACATTGACAAGGGCCTCAGGAGGAATCAATGTGGGCCGGAGACAGAGAATGGGTAGGAAGGGGATGTGAGGAGGGGGAGGGAGGGTAGGGTAGGGATGGGGTTAAGGTGGGGAGGGGTAGGAGAGGTGGGAGATGGGACAGATGGGCAGGAGCCAAACCACTCAGGCTTTGTTGGCTTGTCAGCCAAGGTAGAAGGTTTGTCTTTACTGGGAGATCAAAGGGAAAGCATGAAGGCATTGAGCAAGGGCTGGCATGCCCACCCTTATAAATGTGCCGCAGGCTACACATGGAATGTGTGAGGAGGGGGTTTCAGGGTGCATTTTAGGGAGACCCATCAGGAGGCCATGCTGTGGTCCAGAAGGCAGGCCGGGAACTTGGATCCTGGTGTTAGTGGTTAAGAAAAGTGGCCGGATGCCAGAGGCTAAGTCACTTGGCTGGATTCACATGCCAGCAAGTTCAAACCCAGTTCAATTGTCTTGCGAAGCTCGAGTACTAAGCCACCGAAATTCTAACTGCAGGTTTCCCTCGCATGGATCCTTGACATCATTTCTGTGGGTCAGAACCAACATTTGGAAAAAAAGGGGGAAAAAAAAGAAAGAAAACAGGACAGAATAAAACGTAGCACAGGGTATTGCTTGTAGCCAAGATAAGGATGCTTGGTGCAGATTTGTTTCCATTTTGTGTGCACATCCATGGGTGGGTGTGCCAGGCTGTGATGGCCTCTGTATTTCTTGTGGCTGGTCACACGCAGCACAGACAGGGTTGGAAAGGCTGCTCTTGCGTTCACCCTCCACCCCCTCTCCTGCTGACGCTGGGTCTGGAATGAGTCACGGGAGAGGCAGTCCCCCCACCCTCTGAGCGCCTTACGCTCTCATACAGCAGTATTGTGACTTGGGGAAAGGCTGGCAGAGGGACCAGGTCCCTGACCGAGCCACCATGGCAGGGGGTGAGGGGGAGGCCACAAGAGTCCTCCCTAACTCGGGCTCCCACCCAGTCCAGACCCTGCTCTCTGAGAGCACGGGCGCCCCCACTGGATCTGCGGCGGGATTCAGTGCTGCCAGCCCCTGCTGATGACTCAGAGTCCCAGTGGCCCCAGCAGCATCCCTCCATCCCTGGCTGCGAGGCACGAGCAGGCTGCAGAGCTGAGAGGCTTTGATTTGTTTGATGTAAGACTTCTCCGCCAGACGGTGCACGATGCCAGCAAGGCCTGGCTTGGCCTGGCCCCTGAGAAAGCGCACGCACCATCTCACAGGACAGAGCCTGGAGGACAAGCCAACAAGGGAATGAGGGCCTGCTTATGTCTTCCTCCCAGGCCACCCTCTCCCAGGCCCTGAGAATCCCATGAGCCCGGCCCAGGAAGGTGGACAGAAAGACACTGAGCTTCGAAGACCCCTGGAGTTGGTTTTGAGCCGCAGCTGTGCACCTTTGGGCAACTTCATCTGTCCAGGCCACGGTTTCCTTGTGTGCAGGCCTCTGCCATTCTCTTTCATAGCAATTATCACTCTCTGAGTGATGTGAACAATGCTCAAATTTCAAGTAGATTCCCAGTTTGGTTGAAAAGAATGAGAAGGGAGACACCTCCCCCCATTCCCCGCTGAAACTGTATCTGGCTCTAATCATCTATTTATTTAACTCTCTTCTCTTCTAGTTGAATTCCAAGCACTTCTTGTAGGCAGTTCTGGCAAGTGAAATGCAGACAGAAGTTCCTGGAAAAGGAACTTTAGTTCCTTCTCAACTAATGCCTGGCTCAGAGAAAAACCACTTGTCATTCCCTTCTTCTTCCTCTAGATGAGGGCGTGATGTCCGGAGGCACAGCAGCCATCTTGCGTCCATGAAGGTGTATGATAAAGATGCAAGAACAGAACAGTAGAACCATGTGTGTTGCACTGTGACTTTAGACTGCATCTGCTCACCTTCAGACTTCTTACCCATTTAAACACTGAAATCAACTTCTTTTGCTTGTAGGCAAATATGGTTTCTGACTTATGCAACGACCTATTCATGTGGGGCCTTATCCCTGAACATATTCATTCAGCAAACTTTTATTGAGTCCCTACCATGCGTTAGACAGCAGCACTACAAAGATCAGTTCAAATTTTTATCCTAATCTGAAAGTGCTCAGAGTCTGAGGGTTAATAAGTGTGAAATCTTAATAGCAAAGGGGGTTCCCTGTCCCCTAAGATCTAGTTATAGTCAGCTGCAATGCCTGTTAATTCCAAGGCATTTTTACAACCTCAGGTTCAAATTTCGATCAGATTTCTGCCTTCTGTTAGAAAGTCCCGATCTCTAAATCTTATCTCTGTTGCTTTATTTCTGCCAGCATGGATCCAAATGGAAAACTTCTTTTATCAACCAATCAACCGGTCCTTGCCAAAAAAAAAAAAAAAAAAAAAAAAAAAAAAAATTCCTTGCTCACCCAGGGCCTTTGTACAGTGGACTTGGCTAAGGGTTTGAGGAGGCACAGCCCACAACATTAAACGTTGAAAATTAAACACTCCTGTTCTTAAAATTCATTTGTTGTCTCCAGTAGCTACTCCTCTGCTGCCTTTCCTGGGTGCCTTGCCTGCCTGCAACCTCAGTTACCCTCATAGAAGGTTATATTCCTGCTTAAATATACTCAAGAAAGCCATGCTGGTGAAGGAAGCAGGGCTTTAAACCTAGATACCAATCATCTAGTTTGTCTGTGGCTCATTTAAAAAAATTTTTTTTTGCACCTGGAAGAGGGAGGTAATAACCACCACCACCACCCCTGCATAATTGGGGAGAGGATTCAGTGGGGGTGGTACATGGTATTTATGGTCTAGGGCATTTAGGATATAATCCATATTCTAATTCTATATTACTCACCCTCTACTGCCCCCAAATGAGTTCGTTAGAAAAAAAGTTTCCATCTCAAGTGGAAAACCATCACCACCACTGGGCTTTATATTTGTGTAATCCTGAGCAGAAATAGCGGGAATGTGTGTCTTCATGGTGATCCATCATGAGCAGAGAGGTGGAGTATTTTCCAAGAGGAAAATGGGATGTTTGGGACCACTGACATATTTGGCCCACTCCGCTCCATTTCCCCAGATCGACGTCTATCACATTGTGTTACCGTCATGGGAAAAATTGAGAGAATGCACCTCTTTCCATATACACATGCCCCAGTGCCCATCCCACTATTTTTCTATAACCAGGACACCTCTTCCTCCTGTAAATTTGAGTGGCCTGGATCTCTCTCTGAGACTTCTTTTTTTAATTGAGATATAGTTCACATAACATAAAATATACCCTATTAAAAGTATACGCTTTGGTGGTATGATGATCATCACTAATTCCAAAATATTTTCCTCACCTTAAAAAGAAACCCTGTGCCCATGAGCAGCCACTCCCACCTCTCATCTGCAGCCCCTGGCAATCTCTATGCTACTTTCTGTGTCTGTGGCCTCTCAGAAGCTTCTGACACCAATATCTCAAGTCTGTGAGCCATGAGCTCCATTTCTAGCTTTGGCTCTGCCATCCCCATCCTACCTTTGCTCCTCAAGAAGCAGTTTTTATCTTACCTAAGAGTTACTTTCCACTGTTTGCTCACCATTTGAACCTCCTTCTCATTTATGTGGGATTCCTTGGTATATGGTTTATTATAGGAGGCAGAGGCCATCTCTCTCTTTTAAAGCTAAGAAAAAAAACCCAAACAAACAACTAGAAACATGCTTTCCCAGAGTCTTTTGCAGCCAAGCCTTCAATGTGTGTGTTAGCTCAACCAATGACTTAAATCTGGAACTAGTGGCCCTCAAAAAACAGGCACAGTGGAAGATCTTTGCTGGTAGCTGTGGTGGCCTCAGCAGTGATGTCCCAGGCCTGTGGGCAGCCTGGCAGTGGCACCAGTGTCCTCACTGGGCTGGCTCTGATTCTGAATGCAGTCCTGTCTTCCTCTCAGACTCCCTTATTCCTGTTATTTCCGCTGGGTCCACCAACCTTCCCAGGTATCGTGTGAGTTAGACCCTATCATTAAAATAGATTCCCTTTTAAAAGCTCAAGTCCATCCAGAGTTTGTTTCTGTGCTTGCAATTGAGAAGGCTTGTCTCGATTTAATGCAAATTTTTTTCATAAGAGTAGAGTCTTAACCAGAGCATGTTTGTAGAGCTTTCTCCTGAGTGAAAGCGCCGCATTTTAGAGATCCACCCTCCCTTCCCCATATTCTTACTCATTCCTGCTGCAGTGCAGCGGTGAGCTGGTCTTTTCCTCCAGGGCCATCTCCTTAGTAGCAGGTGGACCAAATGGAGATGTTGCCTCAGGATCAAAGACACTAAGTGTCCATCCCCGGGTCCCTGAGTGCGGGAGAAGGCTAAGCCTCCCCCTACTCTGTCAGAATCTCCTTGTTTAGAAACGGAGTTTCTGCCTGCTAGTCCTCTGCTGGGAGTTGAATTCTGTCCCCCAAAAAGATACATTGAAGTACTAACCCCTAATACCTCAGAATATGACTTTATTTGATCAAAGGGTCATTGCAGCTGCAACTATTTAGGATGACAGCATACTGGAGCAGGGTGTGCCCTTCATCTAGTATGACAGATGTCCTTTTACGAAGAGAAGAAGGCAGAGACAGAGTCACATGCAGGGAAGAAAAGCCACATGATGGCAGGAGCAGAGATTGGAGTGACACAGCTACAAACCCAGGAACCCCAAAGATTGCCAGCCACCACCAGCAACCAGGAGGAGACAAAG
Organism: Canis lupus familiaris; assembly: GCF_011100685.1. Classification (NCBI taxonomy): domain Eukaryota; kingdom Metazoa; phylum Chordata; class Mammalia; order Carnivora; family Canidae; genus Canis; species Canis lupus. The sequence continues at coordinate 71,719,668 of NC_049226.1, forward strand.
AAGGGTTTTAGCCTCCAGAGCTGCAAGAGAATAATTTCTGTTGTCTTAAGCCACCCGGTTTGTGGTACTTTGTTACAACAGCCCTAGGAAACTAAAACATCCTTTGTACCTAAGTCCCTGGCAATAGCTCTGCTTGAGAACCCAGCCTTGGAGGCTCCTCAGCCCTATCACTGCCAGCTGTGGGGATCAGGACAGGCCGCTTATTTTTTGGGGGTCTCTGTTTCCTCATCTGTAAATCAAAGGTAAACATACATCTTCAAAGACTGTTAAATATTTAAAGTAGTGTCTGGCATGTAAACAGCCACTGTTAACATTAAACACCTACCCCTTAAAACAAACAAACAAACAAACAAACAAATAAACACCTACCCCTTGTCAATATCTGGCTCCCACAATCCCATCCTGTTGAGGGGAGTGAATCTAAAGTATTCTCCGAATACAGATCAACGCCGTGGATTTATTCAGAAACAATGAATTTTTTTTTCCAAAGAGAGGATAATTCTATGCATGCCATGTTTTTTTTGTTTTGTTTTGTTTTTTTGTTTGTTTGTTTGTTTGTTTTTCCCTCTCTCTCTTTTTAAATATCCTTTTGCACTTCTTGGTTTATGGTACAGGAAGACACCCGCCCCCACCTTCTCAGGAGAAGTGAATGCTAACACACAGGGCTGCCCACCACTGCCCAAGGACACAGCCGCCTTCCCTACCGGCCAGCATGGGGTCAAGGGGGTGCAGATGCTGTGGAGCAGTTGGTGGGGAATCTGGCCTCCTATCTGGGGAAGCTCAGCGCCGCCGGGGGGCTTTAATATCCGCTCTGCACAGCTTTATCTCCATTCAAGATGCCCATGCTGATTGTAGCACAATAAAGCTGGGCTTCTGGATGGGGGCGGTTCTGCTGTCTCTGGTTATTGCATTTAGAGGCCACTGTAATACTCTTCAGGGAGAGATGGCAGCGATTTGAGGTAATTCAGGACTCTAGGAGTCCTGGACATTTATGGTTCCTTCTAACCCCAGGAATTTTAGGATTCAAGGTGTGTGGCCACACAGCAAGGCCAGCTGGCGGCTGACCCGAGGGAGAGATTTAACAGGTGCCAGTACCTCTCGGGTGCAGGTGGTTTATATGCAATTATTCATGTATACCTCACAATGTTCCTTCAGGTGTCTGAAGGCAGGTTTCCTAGACTTGGGCCCCCTACAAGAATTCCTGTGCATGTGAATAATTCAGGAGGAGCTCATGGGGAACCAGCAGGGAGGGAGGGAGCTGGGGGGAGGGGAAGGGGAGGTTGCCCGGCAAAGGTGGGATTTCAGGCCAAGACCATTTGGGGGGCCTGCAGTCTGCTGCAGGGGCCTCTGGAGGGTGAGGTGTACCTCCCCTGGGTGCACAGGAGCTGGACTTCCATGCCCCTGCATCCAGCACTCACTGCCCAAGGGCCCTAATGGTCAGCGTGAGCAAATGCCCAGGTACTAAGTGTTCTCTCCTGTGTGCGCCTACAAAGTGGCTTCTGTAACCCCAGGGCGGGTGGAAGCAAACCCCGCCTCGCAGGCCAGCAGAAGAGGACACAGAAATGGTAATAAAGTCTTCAAGGAGATCTGGGTGGAAGTCAGCAGTGTCTGCTACAGGGAACAATTAAGATTTCCCATTTTACAGATGATGAAACCAAGGCTCAAAGAGTGAACCATTGCTTCCTAGAGAGGCTAGCGGCCAGGTCAGGATTTGAACTGAGGCTTTCAAAGCGTATGTTCTTTCTGCTGCGTGGTGATGATGGACCTGTTGGCTGAAAACATTGACTTTTCTTGCTTCTTTTTACCATCTCCCTGAGATACAGACCTGGTTTCACAGACCTACTTCCTGCAAGGAGGAGAGAACTGGCTCCACCCTTCTGACTCCCTCCTGCTACCAAAGGGAAAAAAAAATTAAGTAATATTTTCTATGCTTGAAAAAAGCAACAAGCAGCGATAAGGATGAGTGATTTACCACTCCTACGCAGCAAGGATGAATCTCACCGTGGATGGTCGGGAGAAGCTGGACACGAAAGAGTCAGATTCCGTGTATACAAAGTACACAAAGAGAAAAAACTAACCTCTGGTGACAAAAGCCCGGTGCTTAGTGCTCCTTGGGGTTAGTTAGAGACCTGAAGGAAGCCCAAAGGGAACTTTGAGGGAGTGGTTGCATTTAGTTTTTTGTTCTATTTGGGTGCTGTCTACACAGATGTGTTCAGTTAGTGAAAATTCATTGTGAACTAGATACTTATGTGTGCTTTTTAAAAAAGATTTGATTTATTTATTTATATGACACACACAGAGAGAGAGAGAGAGCACAAGTAGGCAGAGCAGCAGGCAGAGAGGGAGAAGCAGGGAGCCTGACGCAGGGCTCCATCCCAGGATCCAGGATCAGGACCTGAGCCGAAGGCAGATGCTTCACCGACCGAGCCGCCCAGGCGCCCCAATATGTGTGGTTTTAAATGCATATCATACTTTAGTTGTTTTTTTTTTTTCATATCATACTTTAGTAAAAATTGAAGTTGCAGAAAAGAGTAAAAGAAACAGAAGATAAAGAAAGGCAAAAGGGAGAAAAAAATAAAGCATAATCCCGCCCACTGAGAAATCACTGTAGTTAATGCTTGGTGTGTATTCCTCAGGATCTTAACACGCATGTGTACACACATACACAAACACATGAGACAGAATTTCTGGCTGTGTTGGAGTCCATTATCCTTATCTTGAGAGTAGAACAGCCTGTTTTCCTTACTGATAGCAACAGAAGTAATAACTGCATCCCCAAATCGGGAATTTATATTCTGGCAAGTGCTGGGAAGGAAGAGGTCTGAGAGAGACTTTAGGTGTTCCATGCATCTGGGAGGTGGAGGGTCCAGTGATAAATCTGCCCTTATTTAGAGAGCGGGCCCCTTTGCCTCTCCCAACTGGCAGCGTGGATTGTAGCACACACAATCCATGTATTCTTCATCCAGGCTTTCTATGCTGTGTATAGACTAAATGCTGACTCTGAATCATGCATGGGGCTTGTGGTGATGAGTAACCCTTGGGTTCTGACCTCCTGGGGCTTTGAGTTGAGTAGTTTCACTCTGGGCAAGATACTGACTTCATGTGAGCCTCGTTTTTTTTTTTTTTTTCTTTCAGGAAAATGGGGATAATAAAATATGCTGGGGGGGAGGGGCGGGGGGACTCACTTCTCTGTGTGGAAGAACCATTTGATTATTGAATGGGAAGAACCATCTGACCCAGGTGAGGTCCTTGTCGTAAAAAGTGAAAGGGTGACTTCACTTGGAGTCCAAGCAGGAGGACTCTAGAAAGGGGAGGGAGGTATTTCCTTCTGTTACTTCCGAGTAGAGCTCGTGGGTGCTGCAGCTGTGCCTGGCATGGGAGGGGATGGTGGTAGCATGTGAGGGGGTAGTGCCCACCAGTGTGGTAGTTCCCGGAGGTATCTGTCATGTTCAAGACACATAGTTCTGGTAGAAGCACCATCATCCTATGGACATGGCAGTGCCAAGGGAAAGTGGTTGGAGCAGGTGGAGGTGAAGGTTATGGAGCTGCCATGTGCAAACTAGTTGGACTGACTTGTTGGAAGCCCAAGGTATCCAGGGATCCCCAAGTGCTTGGAGTGGGAAACCTAGATGGGGAATCAGCTTTGGTTGGATTTTACAGAGCACCCTCTGTCTCTTTCTTTTAGTTGGGAATGGGGTGACACCCTTTTACTTCTTTCCCTAGTTGTTCTTAGCGGTAGCTTTGAGTGGCTTGGGTTTAGCAATGGAGGAAGACATCAAGAAGAGAAAAATTAGAGCGGGAGTACAGCTAAGCCTGCCCAGTCATAACCCCTTTCCCCGGGGCACTTGTTGGGGGAAACAGATTTCTGTGTCTTGGAGCAGGCACTTCTCAAACTTTAATGAGAACAGAAGTCTGCTGGGAGTCTTCCTAAATGGAGATCTGTATTCAGCAGGTCTGGGCTGGACTGAGCCCCCTAAGGAGCATTGTGTGGATGTGTGGGGGTGGTGGAGGACAGGAGAAGAGAACAGAATGGAAGAGGAACCCAACATGCTTTATGGAGAGGGAACAGCCTTGCTCACCTCTGATCAAGGTTATGTGGGAATGAAGGTTGCTATTCCTAAAGCAAGGTTCAAAACCACTGGCCTAGAATAAACCTCACTCTGCAGTTCCTTCTGCCCAGATCATTCCTGCCCTCTTCTTAACATTGCAAACTCCCAGTCTGCCTCTAACATCCAGCCCAGGTATGTCTGCCTGAATGCAGCCGTCCAGAAACACCACGCCTTTATCAGCCCCTTATCTGCTGTATGATCACCGTCCCTCACACAGGCTACACTGATTCCTATTATCTCACTGCACTGAAAATGGATTCTGCACACCTATCTCCATTATATGCCAGGAGCTTTGGGGGAGCAAGGGATGACATCACCCACATCTGCTCCTGGGCACAGAGTGTGCCTAGCATAAAGTAATTCCTGGTTAAATGCTTGCAGAATGGGCACTGCCCGGTTAAGGTTTCCCTGATTAAGAAGCACACCTCTTTCCTTTAAATTCTCAAATGGAGCCTGTTTTTTTTTATTATTAATTTGAGATTTCATAAATGGTTATTAATCTCTGCTTGCATCTCCCGGAAATTGCTGGGCTGGGCAAGAGCAGGTAAACATGTTCAGATAATATCCTCTTTCCTGAGCTCCTGACATCATGGATGGTGTTGTGCTTTTTTCCCCCCCCTTGGAGACATTCACATTCACTTTCCCCCCACTTCCCTGAGATATGATCAAATACCCACTGAAAGGTTCAGAGTTTGTGAACAACTTAAAGGTCATGTTGGATAAAGGATCTGGCTGACAGCACCATTTGGGCCATTGTAATATGATGATGTTGGCGCCAGCCCATTCCCCAGAGGTGTGGGACTTGCCCATACAAGCCTCCCATCCCTGCCCTACAGAGGGTGCAGCTGTAAGCGCTGGAACATATTCTGAGGAGCCAGGCCATCCACTCCCCTGGCATTGATGGGAGTCTCCAGATAGCTCCTTGGGGCTATTCAGGAAGCAGGAGGTTGTGCAGGAGCAGATGCAGAAGGAGGCCCTTGAGAGTCAATGACCTGTCTTAATTCATTTTGCGATCTGAGCTGAGAAGTTCTAAAGATTATAATTGGTCAGAATCCCATCTTGACTATTCTTGGGGGATATAGCTAATTATATCTACTTTAAAGGTGCTCATTGATTTGGTGAATCCCTTTGAATCAATCCCACGATCCAGGGAATAGTGTTTCTAAGATAGGGCTGGGTAGGGATAGAGATATTGACTATTCACCCCATAGACCCTGGGTCAGATTTTCTGCTAGGCACTGAGGTTGAGCAAGTGGAGTGTAATAAGACAGAGTTTGTGTTCTTAAGCTCTACAGGCTTCCAAATGCACAACTTCTCTTGAGTGGATTGTTGAGTGAATGTAGCCAGTGAGTATGGACCAGAAAATCAGTATTATGAATTAAATTGACTTATCAATCCAGGCTAAATAGAAAAGCTGATTATATGTATAGGCAGCATGGGGAGGGGGAAGGAAGGAATGGTTCAAACTGGTTACAAGTGTAGACAGATTGGGGGCGGTGATAAAGCATAGACTTGGTGAACACACATAACAGTAAATGTACTATTGATGGGGAGATTACTCCTCTGAGCCATTCCAGATATGATGACATTCCATGCAGGAGACGGTGGTCTGACATCCTGTAGACCCAGATGGATGGCTGATTTCTATCTGATTACCTCCATGGAATATTGTCAAATATCCACATTGTGACATTGATCATATTTATAATGATAGCATAACAGCTATAGTGGGCATCTCCCAGCACTTACTGCTTCTCCAGGTAGTACTGATGAGGGTGATGATGATGTAGTACTGATGAGGGTGATGGTGATAATTGCCATGACCCTTTGTTGTACATTTGCTAAGTGTCAGGTGCCTTATATGATTTTTTTTTCTTTATAGTCTCTACTATACAAGTAAGGATTCCAAGGCTCAGCGATTTTAATTTCCTTGTCAGTGGTCTGGTGAGTCAGCGATGGAAGGGAGTGGTTAAGAGTGTGTGCCTGAGTCAAGCTTTGGGGTTGCGATGCATCCTCTGACACTTAAAAGCTTGATTAACCTCAGGCAAGTTGTGAGACTTCTCTCAGCCTTGCTGTTCTTGTCTGTAAAATGAGACTGTTGTGCAAATCCAATGTGCCTGTTACAGAGTAAGTGACCAGCAAAAGTTAGCCGCTGCTGTTCTTGTCCTTTTGCTTCTGTCTTTTCTTCCCCTCCTCCTCCCTTTCATTCTCCTTTTTCTTCCTCTTCTTCCAAAAATCATAATATAATACATTATTATTATTAATATTATTATTATTGATGGCGGGGGCAGGAGTCAAAGACAGACTTGTCTGGCTACAAAGCAGGGTCCTTTCCTCGACTCCACACTGAATTCTGGCACGAGGGTAGAGTTGGTTGTTAGGTGGGTCTGTGCTGTACTTCTGTACCCCTGTTGTCTCTCATATGGCTCTCCTCCACTCCAGATGCCTGGAGCCACCTCTAGTGCTGCTTTGAGAATGCACCTGCCCAAAGTCCAGGTGGCCAGTTCTCTTTCCAGCCAATGTCAGAGGCAGAGGCCACTCACAAGGAGGAAATGAAGTAGAGCTGCTGCACCTCAGTGAGAGGGATGTGTCGGTACATCTTTCCCCCCACAGCTCTGACTCCTGAAGAGTTCATCAATGGTTTCTCCTCTTGCCTAGCCAAAGCTAGAAAGAGGCACTGACGAGGGAAGCAAGGGAGTGGGTGACCACAATCCATCTGTTCAGGGCCTCTGATTAATATACACTTCCCAGGGAGCCACCGGGCTCCTGGACTGAGTCTGATTAAAGCAGTTAGGGCTGGCCCAAATATAGGTTCATGGCAAGACAAGGACTTTCTGGTTTCAGGAAATAGATGAAACCCACTCTTCTGTACACAAAAGAGGAAAACTTACTAGCAGGCTTCGGGGGTGCTTCATAAGCTCAAAGGTGAAAATGTAATTGAGGACCTGGAACATTTGCAGGGAACCTGTGAGATGAACTCTCTGCTCTTGCTGTGTTACAAAGCATGGCAGCTGCATTCCTTTCTCCTGAGAACTGGCTCTTTCTGCTACTCCCCCGTGGAAGTAGGGGCATTACCTGTGCACCAGCCTAGGCACAGGAGGACTTTTCTCTGACTCTCTTCCAAATCTACGTACCAAGGAAGCATCTCTCTTTGGCGTTCTCTGGCAGGTATGAACTTGACAGAACTGCATATAGATATTAAGAAAAACCTCTAGGTAGGAATGTGGAAATCCTTATTAAATGACAAAAGAATTAGACAAAATTATGTACTGAACAGCATTATAACTCTACATCTATTTATGCATGTGGTTAAATAATAGAAGAGGCCATAGTGAGATGTATTAAATGGCTCAATTATGGCAAATTTGGTTTATTTTGCTGAGATTGCTATTATTATTAATAATAATTGGCATCTATGATGTATTGTAGAGTTTGGAGTGCTAGGCCACTGCAAGTGGGCCCATTTGTGGGCCAGTAAACTGTGTGGACCCTGTGTGGACCCTGCTAACCAATAAGTAGTAGAGTCAGACTCTAGGTCTCATGATCTTCCAACTGTGCCGTTATTGCACCTCATGTTGTGAAATTGACCAAAGTATGAGAATCTGAAAATCATTTCTGCATGCCACAGGAATGTTTAAGGTTGGTGGGGTTCAGAGAGTGAGTCCTGAGGTCATGTATGTTGAAGGCAATCAAGACGTGGAGGTTTCCCAAAGAACCCAGGAGGAAGGAAGACGTTCAGTCTTCTTTTCTCTGTGTTCAAGGAATGTCTGAGTACATGGCTAACTCAAGCTTCTACGCCAAATTTTCAAACAGAAAAGTGTTACTAAGCATAAATATTCAAGATACTAAGAATATTCCAAACTGCCATGTGGATGCCTGAGTTTCCATTACTAGAGATTATTTCCTATTATGGGAGTTCTCTTAGCCCCATGATTCCCAGGATTTCAGATACTATTTTATCATTTGTAAGGCTCCTGGTGAGAGATGTTAGCACCACTCTGAAAGTTCTGTGATGGCCCCAAACATGATCTACTTTTTTTTTTAAGTTTTTTTTAAGAAATGGAATATAAGACCACATATTGGTTGCTTGAATAAATATCTATGTCTATTTCACCTAAACATGCTATAGTTTCCTATTTAAGGGTAGTATATTCTTTTCTAATGTCAGAAAAGAATCTTTTGCCCTGTGTCAAAGACATACTAGTCGGTTAATTATAATTTGTCAAAGACTAAGGAAGCGGGTGGGGAATCCAAGTCTTACTTAGTCCATGGTAATTTTTGCTTTTGAAGATGATAGGCAATCGAGCTCAAAAGCCAGAAAGTACCCAGTAAAAGGGATTTTGAAGCAGTACCTGCTGGAGCTTTGGACAGGCTCCCACCATTCTCTACCAGGATGGTCCTGCTCTTCAGTGATGAAGATTTGGGAGCTTGTAATGCTAATGATGTGTAAATGCATTTTCAGCTATTTTATTAAGCTGGCCTTTCCAGGTTCATTATCATTAATATTTATGGCTGGGATATGTTCCTCCAGAGAGTCTGCAAATAGCTCTCCCATTGTTCGAGTAGAATTTATAGCAAGTTGGACTAAAGGGTGGCACCAGTGAGTCCAGGCTTGTACTTCTCATAGGAAACGAAAGCTTTGGCAATAGTTTTGTATGGATGTGGATCTTTAGTCTATGGATTCAGGCGTCTTTTAAATAGGGCTAATTAACTATGTTATTACGAATCCAAGGGGGAATGTGAATGTTTGTGTGCTGGAAGGCAGGGGCGGGGTGGTACACATTCCCCAAGATTATATCCTCCCCAATTGCAATTGGTGTTGGCAAGTTTTACTTTTTGTTGCTACAGTCTCTGTCTCTAATGAAGGGTTATAGTGTCCTCTAGATGCAGAAGTGCAGTCAGAGTTCCCGCCCAATAGGATGGAAGGGTCTTCCTCCCAGGAAGAGCCCACACAGAGCCCTGGCACTTGCAATGGTGTCATCTGCACCTGCCAGAGATTTCCCACTGCTACATCTCAAATGGGGCTTGAAATTTCTGGCTGGGCCAGGAGGAAGGAAGTGGCTTTGCCACTCAGCCATGCATCTGCTGATGAGCTCTGGGTGGGCTGGGAAGCTATGGGGAGCTGACAGATTTAGGTATTAGAATCAAATGTTGCCTCTGGTACATTTTATAACAATGAACTAATTTTTACAATTTTGGGGGGGAGGTGTGGAGCAGGTCTCACAAGAGCATAAGCCCTCTGACAAGATTATAAGCACCAATTCTATAGGCATGACCACTCTGATAGGAACCCACATACCCAATTCCTGAAAGACACCTGACCCATGTTTCAGGTAAAATCCTTACCTGTAAAATCAAGGGGTCAACTACGTCATTTCTGTTGTCCTCTCCCTCAGTAATGCCATTGGCTTGCCATCTGGATTCTAACAAGGCCTTGTGTATGTTTGGACCTGCCAGCAGATGCCGAAGCTGTCTGTGGGTGAGTGAGTTATGGTACCCACATCCCACTGGGCTGAAGGATGAGGCGGGGTCCATGGTGGTATGTCTGGTCTCTAAGTCATGGCATGGAAGGAAGGGAAAGACTGTTATTGAGACTTGCTCTTTGCCTGAATTTTCTCTGCTTACAGGCTGCATCTGGGTCCACTCGGGAGGGGTTCAGGGTGGGTGGCAGGTGGCACTAGGGATTCAGTGGAGAAGAAATACAAATTCGATACCACCTAGAGGTGGAAAATGGAGAACAAGGGATCTAAAAACAGCTAAAAATAAGAGACATGGCAACCAAATGCAACATGTGACCCTTGATAGAATCCTGGATTAAAAAAAAAAATCTGTAAAGGACATTATTGGGACTGTTGAGGAAATTTGAATATGACTGTGTATTAGATGATATTGTATCAATATTAAATGTCTTAAATATGAAAGCAGGGTTCTGGTTATGTGTATATATGATATATACACATGTATATCTAGAGAGATGAAACAAACGTGAAATACTAAGAGTCGGTGAATGTGAGTGAAGCTTATGTGGGAGTTGACTGTGCTATTCCTACTCTGCAAATTTTAAGTCTTTTAAAATAAAAAGTGTGGGGAGACTGCTTGAAAGTCAGATATGTGGTAGTTTGGGGAACTGGGTAAAGGGTACCCAGGATCTCTGTGTAATTTCTTATAATTTCATGTGAATCCTCAGTTATCTCAAAATAAAAGGCTTAATTAAGAAAAGAGAGGATAGAAGATAAATATGGCAAAATACTAACATCTGTTTTAATGGGGCTTAGAAATCTGTTATATTTGTTCTGTTATTACTTTCATTATTTTCTGAATATTTGAAATACCTAGTGGGGTTTTCTGGTCAGCCCTGTAAGCATGCACCTGGCCTCAGACCTGCTGCTGATCTCACAGGCTGGTGTGGCAGGAGCACAGTTTGGGATGGGAGGAGGTGCTCAGCTGTGGGGCTGACCCTGCTGAGGACCACACCTCTGACTTTTTGCTTCCCTTGTTGAAGCGGGGAGAGTATCTAGTGCCTCCGGAGGGTCAGGACTTCCTACTTCCCTGGTAGCTCCTGAAGCACTCCATGGGATCTCCCTGAGATGCTAAGGAAACGGGCAAAAGGACACAGCCCCGCTGATTCTTGGTGTACCTTTGGACTGCAAGGATTTTAGCAAGGAAGCCTGTCTTCTCACGAAACTCCTTTGGTTGTGTGTAGTATAAAAGAAAGAGACTCACATATCAGAACTCATTTATTATGTAGCTAAATCACAACTTTATAATACATTGGAAAGGGACTAAATGAGACGTGCCAAATAGTTTAAATGTAAAAATAGAAAACAGTGTCTGAAAGGTCAGTTAGATTGGAATATAATCTTAGTAATAAAGTAAAATGTTTTCAATCTGACATCATAGGACAGGCTGGGCTGTAGCAGATCTATTCACATGGGTTCTGAATGACAATCAAAAGATATTCTTTATCTGTGGAGAGATGTGGACAAAATTAATCACCTGAAAAATTAAACTTAATAAATGAATACTTCAGCTAATCTGCTTTTCTCTTCAAAACATGACTTGGACTTTCTGTTGACTGATGGTTCCCATCCTGGTTGCACATCAGAATCACCTGTGGAGCTTTCAAAAGCTCTCATGACCTGGCGCCCAGTTCCAGAGGTCCTGATTTCACTGGCCTGGGGTGAGGCCTCAGGTATCAATAATTATTTTTATAAAGCTCTTCAAGTGCTTTTAATGTACATCCAGGGTAAGGACAAAGGTGGAGAAAAAGCTTCAGTTTGGGGGTTTTATAGATGTTCTAGAGAAGTTTGTTCTAGACAAGATATAGGAACATGAGTCCTGTTTTGCACAGACATCTCCTAACACTGTGCATGTAATTCCTTCAGGGAAAGAAGTATTTCTATGGTGGCTGTTGTTGACAGGTCAGGTGAATGTATTCTCTCCCAGCGAAGGTTTAAGACCCTACAGTCTGATCTACTCTGTACTTTATCCCCTGGACAGGAAACATTTCTTTATACTCCTGAAAATCTCTAATGTGAGATCTACATCTCTTAATTATTTTGATTACTGATAATAAATGCAAATAGGCAAAAGAGTCAACTTCTTCAAAGGTTAAATTTGCCACTAATTCCACAAAATTTCCAGATTGGATTTTTCAGATTCAGACATCTTCATTTTATAATTAAAGAACATTATGAGCCATATTGCATGTTAAAAATCTATAGTTCTTTGAAACAAAGCTTCTATCCAGTAAAGCAGAAAGATGTTTTAAATATGAAATGAAATGCCACATTACCTGGGGCTACCATGATTTCATGTTTCTTTGATCTGATCCTAAGAAAAGTGAGGTCGTTCTGAGGATCAATGTCACGTACTGTGCTCTTGGCTTTCATCGTCAGCTGGTGAAGAAGACCTGCATATTGAACCGTTGTTGAGTTGTCCAACGTTGTTCGAATAGGGATGCCTGTTATGAGATTCACTTTGGGGTTAACATTTTTTAATTATAAAAGGAATATGCACACTGTGGAAACAATGGAATATACTGATGACTATAAAGTGGAAGAAAAAGTTATGGCTGGTATTACTGGTAACATTTTAGCTTATTTCCTTCCGATCTTTTTGTCTTTACATGGATTTTAAAATACAGTTGGGTCGAACTATGATTACAAATGTGACTTTTGCTTTTTTCTTCATTTAAATGGTAGCATATTCAAGTTGCTCTTGTCAGTGATAATGTCATCAAATTATTTTCAATGACTGTACACTATTTTATAAACATATCATAATATAACTAATTCCCTATTGTTAGATCGTTAGGAACAGTTTTTGTTGTTGTTGCTAATGGTGTGATGAACGTTTTTATGCATACATTTTTTGGAAGTTGTGAATTAATTATTTCAGAACAAAGTTAACATATTACTCTAAAAAATGCACTTCTCCAAGCAGCCAATCTACAGCCATTTTTCTTTGGAATGCCTGGTCTGTGTCATGTTTCCTCCCCTAAGGCCAGCAATAGAAAGGGATATTGCAGCACATATTGAAGAGTATATCAAAAGGGATTTAAAAAATTTCTTTGTAACTCCTCATACTGTATCTTGCAAACTTTAAATTTTATATCAGAGAACACGGCAGCAAAGGCATGGTGGTTCTGCTGGGCATTCCCTGGTTTGCGCTCATTCTTGGTTTAAACATTATTAAATTTAGCCGCTTGTGTGCTCTATTGTTCCATTATGCGCATTTAAATCTGAACCTATTAATTTAACTGGGAAAATCTAGCCAGACAAATATGCAAGTATAATTCAATTCACTTCAAATCAATCTCAGCTCAATTCAGGTCACTTGGTGCTCAGGGCTTATTTTTTTAACAGGTGCTGTGCTAGGTATTTTACATATGTTGTGCCTAATCTGAGAGGGACTTCAGATTATTTTGAGAACTACCAGATAGCCAGGGAATTGCAAGGATTTTATTTGAAAACGTGCTTTTAATTTAGGGGCACATATGAAGGGGAACTTGGGGTTGCTCAAATTTCACAGGTACATGAATTAAGGCCAATCAGTGAAAGAGGCAAACACAGCTCTGGGTTTTCCCTCACAGAGAATGCAATTCCAGAAATTGTTAAACAAGAGAGGACTTCAAGAGTGCAACAGTATTACAAACTAAGGATTTTACCAGTTTTTCATGAAACTCTGAGAACTCCATTCTGACTGTGAAACAGACTACTTGCTTTTCTCTTTTAAGAAAACTGTTAACCTCTGGAACAGGTCTTGCCAAATAAGACAAGGATAATATTTAAAGGAAAACCTGTTCAATAAATAAGTCTTTTTATCAAGTTTGTTCATCTGTATATTTATTTATTGGCCTCTTTACCCTGAAGTCAGTTATATCATTCACAGCTGATGAAACATCTCAAGGCCTGTGTCTTTAACAAGCAGCAGGCTGAAATGTAGCAAGCACTCCACCTTTTGAGAGCACCTCCAGAGGACTAGTTTTATTTTGCATCCTGAGGAGTGGCTACCCACAAAGTCTGCAATGCTCAGTGTCAAAACAAGAAATACAACCAGAATAAATTATTTAAAATGTAGATGACAAGATTATGAATCCGGTGCTCAGGCCTATTTAGTTAGTCTATTCATGATCCAAGCCAATAAATAAAACAGCTAACCTTTCTGAATAATAAGTGCACACTGTGGAAACTCTTAGAGTTGTTCATATCCACTACAGACCGCTTGAAAAAAATCAATCAACAAATATTTATTAAGCTCTTGCTTGGTACCATGTGAGGTAATTAAAAATAATTTATTAAGAAGCAATTTTAGCACACAGTATAAAAGTATAAAATTTACTCATGTCTCCTTCTGAGAGGTAGTTACTGCTCCCAGTTTGCAGAAGCATTCTAAATGTGTTCAAATATGTTTGTGTTTGTATTCTTCACTCCTTAATTATATTGTTCTCTATTCTGTATTTTAATTTTTTTCATTTAATACTCTTGGACAATTATTCCATACAGTACATATAAAGCAGGACCACTTAGGTTAGTGAGTGCATAACATGATTGATGAATGGATGACTTGTGAACACGTAACTGGTAAATTCTCCTGGTGGGCATTTAGATTGTTCTCAATCTTAGACTTTTATAAGCAAGGCTACATAATATGTCTGTGTGCATGCCATGTCACATTTGTGTCTATGGGTAGGGTAAATCCCTACAATGGAACTTCCAGAACAAAGAATATGAATTTGATATTGCTGAGTTTATGGCACTACTTTAAAATATGGCTCTTTATAGGGCACTAGGGTGGCTCAGTGCTTGCACATCTGTCTTTGGCTCAGGTCGTGACCATGGGATCCTAGGATCTAGTCCTGCATCATGCTCCCTAGAGGGAGCCTGCTACTCCTTCTGCCTATGTCTCTGCCTCTGTCTCTGTGTCTCTCATGAATAAGTAAATAAAGTCTATAAAAAAATATATGACTCTTTATGATCTCAGTAAGCTGGTAGTCTTTGGCTGTAGAAGTATTTTGGTTGATTGTATTTCAAAATATAAGGAATTGGCTGGATGGCTGATAAAATCTAGTAAAATTCAAATAATAGATTATTAGAAATGTCAAGAATATTTAAAATTAAGAGCCGACAGAAATCAGGCTTACTACATAAGAATGCTTAACAGTTATGACTGTGAAACAAATATATATATTCACCAGTGTCTAATTCAACAATCACTGCGGCAATATTATAAACAATGAATGGTTTTATAAATGAGAAACCAACGTTAACAAAGAATCTATTCAAATAAAAACCTGTACCACTCAGCAGTGGGCTAAACTGATAAGTCTACTTTATTGCCATGGATAGAACGCCTATGTTTCAGTAATGGTGAAACCAAAGGACTCTATTCAACATGCCATATGAGGAGATAAACATGGTAAAAGGCCTACATAGTCACGGATAAAACCTGAAAATATGTTAAAATGATTTGTTGAGAATTACACTAAAACCATTAGTAGTAAACAAGAACACGTGACTACCATCTTAGTTAATTATTTTTAGTATTAAGGTTCATGGGTCTTTTGAAAGCAGCAAAGCTGTGCTATAATAAATGACACTTCATCTAAAATTCAGTAGGCTGCTGAAATGGAATATTTTATTAATTCTGATCACACAACTTAAACCATATGCTATTAATAAACATGCTTGTCATACACTCTGGTTATTAATAATCTGACCATAAAAATAAACCTCTATTTTATATTTTTGGGAAAAAGTTAATTTGGCTTTCAGACAAGTGCCCTGAATCCTAACATAATCTTATCCTTGTAGGGGTTAATTAGATAAAGTTAATGGGTATTAAGAATAATATTTTGTTGCCTTTGGATAAGAAAAATGTTAAGAAATTTTAGGGAAAAGCAAAAATCAATTGTAATTCCAGCACTCAGAGATGATCACTGTAACATATCCCTGCCTTTTCTTTCATATGTATCTTTTTTTTTTTAATTTTTATTTATTTATGATAGTCACAGAGAGAGAGAGAGAGAGAGAGAGAGAGACAGAGACACAGGCAGAGGGAGAGGCAGGCTCCATGCACCAGGAGCCCGCCGTGGGACTCAATCCTGGGTCTCCAGGATTGCGCCCTGGGCCAAAGGCAGGCGCTAAACCTCTGCGCCACCCAGGGATCCCTTTCATATGTATCTTAAGTGTTTATGTGTGACTGGCTATATTTATGATTAGAAAGTGTTGACCTACTGCTTGTTCCATGCTTCTTTTCACCTAATAGTTTCCCATAACTCTAAATATTCCTCAACATTTTAAACAGAGTAATGGCTCATCAAGTAAGTATTACATAATTAATTAAAAAATTTCCCTACTGCTTAGATTTATTTACTGATTTTTCTGTTTATTTATTGCTATTGTATATGATGCCTCAGTGAGTCTCCTTTATTCTTCTTTACTCAGGATAAATTCCGAGGAGTGACATTGTAGAGCACAGGGTATGGGCATTTTCAGACATATGATGCATATTGCTAGGATTATGTATTTTCGACTAAAATCTTCCAATGTAACTTGTCAAATGAGTTATTCTTGATTGAATAGTATACCCTCCTGAAAATTCAAATATACCTTAAATATTAGAATGTGAAATAGGGTCTTTGCAGATGTAATTTTTTAGATGAGGTCACACTACAGGGTGGGCCTGAATCCAAGGGTTGGGGTCCTTATAAGGAGAGAAAACAAAGAGGAGGATACCACGTGAGGATGGAAGCAGACACTGGACTGATGGATGCATCTACAAGCAAGGAATGCCAAGGACTGGAAATGGAAACCAACAGAAGGTGACACATCAGCAAGGAAGGATTCTGTGGAGCCTTCAAAGAACAGCTTGTCCTCACTGACACCCTTATTTTGACTCTCAGCCTCCGGAACTGATAACTTGCTAAGGTTTAAGCTACCAAGTGTGTGGTACCTTGTTATGGGAGCTGAAGAAAATGAATACATTACCTTTCTGAATCCATACAGATAGCCTGTCTTAGGGGATGTGTGGAGTTATGAACATGCCAGGAAAAAAATCATTTCAACCGGAACAATGTGCTAGGGTTGGACCACTTCCTGGAAATATTAGGCGTAACTCTTTCTTACGTATAAAGCTGATCTTAAATCCTTTCCCTCCTGATCACTCAAGCTGGGTGAATTTATTATATTCATTTGGTGTTATTTTTCATTTTATTTTATTTGCAAAACATATCCAATATTTTATCTACTCATTGAATATTTTATCTGTCCAAATCAATTAAAAACTTTCACATTCTCAGAATTATTTAATTATAATTATATTAAGTGTTGGGTATTGTGTCAGGGACTTGATCAATTATTATTTCATTTAATGATCACAACCATCAGTAAAGTAAGTCATATTCTATTTTTAATTGATAAGGGATTGAAGTCTGAATTTGGCTGTGGTTTGCAGTTGCTCAATAAACATTTATTGATAGAACTGTGCCAAAATAATGATTAGCTGTGAGATTCTGTTGTAAGCATTCTGCTATGGCAATATGCCAATTTCATGGTTGCACTGTGAATTATGTGAAGTAGCTACTCTTATTTCAACAAATGCTCTGGGATTTGAGGTACTTCTTGCCCTTGCAAATGCCTGAATTAGCAATGAAACTAGCAGGAGCCTTTAGAGGTTGCCCCATAGCTGAGCAGGGAGCAGTCTGCCAGAGAACATGCTCTGTGGATTGTTAACAGGGATTGTGGAATGAGAGCAAGTTTCTGGTGTAAGTCGATGGATTTCATGGGTGGAAATGTGCTGGTCCTTCTTATACTATGACCACAAAGCCTATACTATACATGAGATTAAAATTGATTCTCCATTTATTAAGGATGGGAAAGGAACAATTTCATTTAAAATGAAGACTGAAACTCTGTATGCCTTGTAATGTTAGAATAAAAACTGCCAACAATGACATCCTCCCTGTCTTCAATATGATAGTTTTATTGTTGCTTCTGAAATATTAGAAGGGTCACCAAAGTAGACAGTGTATAGTGTTTCTTAGGGATATACAGATATTTTTAGACATGTCTTATTCATATTTATATCTTTAATTTTTAGAGCACTTGGTATGGAACAGAGGCTTAGATGTTTGATAAGTACATGTTATAGCTAAAACACAGAAAACATATGTTTTATTTCAAATTCTAAGATGTCTGTCCTAGGCTCGGCACAAGTAGTTTCTCGGTTGGCTTGTGTATGTCAAGAAGGCAACCTGTGATATATTTACCTTCTGCATTTACGACCATAGTTCCAATGACCCCTTTATGGCTCTGGATCCTCTTTAGGGTTTCCTCCACCTCTGCCTGAAGAGATCAGGAAGGCAATTAACCAAACTCAGTCTTTGTGGTAGCCCGAATCCTAAATTGAATAATGTTCAGAGACATCTACCCTCCTATCCCTTTAGCCTAAGGTTCTTGATACTATAATCTCAGACCTTTGGAAGAGAGCTTTGAAACTGTCAAGTCTTGTACAAGCCTGCCAAACTGATAAGACTCCTACATAAAACCTTACATACCTCTGGGCTTGAACTCTTCTAGGGATGGAGAGCTTACTGTCTCACAAGAGCTCACTCAGTTTTAAATATCTCTGTTTGCTGGAAAAGCATTCTCTAAGTTGGACAGAAATCTGCTCCTGCTCATGTTTTACTCATTGATCTTTCTGTATTCATATGAAAAATTCCTTATCTGTATTATAGCCCTTTACATAGTTACTGAGCTATATGGTTACTTCCGTCTTTCTAAAAGTATCCCTTCATGAGAAATCTCAGTCTTAGTCCTAAATGTTACCTCCTTGAGAGTTCAGATGATTAAATTCAGATGATTAAATCTGTAAACACAGCAGAGTCTAAGATTCCAGGATTCTGTTAGTAACAATAGCCTGGGTCTCGGTGCAAATGTTCAATCACGAATATTCAATCATGAGTGATGATGCTGGAACACCATTGGGTTTTAAGCTCAGCTTTCTGAATTAATCTTTTGCACAGACTCTATTGTACCAGTTTTATTCCCTTCTACCAATGCTAAAATCACAATCTTTTCCAAACTTGCATATTATTCCTGAGTAATCACTGGATTTTCTGGATTCAAACAATATCCTACAGAGTCACTTGATGAGGGTTTGTGATCTATTTTTTTTCCTTCTGACATCGTATGGATGAATATTATGCTACTTTAGTCAAAACTTTTCTTTTGCACTTGCTGTGGGCAGGAACACTTCCGTCCTCTTTTCCACCACTACAGCAGGTGTTTTCTGAATTTCGGGCATTCGTGTGCTGGACTCCCACTTTTTGCCATAATGAATACCATCTACACTATTTACCTAGTATGCTCGTTGAATTATCTCACTATTAAAAACTTAAACAAATGCATATTACAAGGAAACTATACATCACTACCACAGATGGAAATCTGCTGATTGTCATAAACAGAAATAACCATAAGAACAAAAATAAATGAAGAGAGAACATATTATTAAATTCTACTCCAAAGAAAGGTCTGAGCCTGAGCACTGATGTTCAGGTTAAAAAAAGAAATTACCAAATGACAGTGCTTAAGGACCTAACAGTGCCAGGAGCTTTCTACTGGATATAGTCTACCGGCTGGGAGAAAAAAAAAAAAAAAAGAAGAGGAATAACTTCCTCAGATATGATTCACTGTGTTGTTATTTCCAAGCTGTCTTACACAGCAACTTTGCATATCACTTTGGGAAACACTGCACTAAGGCGGAGTAGTTATACAGGGGACCCAAAACATATTACATCTTTGTGTCTTTAAGGACATTGTCCACAGCTCCTTACGACCACTCACCCCTCCTTTATCTTTTTTTTTTTTTACTTCCTTGTCAAATGCTTCTCTCTGTTGTCAGCCTTTCCCTCTCTTCTTTCAGCTGTTTTTCGTGTTTTCTGCGCTCCCCAATGCAATCTCTTCATCCCAATTTCCAATCTCCTTTTAATTCCTCTCTTAAAACTCTGCTTTCACCTTGCTGCTTTTTTTCACCAGTCTCCACTTTCCTTTTCTTATCCTTCGCTTTCAGTTTTTGCTCTGTCCTCCCTTTCCTCTTTCCGCCCCCCTCCCTTTTTAAGATTTTATTTATTCATTCATGAGACGCACACAATGAGAGGCAGAGACACAGGCAGAGGCAGAAGCAGGCTCCACGCAGGGAGCCCGATGCGGGACTCGATCCCGGGACCCCAGGATCACGCCCTGGGCCGAAGGCAGGCGCTCAACCACCGAGGCACCCGGGCGCCCCTCTATTTTCCTTCCTTCTCAGCGTCGCCTCCTTCTCCGCCCTCTCTCCCTGTCGCATCTTCCTTCCTTCCCAGGATGATCCGACTTCTCTCCACATCGCCTCCTTCCTCTTCAAACTTTCCTCGCTGTCGAGATCCCTCACCCCTTCCACACCTGTCATACCCGCCCCACCTCTCTCTTCCCTTTCTCGCCGCTCACACCTCGCCACTTCCAGCCGCCGGAATCAACCCTCCAGAGACCTATCCCTCACGAAAGGTTTCCCCCATCTAGGTATCTTGTCCCTGTCGCCCCTCCAAAAAAGCTTCTGGAGCCCCCAGCCCCGGCCGCGGCCCCGGGCCGGCCAGGCAGGGGAAGCCCCAGACGTCGGCGCCCCCGGAGCGGAGCGAGGCTCCAGATTTACCATCGTGCAGACAGCTGGACTCTCGGCTCAGTCCGGCGCCAACGCGGCCCGGGAAGTCCGCAACGCTTCCAGCCGTTGCTAGGAGACGGGGAGGATGTGACCTCCCGGAAGTGCCGGCACCCGCGCCTGCGTGGACGCGGTCCGGCGGCGGCCGGGGGCGGCTCTTCCGCCCTGAGGTGGCCTTGACGCCTCCCGGCCGCCGTAGGCCGAGGTCGGGGCGCGGGGCCCCTGGGGCGCTCACCTGGGGGCACGTAGGCCCGTGGGGCCGGCGGCCTGCGGAGCGGAGCGGGCCCGGGCCTGGTGGTTCGGTCGTGCGTTCATTCAGTCATGCCTTGAGGTACGCCGTACCGTCGCACGTCGCACCGCTCCCTCGTTCAAGAACGTCTCCTTGACCACCCGCCACGTGCTGGGCGCGCTGGGCCCCGGGACCCTCCAGCTCGGGCGACGAGCGAGTGCAACACGCGCAGCAGCGCTGGCCGAGCGTGATGATGCGCCCGGAGCCTGCAAGCGAGGGCCGGGTCCCTCCCCTCCGGGCTTGGGCCACTTCCGGGGGCTGGGGGCAGCCGCCGCCGCCCCACGAGGCCCAGGCCCAGGCCCAGGCCCAGACCCAGGCCCAGGCCCGGAGAACTTTCCACACGCCCCGCCGTGGTCCCCGCCCCCGCCCCCACCCATAGTTTTTTTTTTTTTTTTTCTTAAAATATATTGAATAGTACAAGTATATATATATATATATATATATATATATATATATATATATATATATATATATATATATATATATATATATATATATATATATATATATATATATATATATATATATATATATGTAGGTTACTTGTTGACTTCTGTGTCCTTGCCCCCCAAACAGTAGAGCCAGCCGCCTCTTCTACTCCCCTCACAGGGTCCCGTCCCCTTACTGCCCTTCACTCAGGTGCAGGGTTTCTACTCACTAGTATCTTTGTTTATCCCCTTAGGGTTTTGTTTTTTTTTGTTTGTTTGTGTTTGTTTTCTTTTTTTATTTTTTTTTTCTGGTCATTATCTGACAGAGGTTCTGAGTGGCTGAGAAATTGCAGGTGGTAGTGCGGGGGGGGGGGGGGGGGGGGGGCGGGGGGAGGGCTGAGGGCTGTACAAAGTGCCCTAGAAGAGCATTTCACAAGGTGTTGAAGGAGCTGATGGAGGAAACACGTGGAGGATCAGCCAGGGGTGCTGAGGAGGGCGTTGGTGACGCGTCTGCGGCCTGGGAGGCAGAGACCAAGCATGTGTGAAGTGTCCGCAGGAGCACGCGGTGGCTGCAGGCCTCAGGTCCTGGGGTTGGAAGAGGGCGACCGGCGATTGCTAGACACAAGTTACAGGTTGGGAATGCACCCCCACGGGACCCTGCTGTAAGGACTCCCCATACTGCTGAGGCCGTTTGTGCCTCCATCCCCCCACCCCCAACAGCCTCCAGCCCAAAAAAGGCATGCTCATTGCTAAGACGGTCAACTAGAATCTGAATGGGCCTGGTCAGGGATGCTCTGAAACAACCAAAGTTGTGAGTTGGGGCTAATTGGCCCATTTCCCCTTAGAGTCTATCATTTCGTGACTTTATGACAATACCTGAGAAGTTCTAGTTCAGCTCTCTCTCTCTCTCTCTTTTTTTTTTTTTTTGGTGGTGGTGGGGGAGATTCTGGTTAGCCTCATTCTGTCCTTTTTCCTCCGAGAAACATAATGCCTCCCCCCAAATCCGGATCACAATAGCTGAGTGGTTCTCCTTTTGACCGACACCTGGAACTCCAGCCAAGATTATTTATAGTGGACAGCTAAGGTTGTACGGTAGGAGTCTGGTGTGTGTGTTTACACATCTGCTCTTGACTGCCTATATCTAGCATTTTAAGTAATCAGAGTATAGGTATTTACAGTAATAAAAATGGCTGAATTGCATAAAGGCTGATTCTAGGGATTCTGGGTGTTTCTGATCAAGGATATTCCTAGTTGGTTGTGTAGCCATTTGTTTTGCTTATAAAAATCGGTGGCCGTGCACCATATCTGTTATGTCAGTCAGCTTTAATGAAGGAACCAACTGCATATGCATGGGGTGTGAATCCCCTCGTTTCTGGAGTCAGGGTGTCAGACTCGTTCAATAGCTGACAGCTGTGATTAGAGCAAAGAAAGACTCTGGCATGAACAGCACTGACAGGAGTACCCAACTGCTGAAAAAGTAATAAGAAGTAGCCAAACTGACTTCTAACCAACAGTCAAGTTTGACTCACTGTGCACAGGAAATCAATGAGGAGAATATGAGCCATTTTCTCCTTATTGATTTTCACTTCTAATTATTCCTTGGAGGTACTTGGTTTAATTTTTATGCCTTTTTGGTGAATTATCCCCTTCCCTTCCCCTCCTCCTAACATCCCCCTACCCCTTCTTCTAACTTACAGTAAGTGCTAAACAACTTTGAACTTAAGTGAAAGAGTTAGTGTGTATTCTTTTTTTCAAGTATTCTGAAGTGACCCCAAAATGGGTGGTACACACAAAGTCCACCATTCTTCACATAATTTTGTCAAAATGAGGTGATTTTTTTTTTTTTTCTGAGGTCTCTCTTTCCCACTGGTCGTTTGCTGGTGCTCCCTTGTTTAGCCTTAAGCAATCCAGGTAATTTGATAATCTCGAGTCTCTCTTGGAATTTTCAGTACCACCCCATACATTTATATATCTTTGGCATTCATGCTTGGTTGGCAAATACTATAAACTGGGCCATGGAATATACATGGTGCCCATTTTCTCCTAAGATAAGGCATTCTTTCTCAACTAAAACAGAACATCTAATACTTATTTCCCACCCGAAAGTGAAATTTTAGATTCTTTCATTAGATTCTTTGAAAATGCCCCTTAGTAGTAAAGCAGAATTAGAGTATGTCAGTGATCTCAGTAAGCCACATAATCTGATGCCATAGAATTGCAGAATTCTAGGTTTAAGGTTTCAGAAGATCAACTATTTTCTACTTATTAGGACAAGGGCACCCCTCTAGGGTAGTTCTTTCCAAGTCAAGTGTCACATAAACATTCACTTGCCATAAAGGAATTGTCCCTGTTGGAATTAAAGTTTCATTGAGCGCAAAATTTGGAGTTGCATGCAGCCAGAGTTGATGTTCCTAGGTGTGTTTCCTAGAGTAGAATAAGTTCTCAGAGCTTTCACTTCCTCATAAAAAGGGAAAGATAATACCTATCTTAGAGAGTTGATGTGAGATATAAATAATATGGGTAAATGCCTGGCTTTGTACCAAATGTCCAATATAGATCATTTTACCATGTTTCCCTTTTGTGTCTTTTCCTTTCTTTAGTTCAACCTTCCTTTTATCTTTCATTTCTTTTCTCTCCTCTCTCTTTCCATCTTGTTTCTTTCTCTAATCTCTTCCTCTCTACTTCCCTCCCCTGTTTCTTTACGCTCTTCTTAACCCCTTTTCTTCAACCTCCTTTACCTTCATGCCCTTTCTAGGAAAAATATCTAGAATTCATAGTGTTGACTTTCTTACTAAAGGGCATCTTTTCTTTTCTTCTCTTATTCCCTGTATCCTGTTATTCACATAGAATAGTCTTCTCATGTTCCTCATTGACCTCTAATCTCATTTTCCCACATATATTTATTTATGTATTTATTTATTGTAATCTTTATGCCCAATATGAGACTCGAACTCACAACCCCAAGGTCAAGAGTTGCATACTCTACCAACTGAGTCAGCCAGGAGCCCCAACAAGTCCTATTTTTAAATTATAGCTCAGTAAGCAGTTCTCATTTCAGTGAATTGCACCTAGTAGAAATTCTCAGTATCTCAGGGTTGAGGGCAAACTGTAAATATTCCCTCATATATTAATTTTGTTTAAAGAAGGAAGGGCTGAAGGGAGCAATAAATCCCACATGCTTTATATACCCCTTCTTTTTTCTGATAATCCATTCCCAAAGTCTTTCATCTGTTTTTTTCAAGCTCTCTGATCTATTTAGTTTCAGAATTAGGTATACTTTTGAAAAGTATAACACGAAAAAGTTAGATACACAAAACAAAATTTAGTGTGGTGAGTTACTACAAAGTGAACTCTGTGTAACCCTCAATCAGGTGACGAAATAGAACACTGTCTATATTCCAGAAACATCCACATGGCTAATTCCAATCATTACTTCCACAGTATATGGCCTCAAACCCCTAAAATATTTATCTGGCTCTTTACTGAAAAAATTTGCCAGTCTTTGTAATAGCCTGTTTCTTCTCTCTTTAGTTTTGAAAATATGTTTGATGGTTGAAAACAGAAAAAATTGATAACATTATTCGCAGTTTTCTAAATATATAAATATAATATGTAAAATAACTATAATAGAAAGTGGGGGAGAGTAAAATGGTTTATCTAAGAGTAAGGATCTTACATTCCACTTGAAGTATTTAAGTATTGATTCTAAATAGACTGAAAAATGAGTATATAACCCCTAGAACAACCAATAAAAAATTATACAGATATAGCAAAACATCAAAATAGATAAATTAAAATGAAATACTAAAAATTGTTCAAATATAAAAAGGGAAAAGGGCAAACAGTGGAATGGAAAACAACTGGAACAATTAGAGAGCAAATAATATAATTGTAGAATTAAATCCTGATATATCAATGATTGCATTAAATGTTAATAGTCTAAGCATATCAGTTACAAGACAGAGATTGTTAAAATTAATTTTAAAAAATGACCGGTGGTTTCTGTTTCTGAAAATTTGGAGTAGATGTGCTTTTCCCTATCTCTCCTACTAAATATAACTAAAGTGCCTAGACATCATACAAATACAAGAAGACTCTGGAATATGGAAAGAATTCTATTGCCGAGGGAATTTGGCACCCAAGAAATGACACCATCATAAGTTACCTGGGTTTTCTTTTTGCCACATATATTCTACACTTGGAGCTGAAGAAGCTGATAACCCCAAAATCTGACAGACATGGAAATTTAAAAATGCCCCAACAAAAGCTGCTTCTCTAGCCATAGGACCAGGAAAGGACCAGCCAATAACATAGAAACTCGCAGAAAATAACTATTTTTCTCCAGCCAAACACCACAGAACAAGAGTAGAAAGGCCAGGTGGAGAGTATAGACTCCCACTCTCACCTTGCTATAACTACCCCCCATGCCCCACCAGATAATGTCAGAGAAGACTGAATAAGGAGTCAATTCTTTCATCCTTTTTGATGTTAACTCATTAGGCACCTCCTCAACCCTTGCAGCAGTTTCAGTAAAGTTCATTTGGGGAATCTGGACTGCCATCTCCACTGTAGCATATGAATAATCACATTAAATATAAACAATTTAAATATACCAATAAAAAGGTATAGATCATTAGAGTGGATTAAAAAATGTAACCTAACTATATACTGTCTACAAGTAACTGACTTCAGATATATATTCCTTCTGATAGGAATATAGAAAATTAGAGGATGGAAAAAGATATATCATTTAAACATCAATCCAAGAAAGCATGAGGTCTCACATGAAGGGCTTAGAAAAGAGCAAAATCAAGTAAGCAAAAGAGTGTAAATCATAAAGATAAGAGCAGAAGTCAATGAAACTTAAAACAATAGAGAAAAATTAAAGAGTTGTCTTTTTGAAAAGATCAATAAAATGGACAAATCTCTAGCAAGATGGTCAAAGATAAAAATGGGAGAAAACATGATTAGTGGTATCAGGAATGAAACATGGGATGTGACTACATACTCTGCAGGTATAAAAAAGGTAGGGAACATTGTAAACAGCTCCACATGTATAAAGTTGATGACTTAGATGAAGTGGACCAGTTCCTTAAAACCATCTACCACAAAAACTGCACCCAGTATGAAATAGGTAATTTGAGTAGCCCCGTACTATTAAAGACATTAAATTCATATTTGTATATTCCCCAAAAGAAATCTTCACTGGAGGATCACTAGACAATTCTCTGAAGAATAATTAATAAGATATATACACAATATCTTTCAGAAAATAAGAGAGGGAAAATTTCCCAGTTCTTTTTGTGAAGTTTGTATTACCCTGATACTAAAACAAGATAGTAACAGTATACAAAAATTAATAACTAAAGGGAAAGAAGGGAAGAAAACTATGCGCCAGTATCTGCTGTGAGTGTACATTCAAAATTCTTCACAGAATATTAGCTAATAGCATTAGCAATGCATAAAAAAACTTTACACCGTTACAAACTGGAATTTATCCCAGGGATGTGAGGCAAACTCACCATTCAAAACTCAGTCAACATGATCCACTATGCTAAACAGGCTAAAGAAGAAAAAAATCACGTGATTTTTGTCAGTTGAGGCAGAAAAAGAATTTGACAAAATTTAATACTCATGATTTAAAAAAAACACTCAGCAAACTAGGAATAAAAGGGAACATCTGTAACTTTATAAAGGGCATTCCACAAAAAAGCTACAGATGACATACTTAATGTTGAAGGACTGAATGCTTTCCTCCTAAAATCAGGAACAAGTCTTCTCTCGCTGCTCTTGTTTAACACAGGGATGGAACTCAGCCAGTTCAATAAAGCAAGAAAAGGAAATAAAAGGCATACAGGCAGAAATAATGAAATAACACTGTCCCTGTTTGGAGATGACACAAATCAACTGTAGAAAATGACAAGGAACTTACAAAATCAACTAGAAATGAAACTTTCAGGTATAAAGCTAACAAAACATGAGTAAGACTTGCTGAAAACTACAAAGTCCTATTAAAGGAAATGAAGATTAAAATAATGGGGGAGGGTGTCCTCTCCAAATTGATTTACAGACTTAACACCATTTCTGCCAAAATCCCAGCATGATATTTTATAGATATAGAGAAAATCATTCTAATATTTATATTGAAAAGCAAAGGAAATATAATGGGAAAAACAATTTTTGAAAATGAAGAATAAAGTTAGAGGAATCCCGGTACCCAATTTCAAGACCCATTATGTAGTTACAGTAATCAAGTGTGTGTGGCATTGGTGGAGGGATAAACATGCTGGTCATTGCAAAAGGATAGAGAGCTCTGAAGTAGTCCCACACATATATATCCAACTGATTCTTTGACAAGGATGCAAAAGCATTCAGTGCAGGAAGGATAGATTTTTCAATAAATGGTGCTGGAGACATTGAACATCAATAAACAAAACAAGCAATCAAAACAAAATCCTTGGCTTAAGCCTTGCACCTTATGTACAGATTAACTCAAAATGGATCACAGACTTAAATGTAAATGTAAAAGTGTAAAGCTTTAAGAAAAAAATCTTTTTGCTTCAGAGTTAGGCAAAGAGCTTGTGGACTTAACACCGAAAGTGTAATATATAAAATCAGTAACTGAGAAGACCCTATTAAGAGAATGAAAGACCAGCTACAGACTGGGAGCAAATGTTTGCACACCGTATCTCTGATGAAGATTGGTGTCTAAAATAATGAATGAACTCTCAAACTAAACAGTAAAAAAAGCTGATGATCCAGTTAGAAAATGGGCAAAAGACATTTCAGTGAGGAGGGTATATAGATGACAGCTAAGCACATATAAAGCTGTTCAGCATCATTAGCCCTGAGGTAAATGGAAACTGAAACCACAATGAGATAGCACTACACATATATCAGAATGGCTAAAATACAAAATAGAGACAACATCAAATGTCAGGGAGGATGTTGAGAAACTGGATCACTCATACACTGAAGTTTCATTTTGTGTGATGGTATTTATCTCGCTAGGGGTTCATTTTGCCTCTTAAAACTGTGGCTTGGTAACTTTTGTCAGTTTTGGAAAATTCTCATCCTGTGTTTTGCTAGTTTCTAGTAATTTAAAAAACTTTTCTTTTGAATGACTAAGAATAAGGGAATTGGCTGAAAAATGTTTACTTCTGGTACTCAGCATGTGTATTACTATCTACACAATTATAAGCATGGAAGTAAAACAACACAACTGTATATAACACTTCCCCTTTATTGTACCTTAAATGATCTCTACATGGTCCTTACTCTCAGGGTGTACTGATTATCATTTCATATATGTTAAGCTAATTTAGCTATAAGTTTTATTTTCCAGTTAAACCTAAGTCAGGATGTTAGCAGTGAAATACTCTCTGCAGACCTTTAAAAACTGAGGATAATGGCTATGGGATGATGGGGCAGTCTGTGGTCTTTCTATTAACATTAATAATCTCTCACTTTTTGTTGCCTGGGCATAGTTTTCCATACACTTTGATATACCATGTCTCAGCCTGTCTCAGTTGCCCTCACAGTGACTCCTTGAGCTTGACAGGTTTATTTCCTGAGTAGTCTCTGAGGCAAAAAAGTCAACTGACTGAATATGGATCCAGAGTGGTAAATCTTATTTCATACTAGTGTGGAACTTCCCAGGATAGCTCTGACTCTGTATTTGGGGTGCATACTATGTACTCTTTAGGTTGCCTAGATGGCTCTATGCTCTTCTAGTTCTAAAATACCATAGTCCTTCCATGGCCACAGTTAAGGAGCTGAGCCAGAAACAAAGTTGAACTTCCTTGTTTTCCTTCTGTGCTATTATATCTACGCATACAGTAGAGAATAGGACTTTGTTACCAGCTTGGAAAGAGGAGGGGGTCTCATCTCCCTCCCAGTTGACTCCTGCTTCATAATAGCTCACCAGACACCTCAGAAAGATCCCTACTGTAAATATTTTGGTTGACTGCTTTCTCTTGCAGCTGACTCAGGAATTGAGACGGGTTGTCTATGGATCCTAGAATAAGTTCTGGAGATGGTGAATAGATGGCCAAGCAGAATTTCCATAATCCTTGATAGCAAGAAGCAGCTTGCCTTGTGGAATCTTGGGCCTTTCTTCTCACCACTGTAGGGATCAAGAAAACAAGGTAAGTGAGGAAGCAAAACGGTGGGTATTGAGGTGCTTATTTGGAAGGCAAAGAAATGAAGGTTGTGTATGGAACATCATAGTCCGCCCCAACATAAATCAGACTTATATAGGGCAGTCATTCCTTTAACAATATTGATGGAGAGTTTGAGCCAAAACCATGGGGATGCAAGGAATATAGCTGTGAATAAGATAGAGATATCCCCAGCTTTAATGGCACCTATGGCCTAATCAGGGACATAGGTCTGTTTTTAAAATTTATTTATTTATTTATTTTTTTAGGGACATAGTTCTTAAACAAGTAATTGCATCAAGCTTCCTCATGGGAGAAGCATAGATTGCAGTTGAGGCACCTAGGAGATCATCTTGACCCAACGTAAGGGAGTCATGGAAGGGTTCCTGGAGTTAGTCATAAAGGAGAACTGGACACTTGTGACGTGAATAGCTGTGGAGATAGAATAGAGGGAAAAGCAAGTGCAAGAAAATGACATTTGAAAGAACTAAAATTACTGCAGCTTGGTATGACTTTTCATGATGGTTTTAGCTACAGAATGGGGAAAAGATTCCTCTAGGCAAAACCTCATATTCCTTTGGTAAATTGGGCCCAAGTGCATGTACCTGAAATTTAGAAAATCACCATGAATGAGCCACTGCCCCCTCTGCCCCTTTACTAGTGTGCGCATTTCAGAACCCAGACTTCAGAGTGTAGGTTAGCTCAGTTTTCTGTCTAACGCTTGCCTGGCAGACTGAGAATCAGTCCCCTCTCAGTGAGGTGGACAGTGCCCTCCAGTGGAAATGAAGGTGAGCACTCCTTCTGTGCCGCCCGGGCCCTGGTCCTCGCTTGGCTCCTACGTTTTCACCCTTCTCCTGTGAGGTCTCAGACAGCTGAGGGTCTGCAAAGTTGGCTGAGGTTCTGAAACCAAATAATGTAAGGAGAGTGCTAGTTCCTATGGAGAACAGACGTATTTTATTACCTTGGTTATCGTCCTTTTAACAGGACTCCAAAGCAGCTCCCTGGTTCAGAAAAATTATAGAAACAAGTAGGAGAAATATACATATGTATATATTTGTATATGTATATATATATATATGTATATTTCTCATTCAAGTAGATGTTTTGTTATTTTTCTGTCAGTCCGCCCCAGGACATTGATTCAGCTTTGGCCAATGGAAGGGAATTAGTAAGTGGATGTGCTGGTGTAAACAATTTTAACAATAGTTAAGTTTTTCTCAACTCCTCTAACTAAACACAGGCCAATAGCTCAGGAATATGATTTTGAAATGTTGCCAAATGTCCAGTCTTCGGTGAAGATGTGTCTGGGATCAAGATAGAATGAGGAGGTGTGTATGTTGGAGGGAGGGGAGAGCTGTGACTCACGTCACAGTGGCACTGGCCGTGATGGTCCAGCACATGCCCAGTACTGCCTCCCCAGGAGGACAGCTGGGGTCCTTTGCCCGATTGCATCGTAATTTTAAGAATATCCAATTTCAATTAGCTATTCCATAAAAATTCCAAGACTTAAGAAGATGCTAAATAATATGGATAAAATTGAAATGCTTTAAATGAGATAAGATGGTACAAGTTAGTAGCTGCCTTTCTTTTTGCCTAAATAGGAAGAATAGCAAGTGGGGGGAATGACCCTGTGCTACTTTTCAGAATCCTCTAGGTGGTGCTGCTGTGATAGCTATTGGCCAGACATTTTTTTAGCACTTAACTATCAAACCAAATATTTAACTTATTAAATGTCTTATACTTATGGTTAATTGCTAATGTGATACTATTGATAATTTATACCATCATATTTACAATTTACATTATATTCTCTTAAGAATGACTCTGTACACATAAATTACACAGCAGAGTAATTTTAAGAATTGAAATACATGTACTTCTCTGGTTATTATTCAGTAAAATTGAAGACTTGCATGTGTGGATGGATTTTTCCACACATTAAAACTGGCTATGTGATTAGCATTTGGCTATCTCTACTTCTGTTGGACAGGGTAGGACAGTGGCTTGTACATAGTAGTTGCTAAATTAATGTTTATTAAAGGAATTGATTCTGGTTTGTTTTTTCCCTTCCACTACTGATCAGACATGAGATGACCAGCTGTATTAAGCTTTTTAGAGCCCAAGTCAGATATGCTGCTTATCTTTGCTAATGAAAAGATTGGGAAACCATTTTTTCCTTTGTTTCTGAAAATGGCCTGAGGGGTGTGTGTGTGTGTGTGTATGTGTATGAAATCACTTCTTTATTTTAAAAGCAAATTAGTTTTCAGGTTGGTTCCATTGAAATGCAGGAATGGTATGAAAACTGTGTTTGATAATTGCTCGAGTCTTAATCAAGATTTTATTAAAATCAATATTTGATATGCTGCTCAATTTAATTAAATTAAACCATAGAGAAACGAGTAATAAATGAGTTTGAAAATCAATCACGGATAAGGTATGTTTCTGTTAATTAGTTTAACATAGAAAATGTTGGGTTAAGCAATTGCTGACCACAGAAGGAACAACAACAAAATCACCACTTTTGTTTATACAGTAGGAACGACTAATATTAATGAGCACATACTCTGTGCCAGGCATTGTGCTAAACACTGTCTATTAAGTTTCTTCATTTATTTTGGGACAAAATTCTATGAGGCCAGTCTCCTCAGTTGATGACCCAGGCCTGGGTTTGAGCCAGCATGAGAGTCCTGGGCCATTTAGCCAGGAAATGGCAGAGGTAGATTTTAAGACAACGATCAAGCTTTTCCCACTACCTGGGATCACTCAGCAATAGGAAGAAAAAGTATACTTTTATTATGATGAATTTTAGAGAAGTGCATTGGTAGTAGCTTTCTTCCAGAAAGAAGTGTTATTTTTATAGACGAGTGATAGATGAAAAGTCCCAAATCAAAAAGCATGAATGTTGACTTAACAGCTCAGTCTCATGAACTGCCAAAAAAAAAAAAAAAAAAAAAAAAAAAAGAAAGTGCGGTTTATTTTTCTGGAGAGACACAGAATACCGTTGTTTACCATATAACTTATGCTTATTGGGAATGGCAGAGATTTATGGCTTTAGTAAGAAAGCATTCTAATTGGGATTAGCTAATGAAAAAGTGGTAGAACTGGAGAGGGAGAAAGAAGGAAAACGTGACTTCAGTTGAGGTGTTTCCTCTCTCCTGGGATGCTCACAAAAGGGCTTGCGTTACCCACTGGGGCACGAATCACACTTTTAATTAGGCCTTCAGAGTTTGTGCCTGTGTTTTTGGTTCTCGGTATTCACCCAAGGAATCGGTTTTCTCGGAAACTAATGATATTCTTGTTAAGTACCCTCGGCAATGAGAGCAGGACTACAGCTTCCTGAGCAGTCCTCTGCATTTTTATTCAGTGCTTGCTCCATGGGATAGAAGTAAAAATCAGCAACAGCCACAATCGCACAACTGTGCAGCTTCTCTGCCATAGACAGAAGTGGATTTTCTCTCAAGGTGCTGCTTACTAAACTTCTGTCATTCACGCATCACATTCACAAAATTTGCCATCTCCCTGCACCTCTTGTGTTACTTAATATTTTCATTTAAAATGGCTCATTTTAAAGCATCAGAATTAAATATGCTTATTTCAGAAGGGGGCTTTGTTTCAAAGCCATAAATGGAAAACCAGTCACTTTCTCTAAGAAGGATATGAGTGAAAAGAAATGCAGTCAAATCAAAACTTACGTTATCAAATTTTAACTCCAGGAAAGTGTCCAGAGGTCATAAAGACATACTTGTGCCAAACTGAGACTTCCTCTTTGATTATATCTGAGCAATAAAAAAAGATTGGAAAAGGGAATAATTTTCTCATTATGTGAATCAATTTTCTCCACTAGTGTCTATTTATCACCTAAAATCATGTTTCCCAGCCCAGGTGCATTCTTTAGCTTTTGTGATCAATGGCTCATGTATCTTGGTGGCTCTTGTGAAATTTTGCCTCTTTTTTCTACTTTCCCCCCAGTCGCATTTGAACCTTGGTCTTTACTCATCTAATTCCTCTGACCTTATTTCTAAATGTTAGAGAATTCTGTTAAGCTAACATGAGATGAAGGGCAGATTATAAAATGAATAGTTTCTGTTGTTGGTTGGCACTACCTTTCTCCATATATACTTTTCTCTAAGCAGCTGTGGCAAATTTCCAATTATAGTAAAGTAGATGTAATGAACAACATCTTTTTAGCACTCCTGACCTTTGTACACCCAGTTCCCCTCCAGAGGTGATTACTGTCATCATGTTTTGTGTATTCTTCCGGAGATAGTTTGTGTATGTGAAAGTTTACTTCAACTGGGGTGTCTCTCCTTAAATTTCACACAAAGGGAAACACACTCTACATGTTGTTCTACATTTCACTTTTTAAATTTTTTTTTAGCTAATATTTTCTGGATGTAGTTTCACATTGCTATTATGTAGCCTTCATTCATTCTTTTGAATACTGCGTAGAGTGCTCCATGCATGTAACTCATCTCCTTTTGATAGGTACTTAGATTATTACTTTTTCTTCTACAAATGATGCTGTAATGTCCCTACATAATTCTCTTTGGGTCCATGATGACCAGTAAGAAGTAAATCTGCTGCTGGATAGTACTCATTCAAATGGCTGGAGTTCTAATGACAATAATTAGAGAGGGCAAATGTGTTCATATTTCTTTCATGAGGATGCCATGCTCTTTCTTTTTCCTCACCCATAACACAAATTTATGTCATGGTGCTCTGCACAGCATTAAGTATCCTGATTTGCTCATGAAGTTATGGGATCTACGTTAACGTTTGTCTCGTGTGTCTAATCCTATTTAATCCTCCTTTGTTGCCATCACATTTGAAATTAGTTGTGTGGTTTTGTGCTCAGTTCCTGTCTTTGAGTGGATCATAAGCTCCATGAGGCCAGGGAGGGATTTGATGTTATGGAAAAAATCTTAAACTTCTCTGGCCTTAAGAGAACGACTCTTACGTATTTTATTACCTTGGTTATCGTCCCTTTAACAGGACGTAAGAGTAAGAGTAAGAGTACGTAAGAGTCGTTAAGGAAAATGACTGTCCTATTATTTTAATAGCAAATAGATGCATGTTCCTAGTGGAGCTTGAATGGGGAATGTGAAGAAAAAAAAAGAAAAGGAAACAACCCATGGGAGTCGGGGTTGTTATTTTTGACCAAGTTGGGACTGGGAAATACCAGGAGTCTCAGGGGAAATCTTATCTAACTGGAAGAAGATCCTGCTCTGCTGGCCAAAGAACAGGTCTGTAGTTCTGTGCATGTAAAACTTGCAGACCCAGACAGAGGGCCAGTCTACCTCTGGCTTTGCTTGCCATTTATTATCATTCACAAGGTGGTGTTAGATGCTCAGCTTTTAAAAGAACTGGCTTTTCAGCAGTATTTTTACCCTTGAGAGCATGTAGAGAGAGCTCTGTGTTGTATATTAATCAGAGCTTTCACGACTTGCTTTGAATGGTATTCGAAATGTATCTGGGAGTGTGGTGAATGAACTATGCCCAAAGTGTGCTCTATTATTTATTACTCAGGAGTCTTTCCATCTGAGACATAGGCTGAAATTAAAGGAACCTAATATCTACCTTTAATAACTCAATGTTCTTCCCAGTTTCTGTTCCTTATACACTCTTGCCCCCAAAAGGTTTCTAGGATTTGATACCTCATAAGAGTCAGTTTATATCTAAAATTGTACTAAAATTTGTATTTTTAAATTCCCCACTCTTTCTGTGGATGTGCAGATCTCAGAGCACACCATGCTATGCAAACATTTAGGAAACATGCCTGGGAGCTGTTCCTTCTAGAACCACTTCCCTCCCTTTTCCCAGATGGCAAGTCTTACTCATTCTACAAAACCTGGTTCAAATGTCATTTCCTCTTCTACACTCCATGACTATCTGTCCTAGGCAGTGAGTCACCCCCTTCTCTGTGCTCCCATCATCTTCTCTGTATACCTTGATTACATGCATTCTCAAGAGGGCAATATTGTCCCCAATGGGGCAAAGATTCATTTTGGGGGAACAAAAATATTATTTTATATATACATAAAACACAGATATACATACAATATACAGACAGATATACAGTATATAAATATCCATGCTGGTGGGGAGATTAGGAAAAAAGATATCTAAACATGCTTCTAGAAAACACAGAACTTCCATATGGGCACAGTGCAAACATCAGCTGCCTCAGTTCACCTGTGTGGTGAACTACACCCATCCACAGCTGGTGAACATCTTTCCCTCTGACTCAGACAACCCTTCTTCCCTCATCTCACAATAACCACAAGCCACAGCCTTTCCATTGCCCAAACAAGTGTCATGTTTTAGGTAGTACGTGCATATTTCTTAACCATTTAACATGTATAAAACCATTTAATATGCAACCACTTTTATTACATTCTTTCTTTATGTCACTATCAAAATTACTGAGTATTTCCTCCCTTGTTCCATCTTCCCCATAGGCCCTGTGATTTTGTGGAGTGAGCTGACTTTTTAGGAATGCATATATTGTGTTATGTCAGAACTGACTGTACTTAGACATTTGCCTCTGATCTCATGAATTAGTTTGGATTTCAGAGGAGTAAGACAATTTTCAACTGAATAGTATTGATGGTTTTTTTCTTTTTTTTGGTACAGGACATTTTGAAATAAGGGTGAAATAAGTACATTTAATACATATGCATAGAATTGTCTTACTGGAGCAGCTCAGATGTGAACCCATGCCGTTGAGCCATGCTAGTACTCAGACACCATTAATGACATTGTTAGATGATGTGATTTTCTAAAGTGGTGAATAACTTCTAAAGTTCTGAATGAAACAAAGTATACCTCTGTCTTGATTTACACAGTAGTTGCTTTCCTAGAAAATTTATTTAAATTAACACCATGCAAACCACTCCCATATTTGTAACTAAAATGCAGTTTTATTCTGGCCAGTTATATGTAAACACATTTTTCATCATAGCATGGGGAAAATGAGACAATTGTTTCATCCGCTAGGAGACATGCAAGCTCCTGCCCACTGTGTAACAGTAGGGTCCCTCCCCATTGTGTGACAACCCAAACAGGCCCCCACAGATTTCCAGCATGCCCTCTGGTGAATCACTGGACTATGGCAATGCACTTTAGATAAGCTAGAACTAGGATCAATGTAAGTTCTTCACTTGGGCTGAGAAAGTAACTGTACAGAGGAAAGAATGGAGAAAAATGACTTAACACAAGGAAGGATAGGAGAAGTTCAGACATTTTTGCTGACAGTAAGTGAAATATGAGTAAATAGTATTATATGACCTGATACCTTTAGGCTGACTGAAAACAGTGCAACAACTGGATCAGTGCTGTGTGATGGAAACACAACATGAATACATACATAATTTCAAATTTTCTGGTAGCCACGTTTTAAAAAAGTAAAAAGAAACACATAACATTAACTTTATGATTGAAAATATTCAACCCAACCTACTCAAAGTAATATTTTTTCAAGATGTAAACAATATAAAAAGTATATTAATCAGTTTATATATATATTTTTACTAAGTCTTTCTAATTTTGTACTTAGAGCACATCTCACTTTTCAAGTGTTCAAGAGTTCTAAAAAAAAAAAAAAAAAAAAAAAAAAGAGTTCTATATTGTTCCCGGCCCAGGAGCTCCCAATCCTATGGGGTAATCATAGTACTTAAAAGTTAAAATATTAATTCTGTATTTTCTAGGACACTATTAAGGGCAAATTTAGAAACCTCAACTCACACCACC
This sequence comes from Canis lupus familiaris, assembly GCF_011100685.1. Classification (NCBI taxonomy): domain Eukaryota; kingdom Metazoa; phylum Chordata; class Mammalia; order Carnivora; family Canidae; genus Canis; species Canis lupus. Next base: position 71,756,599 of record NC_049226.1, read on the forward strand.
TTAATCAGTAAGAACATTTATTCTCTTAAGTCAAGACATAGAGTGTGCCCTAGGTTTGGTCATTTAGAAGTTTATGCCTTCATCAGGGATACAGATTCTTTCTATCTTTCCCTCCTGACTTTTTTCTTGTGGGCTTCTGCTCTCATGATTGTAAGGTACATGGCATCCAGGAGCGAGATGGCTCATGTGTCCTTGTTTGTGTCTGAAAGAGGAATGGAGACACCTGTCCTGCAAATTATCTTCTCTTTCCTCAAGTCTTATTGGGCCCAAATACCACATTCCAGTTGGCTTACACAAATTCCCTGGGTCAGACTATTGGCTATTCTTACGATGGATGCAGGAATGCCCTTGATAAGGCATTCTCTGTTCATTGGCTCACAGAAGAGACACCATTTCTTATCTTATTCCCCCTTTCTTCAGTCATTTACTGTATCTCACCACCTCTGAAAATGTTTGCATTTGTGACCTCCTCATAAAACCTAGACTCCAATAATTTTTGGTTGAGCCACACATGCAACATTGCATTTAATTTTGATTCAAGGAGATAGAAAAAATGGAGTAGGTTTAAAGGACAGCTAAGGTGACAAAGAGAACTGAAATCATATTATATGAGGATTGTTGAAGGGAATGGAGGCAAAGACCCATGAGAAGCAGAGGCTGAGGGAGGGATAGAGCATCTTAACATGCCTTCAGATGATTTGCCTGCTGGTAGCACTTCTCTACTGCCTCTAATTTGTTCTGAAACTGGAAGCCAGATAATTAAGCCTATTAGAATAACACATACAATAAGAACAAGTAAGTTGTGACTTAGACTGGGGTGCTTGTCTGAGAATAAAGTATTTAAGTATCAGTCCCTGAACTTCTTTACCCCTTTTCCACCTCTCACCTCATTCCTCTTTATGTGGTTTTGAGGCCCTGTGCTTAGTTCTGGGTATGCAGTACAGTTTTTATTCATTTTTAAGAATATGATAAATTTATGAATGATCATTAGTAAATGGTAATATTAATATGAATTAATACTGATCTTTATTGATGCTCTGAGTTAAGTACTATTATATCTGTTGTCTTCTTTAAATCTCACTAAACTCTATGAAGTAGGTGCTATTTGTATCTATATCGTATAGATGAGAAACCAAGTCTTACAGAGATAAGTGAGCTTGCCCAAGGTCATGGAGCTGAGATACATGCCTCAAAGCCTAGAATCTTAAATAGCCCAGAGGATACTGGGGGACTGTCTGTCCCCTCGATGTGCAAGATGTTAGAAAGAGCAAGTTCTCTTACCAATTCCCTGTGATGCCACTGGGGCATGTGGCTGAAATGGAGGGGTCATGACTTGATGTGATGTGGCTTTTTTTCCACTTTCCTTTTTTTTTTTAAAGATTTTATTTATTTATTTGACAGAGTGAGAGAGAGAGAGAGAGAGAGAGAGAGAGAGAGAGAGAGAGAGAGAGAACACGCACGCACACACACAAGCGGGGGGAGCTGGAGAGGGAGAAGCAGTTTCTCTGCTTGCGGCTTGATCCCAGGATGCTGGGATTATGACCTGAGATGAATGCAGACACTTGACTCGCTGAGCCACCCAGGAGCCCTTCTTTCACTTTCTTTCTTTTTTTAAAATATTTTATTTATTTATTTATTCATGATAGACACAGAGAGAAAGAAAGAGGTAGAGACACAGGCAGAGGGAGAAGCAGGCTCCATGCAGGGAGCCCGACGTGGGACTCGATCCCAGGTCTCCAGGATCACGCCCTGGGCTGAAGGCAGGTGCTGAACCGCTGAGCCACTGAGCCACCCAGGGATCCCCCGTTCTTTCACTTTCTGAGTGGCTTGCTCCTCTCAGGGATGTGTGGGATTATTTTACCAGGGATGAGATTTTCAGTTAATTTTCTGGGCTCACTCTTGCCTGATTGTGCTTCGTTGCACACTGTGTGCCTTAACAGAATAGTGCATACCCTGGAAGCTCGTCCATATTTGTGAAATCAGCCTTTTCTGAGGGCAGTGGGATGCCATAACACATTTTTGAAAAAGGAGAGCACTTTACAGTCTGTAAGCATTACTCTGACCTGTTTTGGGGAGATGAGGGGTAAGAGTGACCAAGGCAGCAGGAGTTTAAGAGAACCTCTTTCTTGGGGAATGGCTCTCCATCATCTCTAAATTTCAGCACTGTTCCGTATAACACTGAAGTCACCTGCATCATATGTCAGGGAGATGCCAAGAATGTGTTCAGAAAAGAGGGAATAAATCAGTCCATGCAAGTTCACTCTTTGACATGGGAGATGCGTATTCATTGCCCTAAGGCACTCTTCTCCTCTTGTGTCTCTGCCCATAAGCCCTGAAGGACCCAGATTTTAACAGCTGTTTTGGCAATTCATTACCAGGTGAATACCCAGTGAATAACTAGAGGGAAATTAGAAATTGGATATCCTAGGAATTAGAAATCCTTCCATGAACAAAGAGAGAGTAGGCCATTACTATTTTATGGAAGGAAATTCAAGATAGAAGGATGAAAAATTGCTCAACCTCAGAGTAGTTGTAACAACTAACATTGACCACACACTATGAGCCATATGTTGTGCAGAACATGTCACATGCATTATTTTATTTAATTCCCACCACACACATCCAATGGAATATTCTTATTCACATCCTGCAGGTGAATACATTGAAGCCTTGAGAGGTCAAGTGATGGTCTCAAAGTCACATGATAGTAAATGGCAGAGTATGAATTCAAACCCAAGCTGTCTGACTCCAGGGCCAGCACTTTACATCCTAATGACTCTGGATTCCCTGATGTTTAACTCATGAAACCTGAGGTTGTCCCTTTCTACAAAACAACTGATACCACACCATGAAATGGGTAGGAAGGTTGAGACTCCTGCGTAACTTCTCTGTAGCACTGGCCAAGTGTCACACAATCTAGATCACATACAACATTGACATACATGTAAATACATAATCTCAACCTTCCAACATGAGGTGTGCCATTGGGCAGTACACAATCAATTGTCAATCAAATGGCTTAGCAATTGAGTGTTAAAGCATCTCTACAAGGTATAAATAAATAATAACATGGAAGAGAAAGACATTTGCTAGATGCAAGATGCCAGCTGTAATTTCAAGAAAATGTTGATTGCATGCTTTGGGAACTACTTTCACAAAGCCTTGCTCCAGTGAAGATTTTCCTTGTAAGGTAGCATGAAAAAAAGAGATTTTTTTACTTTTACTCGGAGTTTATTGTTTCCTTGTCAGCAGCTGTGCCGATGTGGTGTTGATTATGCAGAGAAGAATTATTTTGATTATTGACAGTTTGCATTCTTCTCATAATTTGGAGTTCTTCATCTCTGAATTGTTTCCTCACCTCCTCTCCTGTCTGCACATGAATAAAAATCTAAAAGCACTTGCCAGGATCCTTACCCAAGGCAGCTGTTAGGAGGAATATAGTTGAAAGTTCAGATGCAATTTGACGTGAAACTCTCCCTGCTGGTTGTTCCTATCTCTGAGCATAACTGCAGAGCAAGGGAGCTTGTGAGGTTCACTATGAGTGTGTGAAAGGCTTCTCTGCAAGTAAACCCAGCTCTCTGGTGGATGGCCTTTCCCCCTGCATCTTTGTCTGCTGGCTGGGAGCCCCATCTCTCCTAACCATATCCATTCAGAACTGTAGGCCAACATATTTCTGGTCCAGGTTGGCTCAGATGAATAGTCTGTGCTACTTTCCATATTATTCCTTAGAAAAAAGACTGCTTAAGCAACAAAAATGATCTAAACAAACCAAAAATATCCCCCTTTAAGGTAATCTTCACATGGTACAGGTAACAGATTGCTTTGGTATCCTGTGTCACATCCCCTTGCCTGCCTGTATGTCAGCCTTGGGTAAGACACACGTCAAGTGCAGAGTCCCACCTCAAGCTTTTGCTCCCGGCCCAGAGGTAACACCCCTGGGGACCACCTTCCATGAAGGGGGACAGAAGTCAGTGGAGTATGGCCCAGCTTCTCAGGGATCCTGGCAGAATCAAACCATGTTGTCTGCAGCCGTAACCCCAGTGTACTTCCTTATCTTGGCTTTCCCTGGGTCACCTCCCCAAAAACAGCGTGTACCCAAGTCCTTGTCTCAGGCTCTGCTCTTTGGGAAAATACACAAACAGTAAAAGAGAAGATTATTTCTCACTGAATTTATTTCTTTTTCCCTTTCTGAGATCTTATTTATATTGTTTTGGAGTAAATACTAAAATCTATTCTTAAAAAATATGTAGGAGTAATATAGGTACATTGAAAGAATGTTTTCTCTATATACATCTATATACGTATGTTTTAATTATGATATGTATATATTTATATATACATATATGTATGTATTTTATGCACACATGTATATGTGTTTTCTACATATGTCTATATATGTTTATACATAATGTGTATATTTATATTAAAATCATCTGCTTGTGGAGAAAGTACATCATGAACAGAACATAGTTTTGGATCAGATAGACCTGGGATTGAATTGTGTCTATGCTGCATTTAAGTCTCACATATTTGGAATCATTATTTACCCTGTTAAGGCCTTGGTCTGAGCTCCTACAAAATAGAGTGAGCATTTTTGCAGGGTTGTTATGCATGTTAGTTGACATTGTATATGTAGCACACTAGCATGTTTCTGAGCATTTAGCAAGCACTTAGTGTATTTCAGTGATTATTATAAAAAAGCAAAACAAAACAAACTTCTCCACTAGACTGTACATACTCCCCCTACTCCCTGAGGGGCTATGGGAAGGAGGTGGAGGAAACTGCTGTATCTATTGTGTATCTTTCCAGAATTTTTCCCATGTTTATACAAACTTTCTAAAAATGTGAATATGCACATGCATACACATGCATGAATTAATAGGTGAAACATTAATATATTATACATTAATAGGGGACAGGGCAAAGCAATGGTGTGTTAGTCAATCTTCTCCAGAGAAATAGAACCAATACATACACATCTATATGAGGGGAGCTGGTGAGAGGTCTGTGGTCCTGTTGTGGAGACTCTTTGACTCTCTTAATTCACCAGAGACTTCTTCATTCCCGCCAGCACCTTTAAATAGATCAGCTTTCTTGGGTCCAGTCTTCCTTCTTGATATCCCGGATCACAGCCTACTGTTTAAGGACATGATCCCCAAGGATGCCCTGGTGATGCAGGATAGAGCCCTTCTTGGGAGAATAACAGTTCTGGCACCAAAGCTGACCAAGGGGAGCTATTAGAATAATGCTCTTTGGAAGTGCTTGTGCCTTCTCTGAGGGTACTAGACAACTAAGAGCCAGACACATTTGCATAACCTCTTAGCAAATATCTAGGTTCTTCAATATAGGATTTCTGAAGGCTGTAGACAGACTACCCAAAGCCAAAATTCTTTATATGTGATTTTTGTTCTGGATCTGTCTTATGCCCAGCATCAGCAAGGACCCTGAACATGGGAGCTATTCACTTCCAAGGAAGGCAGAGGTTAAAAGGGAAGTAGATGCAAATTAGGATTTCCTACCTCCTCTCCTACCTGGAAATAAAAAGAAGATTCCTGGTGTTGGATGCTCTGAACCTAGGGTCTACAGAGGAGGGGAGACTCCTCCACTGTTGAGTGGCCCTGTTTTGATTTATAGCCCAGCCTGAGCTGCTGTGGCTCACAGGGACCAGTTATTGAGTCGAGGCCTCCTTTTGGACTCTGCAAATATAAGGAAGTGATAATATACCCAAACAATCTGATGTCAGGCATCAGTTTTCTTCCCTTCCCCTTTCTTCCTTTCACTTCCATTCTAGTCAATGCTATCGTATTTAATGAGTAGATATCCTATGCTATTTCATCCATTTGAACATATGACTTTTTATTCTATATTTTTCTGCTCTGTTACATAGTATTTCATTTCATTCTGTTCTACAGCCATGTATTGAGTTCTTGCTGGATGCAAGAGTTTTTGCTAAATGTTACCAAAAAAACTCCTGTGTGTGTGGTTGAGGGGGGGCAACATATACACACGTATGTATGTTTTGAGGAATAGTTTTCAGAATATCATTATACTTGACAGAAATTCCATATTTCCTGTACCTCTCTCTAGGAATACTCAGGAGGAAATCTCAAATTAATCTGAAATATTACAGAATAAAGATTTACCTAGAAAGCATTGATACTAGCAGTGACTTAAGGAGAATACCAGGTTTTAAACCCTTTGTGTTTCTCTGCTAGTGATTTCTTAGAGGCCATATTTACTAACAGTGCAAATCCTAGGGTAAATTAAGATAAATTGAAGTCTCTTTTGAAAGATGGGAGCTATCATGTAACAAAAAAGACTATAAGATGAATAAAGACAACATCTGTTTTCAGATTTATTTCTCAACAATCCTCCTTCATTGTTGGCTGTGATGTGTACCTTGACATCTTTTTGTTTGTTTTCCCCTGAGAGTCAGTTATTCTGGGAAAAATATGTTCTTGAGAGCCAATTTAGTGTCATGGTTAAGGTCATGGGCTTTCTGAAGAACTGAGTTAGAATGTCAGCTCCACCAACTCCAACCATATGACCTTGGGCATGTTCCTTAAGCACCTGAGTAATAGTATCTCCTTCATGATGTTCTTGAAAGAATTAAATGAGATAATTCATGTTAAGTACTTGGTCATACTTGCTAATATTAAGTGGTCAATAAATATTAGTTGTTAGTTGGGAAATAGGGACAATATAATACTTTGAGGAGGATTTTGAAGCTTAACTGAGATGCTTGTAGAGCATTTAGGTCACTACCTGACACATAGTAAGTAGTCAATAAATGTTCATCATTGACATTTTTTTTTGTTATTATGTGTTATTTGTAAGATGTGGATAATGTAATTAACTTAGTATAGTTATAAAGACCAATTGAGATAATGTGAGTGAAGTATTTAGCACTGTGCCTGGTACAGAGTGAGAACCAAATAAATGTTAAAGTCCTGAAGGGCAGGAACTGTGTTATTTACTTCATTTTACCGTAGCACCCTGGCCAATGCTTGACACATAGAAGGTATCTAATAAATATTTTGTAAATAAATAAGCGAATAATTATATTATCAATTTGGTTCTACTCTATCCCAAATATAAAAGTAAATATAGGAAAAGAATTCTGGTCTCCTTTAGAATCTGATGACCCTTGAAAAATGGGGAATAAAATAAACCCAAGGAGACAGGATGTTCCCAAACTCTGAGATCATCATCATAATCCCCTACATTAGAAAGGTCTTTATGGTTCACAGAGAACTTTTACATCCATTATGTCATTCAACATTAAAAAAAAAATGCAACAAATGTCCTTAGGGTCAGCGTGGACAAGGAACTCAATCTCTTACAAATGATTTAAAACCCATTTCGTCTTGCTACAGATATTGCTTACAGAAAACTTCAGGCACAGCAATGCTACCCAGCTTGATTTAGCTTAAAGAAACCTTTCGTGACCTTATAAACAAACACAGCCCAGTGGGAACCCAAGTGGAATTTCAGAATTTTGAAGATGAGCTGAGAGAATTTGCTCAGAAATGGGACATATTAAAACAATCTCTACCAAAGGAGTGAAACAATAAAGAGATTGACTCAGAAGAGAACAAAAAGGCCAGTGCCACTTATTGGTGAGCAGTGAGCTCCTGACTCATTATAACTGTTGACTGCGTAGCAATAATATTTGGGAACATTGCAATCTCGAGAGCAGGCTTATAATGATGTTCATCTGCTCGTATGGATGGACGGCCTTACATAAACTCTGATTGCTCATAGAAAGAGCTGCTTCTCTTTAAAGTAAACTACCAGAATTGGAGTGAGCAAGGCTGATTAAAAGATATTTTTGTGAATATAAATGTCAGCTTTTAAATGCCTCTTCTCTGATATAATGTTGTTGTGTTCATGCATGTGTTGGGTGAATGTGTTTTGACCTTACATCCTGAGTGAGTGGGTTAGGCTAGTTGATTAAGTGAATTATTGATATACAGACAAAGGCTCTAATGGTCAGGATCCTAGCATGATACATGGTTCAAATGGAGTTTCAGAAGGCTCAATGGTGGGGCTTTATTGACCAAGATATGGGCAGGATTGCTCCCAGATGATTTTTGAATCATGGAGGGACAAAAGGATTGAGATATGGACAGGGTTACAAAAATGGACAACGGATGGTGAGTGAGGTCCCTAGTGACTAGCCATAATAAGATCTTTCAACCCTAGGATGTACAAAACATTATTGGAACCTGGTGAGGACTGGCAATGTAGAGGGGAAGCCATCTGGAAGGACCATGTTCATGGGAAGACACAGATATCATTGTATATTTGGTAAAGCAAGGAAGAAATACTCTGGCCTCTCTCTCCTTCCACCCTCTGATTTCCTACAGGTACTTCCCATTGATCAAACCCATCCGGATCTTAGCAAGCAAGGGACTCTGGGGGCTCCTAGGCACAAATTAGGACAGATAAGAATGGATATGGGTATGGGTCATATCATCTCTGTTATAACTACTCACCTCTGCCATTATAGGGTAAAAGCATACGTAGATAATAAGTAAATGAATAGGTGTGGTTGTGTGCCAATAAAACTTTATTTCCAAAAGAGGTAGTGGGACAGATACACAGTCACAGTTCACTGATCCTTGGTCTCAGAAAATCATTTGTATGTGGAGTCCAGCATAAACAGAATCATTAAGTTTCTGGGGAGCAATAGCAGCAGAGTCCTTACATGTTTTTGATAAGGTCCTGCCTTCACTTGGTTTCTGCCCTGACTGTCACATAAATTGAAGCAATTGCCCCAATATAGGCTTAACACACACCAGGGTAAATTTGAGTGGAAGCCTTTAACACACTTGAAATGAGGACATCAATAATTCAGGTGAATACATAAATGATTCAGGCCAATTCCAGTAGTGTATGTGTACATGCACAAGTGTATGTGAAAGGACAATCTAAAAATTATGTGTGGATATATTACCAAAGGCAAGTAATCTCTCTCCTACTTAAACCAGTGGACTTTGAGATGGATGTAGGCCTTCGTCAAATTTTAGGCAGTTTCAAATGGCAGTAGAAATAAAACAGTGACCATCCAAATGAAAACAAGCAGAAACCTAGACTGGTGTTAGGTAGAGGCTCCCAAGCAGGCAGAGGAGAAGGAAGGCAGTATAGGGAAAACAAGGGAAGGTTCAAGTCTGCCTTTATTGGAGGCTGTTCTCATGGGGAAGCTGGATGTGGAGTAAAAGTGGGGCAGCCTGTGTGATTAGTTTCTGGAGCATATTTGGCTTTCTTTAGTTGGTCTTGAGTCAATCATGAGACAAAATTTAGGGAAGCTAGATGTTATTGACCAAGCCCTATGTGCTTGGATTGGGAGCTGCAGTCTGTGGTTTGGCTTCCTGGGCTGACCACCACAGAACCTGGGGGTGGGAGTTCTCTTGTCATGTATAGTCTGGCTGTAGGTCATTTGTATATTCAGAGTCAATAGGTTATTGTTGACTGTCCTAGCTCAGCCACATGCTAGATGATGCTCTGCTTTGCTCTGTACCACCCCACACAGGTTACCATGACAGAGAGCATTTTCCTTTCTACTCGTGCAGCCATGAGGTGGCTCAAAATGAACTTGTAGCACCTGATAATCCCAACACTAACTTAATCAGTGTTGCCAGGAGAAGCCACAGGCCAGGTCTCTGAATTCTTGATAAAACAGCCTTAAGTCAACCTTTCTGCATAAATCTCAGATTCTTCTCTTAATGACCTCATTCTTGGCAGCATATTTCCCTCTCTTCCTTCCCATATCTCCCCATGAAGTAGACTCAGCCAGGTCACGTGTGGAAATTCTTCTCCCATGATTCCTTACCTCATTTGCATGCAGTTTTTCTCATTATACTTTCATCACCATAAGAGGCATCCTTGAGCCAGGATGACCCAGAGTGGAGAGTACCTGGGGAGATCTCCATTTAGGCCCAAACAGATGTGCTCAGGCTCCTCTGAGCCCCAGGCTTCTCTCTTCTGTGTGTTTAAAAGATTGCAAAGCCTTTTACAGGCCTACTTTTTCTTTATACTTTAGTTCTTCCTTCCTAAGGGTTTATCTTTCTCTCCTCAATATTCGGCTGAATTGTACAGTTTGTCATAAATTTGCTAAGTTACTAGAAGCTTTTCTCTCCTAAAATAAAATATATGACCTTCTGAATTTTGTTTCTGATCAGCTCTTCTCTCTTACCAGAAACTACCCTCTCTGCTTGCTCTGAAGCAGACAAGCCCTGTAGGCAGTTCATTTTTGTGCATGTTCATTTGCTCACCTGAGTCAAGTGATAAAATTCTTTTTCATAGACTTGCAAATCCCTGGAGCAGGAAGGGATCTCAGAGGTCAGAGAGGCTAATATTCTCCAAATGTGATGCATAATCCACTGGGGTATGTAGGATGATGTTAGCTCAACATTTTAAATAATTTTAGTTACTATATATTTACTTTAATTCTGTTGAAAAAATGCATAAATGGTACATGAAACTGCATGAGTTCATAAATATTACTGTTCAGATTGAGGCTGAAGCAGATGGTACCTTGAAAACCTATTGTATTCAGTATATATGAATTGCAGGTGTTAACAGGTAATACCTGGATGTGACAAAGATCATGAAAGTAGCATCTTTGAAAGCACTACTCTGCTCTGATCTCCTGCAGGAAGAGGAAATGGAGGCTCTGGAAAGGGAAGTTTTTCCAAGGCTATTCAACTCATAGAAACAGGACTAGGGTCAGGTCATGATTGCCTGGATTCCCCATATTCTTTCATTTGGTTTCCAAGGACCCCTTCTTGGCCACTGTAAGTTCTCTTCAAGATCAGATACCATGATCAAGTCCTCAGAAGGTGCCTTGGGGGTGAATTTTCAAAAGCACAAGAAGCTGGACAAAAGCCCATTTTAAACACATGGTGAATTACCTGAACGAATCTAAGAGCCTCATTTTCAAAGACAAAAATTGGTCGTTTATTGGATCTAGAACAACTGAAACTTCACTGGATAACAAGGTAAACGAATGCATTGCACCATTCACCAAAGTAGAGGCCCTCAAGCTGCTGGTTGTTCTGCGTAATGGGAGATTCGAAATGCAGTTAATGGGTTAGTGTAGTTTTTATTGTAAAAGCAAACTAAATTAAACTGATAGTTTTAATTAAATTTGAATTGGCTGTGATTTTACTCAGTTTTACAGGCCACTTGAGACACTAGTGTTGCACTTAAAATCTAGTGTTGTAATTAGTGACATCTACATTTATTATAATGGTTACTGCACTTTATTGAATTTATTCAGGAGTAAACAAAAGCTCAGCATCTAAAGAGCTTAGATTCCAGGCTAGGTTGGCTGTGGAAGCCTGTTTTGTTTCTGTTAGAATGTCAGGTGATGGGGCTGATCTTGAGAAGGGAAGTTCATGATTTAGCCATCTAGCCACAAGGTTAGGACCTTGGGTCACCTCAAGTTATAACTGTCTCAGAACATCATAATTATGTTTTTGTTATACTCTTCATCTGGAAAATCCAATTGGATGCATGTTTGAGCATCTCTCATTTCCCCAATACTTTTAGGGTTCAAGGTCTGCAAGTCTAGATTTGGTGACACTGCAAAGCAATCATTAATTTGATCTATGCACCAGAACTGCTGTCTGAAGCTCTGGCAGATGCTAACCAGGGAGGCTGCTGTCTTCCTGAGAAGGGCAGTGCCTTGCTGGTGCAGTACTGGCTGTTGTCTCAGATAGAACTGGGCTCTGATGCAGTGGTTTGAGTAACTTTGGTGTGCATAGAATCACCTGAGAGACTTGTTAAAATGCAGTCTCCAGGGTCTCATCTTTGGGAATTCTGGTACAGTAAGTGTAAAGGGAAAATCTATTTCGAGAAGCTCCACTCTGACACATTAATTCAGTCTAACAGGATCCTCAGAAAGCCCATGTGATAAACAGAAACAGGAGTCTATTCTATGGGGTTGTCATATTCTATGCTTTGTTAAGAGGTCTGTGTGGCAATAGTCTCTTATAAATTGATTGATGAGAGTGAGGTTAATGCAAGGGTTATATTTTTAATTCAAATTAATAAATACTTATAACAATAGTACAGAAATGTGTAGCATAAAAGATGAATCATTCAGTCCCTCTCTCCAGAGACAAATAGTTCACTCAGGTGTGTTATCTTTCAAAATGTTTGCCTATTTACTTGTAAGCATAGATACCAGTAGATGCTTCCCTACTAGATTTTCTCCACTTGTTATTTTGTTCTGAGTTCTGAGGGATTTCTTCTACTCTTTTTTATGGTTCTTGGGATGTTCCTTTTGTATGACATCCCATTCTTGTTTTATGAATATAAATATTTTCCCAGTGTTTTGGAAGGTAGTGTTCAGGGATTTTCTTTGGTGGGGGGAAGGGGGTACCATCTCTGATTTCTCTGTTATCACATTTCTTTTATTTATCTTGATCTTTTTCTGGCAAGTTGTAGGCAGAATGGTTCTTGTTCATTCATATATAAGAATGAGGCTACAGAAAGGCTGAGTGGGGATGCTGGGATGGCCAGGATGGTCAACTGTCAGGTTTTTCTTTTGAAATAGTAGGCAAGAATCTGGACATCCTGCTTTGGAACTCCTAATGCATGCATGTGGAGTGCTGTCCATATCCACACTCATCCTAGCTGCCCTGGTTTTTCTCTATTTATGCAGTATTTTTAGAGGAAGAGTCCTCATGGCTATTACTGCTGCTGCTGTGTGTGATGTGTGTATATGTATGGTTGTTTCTTTCTTTCTTTCTTTTTTTTGTATGGTTGTTTTCATTGCAGGTAATGAATGGGATGTTCTGAACATGAGGGAGTGGAGTTACCTACTCCATGTGTAGAACTTCAATTAATCCTACTTTTTCCATCCTATCCTCACTTATGGCCTAATGTTTCTGAATTCCAAACCATACTGGAGTTCTCTCCTTTTGAGACAGAGTGATCAAAACTCAAAATTTTTCAAGAGACAGTCACATGCTTACTACACAATTTAAAATTCAAACAAGTTGGTTACATAACAAATACTAAAAGATGAATGTAGGTATTTTCAGAGTAACCAAGAGTTGGGGGCATTCTAATGTCATTCACATGAATTTTAGGTTTGAATCTGTAGGAACTGTACGATAAAGAACAATGAATTTGATCAAAGATGAAACAAATCTGAATCATTTGCATCTGATTCCTTCAATTCAAACCTTGGAATCTGCAGCACCTGAATGCTTAATAATCATCAATTAAACAATCAAACAAACAGCAAAGAAAAATCCTAAGCTCAATGAACATGGATGTGTTTTGAAAAAAATTATATGTGATTTCTTTTTAATCAATATAAATCCAATTACTCTTATACCTATTGTCAATGTAAACCCTGACACATTGAATACCAATTTCAGAATTCCAAATTTGTTCAGAAGAGCTATTACAGTCAACAAAATATTTTAGACCTTGATAGGGCCTTATAAATCAATTGAAACAAGCTCCTAATTATCCAGATAAATAAATGAAGGCAATCATAGTGGGAAGAAGTTAAAAATTTTGGCTTTGAATTTAGATAGGCCTGGCTTCTCCTTTGCCTTGGTCTGGAAGTGGGACTGTTGCTTCTGCTCATAGTCTGCTGGGCAGAAATAATTACATGGTTGTATCCTAACTGCAGGAAAGTTTGGGAAATATGGGGCCACCCAGCTCTCTTTATAGTATTATCATCATTATCATCAAATCCAAAGAGGTGAATACCTTTTGTTTAGACTTACAGAATGAGTTATTGGCAAAATTAGGACTAGAAGCAAGATAGGAGGTTTGTGCCACAGTGGAGAATTCTGTCCACAGAAGTCTTTTATTTTATATACAGTTCTATTTAGGTTCCCAGAGTCTGAGCAGACTTCTTAGGAGCAGAACTGAATTTTGTACTTTCTGCTTAACCGTGCTGCCTCTCTTTTGGAGACTTCTGTAGTACCTTTACACAATTATTTCTGTGACGTTTTTCCTCCAAATTACTGAATTGTTTATTATCACCTAGAAAGAATAAGACTTTCAATGAAATGTATGAGCATGTAAATTTTATGATAATGAGAAACATTTCCTTCTAAAACTAGGATAGAGCATCTGGAAACATAAAACACACATTAAAATGACTGAAGAGACACCCCCTCCTCTCAATCAAAGTAATTAAAGTTTGGTTGCAAAGATTTGTGTTAAGATCAGAAAATGCTTCTTTAGATTTTGAAATGTGAAGTCTTGTCACAAAATAGCTTTCTAATATGTGGATGCCCTCGATGCTTTGTTGTTGGAGGGTATTCTTGTAGCATTATGATTCTGAGCTGTGAGGTGTCAATACAACTGTGTGAAGTTAGTGGACACTATCTATAAACTAGGTTGGACTTCCATTTTGGTGGGTTAGAAATGACCACAGATTATTACCATATTTCCCAGTGAGAGGTAGGGTCTCCTTGAAAGGATTGGTTCTGTGTCTGCTTAGACCAAAGCATATAGTGGAAGTGACACTGTGCCAACTTCCAGACCCAGGCTAAAAGAGTTTACATTCCCTGTCTCTTCAACTCTTGTTCTGGGATTTTTAACTTTTATGTGGACCAGCTTGAAACTATGTGGAGAGAGGGAGCTCCAGCAGTGCTCCACTTTCCTGTCATTCCTGCCAAGATGCCAGGTGTGGGAAAGAAGAAGCCATCTTGGAAGCAGATCCCTCTAGCCTCAGTTATTCCACCTAAGGCCACATGAACAGAGACAACTGCCTGGCTGAGCGCTTTCTGAATCCCTGGCCAACAGAACTGTGAGCAAAATAAAATGATTGTTTTAAGCCATTAACTTTTGGAGTGCTTGGTTACATGGAAGTGGATAACTTGTACATTTTTCATCTGTGGTTCCTCTCTAGTTATAAGTGGACACTGGATCTAGACTGCTTGGGTTTGAATCCTGCCTCCAAGGCTTAGTAACTATGTAATCTCAGGTAAACTATTTTAATTCTCTCTGCCTCAGTTTTTTAATCTATAAGATTAGGGTACTGGCATTTATCTTAAAAGGCAGTTGTGAGGACACATTCATCCATGTAAAATGCTTAAAGCAGTGCTCAATAAGTATTCATTCAACAGGTATCTTTTTGAGGACCTACTGTGTGGCAAGTACTATTATAGGCTCTAGGGGCATCTCAGTGAAAAAAATAGACAAAAAGTCCTGCTCTTAGGATGTTTTCCTTCTGTGTTATTATGCCATATACATTTAAAATGAGCCAAATGAGCAAAACTTGGAGCTCATGGAATCAAGAATCTTTTCAGACTCAGGATATGGCAAGCAAAGATATAATCCCTTGTCACATTTCTGCACAGCCCAGCTTTTTTTACGTGAGTAATCTTCAATTATAGTGATGCTTAAGTCACTATAGTAGTGACTATGGTGACTTACAGGAACAATCAGGAACAGCCTTCAGAAGGAAAGCCGCTGTGTAAGTATGGCCAAATTGAACTTTCTGAGTCCATTTCCTTACCTGTAAGATGGGGCTGCCTATACTGAAGGAAATTTAAGGTGTCAGGTCCTGCTGATAATTTGTGTGCCCATGAAAGGAAGTGATAAAAGGTTGCCCAGCAGTTGTGTGGAGAGTGAGGTACGGGCACACTGCTTGATGGTGGACCTAATGTTATGGGGATGGTGTTTTCTAAACTTTGAATTTATATACATCGTTGGATATGTATTAATGCAGTTTCAGGGACAGTAGGAAAGCATCTTTTAAATTATTTTATTTTTCTCATCATGAGTGTATTCCTTAATCCTCATCACCCATCTCACCCATTCTCCTCACCCTCTTCCCCTCTGGTAACCATCAATTTGTTCTCTAGAGTTAAGAGTCTGTTTTTTGGTTTCTCTCTCTCATTTTTTCCTTTGCTCATTTCCTTTGTTTCTTAAAATCCACATATGTGTGAGATCATATGGCATTTGTCCCTGACTGACTTATATCACTTAGCATTGTATTCTCTAGCTCCACCCATGTTGTTGCAAATGGCAAGATTTCATTCCTTTTATGGCTGAATAATATTCCTGTGTGTGTGTGTGTGTGTGTGTGTGTGTGTCTTTTTTATCCATTCATCTGTCAAGGGACAGTTGGGCTGCTTCCATAGTTTGGCTATTGTTGATAATGCTGCTATAAACATTGGGGTGCATGTATCCCTTCAAATTAATGTTTTTGTATTCTTTGGATAAATACCCAGTAGGGTGATTGCTGGTTATAGGGTAGTTATATTTTTAATCTTTGGGGGAAAGTAGAAAGCATATTTATGACATGATTTGGTTAAGGTAAGGCAAGTGGCTCCCATGCTGCAGAGTCATCTGCATGTAGGTTGCTGTGAAGAGAAGATTTGCACCAGTGGAGACTCCTTCATTCTCACACTCAAAATATCCAGCAACAGCACCCTTTCTCCATCTCTTTGTCAGATTCAGATCTTGTTTATAGCAGGGCAGTCACCCTCTTTCACTGAAGTTACTGATACCTCTGCCTGGCAGCACTTCATGAGGTGGGATTTATGCATTCATGCATTAGTCCTATGAATATGTGGAACATGACCATTTAGCGCTGGATATACACAGCCAACAGCAATGTCATGTGTTAGCTGCACCAGGAGAGGTCTGTACAGGATCACTGAGAGCTGGGGAGAGACGCTGTGTACTGGGCGAGGTGGCTCAGGACAGGCATCAAAGACAGCTTTTGTTTCTCTCTCTCCCTGCAGGTAATAGCCTTCTTTCTAGGGAGGAATAAATGCTGTTCCAAGTGGGACTAACTTAGCAGCCCCGGGCATATGACTCAGACAAATAAATGTTTCCCCTTGGAATTTTCCAACCTAGCCATTGGTAGAGATTCATTTTGTCAGGGTTGCTAATCTGATGGTTATAAATTTGGAGTGGCAACTGGTCATCTTTCCTATCATTTGGAGAAAGTTTGCCTATGAATGGAACATATAGTAAGACAGCTGAAGAGATATACCCCTATACCCCTTCAATTTAAGGTAATTGAAATTTTTCTGTATTAAAATCAAAATACACCCATAAATTTTAGAGTGCTCCTGTCCTGTTACAGTGACACTGTCACTGTGTGGAACTGTGGGGACATATGCTTAAGAATGAAACAAGACAGTTGAGGAAAGCAGATCCAAGAGAAGGAGGGAATGACAAAACCTAATATTATCCAAGCTCCTGGATCCAACCATGCCTGCAGCTAGGAATTAGGCCTGTGCATCTTGTTATATGACCCAATGAATTGCTTTCTTCCTCCACCTTTTCCCTACTAAGTTAGTTTATGATAGATTTCTATTGTCTACAAGTACAGAGGATTTTTTAGAATATATATAATGTCTGAGCTGAGTCATAATAGATGAATATGAATTTATTAGGTAAAATGGGAATGGCAGCTGAGGTGAATTATATTTTCCAGGCAGAAGGAACATACAGATAAAGGCTTGTGGAGACAATTTATAAGGAAAATATCTCTGCAAAATAGCTATACAGTGGGCATTGTGATTGGCCCAGGCTCTTCTCTTGGAAAAATACTGCTATGGAGTGGCCAAAATTAATTGGAAACAGCACCCACAAAACTGTGGCCTTCTGAGTAAAATTCACAAAGCAGTAATGAGTTGGGAAAATTCTAGCTCATAGGAATCACTTAAGAGCCTTCTGGATGAAGTTATAAGTGTGATAGACACAGCAGAAGTAACAGAAGAAACTACCTTTATTTTTTTAAAATTTATTTATTTATAATAGTCACACACACAGAGAGAGAGAGAGGAAGAGACACAGGCAGAGGGAGAAGCAGGCTCCATGCACCGGGAGCCCGATGTGGGACTTGATCCCGGGTCTCCATGATCGCGCCCTGGGCCAAAGGCAGGCGCCAAACCGCTGCACCACCCAGGGATCCCAAGAAACTACCTTTTTTTTTTTTCTTTTCTTTTTTTTTTTTTAATTTTTATTTATTTATGATAGTCACAGAGAGAGAGGCGCAGAGACATAGGCAGAGGGAGAAGCAGGCTCCATACACCGGGAACCTGATGTGGGATTCGATCCCGGGTCTCCAGGATCGCGCCCTGGGCCAAAGGCAGGCGCCAAACCGCTGCGCCACCCAGGGATCCCAAGAAACTACCTTTAATCAGAAGTTCAATTTAATCTATTAGCACACACGGAACTTGAGGGAAATCAATCACATTTACTATATGCTCTTGTTTATTTAGAATGGCTGAAAAATAAGATGTTTCTCTATAATTGCTTATGAGTAACAGAATGGTTTTCACCTGAATTCTGCCATTTTACAAAAAATGCCAGACTTAATACATTCATTAATTAAAATACATCCTCTACATGGCTTGCTCAGTGATAGTAAAGCCATACACAGGTTGAGCATATTATTCTCTTTGCTTGAAGCGAGTCTTTGTCTCTTCCTCCTCTCCCCTACTATCTAGATTTACCTATTCTTTAATACTCAGTTTCAAATTCTATTTCCTCCAAGTAGTTGTTTCTGAATACTATAGCAGAATCAAGCCCATACTCTTCTGAGTACATGTCTAAGTTTACCACTTGGTCTAAATACTACTTATTGCCTTTTATGAAATTAACTTGAGTTATAACTTGACTTTGGGTTATAGGTCTACTTGGATAGAATATCTGTGGCTAAGGAGCTTAGTACCCATTCCTGATTTATTTAATAATTTATTTTTGTCTACAAAGTAGATTCTGTAGATAACTATTTAGGAGTCCCACCAACATACCCTTGTCTTTTATGAAAAATGTCTCCAGGACATAGTTTCATGGGATACTAATAAGTGTTGTGAAAAATGGCTCTACGACAGAATATATTTGGATATTTCATGCATTAGATGAAATACTCTGCATTCAATAGTATAGTTTAGGACTTATCAGAGCCTTTAATAAGCTTCTATTATTCTTTCAAAGGAGAATATAGCATATAGCTTCATATATTATCTTGTTTAACCTGTTTTCCATAGAATTTATTCATGAATACTGGACTCCTTGGTTTTGTGGAGGAAGATGTGTTACTCTTCTGTTCCTCAATAAATGACTTCTAGAAACATCTTGTTTTTTCCCCAGATATCTGTTTCATTTTGAAGGCAGAATATCTCAAGCTTCTCCTTTTACAGTAAGAAACAATCCTGGCTTGGCTCAAGACAAAATGAGATGAGCACCATGGTCTTCCAGTTCTCACTTCTCCTTCAGGATGAGTCAGCAATTAACAATGAAAGGGCTTATTTCAATAAACGCTGAGTTTCATAACCTCCATCACTTACTAGATGAATTCTTCTCTCAAACTTTAGTTCAGAAGGAGGCCAACTATTTTTTTCTGCTGAACCCTTTCAGTCATATTCAAATGTAGGAATAGTTTTAAACACAGTAATTCACCATACCTACTCCAGCTTCTGTTTATGGTGTATAAGAGTTGGGCTCATTTTAAGCTGATTTCATGAACAGAAGTTTCTGTCCCTGTGTTTGGAAATGCCTGGAAAGACTGTTCTCTTCCTTTCATCCTTAGAATTGGTGGCTCTGTGAGTCATGATGTAGAAAGAGTGGGGTGAGGAACAAAGGAAGCTCTATTTCTCATTAACTTTGTGGGTCTGGGAAAAAAATTTCACTTTTCTGGACCCCAGTTTCTCCACCTACAACATTAGAATGTTAGTATACACCTGCCTCATCGGGAAGTTGTGACCTTTCTCTTCTCTCTCTTGTGTTTGCAAGCTGGGATGCAAGATGATCCAAAGCCAGGTTATTATCAGGTTATCACCACGAGTCCCTCTCTTGCTCATGTTGTTTGCTTTCCTCTATGGGTGACACTTGTGCCCATACTGGCCTGCAGTAACTGTTCACTTCAGGTTAGCACACACACCTTTCCCTGCTGTTCTATTACCAGTTTGTCTGAACATGTGAGATCCACAAACAGTAGGTACCATTCGACTATTTCAGAGTATCTTTGATCAGTCCTCATCTGAGATAAAATCTTGGGTTACTTTGCTCAAATGAGTTTAGATTGCCCCAAGTTGAGTCTTATATGCATAATATTCTTTTCTGAGATACAACTTGGAACAATTTTGACTATAAAAGAAATCACCCTAAATTGATTCCATTAATCTTTATCCAAAGCATCATAATCAATTCTTAATCACCTCTCCCTGTCTCTCTCTCTCACTTTGTTGGGAATTGATTAATTTATTTCAACTTTTCATTATGGAAAACTTCAAACATGCAGTAAAAGCAATAACAGTATAATGAAATCCCATGTACTCTGAACCCAGCTTCAACAATTGCCAATTTATGGATGATCTTCTTTGAGCTATATCTTCTCCTTTCTCCTCCCTGTTGGATTATTCAGGGACAAGTCCAAGACATCTCGTCATTTTATCTATGAATATTTCACTACATATATTTCAAAAAATGGTAAAGGCACATTGTAAAAATATAACTACAATGCAGTGATCACATTAAAAATTTTTACAATAATTTTAAGTATTATGCAAATTATTTTGAGTGGGGGAAGAGCAAACTGTGGTAGTTGAGATTCACTACTTAGTCATTGCAGACTGAGAAATGATGACTTGCAAAGCCTGAGAACTTTGTGATCTTGGCCTCCACCTCAATCTGCTGATTAAAAGAATTTGGCAAATTCTAAAATCATGAAAAGGAGAGAAGTCAAGTCTGTGGAGTGACCACATAGTATTCCTGAATTCCCACATGGCAAGGTTGTAGGGAGCCAAAAGTTTCTGGAGACTTGTCATGTTTGCTGGGGTGCAATTTTTGACTCTCTCACTAATTGTTAGTAAGTACTGTATCATGGAAAGAAGGTGATTTCCTTCTTGCAGAATCAAAAGGATTTGCTGCAGTATGGATTGTGGACCCAAATGGGAGAATCCATATGTTTATGATATTACTGTACTTCTCAAGAACTAACCATAAAGAAGAAAAAATTCTCCTAGATAAGTCCTAAGCACATAAGTCCTAAATGTACTAAGGTCCCAATAAGTATCCCCAAGTGGCAACATTTCCTATCAAAGTGTGACAGAGTTCTTTTTTAGAAAGGTGCCAAGTTAATTAGCACCTTATAGGACCTTGTTATAGCTCAGAACGACTTTCCATCTGCTGATAATTTAATCGTTATACATGTGACACAAGGAAATCGAGCTTCACATTCCATTACATAGTGTAAATCGACAGTTGGTGAGTGCTGCTCAATAGCTTGATGTCATTAATAAGGCCGTTTCTTAGGCTCATAACAACTATCAGTTGTTTTCTTATAGGTCAAAAAAAATAGACGCAACACATGTGACAATTTTGTGATGTGATACAGCCCAGGCACATCTGCTATGCTTCCAGAAGTTGTGGGCTGCTGATAGGGAAGACTCTCTAGGCATTGATCTTTGTTTGAAGTCAAGAAGCTTCCAGAAAGACAGACTGCAGGGCAGCACAAAGGACTATACAGCCACTGCTCTCCCGGGGTGTCTTTGCCTATATTCAGGGGATGAGGGTGGGTCCTATCTCTGCTATAAAGGGCTTCTGCCTGGCTAGTGTGGAGACGTGGTGGAGGCAGCACCACATGGGGGGGAGGGAAGAGCTTTGTGAACAGATGCCAGTAAACAGGCTTCTCTGATGCTTCTGTAACCTTTCAGAATTGGGTACAACGATGCTCTCTGGTCAGAACGTTCTTTTTTCTTTTTTAAGATTTTATTTATTTATTTGACTGAAAGAGAGGGAGAAGGAGGCATGCATGTGCACAAGCAGGGGGAGCAGCAGAGGGAGAGGGAGAAGCAGACTCCTTGCTTAGCAGGGAGCCCAACATTCGGCTCGAACCCAGGGCTCTAGGATCATGACCTCCTCAAAAGCAGACGCTTAACTGACTGAGCCACCCAAGCACCCCCATGGTCAGAACATTATTGTTGCTTCCTAGTGCTGCAGAAGAGCAGCCCTGGGAGTAACCATAAATTTGAGGACAGCTGGAACCATGTCCCCACTCTGACCAACAGCCCAGGTGGCTGGAGCAAGTTCACATGAGTTAGCCTGCCTGGTTGGCCCTGTGTTGCCTTGGGAGGGGGCTTTCTTTCCAACTTGCCCCACAGTGCTGTCCTAATTTTTAATGTTGCCTGGAGTTTCTCCATCCATGACTTAGTTATATTTTTACTCTCAAAGATCCCATTGTAGGTAAACAGTAGAAGCCTTTCCATATCTTTTAGGTGTGGTAGGGTTATGTTCAGAGTTAAAAAAACTTTCAAAACCAAAGCAAACAGATGCAAACAAAAGGCAAGGCCAGGACAAGAACAAAGAAGGAGGAGGCAGGAGCCCAATCCTTGGGCTAGCAGCAAGGATCCTAATTGGGAAAGGTTTGACCTGGTGGAGCAGAAAGGCTGAAGATACTGTCTCTCAGGCTGCTCCTGAGGGGGCTTACAAACAGTAGGATTCTGGAAGATCTGAGGGAAGGGGTCCCACATGCAGAGGATTGGATTTGTGGAGAGGTATCTGAGCCCTGACTCCTGCCGTCTTTGAAGAGTGGAGATTGGAGCAGTGCCCACTCTCAAGGTTCATGGGATAGAAAGACCCAGAGGAATCATTTGGGTAGCTGTTCTCAGGGAGATGGGCACCATGTAGGCAAGTGCAAGGCAAGGTGCGGGAGCCAGCACGACTGTCAGACTGGCTGACGAAGGTGTCCTGGGCATTGGTCACCAGTGAAGCAAATGTGTCCACAGCCTGGCTTGCAAAACATGAAGAATAAATCACGTGGCAGAAGCTATGGTGGCTAAGTGGTCAAACTAAGTAAAATAGACTCCAAATCTGGCTTGTTTTGTGTCCTTGGAATAAGAAATCACCTAGCTTGAAACCTAAGGGTTTTCCCCCCTTCTTAGTAAATAAATCCATGGTAATTATAGAAAATCAGAAAATGTAGATAATAAAAGTAGATAGGCAACCTCCCAATACTCTGTTCCTTAGGAATAAATCACTATGATAAACTTGATAGTCTTCCTCTTTCCTCCTCACTTCCTTCTCTTTCTTCATCTTCCTTCCTATATGTGTGTGAATGTATAAATACATATAAAATGCATATGTATATAATACTCTATTTTGTATCATAATTTTTCCTCTTAATGTTGAAGGTAACTTTTCATGTGTCTACAGCATTATCTGTGATGGCTGAGTAGTATTCTTCTGTGTGAGAGTATTCAGTCTCCTTGCCTAATGATTGATATGATACTCTTGCTATTGTTTTCCTTTGGGGGGATTATATTCCTTGCACTGTACCTCTAACAGTGAACTCCTATGTTTTTCTGGGGAGAAAAAAATGAGGAATGCTCTTAGAGTCATGGACTCTTAGGGTGGGAAGAGAACTTGGTTACAGTTTTAGAAAACCCCAACCTGACTTTATTTGGTGCCATTTGTAACTATCTCACCCCTTGGGTGGTCCAGCCTCTCTATTGGACAGTGACTAAGAATTCACTATGTCAGAGAACCACTGATGAGCTGATTAAGTACCTATCATAAAATATTTTTCCACAAAAGGATCTAGAATCTGCTTTAGGACATGGGGTCCTGGAGTCAGATAGAGCCCTGGCCTCACTATCTACCAGCTCTGTAACTTTTAGTAAAAGGCTTAAGCTCTCTGGTCCTTACTTTCCTTGTGTAAAATGTGTACAATAAAAGAGTACATGCCTCAAGCAGTTGTTAGAAGTATTAAACAAGACAAGAATTGTCGAGTGCATAATAAGAGCTCACTGAAAGTCATTTCCAGTTACAATAATGTCTGACTGTTATCATAACAGAATTATTTGGTCCCTGCCACATGACAGTCTTGTGGCAGTTTAAAGGTGCTGCATATATCAGATTCTCGTCCAGTCTTCTCTCTCTCTTTTTTTTTCCTTTTGGGAATGACTTCAAAGGATAGATACTCATGCCCTTACACCCCATCCAGCTCACTTTCTCCTGAATATATTAACATTTTTATATAGTTTGAATGGGCTTTAGCTCTTTTCTTCATCCACTCCTCTCCCTCCACTTCCCTAGATAAAAACCCACCTTTGTGACTTGATACCCAGTGAGTTCTCCATTGAACGCAGAAGGGTATTTCTTTCCCAGAGCCTGCACTCCATTCCAGCCTCAGGAAATGGGGTGGAGGGACACCATAGCACAGATAAATTCTATTTTAAAAGAAAGAGATGTGAAATGTGAACCGTTTGGAGCTTCAATATCACTTGCCCTTAAGGGGCAGACTTGGTGGGATTATCAGTATGAAAACATTCTGCATATGGAAATAACACTGTGAACCTCTTGAGATCAGGGACCTTACACTGTTCTTTTTTGTTTCCCTAGTTTATGGAACATGCTATTAATAGTAGTTATGTATTGAGCACTTATTAGGTGCCTGTTACTTTTTTAAGTGGCTTAAATCCATTGTAATTCTTCCAATGACCCTATGAAAGAAGTATTCTATCTCCACTTTGACTGTTGAATCTGGAATTCAGAGAGATTAAGCAAAATATCCAAAGTAACACAGCTGTTAGTTTGGGAATTCTCAGCAGGTCAAAAAAATAACTATTTTCTTGTTCTCACAGATTCAGAACTACCTCGATAGACACAAGAGTCACACAGATGAAGGTGAACCTTCAGTTCTTTAAAGCTGAATGAGAAATATGATTGTAGATTTACGGCCAACAGGGCTTGTAGATACCTTCTGTTCTTCATGAGTCAAGGTTTTCAGAGAGCCCACTCAAGAGAAGACTAGGGATTAAAGAGAAGTTTGCTGCCCCACATTAATCTGAGATCAGAGAGAAAATGAAAGAGGGGAAGAGAAAGAGAGGAAAAAGAACTGGGAGAGGGGGAGGGAAAGAAGTGAATGTGAATTCCCAGAGCTTGCTTCCTTTCAGGAGACGACTCTACCCAGTCACCCAGGAGGGACGACGAGCCCCCATCAGTCCAAGTGACTTGTGTGGGCAGAACAAGAGGGGAAGGAGGGCCCTCCGCTAATCCTCCTTCTGGATTTGAACCCAGACCTGCCTGACTTTTAGGGTGCTTGTAGCAGGCTTCCTTGCCTCTCAGTGGTTTGCTTACTGAACAAATTTGGTTTCCTTTTCAGAATATCTTAGGAAGAAAAAAAACCTTTGGAGACTTTTTCATGCATCAGTATTTATAAGAAAAATTAAATGCATAGTATAGTTTGGGTTGGCAAAATTCCTGCTCCTAACACAATGAAGATCTCCATGTGTGCCAGCAGCCAAGTGTTTCCACAACTCATGTGACTGGAGCTGTTTGCTGAAAACCTTAAGTGACCAAGAAAGTTGACAGATTCTCCAGGTCTTCCTACCCTGACCAGACATCTTGGCCAGACTGATGTCTTTCTCCCATTAGAATAGATCAGAGAAAATGGTGTCTTGCCTCTAATTAAATTCTCATCTTTGCCCAACTGTTTGAAAGGGCAACTGTCTTAAACCTTTGAACTTTATTTGTAATACAAAACTTCAATTAGATAAAGGACAATAATTAGCAGATCTTTTATCTTTGGGCATAATTAAATCTTTAAGGAGGGACATTTTAATCAATGAATTGTAATGACAGGTTCATAAATTAATTAATCCCACCAATGGAGGCTTGGCAGTAATCAATGGATCTTTAAAGAGGTTCAGGGTGAAGGGACATGGCTGTAGGAACACAGATGCTCACTCAGTTCAGTTTGGTGTAAAGATTCTAATTTGTTAAGGATTAGTTGGTTCAAAAGATCACCTATTTATTTAAGGGGAAAATCACTTAAAATATTAACTTTTAATGTGGAGAAAAACCTTCTTCTTGCAAGTTTTTGCTTTCTAAACTTTCTTCTTAGAGCTCTCAATTCAGACCATAGCTGCTGACATACATTTGTACCCTTATCCTGCAACTGTTCGCCAATTTACTGATTTGATAGCTAGCTTGAATTAGAGACAAAAACTAAGATTGACTACCATTAGATGTTTAAAGGTTTTTATTCTAAAACAGGGGTCAGCAGACTCTGGCCCACTTGCTAAATCTGGCCTACTGCTTGTTTTTATGAAGTTTTATTGGAGCATAGCCATGCCCAGTTATATCTATATTGCCCATTACCATTTCACACTACAAAGGCAGATTTGAATAGTAACTATAGAAACAATATCACCTCAAAGCTGAAAATATGTACTATTTGACCCCTTTTACAAAAAAAAGTTTGCCAGCCCTGGTCTTAAAACATTATGTCCTTTTACCAAACCTTGAGGGTTTTGATGAAATATTTTTTCTTTTTTGGTTTTGATGAAATTTAAATATGGCACTACATGGACAGTGTTTATTGTAAGAATGTAAATTAAATATTTTCACATATGAGGTTCTGTGGTGTTAATGCCTATAAACCAGGTTCCTGGCATTTATCTGGGACAAATGATTTAGATGAGGAAAAGGAAATGGAAGAAGCAAAGGTTCTGTGGCAGAAGGAAGCATGGTTCTTTCAAGGGGTGGAGGGAAGGTCTAAATGGCTTAAAAGGAAGGTGAGGGGGAACAGATTGTGTGGAAAGGCCAGGGGTTAGGCATATTATCAAGGGCTATAAAGGGTATTATAATAATTACATAGTGAAAATCCAGTCAGGTCCTCCTTCCTTCAGGTTAAAACTCTTCAAGGACTTCATAACTTTCTATGATGAAATCCCCAAGCCTTATGTGGGATTCAGGTCTGGCTTGTTTGGGGTTGGGAAGGGGATTTTGGAAGGTGATAGAGTAGGGAGCGTGAAGATAGGCTTAACATTAGTGGGATTAGCAGGGCTCCATCTCTGAATTCTTTGTCATCTGGGACTCCCCTATGAGAGAACATGTCTATATTGACTGTAATGGTCTCTGTGCCTGTATTGTCCACAGATCAACTTAGCTTTTCCAGGGCAGGGACACTGTCTTATTTAGCACTATGACCCCAAGGGGCTTGGTGCTTAGTGTCTCCTGTTTAGCCATAGGAACCTAGAGGAGAGGGGTTTCCTAGATGAAACCTTGCATCCCGCCACTCTTGAGTGGGATATTCCTAGTCAGTAAGACATGGTGCCTGGTCTCTACTATACCATCAGCAGTACCCATTATTGCTAGCACTCCCTCTGGCTCTCACCTCTGTTAGTATTGTTGCTTCTACTTCTGTTTTATAGTCTTCACTGGAGGTGTAGAAACAACTCATGTTTTGGACACAAATGGGGGCTCTCTACACACCACTCAATACGTATTTGTTCCTAGAGGGCTTTTGATTATAGATAGAGAATATATTGATGCATCCTTCATTCCACACAGTATCCTTAAAGAAGCAGATATAGAAAGGAGAGGGGAAATGTGGCCCCTTTGCCTTCATGAAACCCTCCAGTCCATGTGACTAGACTCATTTAATCATGACAATGTCTCAGGGAGAGAGGGGATTTCTCCAGGGAAACAGCACCAGGAGGAGATTAGCTATCTATTTCCCTCTCTTTCTCTCTCTCTCTCTCTCTCTAACTCAGGGTAACCCCCAAGGTAACCTCTTCCTTGCCGGAGGAACATTTGAACCGAAGCCTAAAGGAGGAGGTAGAGTAGCTCAGGGAAGGGGGTTGTTGATGCTCTTGGTCCTGTGAGCTAGAGGGCCACACATGCAAACACCCTCAAGCACGAGCTTGGTGTGACCCACACAGAGAAAAAAGGCCAGGGTCATGAGTGGTGTGGCCAACGGGTGGGTGGCAGTGAGGCATAAATTGAGATGGGGCTGTTGTCAGGGGCCAGGCAAGAAGGTTGGAATTTATTCCAAGTGGGAAAGGAAGCCATGAAAAGATGCTAAGTTGCCTATATTTGTTTGCTGGGGCTGTCACAAAAAAAAAAAAAAAAAAAAATCACCACAAACTTCACAGCTTAAGACAACAGAAATTTATTCTCTCACAGTTCTGGAGGCCAGGGTCCTAAATCAAGTTGTTGGCTGGGCTCTGCTCTCTGAAAGCTCAAGGGGAGGATCCTCCCTTGCCTCTCCCAGTCTCCGGTGGCTCCGTGCTGTTCTTTGGCTTGGGCCTCATTACTCCCCAGGTGCCTCTGTCTTCACATGGCTGTCTTCTCTGAGCTTGTGTGTCATCTTCCCGCTCTTTCTCTAATGAGGCCAGCGGTCACCAGATTGTAGCCCATCTGATATCCAGGACGATCTCATCTTAGGATCCTTAATTACATCTGTAAAGATCTTTATTTCCAAAAAATGTTCCATTCACAGGTATTGGGGATTAGGACATGGGCATATCTTTTTTTGGGGATGCAGTTCAACCCACCACATAGAGATAACTTGATCTGCCTTTGAATTTAAGACTACTGCTTGCTTTCTTGTCGCAGGAGGTTGGGCTGAAGAGGCACAAGCACTGAATTGGTGCTAAGAGGCTGCTGGGAGCTTCCAGATGGCGGATGACAGAGACTCTCAAACATGGTGGCCATGTGCTAGGCAGGGGTTAGGGAGATGCTGCAGGTGGGAGGTGCTTTGTCAGGACCTATCTGTGACCTGGAGGAAGTTGCATAGGTGTGCCTTTTGCAAAGGCCAGTGATTTTTCCTGCCCTTCTCTGAGGGGGTATACAAAGAGAAGGGCTGAGATGAGCAAGAAGATGCTATTTAAGGGAAGGGTCTCACCCAGTATGTAGAAGATACTTAATATACAATCAGCATATGCTGATAGAAAAAGTGCAAGCAGAAGATTATTCCAGAAGCATTCCTCTCTGAGTGTGTGTTGGCTTTGGGCAAGGATGCAGGTCTTCCCTTTCCAAGATGATTAAAAAAAACAGCAAACTTGTTTGAACGGGGCTTAGAGTGCCTTGGCAGGGAGACATTGGACACTTGGAAATATTACTATTATTTCTGGAGCCAAATTTAGCAAGGACAGCTCTGTCTTTAATTATTAGTTGGTGCTGAGTTGTACAGGCAAATGATTACATGCACAATTAGTTGTCCCCACAAGTAGCCAATTATGGGAATGATTATTTAAGAGAATTGTGGCTCCTGCTAAAAGGACTTTACATTGTAGCCTCAAAATTCATTTCTGTATAAAAATTCCTCTTATTGCATGTATTGTTATTTTTTCCTATCTGCTGGGCTGCTAGAAAAAGTGGCCCTGTGGTCTCATTTGTGGAGAGAGAGAGAGTTGTTGAAACCCAGATCTTTGGGGTGCTGTGAGATCCAGGAAAGAATGAGGTTGAGAGAGATAGAAGCTCTTCCAGGAGGCATCTCACTCCAGAGACCATGTCTTAGCCTCAGAGATGGAGTCTAGGGGAAGACATAGTCCTCTGGATGGTAGATAAGTGGATAATTTGGAAGCACATGGAGCCCAAGCCCTGACCAAATGCCACTGTAACTCATCAACATGGTTCCTACTGCTTCCTGAGGACTGTACTTCTTACATAGGCCACTTCTGCCTCCAGAGCATTATAGATCCCTCCACATAGCCTCATTGTCATAAAATTGTAAGCTCTTAGAACCAGAAGGATTATAAACATCATCTGGTCCTTCTGTCTCATTTCAGAGATCATAAAACTAGGGCCAGGCAGCAGAGGACTCACCCAGCCGTCATAAGCCCAGCTGTAGTGTGACCCTATTTTGCTTGATTCCAAGCCCTTGGCTCTTTCTGCCATGCCATGAGGGAACCAGCTATAGGTGAGCACATTGTGACTGATCGAGAGGCAGCCTAATGTCTGGCACACAGTGGGAACCATGCCAAGTAGAGTTGAAAGGGACTCCAGAGAACATTTCTAGTTTAGACCTCTAATTTTGTATCTGAGTGGAATTTGGAAAATGTATTTATCTAAGATTCTTTTCTCCCTTTGAACATTTCTCATGATGTAGGCCTTGAAACTTCCATCATCAACCCTAACCTCACTCATGTGGGAGAAACCACAAGTCCAAATGCCAGTGTTTGGGTTGGTCCATATAAACCCTGTTCCCTGTCCCCTGTCCCCAATTATAAAATGTGCTTTTGTGTTACCGTGTTAACCACTACTGATCAATAGTCAGGGATTTTTGTTCTTGTTTTGTACTGATATCCACTATTCTACCTAAATATGTTATATTATACATCTGGTCCCAATTCTTCAGTACTCTGCACTAGTATTTTATAGCCATATCCTTGCCAAGACTTCATGGTGGGTGAAATGTACTATCCTACTTCTTGAATTTGGGTTTGGCCATGCACTTTGTTTGGCTAAAGAGTTGCTAGTATATGTGACATGAACAGAGCTTGGAAAAATGCTTGCACTTATAGGCATGCCCTTTTGTGAATAGGCTGTATCCTTAGTCACCCCACAACTTGACCACCCTTTGAAATCTGTAATGAAGAAACAGATGGATAATTGGGACTTGGCACTTTCACTCTTTGACTTTGACTTTCACTCTTGTAGTCTGACTGCCGATGTCTCTCTCTATAAGAAAAGGACTCCTTTATGTCATATTAGGAAATAACAACATGTAAGTAGTTTTTAAATCCAGCAGTCTTATTCCCCCCCACCCCCCAATGAAGGAAATTGGCTAGCAACATTTTATAGGCCTCAACTGGCTGTCCAACAAACTCACCTCTGGCAAGATCTAACAGCATTTTTCTGTATCTTTCAAAGGCCCCCCGGTGACCTTTGCTAAGTAAGTTGAAAGTAATAAGTGGGTCTGTTCACTACAAATTTCTCTTGTTGGCTGCTCAGGGTTCTTGCCTTTTCTGGAATCAGAAGATCAGGCTCTGGAAAGGTGCTGGTTTCACTTTAGGAGAATGCAAATCCAGTTTGTTCTCTGGGTGACCATGACCTAAGCTCCCCTTCTCCTGGGACACCAAAACCCTTTGTTTCTGGAGATAATGTCTTTTATGACTTGGCACGTTTGAAGATCAGCAACCAGTCATTTTGTAGACAGTCCTTCAGTATGGGTTTCCCTGATGTTTGCTCACAGTTACACTGAGGTTATGCATTTTTGGCAAGAGATTGCAGAGGAGGTGCTAGGTCCTTCTGGGTGCATCCTACCAGAAGGCACATGATGTGTGTATGTCTCATTGCTGTGAGTTAGTTTTGATTTGGTTAAAGTAGCATTTGCCAGATCTCTCCACTTTAAAATTATTCTTTTACCCTTTGTAATTAATAATTATCCTGAAGAGAGATGCTTTGAGATTATGCAAATATCCTGTTCTTGTGTAATTCTTTTAGCCACTAATTTAAGCATCCGTTACTGCCTTGGTGTCCATCGAAAGATGCATGGATAAAGAAGATGTGGTTTATGTGTACAATGGAATATTACTCAGCCATTAGAAATGACAAATACCCACCATTTGCTTCAATGTGGATGGAACTGGAGGGTATTATGCTGAGTGAAATAAGTCAATCGGAGAAGGACAAACATTATATGGTCTCATTCATTTGGGGAATATAAATAATAGTGAAAGGGAATAGAGGGGAAGGGAGAAGAAATGGGTAGGAAATATCAGAAAGGGAGACAGAACATGGAAGACTCCTAACTCTGGGAAACGAACTAGGGGTGGTGGAAGGGGAGGAGGGCGGAGGGTGGGGGTGACTGGGTGGCGAGCACTGAGGGCGGCACTTCACGGGATGAGCACTGGGTGTTATTCTGTATGTTGGCAAATTGAACACCAATAAAAAATAAATTTATTATTAAAAATATATAAATAAATAAATTTATTATTACAAAAAAAAAAAAGCATCCATTACTGATTCTCCACCTGCCTTTTAAACTTGAGAGTTCATTGAGGGTTGGCCGTAAGCCTTTTGTCATTCTCCACATCCTCCTAGCACATCTTGTGCACTCCCTACATCTAAATGCCACCAGCTCCTGTGGCCCTACCTCCAGCTTGTTCTTCCCTTTGGGGGTGACTCTGTATGGATGGTTGTATTCAGGGGCACCTCACTTAACCACCCCTATATCCATCTTGCCATCCTGATGCATAGTACCTCCCAGATTGCCCCTCCACGCTTCCCTGCCTCATCAGCTGTCATGGCCTTCACCCACTTATTCATATTACAAAGCTGGGACAGTCCATCCTCATACCCTCTATTTGATTAATCACTGATACCTGTTGATTCTGTCTCCTTACTCTTTCCAGTCTCTTCCATGTCCACAGCCAGAATCACAAATTGAAACCACAGTCATCTCTGCCCAGGATTATTGCTTTACCCTTATAACTGGTCTGTTGACTTTTAGTAGTTCCCTTATGCTCTCTCCCTAACTCCAGTTGCAGCTCTGTTGATACCTCTTTCCCATTATGTAGGAAATGCTAATATAAATCTTGGTGACCTACACTTTGAGGTATTATGTAGCCATTGCTAACAATGAGCTAGCCATATACCAGGGGACTTAGGAGTACTGAATGAATGAATGCATTGCATGCAAGAGTGACAGTGGAAGAAATAGAACAACTTTCTCCTTCCTTATGTTGATGGCTCCAATGGAATATGGCCTAGGGCTGGGACTTAGGGGTGACAAATGAAGCACATATCCTTTAGGTGCAAAATTTAAGGGAGTGGCAAAACACTTAGTAAGGAGGATAATTTTGCAATGCAACTAAAAAAACTCAATTCAAAAAAATTCATAATGAACAAAATGTCAAAATGGAAATATAGACAGGATCTTTATTAAACATTCACCTTACCCCAGTCCCGTTCCTCTCATTGCCGATGGGGGCATTTAGCTCAGCAAATTATAATCACTTAGAACAGGAGTTCTCAAGGGGATGGAGAGTGACTTTGCTCACCAGCCCCCCCCCCCCAATGCCCAGAGGGCTCCTGATAGTGTTTGGAGATGCTAGAGGGTGTCATACTGGGGTGGGAGGGGTATGCTACTGGCATCTTTTGGTGGAAGCCAAGGATACTGTTAAACGTCCTGCTATGCACAGGGCAGCTCCCACAACAAAGAACCATCTGGCCCCAGATGTCAGTAGTGTTGAGAGTGATAAGCCTTGCCTTAGAGGTAACTTAAAAAATACTGTGTCCCTGTCCTTAAAAGCTATGCATAACTAGAAAGAATATATCAAGGATTGTCCAGCAGGGGTAAACAACCTCAGTAGATAGGGATACACGTTTCTCCCCCTGTGTTAAAAAAGAATCTGCATCTGAAAAAAAATATAATTTAGTCTCAACTTCTCAGCCATTGTACTCTCTACTTCACATGGGGAGGGATGGGCTCAAGGAAGTCCAGCATAGTAGACCCTGCATCTGTCCTGGTCCACTGGACAGTGGGTGCCAGCGCCCACTCCCAGGGGGACTGAAGCTGAGAATCAGGCCCCTTGGGGGGTCTTCTGTGAGGCCACTAGGTGACTTCTTCGGGAACAGTGGGACAATGAGGTGGCTGAAGCCAGAAGTGGTTCTTCAAAGACAACCTCTATGTTCAATGGCCTTGTTGTTTGTTTATTGTACTTCCTATCTGCCTCCTTAGTCTAGAACACTCTCCTCTTGCTTTATTATTCTCAGGAGTGGGAGCGGTTTTACCCTATTGCTAATCCTGAGGGGCACTGCCGTTCTGTGCTTGGTCCCTTGTCCCTGCCTATATCTTGTGTGTCATCTTTTCATAAAGGCCTTTCCCTTGTCACGTCAGCTACTTGGGTTGAATGCCCTTGCCGCTAGTACCCTGACAGATAAACCTCTTTTTCAAGCTCTGTTGGCTCCTCTAATTTCATTTCTTGGTGACCTCAAGTTTTTCTGCTAGTTCATCTTCTGCCTTCTGCTTGGGCCAATTCCCACATTATTGGTGAGATGGCCATGGGCAGGGCCCTATGATTCCATCAGCTCTGGCTTTATCATCTGTTAAACTGAGATCATAATTATCTGGCCTCTGGACCTCACAGGGCAATTCCAATCATCTAAAGAAATAATGAATGCCAGAGAGCTTTGTAAATTATAAAGCTACACAAAGCAAAGCTGCTATTACTATTCTCATTTCCCCACACTCACACCATGTTATCATACTTGCTTTCAGAAGCCTCCCCCCAACCCTACCCATGAATCTTAAGTGATGTAGGAAGGAGGCCTATTCTCAGATTTGGAAGAAGACAAACTCCAGTAAGCATCACTTGGAGGTTGAAAAAGAGGCCAAATCATGGGAATTGTGAATCTCTTCAGAGGGACAGAGCAGTGGAGTATACTGGCCATTCA
Organism: Canis lupus familiaris; assembly: GCF_011100685.1. Lineage (NCBI taxonomy): Eukaryota > Metazoa > Chordata > Mammalia > Carnivora > Canidae > Canis > Canis lupus. The sequence continues at coordinate 71,790,736 of NC_049226.1, forward strand.
TTTATTTAACAGGCATCTACCAAGCATCTTAGAGCATGAGATGGTATAGGGATAAGGCCTACTATCTTAGTCAGCTTGGCCTGCTGTAACAAAATACCATGCACTGGGTAGGTTAAAATACAAATTTATTTTCCCACAGTTCTGGAGGCTGGAAGTCCAAGACCAAGATGTCAGCAGAGTGGGGTTCTGGTGAGAACTCTTCCTGACCTGCTGTATCCTTCATGCTGTATCCTTAGATGGCAGAGACAGGAAGCTCTGGTGTATTTTCCTTCTCTTACAAGGACACTAATACTATCATGGGGGCTCCACCCTCATGAAGTCATCCAAACCCAATTATCTCTCAAAGGCCCCATCTCCAAATACCATCACATTGAGGTGGGGGATGGTGCATAGGGCTTCAACATATTAATTTCAGGGGGAACATAATGCATTCCATAGTACCAGGTATGCTGGTTATCCCATCACCTTGGAAACTTGTTAAAATGCCAACTCACATCCCAGTATGTCTGGGGTGAGGTCACAGAGTCTGTGTTTTAATATCCAGATGTGTCCAGAGCAGGTGGTCTCTGGACCATCATGTGAGAAACTCCAGGGGTAATTCTTAGGCCTGCGAGACTATAAGTTCTGGATTTAGTCTTTGCCACCTGGGTGATGAAGACTAGATAATTCTCCATCGTCTCTGTCTCTGAAGGATACAGTGTGTTCTGTAAAGTGGAGATGGTAATAACACATCGCCTTTTATGGGGTTTCTGTGAGGGTTATTTTTTTAAAGATTTTATTTATTTATTCAGGAGACACAGAGAGAGAGACAGAGACATAGGCAGAGGGAGAAGCAGGCTTCTTGAGGGAAGGCTGATGTGGGACTCGATCCTGGGACTCCGGACCATGCCCTGAGCCGGAGGCAGATGCTTGACCACTGAGCCAACCAGGCGTCTTTCTGTGAGGGTTAGTTTTAAATGATTATTTAATTATTTGTTATTATTAAGTATTCATTAATGGCAGATCTTAGATTCTTTTTATTTGCAGCCACCATCACTGACATCATCATTTTCTCTGCCCTCCACATGATCTAGTAGTCTGGATTTTGTCCCTTTTGGCCTTCCAAGCTTGCATCAAGAGCATGCCCCTCATCATACCAACTGAAGAATGCATGGCAGTCCCCAGGAGTGCCCACATGTGGTAGGTATATCCTGTTCCCAGGAGTTTCACCATGGATGCCTTTCACTGTACTGTCATTCTGTCTCCCGTAGCCACCAATCAGACAGACTGGGCCTGGGCCACATCTTACCTCCATGCTGTCAATATAGGCATGGTTGACCTTGTTTTCCAAATGCTCCCAAAGACTTTTTTTCCTGCTTGAAGTTAACTTTGTCCCTTCCCAAGACAATGGATAGGAATGTAGCTCATCTGTCATGGAGCCACCAGATGGCGGTATTTCCCTGTCATCGCCCAGAGGCCTGGTGACTCTCCCAGGTTTTAGCGCTCAAGCTCCCCAACTCTTGGTGCCAGATCTCCCTGCTGACTGTCTTTGTGTCCCCATGGTTCATCTTTGGGAGGTGGGCAGGATAACTCCACCTACTCTCAATTGAAATCTTATGCCCCTTTAGGCACAGAGCTTATTCAGATTTGGCCCAAGGAAAGCAACATCCCTTATGGCCAAGCCATTGTTTGCTAACAGCTTTGATCCGATTTTGGGGAACCATGTCCAGTGGCTCACAGGTGTCCAACAGCTGATTCTCTGGCTTTGGTTGGTTTTCATTTCTTCCTTATCTAAATGCCCCATTTTTGATAAATGAAACCCCAATAATTAGCCTCCATAATATAAGTGTAAAACCACTTCCCACACTATTTGAGGCGCAGAGTTCCTAATAAACTGAAATTGCCTGAGAATAGAAACTACTGCAGTCAAAATCCCCCGATTTTATATGAGAAAGGATGTTAGGTCCATGTTCCACCTTAGCCACTTTCAAGGTAGTTTCCCTATAGCTTACATGATGCTGATGTTGGGCTTCTCCTCCCCTCCATAGCCACTGATTTTTCTGAGCTGTTCACATCCACCTTTGCTTGTCATGTCTGGACCTGGACTACTTGTTCAGATACTCCAAAATGAACCTTTTACCTCTTCTCTACTGTATTTACCTCTGTGTCCCTAGGTTACTTATACCAGCAGGCAGCAGTTAGATAACATAAGATCAGGCATTGGCCATGGGTGTGAGTCTTGGCATCATCATTTATTTCCTTTGTGTTCTGGGTAAGTTACTCAATCGCTCTGACCTAAAGTTGCCTCATCTATAAAATGGGAATAATAGCAATACCTACATGTCAGTTCGTTGGGAAATGTAAATGAGGTAGTATATGTGGGGCACTTGGAGTAGTATCTGGCATACTTAGTAGAGAGCTTTGTTACATGACTTAACCTTGTCAGAAGGTCCTAGAAAGGAAGAAACTCAAGGAAGGGATAAAGGAGGAAGAGACAAGAGGTCTAAGTGGCAACCTTGGAGTGGATCTCAGGATCATGGAAATAGACACCATTTAGAGTAATGGAGTAAGCATGGTAGTGAGCTTCATGAGGGTATCTGGACTGGAACCATGAGGCAGGGGCTGAGGCTGCAGGTCACTTGATCTGATCTTAATACTGCTGTTGAAACATGGAGGCTGGGCCTATAATGGAAAGACTATCCTAGCTCTAAAGTATGTATATACCCAGTCATATATATTCTTTACTTTCTCCTTCCCATCCTTATCCTGTGTTCTAGACATTTGTAATTACTATTATTTCTTTCTTTTTTTTTTTTTTTTTGTAATTACTATTATTTCTAACACACTTTTGTTCCTTCTCCCTTGCTGCCCTATCTGCCTAGTGCTCTCTTGTCTCTCAGGAAAACCACCCCCTCACCACTGCCCCCCCCCCCACCCCCCGGAAGACCCACTTCTATTTCCCTCAGTCCTGCCTGAGAATGATTAATAGGCCTCTACCCCCAGGCCTCTACCCCCACAGCCCACTGCCCTCCTGTATGCACCCTGTCCACCCCTATGACTCTAGGATGATGCATCCTGAATTTTGTGCCCTGGCCCCTCATTCATTTTATCCCCTTCTGGCCTCTTGCACTTAGAACTTTTAAACATTGCATTAAATTACATTTAAGAGAAATAATGCCATTACCTTTTTGTAAAAAAAATTAAACAAAAATCAAACATTAAATCTAAAGCTTGGGGATCCCAGGGTGGCTCAGTGGTTCAGCGCCTGCCTTTGGCCCGGGGCGTAGTCCTGGAGTCCCAGGATCAAGTCCCGCGTCGGGCTCCCAGAGTGGAGCCTGCTTTTCTCATCTTCTCTGACAGCCTTCCTCACCTAACCCGAACTCCCCACATGCATTTTTGGAATCCAGTGTTATCTCTTTGAAGTATATCCTTCCAGACTTTTTGCTGTTACATTAGTTTGTGCTTGTGTGCTTATCTTTAGCACTCTTTATGTACCTTGATAACAGTGTTTATTGCATTATGTTGAATGGCTTGTTTCCATATCTGCCCCACCCAATAGGCGACATGCTATGAAAGGGCACCCACTGTGTCATACTTTTATCTCTAGGACCCAGCACTGAGCCAGGCACACAAGAGGTATGTTTCTGTAAGTAGCTGCCCAGCAAATAGGTGTGGTTGAGGGTGTGTTTGCTGGTGTGAGGTGGGAGAAGGACAGGGCAGGGCGTGAAGGGAAAACTACCACAAGAGGAAGGCATAATTGGAGTGTGACCTTCCCACATCGCTAAAATTCCCAGAAGACATCTTGGATCTCTACAGAAGCTGTAAGAAAGGGCAAGGTTGGAGCGTGCAGCTGAGCAGAACACTGAGTTAAGTGCAGGCGCTGATCCCTGAAAGACCCAGCTCAACCGGGGAGAGAAGGCGACCGGAGGGGACATGATGTGCGTCGTGTCAGCAAAACTTCCCAGCCCCGTTGCTGCATGTTAAGATTTGCTTGGTCATTAAGATTCAACAGGGAGAAGCAGAGTCTCTCTGTCTTGAAGATGCCTGTGGAGAATAGACTGTACAAGCACAGATCTGGACGGTGGAAGGGCTCATGAATTATGTCTCAAAACCTATGGGAAAAAGTGGTGTGAAATGGCTGTTGTTATTAGAAGTGTATTTTATTACCATAGTTTGGAAGGCTGTGTGGAGACTGGAAATGCTTTCTCTAGGACCCTCCCCACAGGTGGAGGAGGTTTTCTGTATTTGCAGCCTGTCTGCTTTCCTATTAATCATTCCGATTCTCTCCTGCGCATATGTCACGCGCCTCTCTATTTGAAGACTTTATCGGTATTTATCTTGTAGCCTTTAATAAATCATCTGCTGATTGCATGTGATCCAGGGTAGTTTACATGAATAGAACACTACCCTATCCCCACTTCAGTACCTTGCTTTGACATGTCTGTGTAGCTTCTGTTCTGGATGTTTCTCTGAAATGGGAGCTAGAGGACAGGTGGAATTGACTTATCTCATAATGTTCGTTTGGGGAGAAATGGGAATTTCACTTAACCTAATTATCTGTGGTCATTATTTTATAGGAGGATGCACATTAAACAGAAACATTTGTTAAAATAGAATAACATGGACCCTTGAAAATGAAGTTTGCCCTCTGGGGTGGGGGGTGCGGTGTGTGCTTTAATTACCCTTCTGAAGCCCTTCAGTTCGTGGCATGTTCTAAGCCAGGCATGGGCAAATTACAGCCTGCCTCCTGTTTTGTAAATAAAGCTTTATTGGAATGTTTGTTTTACACATTGTGTAGGGCTGCTTTTCATGTTACAATGGTAGAGCTGGATAGTGCAGCAGATGCCTCTGGACTCACACAGCGTAAAACATTTATTCTCCCACTTTTTACAAAACAACTTTGCTGGCTTCTGTTGTAGACATGTCATGGGTATCAGCAGGTGGTGTCACCCCATCTCTACCCCTGGGGTCCTCTAACTCATGCCACAACTCTGAAGACAGCTCGTCAGGGACAGTACATATGAATGTGAATGCAAACACACACACACACACACATACGCACTGCTGTGTCTGTGTGTGCACACATGTGTGTGAAATGTAGAGCTGTGCACCCCGGTGCAAGAGGGAGTTTTTGCAGGTTTTTTACCAAGCATGAGACCAGCGGTCATCTGGTAGGCAGAATTTTATGTCATCTCTCATTTTGTGTATTAGTTCTACAGCAAAAGTGACAAAATCCTTTCTTCTTGTGTTGCCTAACTTTGGCTACATGGGCTATGGAAGAGAAGTCCTGTCAGGGGACTTAGCAGGGGAATTGCCCTTGTGTCAGGGACTCCCAGCGAGCTGTGCCATGTGTAAGCACGTGCTTGCAGCTGCTCTGATTTGTGGAGAAGGAGCAATTATAGTTATCTTTTTTGCATGAAAACAAAAGAAAACAATAAAATAAGTTTATATATACATGCACATTTATGCACATATATAAATATTTATATGTAATTCTTTTTCTTCCATCTTTTTCTGTGCATCCTTTTTTTGTTTTCCTTTATGTATTGTTTTATTTTTTATTTTTTATTTTTTATGATAGTCACAGAGAGAGAGAGAGAGAGAGGCAGAGACACAGGCAGAGAGAGAAGCAGGCTCCATACACCAGGAGCCTGACGTGGGATTCGATCCCGGGTCTCCAGGATCACACCCTGGGCCAAAGGCAGGCACTAAACCGCTGCGCCACCCAGGGATCCCTGTATTGTTATTTTTGTTTGTTTGTTTTTAATTTTTTTAGTAGGCTCCATGCCCAGTGGGGACCCAGTGCAGGGCTTGAACTCACAACCCTGAGATTAAGACCTGTGCTGAGATCAAGAGTTGGATACTTAACCAACTAAGCCACCCAGGTGCCCTTGTGTTTTGTTATTTTTGATCAAAGTAATGAATATGGACAGCTTTAAGCAAACCAAGTGCTACCTTTCTAGATCGAGTAGTTCATCTTCTATTAGGTTCCCTGCCCCATGAGGAGCTCTCATCAGTTTCTCTCTGTGCCCCATGCAAGAGCGTGAGTCATGATGACCATCTTTCCCCAGAAGCCTGATTCCTTGAGGGCAGGAACAGCATCTAGGTCTGTGCCTGGAAGGAGAGAAGAGCAGATCATGATGTTAGGCTCCTTGCATGCATTTTCTTAGTCTACAAAAGAGGTCTGTGATGAAGCCCTTCATACTCTATTTGACAGATTGGGAAAGTCACAGAGATGTACAGCCATGTAGCCCAGAGTTACAGATGATGAGGCTGAGGTTAGACTGGCTCTGTCTGACTTCAGAGCCCATGCTCTTCTATTATGTCATATTTTGTTCAGTGGTTAACAGAGAGAAGGAAGAAAGAGGGAAGGTCGGAGGGGCCTATAAATTAGGAGAAAACAGACACACAAAGCCATGGTGATGCCATGGGATTATGTGCTACACTAGAAGGACATGACATGGAAGTAGTGTTCAACTCTGCCCACCAGGGCACATTCGCAAAAGGGTACAGAGGTAGGGGACTTGGGAGAGGAAGTAATGCAAACATAGGGGAATTGCTTACACTTTTTAAAAAATTGAAAACGAAAAGGCAGTCTTTTTAAAAAAAAATCTGGAAATATACTGAGAAATAAATTAGCTTTGGTGTCCTCTGCTTCTGAATTCTGAGTTTTTGAGGCAGGGCTAATTCTCCTTTGTGTTGGCAGCAGAGACACCAACAGACCAGATACTGGTGTGAACTCCAGGCTCTAATAAAGATCTGCTCCCCTCTTTTCCTGCCATTTTACAATTGAAAACACACTGAATACTGACAGGTTTTTGGCAGAGGCCAAGTATTCACCAGGCTAAAGTCATTACACTGGAAACGGAAGAGTCAATATTCCTGTTTAAAGAGTTGAACTCAACTTGTCTTGGAAAGAACACTTGCCTCATCCTCCACCCACCACTCCCTGAGGAGGACTCTCTCTCACCCGAAATAGTCATCTCTTTATCACACCAGGGTGCTTGTGAGGCCATTATGTGGGATTTCTGGAATGAAGTCCTTATTGGAAGCAGCGGCTTCCTCCCCTCTCCTCCCCCTCCAGGAACTTGCGGAATGTGATTTTCCATTTGGCCAGAGTGGTTCCCTTTATAGGCGCCTGTATTTGGCCTGGTCTCCATTCAGCTTTCTTAAGAAAGCCTGTGGCTACTGTTGTTTTGACTGTGTGGACCAGCAAACAGTTGTGAATTGAGCCAATCTTCTGGAAAATGCCGGCTCTAAAGATTTCAGCTCAGTGTGTCTGGAGGACTGAACCAATGATAAAATGTTGGAGGTAGGGGCTTGTGTATCCCTTATTCAACCACTATCTCATGTTATAGAAGGGGTTGCTAAGGCCCAGGTAGTTGATCAGCATATCAGAGAACATTGCTAACAGATGCTATGCTAAAATACCCACCTGTATTGCAAGTCCATTCCCACTCATTCCTTCTCTGGGTGTCCCTGTATCACTTCTGCAAATATTTTCCTTTTAGGTCTCAACCCAGTGAGTGGGAATGCAGGGTCCAAATATTCTGGGGTTTTGTCCTTTCCTGGCTAATTTTTGTGAGAGGGAATTACGTGGAATGCAACAAACCAGGCCAGACCCTAGTTCGCAGGCATATTCACAGATGCTGGTGAGGGAGCTTGAGGTTCAGAGCCAGGGACAACTTTATCACAGTGAACATCAATCCAGTTGTCTAGGACTGGGGGGCTGCAGCCAGGTCACCTCTTTTTCTGACATCTTGGTTTCCTCATTGGTACATTGAGCCTAATACTAACTTTCTTTGTGGGATAGTTGTGAGGTATAAATAAGAGAATGTGGGAAACACTTGGTACCATCATGCTTGATCGCTACATGTTGGCTGCCTCACCTCTTCCTCTTCCTCCTTAGGTGTAGATTTGTTGCCTTAATTATGTTCATTTTTGAGATTCCTGAAATCTTGGGATTATAGTAATACAGGAAAAGAGAGAAATTTGTTGAGCATTTACTGTGTACCAGACCATGTGGTTCTAGAACCATCTAGAATTGGGGTAATTAACCCCAAGATGTTTTTCACAGGAGAAGGGATGAGTAGTAGAATCTTTCTTTGAGAGCCACTCATGTTTTCACATGATGAGGACACTCATGTTTTCACATGTTGTCCAGGAGAATGTTAAAACCTTGCTTGTAGTCCTTGTCACATTCCATTAACCCTATTTCAGAGGAATTTGGGGCCCAGAGAGCTTATACAACTTCCTCAAGGCCACATGGTAAGTCGAGTTGGGTTTTGAGCATAGGTCTTTCTGATTTCAAGGGCCATGTCTTTATCTTAGCAACGTAACCTTAGCTTTGGGTTTCCAAGGACCTGTGTTTGAATATCATAATGTAGATTGGAGAAGCTTAGTTCACATTAGAAAATCAAATTCCAAGAGAAGACCTGTCTAATTTAGGTCTTAGTGTTGATCATCTCCAGTTACTATAACAACAACAACAACAACAACAACAAAACCCCCAAAAAACAAACCCATAGGTTGGGTGGCTTAAGGAATAGAGATTTTTTTCTCATAGTTCTGGAGACTAGAAGTCTAAGATCAAGTTTCTGGCAAGGTTTGGTTTCTGTTGAGAGCTAACTTCCTGGAAGGCCACCTGTACTCTTCTTGTTGTGTCTTCATATGGGAGAGAGGTAGCTCTGGTGTCTCTTCTTCCTTTAAGGGCACAGTCCTATGGGATCAGGATCCCTCCCTTATGACCCCATTCAACCTTAGTTACATCCTAAAAGGCCCTGTCTCCAATATAGTTACATGAGGTTAGCAGTTCAGCATGTAAATTTGGAGGGCATTCAGTTACAACAATATTCATGTCAGGGATTCACAGAATCAGACATGATTTTTAGATTATGGACTCTGATCACAGCCTTCTTAATGGTGGTAAGACCCAGCTACAAAGGGAAGATAATAAGGAAAGAGTTGATGAAAGCATTTAGAAAAAGCAAGTCTTGTTGAAATATTGTTTCCCTGATTTTGCATTCTCTGATTTTTCCCAGGCCCAATATCCTGTTCCATTCACTCTGGCTCTGTTTTTATTGTCCTGACTTGGTTTCCCCAAGTTGTAGGTAAAGCAGTTGGCACTGTGTTAGGTTGTGCTAAATTCACATGAATGTTAAGTACTATTCTCCTATTTGCTATGGTAGTTATTAGTGCAGTTAACCGGGTATTTTCAGACCCCTCTGCCCCCTTCCAGGAATAAACTAGCTAGTATTTCTAAGCTCTCTGCCCCCATAATACCCACGAGTTAAATGTGATTATTACACTTGCTCTAGTCAATGAAATGGGAATGGAACTGATGCATATCACTTTGGGTGGAAGCTCTAAGGGCCAGTGCATTATTCAACCACCCTCTTTTTCCTTCTGCCTCTGCAACCAGCAAAACTCTAGACGGTGACTGCTCTTTCAGTCTGAGTCCTAGAGGGCCAGTAGTATAGAGCAGAGCCCCCAGCTCTTCAGCCATGCACAAGTAGCATGAACTAGAAATAAACCTTATTGGTTTAAGCTACTGAAACTTGGCAGTAATTTATACTGTATCATAACCTAGCTTATCCCAACTCTTTCCTGCTGAAGAATCAGCTCTCCTTCCTGTCTACAGTGTGGGCTCTGAATCATTCAGCACCTGGGGGTTCTGTGTTGCCTACTTTTTCAGAGCTATTCTAATAAGAATCTACCAGTCACTGAGAACTCCTCATTCACCAAATCTGAGTTTTGAGCTTTAACTTCAAATATTTCATTTAAGCTACAGAATGACCCTGTGAAATAGATGGTGCTATTATCTCATTTTTTAGACACCAAAACTCAGAGTCATGGAAGAATATTGTAACAAGAGATACAACCAGGAAGTGAGTTAAACCTTGAACCCAGATTTTTCCAATTCAGGAACCTATGGGATTCCCGCATTGGTATACAGCATGTCTTCTTAAGTGCCTGTGGGTGTTTGGAACTCTGCATCAGGGTCTGAGCTGTCAGTTAATTAAAGACTATCAATGATCTGGTCCAGGGGTCGACAAACTAGCCCATGGTCCAAATCTAACCTATTTGTGGTGCTTACATGTTCTAACATTGGCATTGAAAGAGACCATTTGGCCCACAAGACCTAAAATATTTACTATCTGACTCTTCAAGAAAAGGTTTGCTGACCTTTAATCTAGATAGGCTATGCTTCTTTTGAAAAACTAGGAAACTGAGAGGAGAGAGCAGTGGAGTATGCATTAAAATAGAAAATGATTTTCCTGCAAAGCCGTATAGAGAACCATTAACCATTGAGGGTCTATGTGTATAACCATGCTAAGTTATATAATTCTAATATATCATTTACTTTTCTCTGCATTAAAAAAAAAGATGGTTGTTTTTGCTTTTCTTTAGAAAAATCTAATACATTTTTGATAACACTAATGAAATGGAGATTAAATTTTAAAAAAATCACTCAAATTGGTTTGAAATGAATTCATATTAGTTGATACCATATGTCATATATGGCATTATCCCTGTTTCAGTTTATTTGACCTTATATCGTGACCACTTCTCATGTTGTTAACATTTAACATAAATGTAATTATTGATGGTTGCACAACATTCTGCTTTATATAAATGCCATAATTTATATAATCATTATAATATTTAGGTTTATTAGAAAATTTTTCATTATACTGAATCTTTATACATAAATCTCTGTCTACATTTCTGATTTTTTCTTGGCATAGATTCCTAAAAGTAGAATTCCTGGCCAAAGCATATTCATGGCTTAAAGGGCTCTCAACTCATTTTATGAATTTCTTTAGAAAGGATTGTCCAATTTATATTTTACCTTGGGGATGAAGATATCTGCCTTACTATACTCCCTAAACCATCGTATATTGTTCTAAGTCTTTCCTATGATGAGATGTAAAAATAATATTATATTTTTTAAGATTTATTTATTTATTTGAGAGAGAGAGAGAGAGAGAGAGAGAGAGCAGGGGGAAAGGGCAGAGGGAGAGAGAGAATCCTTAAGCAGACTTTAAGGATAGAGGGCTGAGGGCAGAGCCCAACATGGGGCTTGTTCCCAGGACTCTGAGATTATGAACTGAGCTGAAATCCAGAGTCAGATGCTTAACCAACTGAGCCACTCAGGCATCGCTATTATATTTTTGTTTTAATCAGCATGTTTTGATCAATATTCAAGATGAATTTTTTAAAAGATATTACTTATTTATTTGAGAGGGAGAGCAAGCAAGAGAGCACAAGCAGGGGGAGCAACAGAGGGTGAGAGAGAAGCAGACTCCCTGCTCAGCAGGGAGCCTGACATGGGGCTTGATCCCAGGACCCTGGGATCATGACCTGAGCCGAAGGCAAATGCTTAACTGGCTGAGCCACCCAGGTGCCTCGAGGTAAATTTTTTATATGATACTGTTTATATTTTATACTCTAAAATACTCAATTCCAACTATATACCCTTTTACTGAGAACTCAAAATATTTTTAGGACTTCTGTTGATGTATTTATGATTACATTTTATTGACTAGTTATACCATTCTCATTTGTTGGTGTTTTTTAATTGATTGGGAGTGGCTTTTCTAACCATAACCCCCATCTCCTCTCCACCCTGTGCCTTTACTCCCTTCTGAGTGCACTTACTGTCATTCTTGTGATCTTCATTTCCTCATGTCAGCCTTCTTTTCCTGGGCTCTGGATTTTCTTTATGAACTGCAAAGCACTGTAAATGTTGGTAAGGGTATTGTCAGTGGTGACTCGCAGTGTAGTCACTTCATCAGTTTTGGTAGCCTTCTTTCCTTGACCTTCCATTCCTTTTATCTAGCCTATCTCAAATCTTCAATATACTTATCTTGTGTTTAGGTATGGGAGCACTTCTAGAGAGAATGTGAAAAGTGGAACCATTTGGTAACATTTATTTGACACAGACTCACTGAGCATTGGCTATGTTTGAAGTACTATTCTAAATGTTTGGGATATGCCCATTAACAAAGACCACTACTACTACCCTCATAGAGTTTGCATTCTATGGGAAGACACATAGTAATCAGTAAACAAACTAAGTAAGTAAATTAGGCATCAGTGCTGTAGAAAAAGAAAAAGTAGAGCAAAGATCAGAGGTGGGAGGGCAGTTGTAATTTTAAACACCATGCTCAGGGTAGCCTTCAATAAAAAGAAAAAATTTGAGTGAAGATATAAAGTAGGTGAGGGGGATAGATGTGCAATACCTGGAGGAAGAGCATTTAGGGCAAGGAAAACAGCCCCGAAGTGGCCCTAAGGTGAGGGTATAGCTGATATGTTCAAAGAACAGCAAGGAGGAGAGTGGCTGGAATGGAGCAATAATGGGAGAGGTAGCAGGGGATAAGGCCTGAGATGTTAAGAGAACTCAAGCCATGAAAGGCCATCCAAGGAGTGTGGATTTTGCCCTGAGGGAAATGGGGAAGGGAGCACAGTCACAGCATCTGAAATACAGGAGTGACTTAATCTGACTCAGGTCTTGAAAGGCCCACTCAGGTTGCTATAATGAGGAGCTTCTGCGGAGGGACAAAGTTAGTAGTTACGCATCAAGAGCAGTGCCAGTGTAGAGAGGATGGTGGGATAGTAGCTTTGGTTTAAGGTGGCAGCAGGGGAAGTAGGAAGATGCAATGAGATTCCAGATATATTTTAAAGGTAAAGCCAACTGGATTGACTGCTAGACTGGATTTCAGGTCTTAGAGAAAGAGGGAAAAAAAGGAATAACTCCAAGGCTTTTGGCATGAACAGCTGGTAGATTAGGCTACCATTAGCTGGGATGGAGAAGGTTATGAGAAGAGCAGGCTTTGAGGTTGAGGATTAGGGGTTGCTTTTGGACATGTTGTATGTGGGATGTCTAATTAGGATTCCAGGTGAGTGTGTTGAGTAGCTAGAGTAGAGCAGGCTTCAGGAGAGATGTCTGTGCTAGAAGTATAAAGTTGGGAGTCTCTAGGACATACATGGCATTTAAAGCCATTACAAAGTATGCTATCCCACAGGAGTGAGTGCAGGTAGAGAATGACCAGCTCCTCTACAAATTTCCATGCTCTGATTTCTGCTGGATTCTGTGTGCAGACTGCTAATTCTTTTGCTTTTCCCTTGACTTATTAGCCCTGGATTTTTCAATCTGGGTTATCACTCCTGCCAAGAGTTACAGGAAAGGTTATATGATGCTGTATACTTTGTATCTTTCTTGACCTCAAATGTGATTCAAAAAAACTCAGGAGAAATATTTATATTAAAATTATATCTTATGGAATAGCATGCAAATGACTTTATTTATTTTAAAATATTTTATTTATTTATTCATGAGAGACACACAGAAACAGGCAGAGACATAGGCAGAGGGAGAGGCAGGCTCCCTATGGGGAGCCCCTTTGTTGGACTGGATCCTGGGACTCCGGGATTACGCCCTGAGTTGAAGGCAGATGCTCAACTGCCGAGCGACCCAGGCAACCCACAAACAATTTTTTTTTTAAGAAAACACAATCTTTTAAAGAAAATTCATGCTTTTTCTAGGACTCCTATCATCTTTCTAATTTGACCAAAGTGTAGAGGTATGTGTCCCCCGGTTTGGGAGTACTGTGGTGGAAAATTTGGGATGAAACCTCAGTAGTTCCCCGTCACAGAAGAAAGTTCCAAGTTTACACCTTCATTCTTCATCTTACTTGGTTTTGATTGTTTCTCAGATCAGATCTTTCTCCCTTTGTGAAGGTTTCTAAAGTATACAGCATAGACTCTGAAAGAATATTCCAGGGGAAGGATAAATGTAGTTTGGGCCATGGCAGCACCCTTATAAATGTGTGGCATCCTATGGTGATAATTTTATAATGAGCATTCCTTGTATATATGATTTTTTAAAAAATATTTTATTTATTTGTTCATGACACACACACACACACACACACACACACACACACACACACACAGGCAGAGGGAAAAGCAGGCTCCATGCAGGGAGCCCAATGTGGGACTTGATCCCGAGACTACAGGATCACCCCCTGAGCAAAGGCAGATGCTCAACTGCTGAGCCATCCAGGTGTCCCTGATTGTTTTTGATCCATTTGTTAGGAATGCAGTTTCAGGACCTTGTACCTAAATTTCATATAGCTTGATTTATCTTTATAATTCTCACAGTTGTATATGCATTTAAATTTTAGTTTCTCACACAGTATATACACCAGTAAAATGGCTGGGAGGAGGCAAGGATGATAAGGAATCCCAGAAACAGTGACTCCAACTTAAAAGAGTAATGAAGGAAAGTCCTGGGATATAATTGGGTTGTATTTGTTTCGATCATCACATTTGTTTAGAGAGAAACAGAAGGGTGGAAACCTCCAGAAAAGAGATATTTTGGTGAGAAAGACTTTGATCTCTTTTTTAAGACACCAGAAATACTTAAGGATTTGATAAAGACAGTTGGAAAATAGGTAATTTAAAACTCCATGAAAAAAAGAAAGTTGTATAGGCAGAGCAGTATTATAATTGCCCTTTACTTAGCTAGATTAATCACCTTCCCAGAGGAAACCTGGACTTGTTTTTAAACATAGGGCAAGGCATTTTTAGAGCAAAGTACATTCTTTGGGTAAAGCAACATTTATTGAGCATCTGTTTTGTGTTAATACCTTCTTGAATATAATCACCTTTTATAAAATGCTCAACTTGCATATGAGATGACAACTAAAATTTCCATTCTTTAGTGGCAAAAACTCCAATATAGAGAAGATAGAAACTAGCCCCAAATTGTGCAGTCACTTAGTAGCATTTTGAAATTCACATTCAATCTGCTTACTTTGAAAGCCCAAGCTTAAAAAAAAAAAAAAAAAAAAAAAAAAAAAAAAAAAAAAAGAAAGCCCAAGCTTTCTTCCACCCATGCTGCTCTTTCCCAGGTCCACACAGAACAGTTGCAGAAATGATTGTCAGCCACCTAAATACTATGGATGAAATCAGTGTTTTAATCATAAATATATTGATTAGCAGAAACAGAAGTCCAAAATAAAGCTACCCCAAATTGATGCACAGCATTCATCCCCAGCCAATGCATATTAATTAATAATTAGCCAATTATTCTACCATAGTAATATTGAAGGTAGCATTTATTG
Source organism: Canis lupus familiaris (assembly GCF_011100685.1). NCBI lineage: Eukaryota > Metazoa > Chordata > Mammalia > Carnivora > Canidae > Canis > Canis lupus. Next base: position 71,805,846 of record NC_049226.1, read on the forward strand.
GAGTTCTTAAATTAGTGGTTCTCAACCAGGGGCAATGTTGCCCCAAGGGGACATTTGGAAATGACTGGGGGAGTGCTTCTGGCATCTACTGGGTGGAGACCAGGGAGGCTGTTAAACATCCTACCAAGCACAAGACAGCCCCTACCTGCACCCAAACAAAGAATTATCCAGCCCAGAATGTCAGCAATGCTGAGTTGAGAAACCTTGCCCTAAATAGAGAACATATGCAGAGAAAGGCAACAAATGCAACTGGATTAATATGTGGATTCTTTCTCCTTTATTTCTCCAGAAGGTAATCAAGTTTTTTGAGTTATTTTCCAACAGTAATTTAGCTGTATTTTGATATGAAGATGAAAACTACTCATAATAATCTGGATAAAGCAACTACTTATTGATGTCAAGGTTTAGGTGTTTATAAAGCATATTTGTTAGTGGAGTGTGTATCTCCGTTGTATATATGTACAAGGTATTGGTGTGTGTGTGTGTGTGTGTGTGTGTGTGTGTGTATGTACTTGCTGGTTTTGTTGGGAAGTATAAATTGGGTTTCGGAAAAAGATACCCCCCACTACCTCCAGCCATAAGCTTTCACTTCTTCCTATTAAGATTTCCCTTGCAACTTGGCCTCTTTTAAACTCCTATCTCGTGCATTCTCTCTTCTAATCTAATACCTCCGCGTACATATCTAAACATGATCAGTGACAGTTTTCGCTGCGAGGTGAGGCTTTCACTGACAAGGCCAGTGAGCGCTGATTTGAGACCAGCCATTGTGAGTGACTTCAGCTGTCTCTTCAAGTGACATCCAGCTACTTGAGAAAGGAGCGATGACGAAAGTTCTTTGGACAGAAAACTTTCGCTGACAAGAAGGTGACAGGTCCTTGCACAGCTGGTCTCTGATATGCCTCGGAAGGGGCCCACAGAGTGACTAATTTGAGCTTTGCAGTAGCTGGGAGGAAGCGTAGGGCCCATGCACTCTTAGGGCTTGGAGAAGTCTAAAAGAGAGTGGAAGTGGACATAGGCTGGAGGAACCCATCATTGGTGGGCAATAGGCCAGGGAACCCTGTCTGTTTAGAACATGAGAACACTGGGAATATTCATGAATGGACATCTGTTGTTTTTGCCTGCCCAGGATCCATTCTTCCTTCTCCTGGTAACAGTACCTCATTTCTCTTTTAGCAAGATACCCCGTGTCTATTCTCATTTAGTTGGAGCTAACACTGACCTTCTGGTTCCAGGGATTAGCCAATCAACACACCCATTCCCTTTATTGCAGTGATTGGTTCAGGGAAGGGTAGATGACCCAAGATAATCCAAGGAGACTCAGTTCTGTACCTTTTACCATGATTGTTAAGAAAGATATGCTCTTTCTCCCTGCAGTCACCAAGCTATAGATGTAAGTTTGGAATTTCTGGGGATCATGATAAGGAACAAGTTACCTCAGAGAATAGAAGAGCTGAGAAAGAGAGTCAAAGAGACATTTCAGTCCTAATGAAATTATTTGAAATTTAGCTGTATGTGAAGGGTCTTCTCCCCAAGACTTTACATTACAGAAACCAATGAGTTCCTATTTTCCCTTTAGCAGATTTAAATTGGTTTTTCTAGAGACAGATTATTGATCCATACGAATAGGTATCATTTTGAGTACCTGCTATGTTCTGGGCTCTGTGTGTCCATGAGGCCATTTTTCCACTCAGTGACCTATGGGGTGGGCACTTGTGATGTCCCATTTTAAGCATAAGAAAATCTGAGACTCGGAGAGAAGAGGTGATGCCTAAGGGTGGCAACTAGTAAGGATGGCACTGGGAAACAAGTTCCCTGTCTTAGAAATGTGCAGCTCCATTTTCTGTGTAGAGAAGGTATAACAGTGTGGGTTTTGGAGCCAGACTGTCTGGCATTGAGTCTTTGTCTTCATGCTTCTGAGAGATGTGCCATTTATAGCAAACTAAATGTTTCTATACCTCGGTTTTCTCATCTGCACATGGAGATTATAAATAATCGTACTGTTTCAGGGCAGTTGCAAGGATTAAGTGAACAGATGTATGTAAAATCCTTAGAACAATGCCTGAAACACAGTGAACATTCAGTGCATGTTAGCTGTTTTTATTTTTTGTGACCAGGAATGAGCTGGGGTGGCTGCTTTAGGGAAAAGCCGTAGACTGTGCTATCTTAGAAAGGGTACTCCAAGGCCCCTGACACCTAACCTGATTGATTAGAACTAAAAGTAATTATCCTATGAATAGGGAAGAAGTCATAAAATAAAATAATGGGTGTTTTAAAACAGATAATACATCATGTTTCACTTATTCATTTGTTCCGTAACTGTTTATGGAGTAACCAATCAGTGTCAGATGTTAGGTTGGATGCAGACATGAAGAGATCAGACCCCTTCCCTTTAGTAAAAGAAGTTAAGGCACAGATAATATTAATAGAGTAGGTAAAGCATTGTGTAGTATAAGAGAGAGGTAAAGTGCTAAAGTAAAAGCTTGTTTGGAGGAGATAAGATGTGAAACAGGACAAAATGAAAGGACTCAGGGCACGGATGTTAGGCAGGGTTCTGATGTACAGAGTTAGGGGTGTTTCATGAGAGGGAAAAGTTTAGTGCCAAGCTATAAGGAAATATGGATCATACTTCTCTATTCTCTTCTGTGAGGAAGGAGAGTATATACAGATGCCCAATGCCATGACCAGGTTCCCAGTCCTACTGATGTGTTGGAGGATTGAATAGTCATTAGCATTGGAGTTGATTGCATTTTATGATCTGGATATCAGCTCATCAACACATGGGAATAAAGCCCATCCACACTGCCCAGCCCAAAGTAAAGAAGCAGAAAGCTGGTTCTATATACTCTCCTTCCACTGATGTTACTTTAGCTTATCCAGGGGCCATCACATTCTGACAACCTCTGGTGCACCCATCTGGTGGTCCCACCCATTTCTTTTCTCTTTCAGCAGTGTCAAAAAGCTGTCTTGGTGCTTTCACCCATGTTATTTCCTGGCTTACGTGCTCTTCCTAGCGATATCAGATTGGCTTTCTTCATTCATTATCCATTCTTAGTACCTCCCCTTCCTACTTTTAAGGGCCCACCGTTCCCTCTTCCTGGACCAGAGCATGGTTTCTTTATTGCTGGTGAAGCCAATAGGCTCTCTGTATTATAGCCAAAGTATCACCAATTATACTATAGAGGGCTGGGTAGGAGGGGAAGGAGCAAGGATTGAGACCCTTGGATAATCAAGGACTCTGTGGTTGTGAGTAGATTTTGTCTTGTGAGGAGCTTATAGTCTAGAGACACACACACCACAATTAAATATAATGGAGTATGAACAGCACATAAATTGGAATATATCCAAGGTCCAGGGTAGAGAAGGGGGAGTAATTGATCTGATTGGTGGGGGATAGAAAATAGCCAAGGAAGATTTCCCATGGAAGATTTCCCATGGAAGATAATATTTCAGCTCGATTTTTAAGGATGGATAGTATTTCACAAAGCTGGAAAAAAAGGATTTAGGGCATTCTGCACTGTCAAATATAGTAGTTCTAGTCACCTGAATTGAGATGTGCTGTAAGTATAAAATATACTAGATTTTGAAGACTTAGTATCCCCCTCGCCCAAGAAAACCCTTAAAGTATCTCCTTAATAACATTTTTATCTTGATTGTATGTTGAAATGATAACATTCTGGATATATTGGGTTAACTAAAATATATTATTAAAATGGATTTTCTTTGTTCATTTTTTAAAAATTGTGGGTATTGAAAATTTTACATTTATTTTTATTTTTTTATTTTAGAGAGAGAGAAACAGACAGACATGGGGTGGGAGGGGGGCGCAGGGGGAGGATCTTAAGCAGGCTTCATGCTCAATGCAGAACCTGATGTCAGGCTCGATCTTAGGATGCAGACATCATGACCTGAGCTGAAATCAAGAGTCAGATGTTTAATGGACTGAGCCATAAAATTTTGCTCCACAAAATTTAAAATCACATATGTGACTCTCCTATTTGTGCCTTGTTTTAGTTGTATTTCTATTGGATAGTGCTGCTCTAGGGAAAAGAAATGGTATGTGCAGAGACAGAGGCAGGCAAAACATGAAGGGAGGGCAGAAAACTGGTTGACTCAGTTGAAGGATGAAGGTTTCCAACTTGAAGCGTGGGGAGAGGTGGGAAACATGGCTGGAAACGTAGGCCCAGACCATACCACCTGTGGAGGTCCAGGTGATATCCTGACAACAGTGGGAACCTTTGAGGAGGTCAGATGGAGACTCCATGGGCAGATTTATGTTCCTCATCTTCAGGGCTGTCAGTGGGGTGAAGAGTCCTGATTTGTAGAAGACACAGAGATGGTGATTGTCTAGGGTAGGTGTATTCATTTCCCATGGCTGCTATAATAGCATGCCACAAACTTAGTGGCTTAAAACAAGAATCTAAATAAAAACAGGGTATTGGATGGAGATGACAGGATATATTTGAACAGAATTTAGAAAATAGGGGATCCCTGGGTGGTGCAGCGGTTTGGCGCCTGCCTTTGGCCCAGGGCGCGATCCGGGAGACCCGGGATTGAATCCCACGTCGGGCTCCCGGTGCATGGAGCCTGCTTCTCCCTCTGCCTGTGTCTCTGCCTCTCTCTCTCTGTGTGACTATCATAAGTAAAAAAAAAAAATTAAAAAAAATCCATAAAGAAAATAATTTATTATGATACTGTGTCTGAGACTTACTTCACAAAGATCCACAAGTGGGGAGGAAATCAGTGTAGTATAAACATGATTTCTCTGAGGCGATTGATTGTTGAAGCTGTTAGGTGTGCAAGCCATTACAGTATTCTCTGTACTTTTGTGTATGTTTGAAATTTTCCAAAATAAAAACATTTCAAGAGAAGGTAATCAAGAATATTCTATTTTCTTATATTAATTACTTACTAATTACATTTCAGTTTTGGTGTGCCTGGCATTTGATGAGCCCCTTGTTGATGGATTGTGAGGTAGCCACAGATTTGTTTTTCTAGTGATATGACACTCTTGTATCACCTGACAAATAGGCCTAAAGATTTACTTTGTGTGGAGGCACAGGCACTTGTGACAAGATTTTGTCTCAGGATAAATGCCCTTTCATCACAAGAGAATGGGAAATTCATGTCACCTTGTCCAAACCAGGAGCAGTGAAAACCCACCACCAGCTGGGGTCTTGTTGGAAGAAAACAGTTTGCTTTTCTTAATCATCCCAATGTCACTTACAAGAAGAAATGAACGACAGCAGTCCCTCTCTGACTCCATAACTAACTGTCATGGGGAAGGATGAGCCTATTTAACTGAGGGAAAATGCTGAAATAGTTTAATTGTCTTGTCTCCATAGCAGACAGTTGTTATCAGGGTGGAGGAGGGGGAAGCAAAACCCAGCGAAATATTCAATGCAGACAAGAATGTGTGGGTGAGCGTGATTCTGTAGTTTAAACCACGTGCTTTCTTTTCAGATCACTTCTAGTTTTGTTGCAAAGTGTGGTATAAAAATGATGTCAGAAGAATGGTTTGCTGGGTTATTTAAAAGCCTGCATACACCATTTACAAGGTATGTTGTTGACAGTTAAAAATGACATCTCTATTATTCATGGGACCCCTCCCCCCCCAACAGGGAAGAGGTTGCTTGAACTTGGCAGCTATAAATGAGGGAAGAGGAAAGTGATGGAGTTCATGATGTAAATCCATGCTTAAACGTGTCTCAGGCTATTTCAGGAGCTCAATATTGCAATTTTCCTGTGAGGGATGACCAGCTCACGGACATCCTTGTCTAATATAAACACCACTTAATGAAGTTTCCTTATACCCTCCAGTTGTTTATTGCAATTTCTTTTCTATATTCTTCCTTTTTTTTTTTTTTTTTTTTGGTCTGCCTTCTTCTGACTGTGGTATTTAAAAGCACATGGCTATGGCAGCTGTTAGCCTGAAGCCTGAGTCTAGTTCCCCAGCCCCACTAAGGACCAGGTTCCCTGTCTTTAAAATAGATATGATGATTTCTAGGCATTTCAGAAAGTTTTTGAGAGAATTTAAGGGTATAATGTATGTGATGGACTTAGCAAGAAGTTTGCTCAACGTGAAACAATCACTACTAGGTACTAGAGAGTTTGAGAATAAAGAGATTTGCCAGGCCTGAAAAATAGCAAAGAAAATAAAACCCATGTGCTAAAGTGTGATTTGTAGATTTGTGGCTGCAGCATTATTGCCAGGGATCTGGTTAGATGTGCAGAACCTCAGGATCCATCCTGCACCTGTTGAATGAGCAGCTGTACTTTGACATGATCCCCAGGTAATTTGTATGCATGGTAAATATGAGAAGTGCTGAACACACTCCTGTTACAGGGTATGGTAAGGGAGGATTTCCCTGTTGCCTTGGAGCTAGAAACACAGGTGCTAAGGAACCTATCCATTCCAGAGAGATGTCAGTAGTTGGAGCTAGATATTCTTTTGGACCCTGATTCAACCCCAGCTTTCTGAGGATTTGCAGAACTGGTTCTTCCACCAGTCTAAATTAGCAGAAACCTTGGGATGGAGGTCAGTTAGAGGAATTGCCAGAGTCATGAGTTGTTGGTTTAAAGTATAAGAATTTTTGAATTTTTTCCTTCTGCTCCCCACAAAGTCGAGTAAGGGAATGCCTTCAGGGACATCACTTTTGAAGACTGGGGATGCTTTAAAGAAGTGGAAATTGGCATGTCATACCTATTGAATTATGCCTGAGTCCTTCAGGCCCAGCCTGGTGGTACCATTTTATCAGAGTGGAGCATGCTGAGGGCATTCTTGGGGGATATTGACATGTTTTCCTGGAATTTTGGGGTTTATCTGAATATAGGGTCTAAGGGGATGATGCTTCTCCTCTAGAGATTTCTGAAGTCAGGACATGCCTAGGAAAAGAGATGAGGAAACTACCTGATCCCAGGCCCTTGTGACCCTCAGAGAGCTCAGAAGGGGACCTCAGTAGTTCTTTGACTCCATGTGAATGAGCATGGATTTAGAGAAGCAGGCCTTGTGGTGATGTCCTTCTTAGATGGGGTGAGTAGGGGCATGATGTAGTTGAATTAGTGTAGTTGAATGGGAACAAAGCTTCCCATTTTTAGGGTCCTTGGTGATTGACAGGGTCAGGGTGAAGTTATCTACCATCCCTGAAGACCATGGCTCCTCTAGGAGGAGATCACCATACTGGCAAAGATAATTGGTAGCCAATAGAATCTTTAGATGATGACAGAGTGACTGTGTTACTTCCCTACCACCAGGCAGATAACCATTTTCCTCCTAATTCTCCATTCCAGGGAGAAGATAGCTTGAAACTAGCCTTTGGTTTTCCCTCCCTTCAAAGTGCTAGAAGGGGAGGAGTGAAAATGAAAACACTTCCCCTCCCAGATCCCTAAGAGTTTAAAGCCCAGTTGGTAATGAGGGAGGGGAGGGATTTCAAAATGGGTGATTTTGGAGTCTCAACTTGGGCAGGATTTGTAATAACTAAAAATGACCATTGACCATGACATTTTGGAATATAGTCAAAAGTTTACTAAGAGAAAAGAGTTAGAAAACCAACAGACTGTAATTCAGGCAGTGACTGGATCAAAAACAAATAATGTTTCTGTTTTATATCTCTCCAAGATGTACTGCTCTTAGCTTGAAACACAGGTTTCTTAAACTTTTAGGTATTTAATATCTATAGTTTGGGTCATGTCATCAATCCTTGGTTTTCATGATTTGCAATAACTTTCAGTTTTGCCTAGGGATGCATTTGAAGCCCTACTTTGAAGCTGAGATCAGAGAGGGAGCATTGCTCATTCACCAGCCTGCTCACCTCAACCCTCCTTTGTCATCCTTTACTTGTTTTCATGGACACAGAGACACTCTGCTCTGTTGTTTACTTATAAATACTGACGCTGAAAAGAAAACCAAGTGCTAATTCAGGTAGCAACAGGGAAGTAAAACTGGAGATGTTTAAGAAGGGAATGATTCAGAGCCACAGTGTACAAATTTAGGAGAGTATGGGGAGAGGGATGTCTCTTTCAATGTCGCTTAAATCTGAGATATGAACATGTTGGCTGGAAGTTCAATGCTAAAAGTGTTTAACAGGTTTATGCCTTTTCATCTCAGAGATGAGTAGACCTGTACACTAGACTCAGTCTTCAGTGGTATGATAAGTGCTTCAAATATCCAAAAGATTGTCTGTGGGAGATGGAATATGGATATGGACTCAAAATCAATGGAAGAAAAAATTGGGGCTTTGGAAATTCTTTGGGACAATAAGAGCTGCCTTATGAGAGTGAGTTTTCTGGCACAAATCATGAAATTTCAGTGTTATTAGAGCCCTGAGAGATGTACATTACAAACTATATCTCCTTATCTAGTGTCCCTGATGCTACCCCTGCATGTGAGAAGTCCCAGATACTGCCAGTATCATTGAGATATAAGGGTAGATTATTCTGGAGAGTTAACTATGAAATCATTATGTCATGGACCAGAACAGAAATATGTAAAGTTGTTGTTGCCTTAATCACAATAAAAATAGTAACTAAAATTACTGAGTGCCTGTTATGTAACAGGCACTTTGGGAAGCCTCTCGCTCATCCTTCCATCTACCCATCTGTTCATCCATCCACCTACCGACCCACCCACCCATCCATCCATTCATCATCTGTCACTAATCATTTTGTAAGTCCCCAAGACGAACCCATGAAGTTTGTATTATTGTGTAATACAGATTTGATCTGTAATCTTATTGAGAATATTCATTATCCAAAGATGAGATGAGTCTCTAGAGCTGGAGGCTAGTCACCTCTTAGAATATGGAAAAGGAGACACAGAGAAGCAGAGTCTTGGAGGGCAAGGATGCCCCAGACATTATTCAGAATGGAAGAATTCTTGTCTACATGTCCCAGAGCTTCACTAGCTGGTTATGCTAGCTTGCCCTTTAAGTGGGAGAGGTTTTCTACTTTGGGAACTTCTCTTTGCTGTTGCTTAAGTGGGCATCAATTTGGGCCTGTAAATCCATCTTGTTTGTACTTTAACTGAAAAACTTTAAGAAAATATAAACTAGGAGTACTTGGGTGGCTCAGTTGGTTAAGTGTCTGCCTTCAGCTCAGGTCATGATCCCAGAGTTCTAGTATTGAGCCCCACATCAGGATCCCTGCTCAGTGGGGAGTCTGCTTCTTTTCTTCCCTCTGCCCCTCCTGCCCCCTTGAGCTCTTTCTCTCACTCTCTCTCAAATAAATAAATAAAATCTTAAAAAAAAGAAAAATATTAACTGTAATGTGTGCATAGGTGAAACTATGAACATATGTGTGTTTATATAAAATATATCATAATATATAATTATATATTGTATGTAGTAATATATTATTCACACATGTACAATTTAAGTACACTGTTATATAACTATTTTAGCTCACCTGAAGTGCTAAAGGGATGGCAAAGCAAAGCTTTCTTCCCGTGCTGGGAACTAATTTTCGTTGAGTCCCTGCTGTGTGTCAGTTTTCTCCTCTGTGTAATAGAGCCAAAACTTGAACTCAACTATGGCCACTTTTTTTTTTTTTTTTTTTTTAACTATGGCCACTTTTAAAGTTGGGGCTCCTCCACATGAGACTTGCTGTATTTCATATTCTTTGGAATATGCAGCAGTTGAGAAATCTGATCTCTAACTTATTAGTCTCAAGTAGACAGCTACTCACTCTTCAGCCACAAGAAAGAACAGCAGCTGGGATTAGAAGCTAAGGGGGGGTGGGGAGTCTGGTCCACTGACTGAGAGGCACCACTCAGCTAGCCTGTCTCCTCTCATAGCTCTGAGCTGCTATAGAGTAATGTGAGATGAGGTGTCTGCCATCCTGAGGTGGATTTAAATCCACAAAGATAAATCTCAGCTGTGGAGGTTAAATTCCACTTCACTTAGTGCTTTGTGGAGACTTTGAACAGTAACATTTGGAACATTTGCCATGAAGCTAGTTTGGGTCCATTTCCCTGAGCTGGATTTCCAGGATCAGACCCGCTGGAGATGGAGCTGGATCTCAGGTTGGGAGTGTTGGGTTCATTTCTTGACTTTGAGCAAGAGTGGAATCCCAGAGGCAAGAAGAGATTCTTCTGGGAAGGGCTGTCAAGCATATCTTCTTGTTTTTGTTTGTTTTGGCTTTTTTGTTTGTTCTGTTTTGTTTTGTTTTTTTGTTTTTTTTGTTTTTTTTTTTATGAAGGGCAACTCCTTTTTTTTAAGAATTGAGAAGCATGTCTTCAAAGTAGATGGTTAGGACATTATAATAATTAGTCTTATTTCTCTGGTAGCAAATTCACATGCCAAAATAGTTTTTTCTTTACTTGAAAATCCTTCCTATCTTGGGATGCACCATAAAGTGGGGAACAGTGGTTCCCAAGGGAATGGGGAAGCCACACTTAAGCCTACCCCAAGGGAATAGCGGTAGAATTGATGTTGCCTCTGAGTTCATTCTGCATGTATTGAAAGTTGAACTGCCTAGAAAGATGGAATATATATTTTGTCAGCCCAAGAATGCTTCTTACTTTGGGTGGGAATTCCTTTTTTCTTCGTGCATGAGGGCTTCATCCATCACTGCCCTTCATTGTCCAATTTCATTAACCTGAGCTTGTGTTCATCTTGTGGCAGCTTAATAACCTTTATTTGTGGAATCCCTCAAAGAAAGGCTTGGTTATAAATCCCACATCACAGAAATGAACGCATAAATGCCAATCTGTGTCACTGCATAATATTTATTATTTTAATTAAAGAAAATGGATAGTGACATTTATTAGGTCACAAGTTACTTGTTAATGGCAATGAATGACAAAAAAATTACTGATTTTATGAGCAAATCTTGGAACGCTCGTCAATGATTATTCTGCTGCACACTCAGTGTGAGTGGTGCTAACAATGCATCGGGCACATTTTTGGGAGTCAGTGCTTGTTATTGGTGAGACACACTTCCCATTTTTTAGTATATGTGCTGTCAAAGCAAGCATGAGACACACTTCCCATAACAGAAAGTATCACTTACTGAGGAGTCAGAACTGACTGGTGAATTCCACGTTGCTTTTCTCTGCCGGCTCTCTTTAGATGTAGTTTGGTTTTCTGAGATAATTACAGAAGTGTGTGCATGTGTGTCAGTTACTTCCCAAGCAGAATAAACATGGTGTCAGGAACCAGGGGTTTGTATTAAAGTGTTGGTCTATCTATGAGGCATTCCATCTGAGTTACCCATACAGACTGAGAAATGAGAAAGGGTGGCGTATAATAATCCCAAGGCTGGGGACTTACAGGGTGTTTAAATGTGCATTATTTCATTTAATTCTCCTGCTACTGCCATGAGGAGTATACTTTATATCTCCATCTGTTTAGTCATTCAGTCAACATACATTATTGGAATTAGTTGTGTTAGGGAATAGTTTATGGATGAGAAAACAAACACACCATTGTTGAATAACTTGTGCATGGTCTATAGCCCGTGACAGTGCTGGGCGTGTGAACCCATCACTTGCATGACTTCAGAACCTCTGATCTTACCCGCCATAGAATCTTTTAACGATCAGGATTTTGACCACTGCAGTGGAGCAGCTAAGGAGATCTGTGCCTCTGAGGAGCTTGTGGCTACTAAAATTAATTTTTGTTTTGCCAGTATATCTAGAAATTTCTGTTTATCAGGGTTTTGACTCCATCAGGCTTCTTTCCTGAGTGAACAGGCTGAATATTTAAAGCAGACTCATTTTTTTAAACAAAAATTGTTAGCTGTTTACAATCATAGCTGGTTATGGTCTTTATTTTAATGTATATGTTATTGCATTCTATTGATGAGGAAGTATTAAAATACAAGGGCTGTATTGTTTTTACTTTAGTATGCTAGCAGTTGTTTTATTCCTTTAGTCCAGTGACAATGATAAAAATTTTGTTCTAAAGATCCCTGGGTGGTTCAGCAGTTTAATGCCTGCCATCGGCCCAGGACATGATCCTGGAGTCCTGGGATTGAGTCCTGCATCAGGCTCCCTGCATGGAGCCTGCTTCGCCCTCTGCCTATGTCTCTGCCTCTCTCCCTCTCTCTGTCTCTCATGAATGAATAAATAAAATCTTAAAAAAAAATAAAGACAGATACAATCTACCATCTACATTTACAAGATGAGTTTAAAGCTAAGCCACATGAAGGGAGAAAGAGAATCAAATATTTATTGAATGCATACTTTGTATTAGCCATTATACTATATGCTTTACATGCATTATAACATTTAACTTTTAATACACGAATTACTATTTTCCAAGTGGGAAAATTGAGGCTCATACTCTTTCCATTATGCAAATAAAGGCTATTGCACACACTTGATGTCTATTCCTATGAAGCTTTCGATGTTGGGGCACTCACTATCTGACCTTTGTGAAAAAGTCTAGTGGTAATTTATATATATTAGCATATATTTTAGGTGAGTTATAGTCAGTGGGTTTCAACAAAAGCATGCACCTGTATAATTGTCATCCCAATTGAGATGTAAAACATTAACAGCACTGCAGAAAGTTCCCTCGTGCCCTTTCTAGCTAATGCTCATCACCAACAGGCAACACTCTTCTGATTTCTTCATCTTAGGTTAGTTTTTCTCTTGTTCTCGGACTTCCTATTAATGCAGCTTTATGGCATACATTCTTGAACTTATGGCTTCTTTCATTCAGTGTATTGTTTTTTAGTCTTCCAGGTTGGCCTGTATATAAATAATTCATTTCTTTTTATTGCTGAGAGCATCACATTGCATGGATATACTGCCATTTTATTAATTCATCTGCTAATGGATATTTGTATTTTTTTCCAGTTATGGGCAATTATGGATAAAGTTGCTATGAGCATTGTTTTGCAGGTCTTTGTACAAATGTTTGTTTTCATTTCTCTTGGGTAAATAGCTAGGATTGGGATTTCTTGGTCACAGGTAGGTGTATGTTTAACATAAGGAACTGCCAAACTGTTAACCAAAGTGGTTGTTCCATTTTATGTTCTCACCAGTGGTATGTGAAAGTTATGGTTGCCTTATAATTGCCAAAATCTGTAGCTGTCAAGCTTTTTAACCTGAGCCATTCTAGTAGTTGTGTTTGTTTTAATTTGTGTTTAGTTTTTATTTTAATTTGTATTTCCCTAATGACTAATGATGCTGGGTACTTTTCCTATGTATTTATTGAGTATTCAAATGTCTTCCTTCATAAGTGTCTACTCAAGTCTTTTGCCAACCTTCTATTTTCTAAAATTGTGCTGGTTATGTGTATTTTATTTATTTGTAAGTGTTTTTTATATATTCTGGATCTAAGTCGGCTATCAGATAAATATTTTGCAAATGTTTTCTTTCAGTCTGTGGTTTATCTTTACATTTCCTCTTCCTCCTCCCCTCCTCCTCCTCCTTCTTTTTTTTGTAAACCTCCATATTGAGGTATTATTGATATATAAATTGTTGCATATATTTTTCAATGGTTTTTCATTTTAAATCTAACTTATTCTTTTCCTCTTTATAATTGTAATTTTCATTGTTCAATCTACTCCAAGGCTATGAAGGTACTTCCCTGTGTCATCTCCTAGTAGTTTTGTAGTTTGGTTTTTACAGTTAGGTCTGTAGGTCATCTTAAATTGATATTTATATTTGGATTGAAGTAAAGGTTGAGGTTCATTTTTTACCGTATGGACATTACATTGTTTTAGCTCCATTTGTTGAAAGGCCTCCTTTCTCCCTTGAATTGCTTTGGTAACTTTATAAAAAAAAATCCTACTACCATGTATAGGTCTATGTCTGGACTTTCTTCATTGATCTATTTGTGCATTTTGTATCAGTACTGCACAGATCTATGTCCTTTGCATTTCCATGTAAATTTCAGAATTAGGTTGTAAGTTTCTAAAAAACAAAACAAAACAAAACAAAACCCACCTTCTGGGATTTTGATTAGTGCTATGTTAGATTTATACCCCAAAGATACAGATGTAGTGAAACACCGGGACACCTGCACCCCTAGTGTTTATAGCAGCAACGTCCACAATAGTCAAACTGTGGAAGGAGCCAAGATGTCCTTCGGCAGATGAATGGAAAAAGAAGATGTAGTATATATACACAATGGAATATTACCCAGCTATTAGAAAGGATGAATACCCACCATTTGCTTCGACGTGGATAAGGACAATCATCATATGGTTTCATTCATACGGGGAATATAAGAAATAGTGAAAGTGATTATAAGGGAAAGAAGGGAAAATGGGAAAAATTAGAGTGGGAGACAAACCATGAGAGACTCCTAACTCTGGAAAACGAACAAAGGGTTGTGGAAGGGGAGGTGGGTAAGGGGATGGAGTAATAGGGTGACAGGCACTGAGGAGGGCAGTTGATGGGACGGGCCCTGGGTGTTATACTATATGTTGGCAAATTGAACTTCAATTAAAAAAAAAGAAAAATACAGGTCAGTTTGGAAGAGAATTGGTATCTCAAAGTACTGAATCTTCAAATACATGAGCATCATCTATCACCATTTATTAGGGAGTTTCTTAGTTTCTTTAGGAGTTTTATAGTTTTTAAGGATGAGAGTCTTCATGAGTCTTGCATGTTGTCTCTATTTCATCTGTGTTGTAAATTTACACTTAAGTATTTTTTTTGCTGTTGTAAATGGTATACTTTTAGAATTTTATTTTGTAATTGTTCATTTCTAGTACATTGGAATGGACTTTTGTACATTTACTAGTTCTAAAACTTAAGAACTAGATTACTTAAGATTTTCTATATATAATTATTGTAATCTGAAAGTAAAGACATTTTTACTTCTTTCTTTCATTTTGTATACCTTTTATTATTCCTACATTATTGCTCTGTCTAGGATTTCCCATTAAATAGAAGAAGTGAGAGCAGAAATCCTTTCCTAGTCCTCTCCTAGGGGAAAATGCCACTTTTCACTATTACATGTGATGCCATTTGTAAGTTTTATTTTTTTGATAGATGCTTTTTAATCAAGTTGAAGGATTGATTTTTCTTTGTTCCCAGTTACTGAGTTTTGTTTTTTAAAATTGTGAATGGTGGCAGCCCAGGTGGCTCAGCGGTTTAGTGCCACCTTCAGCCCAGGGCCTGATCCTGGAGACCTGGGATCTAGTCTCACGTCAGGCTCCCTGCATGGAGCCTGCTTCTCCCTCTGCCTGTGTCTCTGCCTCTCTCTCTCTCTCTCTCTCTCTCTGTCTCTCACGAATAAATAAATAAAATCTTTAAAAAATAAAATAAAATAAAATAAAATAAAATAAAATAGTGAATGGGTGTTGAACTTTGTCACATTCTTTTTTGAATCTATTGTGTTAAGTCACCATAGCATGAATTTTCCTTTATACTGATGGTATGGTCAGTTACATTCATTGACTTTCTTTTCTCCTTTTTTAAATTTTATTTATTTATTCATAAGGGACACAGATTGAGAGAGAGGCAGAGACACAGGCAGAGGGAGAAGCAGGCTCCATGCAGGGAGCCCGACGCGGGACTCAATTCCCGGTCTCCAGCACCACACCCTGGGCTAAAGGCGGCGCTAAACCGCTGAGCCACCAGGCCTGCTCTCATTGACTTTCTAATATTAAACCAATCTTACATATTTATGATAGAGACTATTTGATCATAATATATTACCTTTTAATAGGGTACTTAGGATTTGTTTTGTAAATATTTTGACTAGGGTTTTTCTGTCTTGTTAAAAAGGGACATTGGCCTGAAATTTTCTTTCTTTTTCCTTTTTGCCTTTTTCTGGTTTTTGTGTCAGGATTATATTGGCCTCATAAAATGAGTTGGGAAGTATCTCCCCTCCTGTATTTCCTGAAAGAGTTTATGTAAGACTGGTTCATTATTGAATTCATGAAGGCCTGAAATTTTCTTTGTGGAAATGTTTTTAATTATGAATTCATTTTTTCAACAGATACAGCACTACTCAGGTGTTCTGTTACTTTCTGTGAAGTTCCAGTAATTTGTGTCTTTCAAGGAATTCATCCACTTCATCTATGTTGTTAAATATATCCTATATGTTTGTTCATAATAGTCCCTTACTATCATTATAATGTCTGTAGATATATCTTCTTTTTCATTATTGATATTGGTAATTTATAGTTATCTTTTTTTGATCAGATTTGCTAGTAATGCTCAATTTTATTGGTCTTTTAGAAGACTTAGCTTTTTCCTTTGTTGATTTTTCATTATTGATTTTTATTTTACTGATTGCCTGTCTTTATTATTTCTTCCTTTTAGTTACCTTATTTAAATTTGCTCTTCTTTTCTACTGTCTTTCTAGCAATGGGTCATTGATTTTAGACCACTTTATTTTTTTAATATAAGCTTTTAAAGCTATAAATTTCCCTCTAAACACTGCTTTAGGTACAACATGCACATTTTGATACATTGTGTTTTTCATTATCATTCAGGTAGAAATATTTTCTCATTTCCCTAATATCTTTCTTTCTTTGAAGTATGGATTATTTAGAAGCATGTTGTATATTTTAAAAAATATTTAGATATTTTATAGACATTATTTCTTGTTTAATTTCTTTTAAAATTATTTTACATTATCTTCTATCAGTGTTTTATAAGCTCATAATCTTTTTTAAAAAAATATTTATTTATTTATTTTAGAGAGAGAGTGTATGGAGGGGGAAGGGGAGAGGGAGAGAGAGAATCTCAAGCAGACTCCCTGCTGAGCATAGAGCCTGACATTGGGTTTGATCTCTCTACCTGAGCCAGTCATGACCTGAGCTTAAATCAAGAGTCAGACCCTTAACTGACTGAGCCACCCAGGCACCTCTAAGCTCATAATCTCTTACTCCTTTTCACCATTTAACTCCTTACAATTAATTAATTAGTAAATAATGCTGCACTAAACATGTTTGTGTGTGTACATGTGTATTCTTGTCCTCCTTGTTTGCTTAAAGACGTATTACCAGGAGTGAAATTACAGATTTAGAGTATGCAGTTTTTTTTAAAAATCTTTTTTTCCCAAGCATTCTTTCATGTATCTGCTACTCTTGCCTCATCTTACTGATCTGGATTCAATTTTTTTTTGAAGTCATAGAATCAACTACAAACAATAGTACTGCTATTTCCCTGGAGTTTTCCTACAGAGATTACTGTCTGCATGGAATACAAAGTCAATAGGGCCGACTGAAGTTGTATAATATGGCTCTTCTGTTTTATAAACCTCCTAGATTCCATGAGAGGTAAATAGTCTTTCCTATTTTCTGTCTCCAAATACAGTTTCATTTTCAAACTTTAGGGCTGTAGGAGTAATAATCACTCAGAAATTCTGGTCACATCCTAGTGGCTATCTTCCTTTTTTTTTTTTTTTTTAGGAAGCATTTTTTTTTTTTTTTTTAAATTTCTGACCCCCATAGAAGAGCCTTGGAAATCATTTTCTTGACACACTTAATTCTTGCTATCTACCTAGGATTTTGGAGCGATCAAGGGTCTCACAGCAGGCTCAAGAGCTGTATAACATTTCCTTTCTAAGCACCTTGCTTAGAATGATAAACCTACCACAGTCCTGAAATCAGGCCATAAGGTTGCTTTAGTATATCTTCTTCATGGTTTAGTGAAATCCATAGATTGAGAACACATAGCCTTCCCCAAGTTCTAATCTGTTTCTGATAGAGTCAGTACATTCATAGTAAACGTATCAATTCACTTCTATTCTAGGGTTAATTATTAGTCTATGGGGCAGATGTACATTGTATATTGGGATATATAATAATGACAGATAAGTCTCTAAAATGTATGCTTAGGGGGCATCAGGGAGGCTCAGTTGGTTAAGTGTCCACCTTCAATTCAGGTCGTGATCCCAGAATCCTGGGATCAAGCCCTGTGTCAGGCTCCCTGCTCATCAGGGAGCCTATTTCTCCCTCTCCCCACCCCTCTTTTGCTCTCTCTCACTATCCGTCTCTCTCAAATAAATAAATCTTAAAAAAATAAACTGTATGCTTAGTTTACATGGGCTTCTTCTTGTGTAAACAATAATTCATACATGGTAAATAGGCTCCATATTCAGGTAAGCACTTAGCCTTTGAGTACATGTGACTCATATGTACTAGTTTGTCTTGTTGAATCTCTGCTGTTTCTGCTGGATACAGCTGAATCTGCTGCCACTAAGAGCAGACCAGATTCAAAATGAGGAGAATTAAACTTTTTCTCTCACTAGGAGGAGTTAGCAAATACTGCCATGTTTAATTTTTCATAAAATGGAAAAAAAAAAAAAAAAGGAAGCCTGGGTGGCTCAGCGGTTGGGCGCCTGCCTTCAGCTCAGGTTGTGATCCCAGGGTTAGGGATAGAGTCCTACATCGGGCTCCCTGTGAGGAGCCTGCTTTCTCTCTGCCTGTGTCTCTTCCTCTCTCTCTCAGTCTGTGTCTCTCATGAATAAATACATCTTTTTAAAAAAAATGAGAAAAAAAAAAAGAAAAGCTATAGTATTAGTCTGGGATTAGTCAGGAAAACAGAACCACCACATATATTATGGGAAAAAGAAGTATACTATATGAACCTGGCTTCCATGAATGTGGGAGAAGTCAAGTTTTGATGGTTTGGAAGCCAGAACATCAGAGTCACAGTCACTAATGACCGAGGCTTTACACAATGGGGCAGTGGGGCAGCCCCTGGGGATGAGGAGCCACTGCATAAAGCACCATCCTACACAATGGGAGCTCACAGAGAGGTCTGTAAAGCTGCCACATCTGGTTGCCAGAGTATTCTTAAAACAATGGCATCTACTTCTCTGCCACCTTCCAAATATCATGCAAATTACTGTCATTGGCAGAGTCTCATGTGAATCCATAGGGGGAAGGAGATTATAGAAATGGACTTCCCAGCCTTGTAAAAGGAATGATGGAAAGGTCAACCTAATGAGTTCCAGAACAGAGACTCTCTTCCTTTGTGCTCTCATAACATCTAATACATGGTTAGCACCATGCAGGCATTCTATAAGTACTGCCCTTCTTTCCATTTCCACAAGATCCCTTTTGAGACTTGTACTCTACTATAATAGGAAACTAGGAAATCAGCCACAATGACCTACCTAAATCCTCAGTGCACCCCTAAGAGATGGAGTCTGTGTGTGATCTGACGTGCTGGAACAGTGCTTCTACCGTACATGTGATCCCTCTCTGGAGCCTGGAATTGCTGTAGTCATGTTGCCTCTCTTTCCAGAAAGAGCGATTTAGTTGGCTTAACATATATCTGTTTAGAATGTAGATACCCTGGAAACAGTGAAATCGTCTATGATGTTAGTCAAAGAGATGTCTCATTGACATTGCTTGCTGACATAAAAGGACTGTCATGAAAAGAGTTAGTGTTAGAAGGGCATAATGAATCTGAAGAATGGTCACTGGGTATTTTGTCAAAGGGTCACTATTTTTGTAAAAGGTCCTCAGACAAGAAGAAGCATCAGATGAATAGGGCCATCAGATTTGAGGTTCATCAGCAGCTAAAGGTTGGTACACAAGCACCTGGGCTCCAGGAAGACAGGAAGAAAGAAAGTGAATATGTCCCTGATGAATGACATTCTGCTTGAAAGTTTGTCTCAGGTTATTCATTCATATTTAAACAGAGTCTACAAACTTAGAAGGAACATCAACTCTTAGATCTGGTATCTTGAACTGAACTAAGGTGGTAGACAAACTGCTAAGTGGCATGAATTCTTTGGCGATCTGCTCACAGATTACAGAATTTGGGTAGAGGGAATCTAGTGTAGGGCTTGGGTGCTTTAGGCTTTTCCTGGTTAGGAAAGCTGCCTACCACCCAAGTGCCCCATTGCAAGGGAGGGTAGGCTGGCAGACACTCTTCCTATCTCTTCTTTCAGGATGATCTGAGAGGCTGAGAGTGGCCTTGCAAAGCTGCAACCAAACAGTTACGATGCCTTACTTAGCAGCTTGGAGCAGCCTATTGTGTGAAGGACAGCTACTGGGGAACCCTTTTCCTCTCTGTAAGGTTGTCATCCGACAGCCTCACTTAGTTGTCTCTCAGTTGTTTTAATCAAACCTTTCATTGTTAGTTGATTTAACATTTTCAAGTCTTGCCCTGTATATACATTCAAATTCTACTTTACTTACTTGTACCTATCTAAACAACTAACACCAAGTTCTTGTGTTTTTAGCACATAAGGAAACTTGACGATTAACACAAAGAGTGAGAAGAGAATTTTGCATGCATTTTCTTTCTGCTTTCAGGATTGGTGTCATCTCCACTTTGTTGACTTCCTGTTTCCTAGCATGGAGACATCATCATCATCATCAAAATGATCTCAATGATCATTATCACCCCATGATGGCTGATGGCTATTGAGGACTTACTCAGTGCCCAGGGGCCTTGTAAGTGCTTAGTATGTAATATTGAATTTAGTTCTTAAAAGATCCCTAAGGGTTTACAATTATTGTAACAGGGTAACACCCTGTTACTTGCCCAGGGTCACACCTTAGATGCAAATCCTTGGTTGGAATTCAGTGGGGAAGACTGAGTAGGTCTTGTTTTACTCTTGGTGTATTATGTGACATCTGAAGTTGGTAAACTCAGAAACTAAATGATCTCAGCAACTGTGGGAAAGAGATAAGTTACAAATTCCTTATATTTCTGCTATTTTTTAATCCATAGGTACTAACCTTGTTCTTTTGACTCATTTCATATTTTGATCCTTAAAATACACCAAATTACTCTTTATTATTAATCCTTACAGTATTCTTTAAAAATTTATTTATTTATTTATTCATGAGAGAGAGAGAGAGAGATAGGCAGAGGGAGATGCAGGCTCCCTGTGGGGATCCTGATGCAGAACTCGATCCCAAGACCCCAGGATCACTACCTGAGCCAAAGGCAGACATTCAACCACTGAGCCACCCAGGTACCCCTTTACAGTATTCCTTTGATTTTATTCTAACTTTATTTTCAAAAACATAGGTGCTTCTATGCATGCTTCTGTGTATGTATGCTTCTAAGGGTGATACTATAAATTATTTATTAAATTCTAGTTCACCTTCACACCCAACTCTAAGATCTTCAATAGAAACTTGATTTTCAGGGGCTTTCAGAATAGCATGAGCTACATTAGAAACATGTTTCACAGATCTATGACTCCCTTACATGATGGGATTTTGGACTAAAAGGGCAGGTTGGGAATGAAGAAAGAAAAGAGAGGTATAATAGACAGTAGAGCTACAGAAGAAAACTTTACTAAACAGCCTTGATACAAAGAGAAAGAAAAGCCAAATATAAGTATTCTTTGGTTTTCTTTGGGGCCCCTATGTCAGAAAATGGGGAGAGGCTCAGACTTGAGCTGAAGATAGTGATGGAGTCTGGAATACTAAAGAGGGGGCTAAGGTTATATGGTTAATTTGTGTCTTGAGATATATGTTCTGGGGAATGTGAAGAGAGGCTGGCTAGGTTAATAAATGTCCCATTTAAATCATCGATAGCACCTCAGTGGGGCCAAGGTCAGGGGACTGAAACAAGATAAAGCCTTTCTTTGCCTCTCTCAACCACGTCTCTTCTCCATTCCAGAAAACCATCTTACAGTCCTTGCATGTCCTGCTCTGTATTTGTGGTTAAAGAAATACAAAAATGCAGGGCCAGCTAGTTTAGAAGGTTTAGAGACAGCTTATCTCATTGAGATACGGTGTTGACGTTTCCAACCATTAACATGTTCACATTTGCATACATTGTGGACCGCTTTTTCCTATGATTTTTACCCTTTTAGTGGCCTAGTTTTGGATTGTCTACTTATAGGAATAGTTTGTAGCTTGGTTAGTTATACTGTGCTATTGACTGACTGTCTATGTCCCCTCAAAATTCACAACCCTAAGCCCTGATGTGATGGTACTTGGAGATGGAAGGGGAACCCTCATAATGGGATTAGTGCCCTGATAGAAAGGGACACTTTCTCCTCTTTTGCACTCTCTCATGTGAAGATACAATCAGAAGACAGGCATCTGCAAACTATAAAGTAGACCCTCAAACAACAGGCTGGCATTTTGATCTTGGATGGCCCCACCTCCAGAACTGTGAAAAATAAATATCTGTTATCTAAGCCACCCCATTAGTGGTAATTCATTATGGCAACTCAAACTGACTGAGATACATCATTATGGTTGAAAGTTTTGAAATCTTTACAGGAAAAGAAAGCTTTAATTAAGTCAGTTGAGAAGAGCATAGCATCAGGGAAGTAGTATAGACCTTGAGGTCATACAGGGTTGGGATTGTATCCTTCCCAGTTCCCATAGAGGAAATAGGTGACTTTAGACAAATTGCTTAATTTCTTTGAATATGAATTTCTTAATCAGAAACTCTGGGGATATTGCTCCTGAAAGATTCAGGCCTATAAAATATGTGAATTTCTTAATTCTGAGTTGGTATGTGATAGACCTCAATAAGAAGTAGCTATTCTTCATACCTATGAGAACGACCAGCAGATTTTGTTGGACAACACCATGTGCTGGGGAGGGTGTGGAGAAGCCTGGTGGGAGTGTAATTTGGCACAGCCACTTTGGAAACCTGTTTGGCACTATCCATTAAAGCTAAACATCTGCAGACCCCATAACCAGTAATTCCATCCCGGGTGTATACCCCACAGAAGTGCATACATATGTGGCCCAAAGGACATGTACAGGAATGATCACAGAAACAATATTCACATTTGTCAAAACCCCCAAACCACTCAAATGTCTGTCAAGAGTCGATCCAGCAATGAAAAAAATCAATTATAGCTGAATGTAGCAATTTGGATGAATCTCACAAAGGTAACAGTAAGTGATAGAAGCCAGATGTAAAAGAATACATATGGTGTGATACCATTTGTGTGAAGTTCAAAAGCAAGCAAGCAGAGTCCATGTGTTAGAAGTGAGGAGGAAGTGGCTGATGGCTAAGGGGTGACAAGAAGTCCCAGGAGGCTGGTCACATTCTACATGTTGTTGATCATTTCTTGATCTGATAACAAGAGTGCAGGCACTTTATAAAAATTCTTTGAGACACATTTGTGACTTGTGTCCTTTTCTGTGTATTTTTGTAGTTAATAAAAATTTCATTCCTCTTTATCATTATTAGCAGTCTTTAGAGGTGTTTGCTTTTTCTCTTATTTTTGTGTCCCCTGCTCCAGCCGGAGCCTCGTGCTGTGAAGGCAAATCCCAATGCTCCAGACTCCCTCTGTTGTCAGCTTTTTGCCCACCCCCCTGAGTAATCTCAGAGACAGCACTGTAAAATCAGACTTGACTCCCCTGTACACCAAACTCTTCCTTCGGCAGGGAGGAGACAGCAGCCCTGCCCCTCAGGCGCGCTGCTCTGCCAGCCCCTCAGAGTTCTTGGTTGATTAAACTCTACATCTTGCAGAGCTTGCAAAGTCCAGGATGTTGTTTAGATGTAAGCCAGTGGAGGGAGGCCCTGGTGGAAATGCTCCTAATCAGAAGCGAAGAATACAAGAGGTTGTTCACTGCGTGCTTGGACACAAGTTTATCTGTAGGTCCTTGTAGAAACTAAACTGATGGCTAGAGAGAGATCCTGTTTTTAAGAAGAAGATTGGTTAGCTTTAGAGAAAAAGAAAAGAAAGCCATCTGAAACACTAAGCAAAGTTGGTAGAAATTTCTATGACCTCAATCTCTTCCATTCCCTCAGGGACCCATGTCTTCTATGCGAAAATGTTTGGGCACCTAGTATGTATCTGACTTGGTATGATGCTTATACAAATGTCATCTCAAATAGCATTAGTCCATCTAGATAGCATCGGTCTATACTCCAGATGGGTAAACTGAGTCTCAGGGAGCTTAAGTAAGTTGGACATACAACTCTACTTTTTAAAGATTTTATTTATTTATTCATGAGAGACACACAGAGAGAGGGAGAGACACAGGCAGAGAGAAAAGCGGGCTCCCTGTGGGGAGCCTGATGCAGGACTCAGTCCCGGGATCCCAGGATCACATCCTGAGTGGGAGGATCACACCCTGAGCTCTACCACTGAGCCACCCAGGAGTCCCTGGACATACAATTATTAAAGTAATTCAGGAATAGCTGATTTTTAGATATACCTGTTTGATGGCTATAGTTGACAATCACCAAGAAAATGAGTACAATGAATTTCATACTCAAAGAATTGATGAAACTGATGCTAGGATCATCTCTGCAGAAAGTCAGGGTTAAATCTAGTGGTGATGAAGAGATCTCAGCAAGCAAAAGTTGAATAAGCCAAGAGGAGGCCTCAATGACATCTACATCATTACTTCTCTTAATTTCTGGAAGTTTCATTGTTTGTCATACTCTGATTTCAGGATACAGGTGCTTGTCCTGGGTTCCTGGCCAGGTTGCAGGCTTCCTAGGGTAAGCACATATTCTTACATGGTGTCTAGGCCAGGACTGCACGTGATGATCCCCTCACACCCTGCCATGAGCGTTTGGCAATCAGATTTGGTCATTACCACATCTCAGTGGCCATAAGAAAATGTCATGTATTTGGTCCTTGGTCATTCTCTGTGACCTCTAATATGCCCAGTAATTGTAACCCTTTGGGACATGGTGGGTTTTCTTTTGTCAGACTAGTGGGTAACTGACATTGCCACTCTGTCCATTCATTGTCACAGTCACTGCTCATCAGCTAACTCATTCCTTGAAAGTCTATTGATTAAAGATAAACCACAACAGTGGCCCAAGTGCCTGACTGAGTTGCAGTGCCTCATTTTAGGGCTCCCTGCCAACTCCTTGGGCAGTTCTACTTGCCCAATTAAATACATTGCATCATACTGACTACATTTGCAAAGGCTCCTCTCTCTATTCACCTGTTATTGAGCATTAAAGGCAAACTCAATTTTATGCAGATAAATAGAGTTTAGTGGTAATGTGCCATATGACCTTTGAAGTGACAAGATGACACTAATTTTTAGGGATTCTACGTTCTCAGGCTGTCACTGTTGAGCATGTAACTTGATGAGAAGTGGAGGTCTCTGCATTTTGAGGACGTACTTACAGTTTAACATGCTGTTTCAAATGTAAGGAGGCCCTCTCTTTAATTTTTTTTCACCAGCTTGACAGTTTTTCAAACATATTCACTGTCAGCCCTAACAACCTGTCAACAAATGCCATTATGTGAAAATTGCCAAGATTCACTTGAGGACTGTGAAAAGTGACAGACATGCCACACGGATAAGTTTCTCAAAAACCCAGGGCTGAAACTTTTGAAAGACACTCTGGCCCTTCCAAGGGAAAAATGAACAGTCAGATCTCCAGGAAAAAAAACCCATACACTTGTCATATCAGATATCTGTTTCTTTCCAGGGCAAATTGAGGTGTATGTGAAAGAATAAAACATACAGAGGACAATAGCGGCAGAAAGCCGAGGCTGGGCTGTGTCTCCACTGTTCTCTATAAATCCAAGAAAGGAATGGAAAACCATTTTTTTTCCTTCCCACTGGAGAATTTAAGGGGAGGTTTCCTTCATTTTTTAGGGGGACTGTTTCTGGGGATAGAAGTGGAGAAGAAAGAGTGGCTTAGAGAAAGCAAAGTGGAGCCAACCACAAACCTCAGAAAAATGACAACTTGTCCTAATATTGGTATCGGACATGTCTGGCAGAAAAGTATGGTGTGAGGAGAATATGGTGGTGTAGTACAAAGAGCCTTGGATTTGAAATTAGGGGACTTGTAGTTGAATCCCAACTCTACTATTTAAGCGTTTTCTGGCCTTGAGCATTTTAATTTAGTTTCTCCTGCCTCAGGTTCCTCATCTGTGCACTGGGAATGATGATACCCACCCCAAAGTGTTGTCATGAGGGGTAAGTGAAATAATGTATGAATGGGACTTTGCTCAAAAAAATAGAATTGAAATCTGAGACTCAAACTGACTTGGCAAGAGAATGTTTCTGACCTGAAGAGTCATAGATCTCATTTTAGATGTTCACCAGGCTCTTCATTTATAACTGAGGTTTCTGTTTACCTGTGTTCAACTCAAGTGAAATGTTTTGTGTTTTGGATGACATGTCAAACCAAAGGCAACCTGCCCATGAACACTGATGGTGAGAGAGGGAATCAGGTAGCACAGAAGGGAAGGAAGCTGGCTTGGACTGCTGATGGTAGGCTCTTCTGTCCAAATGATGTGTGTCCATTCTTTGATTTGTCCACAGGCCTGGGGCTGCTGAGTTTTGTTGTTATTGTTCGGACATTTTTCTCCTTTTTATTTTAAACTCCAGGGCTTACTATCTGCTTCTGTCTTACATCTGCCTCTCCAGAGATGAGGAATTCTTCCCTAATGAAGAATTCGTGTAGGAGACCATCAAAGGGACCAAGATGACAAAATCCCAAGTCCTTTATAAAGAGAGGGAGGGTTGGACTTCAAGTTTTGAGTGCTTTTTCCTAAGAAAGCTTAAAAAGGAGATATTTAAATGAATTAGGCAAGGATTTTTAGGGATCCAGACTAAAAGGTAGAGTCTGAGGTCTGTGGGCATTTCAATGCTCAGTGTACCTATGTGTTTTCCCCCACGTTCCCCTTCTATGCTTTCAAAACCACCTTCCTATTTTTAGATATTTCTGGGAGCCCTTTGTAGTTTTAGAGTAGCTTATATTTTCCTGTTATGATTGGGATATCTTCAAAAAGACTTGAAAGTTATTTCCTTTCCTGTGTTTGCTATTTGGACCTTATGTGTTGACACTGTACTAGTGGTTCAGAGGAACATGCTTGATGCTACTCAGGAAGCATTGATCCATTCAGGGGTCTCAAATGCTGATTGGTTGGCAGTTGTTAAGGGCCCTCAATATCCCATATGAAAGTCCAAAGGACAAATACCCTCTGAATGGACTGGGTGTAAAATCCACATTTGCAGGTTTGTGACCTTCTTCTTATGATCTGCACTACTTGTGATTGAATGTGGAAATGGTGGTAATGGTGCAGGGACAAAAAAGAGAAGGGCTGGGAAGATATGAGTATGTGGTCACAGATTTGCCCTTGTAAAGGTTTGTAAAAACCTTGACCCATGTTTATCAGATATGACACATGATGTCCTATTTAATACAGCTCACTCTCTCTGAGCCTCAGTTTCTGCCAACTGTAAAGTAGGGATAATGTGTGTGTTTCAGAGCCCTCAGGGGAATGAACTGACCTGGGGTGTAAGAAAACAAAGTAATCACTCTGTGACTACGTATGGATCTGATTTAGGGGTAGCCATGGTGGTCTTAGCAATTTGTGATGATAATGCTCTTGGAAGCCATTTGACTGGAGAAAAAGGTTAGTATCTAAGACATTCTCTCTTCTGTTAAAGTCATAAAGTTGCTATTAGTTCTGATGGTGATGATAATGAGGATAGTAATGATAGCTCTAGCTTATTTAGTATTTCCTTTGTGCTGTGTATTCTGCATGTGTAATATCGTTTAGCCTCCCATGTAATCTATCATAAAGAGCTTAGATATATATACCTCTGTTATGCCCTTTCTAATGATGAATAAACTAAGATCCAATTGAGGTTAATACTTTTTTCTCAAGATTTCACAGCTACTAAGTGAAAGAGCTAGTCTGAGACCGAGGCTAGAAACTAGTTCTCAGAGGTAGGTGATTTTCACAAAGTCTAGTACTCAGATTCCTAGAGTCCTTTATGTAGCTGTGGAGTTTTTCCAATTTAAATTTCCCCTGTTCTTCTCTTTGCCATTGTGCCCTTGGGAGCAGAGCCTTCACCTTGATTTTTGGCAGTAACTTCCATTAACTCTAATGGGTGTCTAGCACATCTCCCCCAGCATGTTGAGATGAGATTATTTCCCATCCAATTGTTTTAATGTTGTGGGTGTTGAGTGAGTCTACAAACATTTAACCTTTGGTTTCATTATAAGGCTCAGAGCAGACAGGGTGTGAGGAGAAGATAAACCAGGACACAGATACCAAGAGAAGATGTATTGGAGATGGCTTTATGAGAACACAGTGTATGGAATAATAGAAAAATAATCACAAATGCATTTGAGAAGTGGATGCATCTTTCTTTTTAAACTTTGAACGTTAGATGAATATTGCCAGAATGCAGAATGGAAGATGCTAGAAGAAAAGCAGTGGAGGAAAAAAAAAAGAAAGAAATAAAAGCAGTGGGTGTTGTATAAAATTGCAATAGGAAAGGCCTGTTTATTTTTTTATTATTT
Source organism: Canis lupus familiaris (assembly GCF_011100685.1). Taxonomy (NCBI): domain Eukaryota; kingdom Metazoa; phylum Chordata; class Mammalia; order Carnivora; family Canidae; genus Canis; species Canis lupus. Next base: position 71,833,936 of record NC_049226.1, read on the forward strand.
AAAAAACGTAATAATATTCCAGAATTTTAGAGTATATCAGGATTTCGTATACACAGTTCTTTTATTTATTTTCTGGCCCTCATGATAATCTTATGTGGTTGAAAGTTCAAGGGTATGGCCTTTGGATGCCTTTGCTTTAAAAAGTTTCACTATTACCACTTACAGGTTTGTGATCTATAGAAAGGTTCTTAATCCTTCTGATAAGAATGACACATTCATACCTCATGAGGTTATCATAGGATTTATGTATATATGTATAATATAATTTAAATATAGATGTAAATATATTAAATATACACATAAAAATTCTATGTGAGAATAGTCATGTGAATATACGATAGCATCTATATCTGTATTTATCTTTCTCTGTCTCTGTACATCTCCATATCCTATATGGGGCTTGACACTAAAAGGTGCTCATTAGATGCTATTATTATAGAAGTATTATTCCTTTTATTCCATATTCTCCATTTAATAGATGAGTAAGCAAAGGCTCAGAAAGGAAACCTGAGCCACCCATGATTATAGAGCCCATTCATGGCAGGGCAAGAACATGAAGATAGGTCTCTGGATTCCCTCTGTCCATTTTTATTGTTTATACAAGTGAAATACATAGTTTGGGAAATGCGATTTTCTAAAAACACACTAAAGTCTCTAGAAAGATGGTCCCAAACCACACTCAACTGGATAAAGCTATTTCTAAGAACATTTCCATAATAGCCCCATAAGGCATGCCTCTCTCCCAGTCTCCTGGCTTATAGTGAAAGCTGCTCTCCCCTCATGCCTGTTCTACCCCGACTGAGAATTGTGCTCCTGAGGCGCCTCAGAGTCCTCAAGCCAGGATGACTGGCTTTCTGAGCTCCTTCCTTCCTTCCTTCCTTCCTTCCTTCCTTCCTTCCTTCCTTCCTTCCTTCCTTTCATCAAGAGGGAGAGAGAGAGGTAGAGGGAGGGGCAGAGACAGGAGTGAGAAGAGCAAGAATCTCAAGCAGGCTCCATGCTGGGCATGATGTGGGGCTCGATCTCACAACCCTGAGATCACGACCTGAGTGGAAACCAAGAGTCAGACACTTAACTGACTGAGCCACCCAGACACCCCAGCAACCTTAGTTTCTTAACTCTTTTGTTTAACTAGATGCTTTTTGTAATACCTTTATCTCTCTCCAGGGTCCCAGAATGGGTCCCCAAGTAACTGCAAGTTGCCATAGGTAGCTGTTCTCTCACCTTCCTTTCCTCAACATTGCTCTCAGACTACATTTATGGTTTTTGGGTGAATCTTGCCCCAGGATGATATGTTTTCTAGGCCTACTCATGCCCTTGGATCTATGGTCAGCATCAAGGGGATGAATCAACTTTGGTCCTAAAGGCTCCTTTAGGCTTTCAAAGAAATGGACCCCTTGTCCAGTGCCCCAGTCACACACCCTGCCAGGTATATCTGATGTTTTCGTAGAGAAGTTTGTTCCTTGTTCTAAGAATCTTCCTCTAATTGTATTTATCAGACTTGCTTCTGCATTAGAATGCAAGATGGCTTTGAGAACAGAAGCTCTCATATATTTATACTGTATATAATCTAATATATGAATATATATTTCTAAAAATATTTAATGTTTTATTGCCACCTTAAAGTTCTCCAAGGGTTTTTAAAATTTTTTAATTTGAATTCAATTTAGTTAACATACAATATATTACTAGTTTCAGAAGTAGACTTTAGGATTTCATCAGTTGCCTACAACACTCAGTGCTCATTCCATCAAGTGGCCTTTTTTTTTTTTTCAAGTGGCCTTTTTAATGCCCATCACCCACTTACCCCATCCTTCACCCACCTTCCCTCCAGCAATCCTCAGTTTGTTTCCTATAGTTAACAGTCTTTTATGCTTTGTCTCCCTCTCTGTTTTTATCTTTATTTTTCCTTCCCTTCCCTTATGTTTATCTGTTTTGTTTCTTAAATTTCACATATGAGTGAAATTATATGGCTTTCACTGTCTTTCTCTGACTGACTTATATCACTTAGCATAATACCCTCTAATTCCATCCAGGTGGTTGCAAGTAGGAAGATTTCATTCACCTTACATCTTCTTTATCCATTTGTTTGTTGATGGACATCTGGGCTCTCTCCATATTTTGACTATTGTGGACATTGCTGCTATAAACATTGGGGTGCATGTGCCCCTTTATCACTTTTTTTTTTATCCTTTGGATAAATACCTAGCAGTAAAATTGTTGGGTCCTAGGGTAGTTCTATTTTTAACTTTTGAGGAACCTCGACACTGTTTTCCAGAATGGCTATACCAGTTTGCATTCCCCTCATCAGTGTAAGAGGAATGGTTCCCCTTTCTTCATATCCTCACCAACATCTGTTGTTTTCTGAGTTGTTAATTTTAGCCATTCTGACCAGTGTGTGGTGGTATCTCATTGTAGTTTTGTTTTGTATTTCCCTGATGCTAAGTGATGTTGAGCATTTTTTTTTTTTCATATGTCTGTTAGCCATTTGTATGCCTTCTTTGGAGAAATGTCTTTTTTTGTCTACTGCCCATTTCTTGATTGGGTTTTTGTGTTTTGGGTATCAAGTTTGATAAGTTCTTTACAGATTTTGGATACTAGTCCTTTATCTAATATGTCATTTGTAAATATCTTCTCCCGTTCTGTAGGTTGCCTTTTAGCTAGGTTGATTATTTCTTTTGCTGTGTACAAGCTTTTTATCCTGGTGAAATCCTAATGGTTAAATTTTGCATTTGTTTCTCTTGCCTTTGGAGTTGTGTCTAGCAAGAAGTTGCTGTGGCCAAGGTCAAAGAGGTTGCTTCCTCTGTTCTCCTTTAGGATATTGATGGATTCCTGTCTCACATTTAGGTCTTTCATCCATTTTGAGTTTATTTTTGTGTATGATGTAAGAAAGTGGTCCAGTTTCAATTTCCTGCATGTGGCTGTCCAATTCCCAACACCATTTATTGAAGGGACTGTCTTTTTTTCCATTGGTTATTCTTTCCTAATTTGTTGAAGATTTGTTGACTGTAGAGTTGAGGGTCCATTTCTGGGTTTTCTATTCGATTCCATTGATCTATGTTTCTGTTTTTGTGCCGGTACCATACTGTCTTGATGATTACAGCTTTGTAATACAGCTTGAAGTCAGGCATTGTGATACCACCAGCTTTGGTTTTCTTTTTCAACATTACTCTGGATACTCAGGATCTTTTAGGTTTTGATAGGTGTCAGTGCTTAGTAAATGTCACTTTTTTGAGTTTAAGAATTTCAAAACTGAGAGTAAAAGGAAGATATTAGGAGAAAGAATGGTCATAAAATCAGCTTTGCTTACATTGGACATATAATATGGAAATCAGAACATACTCATCTTTCTCATTTACTCTAAGTCTGCTTGCTTTAAGAGGGGATTCAGCTCTCTTCCCAGTTTTGGGTAAGTGTGAATGGTCAACCTAATCAGGGGTTCGAGATGGGTATTTGCAGTTTGTGGCTGTATATCAGGCTCACTTTGGAACCCAGAAGCCTGTGGAAAGATCATGGTAATGCTTGTAAGCCCTTCAGAGCTGGTATCTGAGCATGTTATAAAAAGGTTTACATCATGAGTTCTGATGAATGTTATTCATGAGTTCTGATGAGTATTATTAGTGATTTTGTTCAGGGAGGGCAAGTTGCTGAGTAACAATTTAATTTTATGAGACTTAGATTAAACCCTGCTGTATGTGCATATCACTGCCCCTCTTTTCTCAACATAGCAAAGCTCATGATATAAAACATTATGACCCCAAATATTTGGAACTTATTTTCCTGAGACAGAAAGCTGAGATAGATATTTTCTAGTTCTGATGAGCTCAGAAAACATTTGCTATAATGTCAATCTAATCATGCTAATCAAACCAGAAAGTTCTGATTTCAAAGCTTTCCATGTCGTTCTGCTGCTCCTGAGGTAAAGACCATCCTCATTAATGAGGATCGCAGATCCTGATCAGACACCCATGGTTCTGAGGACCTCCTCTGTATATTTCTTCTGCTCCATATTTTTAGGTGTCTGTGTTAAGGGGATCCTGGGGTTGTTTTAATCATACGTGGTAAGATGCACAGACTTGGACTTGACTGTCATGAGGGGGAAGTAAACACTCACAGATCCCTAGAAACAAAAGGTATGCACACATGCACAAAGGCTGTACGGGGAAGACCCAAGCCAGCCTGGAGTCAGAGAGAGTGGGAAGAAAAGGCAAGCAGGAACCTTTGTTGTGGTTACTGAGGGAAGGGATATGTGAGGCAGGGTTAAGAGCCTTAGGATTGGCTCATTTGATTTATTCCAGTGGGCTCTGGGCTATAGGAGTGTCTAGTAGTCTGGCACTTGGCCCTGGGGTGATTCAAGCAGGGGTACAGTGGCCTGAAATGTGGATCAGAGCCTGATCCACCTGTCATGGTGGACTACATTTGTCTACATGGGAAGAAGATGGAACTACTTTAAAAACAAGAATGATCATGTCGAGAACCTAGTGAAAAGATTTACTCAGTAGATATTAGTGAGCACAAATGGCATGGACGATGGTGTGCTAGGCTCTGAAGACTCACTGGGCTACCAATAGCATGAACTTTGCCTCTCAGTGCTTACTGTTTGGTGGAAGGCTAGATTTCCATTCATGGAGAGATCAGAGTGAGGAGAGCAGGATAGCCTGGGATCATGGTATGAGAGTCAGTTCCTCTCTTCCTGGGCCTCTCAGCTAATAGAAAGCAGACTTGAGATCTTGAGTTCCCTAAGAGGGCTATTTTTCTAGAACCTTTTTTTCCCCAGCTACATGCATGGAGAGGAGCATAACCCTTCCTCTTTATGTGTTAAACGGCTCACAAAACAGATGGCAAATCTCTGTCTTGCACAGAGTGGGAGCTGAATAAATGTTGAAAGGAAGAACAGATGGATAAATGGAAAACATTATTGGCTTTGGAATTTGCTCTTTGTGCTATTCTGACTCTCTACCTCTTTATTCTCTTCTTCCAGTTAGTTTATAAGACATAATGTTTGTAAGGTGCCCAGCTCAGTGGAAACCTCAAGTAGATATTCAATGAATGACAGTTTCCCTTCTCCTTTGAGTTTTCTGCTTCCTAGCAGCCTTAATGCTTCCTGTCACCAGGCAAGAAAGTGCTGTCTTTGGGTTGCAGCTTGCCAGACTCACTGGTTACCCTAAAGGGCCTGTGGTATCTACACCACTGTTCTATCAGCATCTCATGTCCAATGTCCATGAACAGCCAAGCCATTCTGGGAAACTGAGGAGTGCTGGAGTGAGTGAAAAGAGATATGAAGGTAAATGTGAAGGAAGTCTAGTCTTTTTCCTTTTTAAATAGGCATCCCAGAACTAGGAACTTCTTTACATGATGACACATGCAGCTATGTTGAAGTATCTTCAGCAAGACATAGCATGTTAAAGAATTGGTCCTTGGGCTGTTTATATTCCTGTGGGCCTCCACCATAATTTAATCATTTAGCTGGGTGTTTATATATTTACCTTTATATGTGGATATCTTCAAGGACAATACCGTTTTGTCTCCTGAGGTTGATTTTCCTCCAGTTCGGATCCAAAGAACATTTGTTTAACAACATCACTTACCAATTATGCTCTCACACATTTTTGGTGATGGTTGTTTTCATTCTTATGGATAAGGAAACAGAAATTCAGAAAGGGTAAATGACTTGCTTGAGGCCACACAGCCAGAATTCAAATCCCAATTTGCTTATTTTAAATTCTGATCTACTTCACTTTTGAGCTTAGTATGGCTACGTATTCTGTCTTGTTGTTGACTTTTATTTGTCCTATTATTGGCTGTGGGTAACTCTCTCAATCAGTCATCAAAAGAACCCCTGCAGTTATTTGGAACCTGTAGTATTTCTGATGCAGAGCAGGACTTGGGGAGAAGAGACACACAGCCATTCCTTTGAGATCTCATCATTCTTTTTTTTTTTTTTTTTAAGACTTTACTTATTTATTCATGAGAGACACACACACAGAGAGAGAGAGAGAGAGAAAGGCACAGACATAGGCAGAAGGAGAAGCAGGCTCCCTTCAGGGAGCCTGATGTGGGACTCCATCCCAGGACCCCGGATCAAGCCCTGAGCTGAAGGCAGGTGCTCTACTGCTAAACCACCTAGGCATCCCGAAATCTTATCCATTCTTTTTTTTTTTTTTTTAAATCTTATCCATTCTTGATGTGGCTATTGACCAAGCACCTACTCTTTACTCTTGTCCCCTACAAGTCCTGGGAGCTGGGGATGTAGCACTAAATAAGGCTGTATGACTCCATCTCAGGGAGCTAATATTCTCTGATGGGGGCACATGATAATAAAGTAAACAAATGAATAAAGAAAGGTAATTTTGATCCGTGCTAAGGGCTTCAGTGAAATAGGGAACTAAGGAAGGGTTTCAGTGTGGCTGAGAACTCTGTTAAATGGAGTGGACAAAGAGAAGTGACATTTAAGCCACGCCTGGGAGGATGAATGATTAACCAGTATGGGCCAATGTAGGGAAAAGCATTCCAGTTACAGGGAAGAGCACTAGAAAGGCCCAGAGGTTAGGACTTTGTCTTAAGGAGTTTTGTTCTATTGGTAAGACCTGACAAAGGAGTCCAGGCAGACAGTGTATTCTACCTGAGGGAGTCTGCTGGGTAGATAGTCTCCTAGTGACCAGCCAAACTTCTAGAATGACAGATTATTGCAAACCCTGAGATTTATGCACCTGAAAGGGTGGTAAGGCTGGCAAATGCCAAGAATGCTGCGTGTGTCTGGAAGCACTGAAAGCTGAGGTCAGCCCCAGAGCACAGAAGCCTCTCTCCGTCTGCCTGGGGCAGTGGCAGACAGCACGAGTCCATCATTTCTGTTGCACTGCCAGCAGTAAATCGCAGCTGGTTATTGCTAAATTCTGGGATTTGCTTCTTGGAGAAAAATAATTAACACTGGCAGGAGTTTGATTGCATTAATTCACAGAAAGAAACACCCAAATGATAAATCCATAGTGGGAGAACTGCCCATATGTTACAGATTGGCTTAACATGGTTGAGGCATTAAATAAAAGAAGTCTGGGAAACAAAAACCTTTATCAGCTTTATTAGCATTGAACTCTGTGGCTTCCACTGGGGCTGACACACTTAATTAAAGATGTTCTGGTCTAATTAGGTTGCACATCAAATATACAAATACGAGCTTTTAAAAAGCCCAGCGATTGGAGTTTGGATTCCCTCTGGTATGCATATTTATTTCATTCCAACACCAGAACCTTCTTCAGTGAGATCTGGACACTGTCGGGCAGTTCCATCCCGTCTGGAAGGAGTAGGCATGAGGCTCTTTGTGATGAACCTCTTTGCATCCAGAGGAAACTAGAGAAAGCAGACTTGGTCTTTGTTCCTTTTTCTTAAGAAGAAAGATGCGTTTTGAAGAATTCATCCAGAGAGCTATTTTAGCCAGAGTTTTAACATAAAATTTTTTGGGCTATTTAGATCACCAGTTACCACCATCTTCATCATTAACATCATCATCATCATCTTAATCACAATCATTACCCTTTACTGAGAGCCTGATTGGTGTTGGTTGCTAGTTTACTTACACTGTCATGGCTTTGGGAAAATAATTTAATATCACTCGTCTTGGTTATCTGTTTCTGTGTAACTAATTACCCCCAAGATGAGCGGCCAAAAAGAACTAACATTAATTTTTTCACAATTTCTGTACATCAGGAATCTGAACATGGATGGATGAGCTGGGTCCTCTGTTTCAGCTGTCAGCCAGGCCTGTGGTCTCATCTAAGGCCTTGAGTTGGAGAAGATCCACTTCCAAGTTTTGTTGGCAGGACTCATTTCCTCATGGCCTGTCAGAATGAGCATCTCAGTTCCTCAGTGGCTATTGCCTAATGAGCATCTTGTTCTTCATGTGGCCTCCCTTAGTTCCTTGCCACATGAGACTCTGTAGGGTGCCTCAGAGGGAGTGAGATGGATATCCAAGATGGAAACCAGAGTGTTTTTATAAACTAATCTCAGAAATCATATTAAGTCTGACCCAGAGCCAAGGGGAAAGGATTGTACAAAAGTGTGACTACTAGGAGTCAGGGTCACGGTTGCCATCTTAGAGGTTGCCCACCACAACAGTCTTCTGATTTTTCAGTTGTCAAATGAGGCAGCATTAGTGTCTACCTTGGGGGTTGTTGTTCAAAGTAAACATAAGAAATTTGAACAGTAGCTGGTACATAGTAAGTTTTTTTTTTTTTTGTAAACAATAGCTATTGCTAATGTCTTACAGTCCTTTAAGTGACACTGTGGGTTAAATAGAAACGTTCCATTCTAGAGATGAAGAAACAGAAACTTAAAAAGACAACATGTCTATGATCACGAGTACTCTCTTATACTCTGCCTTGAAAATTCTCCACCTTTCTGAACTTTGATCTCTCTCTTCAGTTCAGTGATACTGCCATGCTTTGTCAGTTTCCTGTCCTATGCTGTAGTCCAGAAAGTGCCTCCAGGTAGGAGCCTGGGGCAATTATAGGGCTTATCTCATCTATTTCTGTGATACTTGCTGTTATTTGTCTGAAAACCATCATTTCATGTGTCCTCGCCCATTTTTTCCGCTGTTGATGGCTGTGTAGAATGTCTAATGCTAGTTACTCCAACATGGATAAGGGTGGAAATTATCTTCATCAATTCAATTTTTTTAAAGTATGTATAGTTTTACATTTTGTATATCAACTTCATTTAATATAAGGAAGGAAATGAGACTGTTCAAGTAAATGTGGGGCATATCCATTGAGGAAACCAGAAAAGATCGACACTTAGGGCTTCTTGAGCTCTTTCCCACTCTTCCTCAGATTTATCTGGGCTTATGGCTGCCTCTGCCCTCAAACACTTGTTTCCTAAGTATTAAACACACAATGCTCAAATCTAGTTATGAGTCCAACTCTGGAGAACGAGAGCCTGCAAAACACTTTTGTGCTGTAAGCATCCCATCTCAGGGTAGACAATAAAGTATTTAGGAAGGGTTATTATATTTTTTTCTAGGAGAGTGTTTCTTAGGGCTTCATTAACACATGGACTCCACTAAAAATGCTGTTGTTTGGCTAAGGTTTTAAGTTCTAGTCTCTACATGTTTTCAGTTTACCTGTTGTAGCAGATGATAGACATCTGTTCAGTGTTCTGGGAAAATCTGGTGGTGAATGAATTTACCTTAATGCATGAGGGACAGAAAGAAAGCTGAGGCTGGGTATCCAGAGATGTCTCTGTGTTAGTCATCCTGAAGGACAGGCCTTCCCTTGCCTGGGAACCAGTGGAGTGGGATGCGAGCAGTGGGTGCTTCGACAGCCACTCCGCTCCCCTGTGCCAGGCTCCAGGGCAAGTTCCTGGCCAAACTGGGGACCAAGAAGTTCTCTGTCTTCTTTCTTTTGCAGCAATATTGTGCCCTGTTAATTCATGTGAACCTTGCTTGCCCTGGAGTCCTCTGAGATGCTTCACTGGACCTGTCCATTCAGGCCCATCTGAAGAATTATCTGACCCCACCCTGCCCGCATTCAAAACTAAACTGCCCATTGTTTTATTCTCACAGGGCCCCGAGAGCTGGCAGCTGTAAATATGTGATTTTCCATGCACTTGTCTATTTAGTGTCTGTGTCTTCTGTTAGATGAGAGGTTCCACCGGCACTGTTCATTGGTGTAGCCCCCTGCCCAGCAGAGGAGCCGGTACGCCATTGGCAGCCAGGGTCCTGTTGCACTTTGAGTAAAGGAAGGAAGGGATGGAGTCCGCTGTACTTGAGTGTTCTCTGAAGACCTAACTCAAGTTTAGATGGGTCTGATCTTAGCCCACTACCTCAGGGATTTTTACAAGTGGCTTTACTTCTCAGAAGGTGTTCAACAGGGAAGAAGATCTGCCTCGGTAGTTGTGGATCTTGCTGTTGTCACTGTGAGTTTAGAAATGAAAACGTGTCTAGTGGAGGACTGGTTATTGGTATTTGGTTTATGTTTAGTAGAATATGGAGAAATTTTCATTCTTAAGTGTCTCATGTCATCATCTTAAAGAATTAACTGTGATGTAGAGTAGTCTAAAGTGCTCCAAGTTTGGAATAAGTCAAAATCTAGGTTTGTGTTTGGGCTTAATCACTTACCAGCTTCATGTCTTTGTTAGTTACTTCTTTGAGCCTTGGTTCCCTTGTCTGTAAAATGGGGCTAATATTATCTCCTACCTTATGGGGTTGCAGTGGGAGTGAGTGAGTAGAGAGACTGGAGAGAATTAATAGAGTACTTTGGTATGCAGTAGGTGCTCACTGAGGGGTTGTTATACTATAACCAGTAATCTCAGACGCATCAGTGCCCTCAGAGAGCTGTTGGGCATTCAACATTAGAGATGGAGATTTTGAAATGGTTTAGAATGCAGGAGTGCCACATAGATTTCTTACTGTGTTCCAAATCTTATTTCACAATAGTAGCTGCCTGTAGATTTGTTCTGAGAGGGATTCTGAGGTTGCCTGTAGGCTTGAGCGAAAGGGTGCCATGATGGATTAGTGGTCGCTGCCCTGTTAACAGTGGCACTTCACATGTCATACACTGATGATCTCTTGAGTTTTCTTAGTGAAACTTTTCTGGTTGTCCAGAAGTGGAATGAAGGAGGAGGGATTCAGGAATTAAATGAGGCAAGAAGGAGAGGGAGGTTTGGGCATGCCTTCTCCAGGGAGATGCTGTGTCCCAGCCCATCCTGACTACATGTCCCCAAGATGGCTCACCAGGGTTGCTGAGTTCCTCCCCAACAGAAGAGAGGGTCCTGGCCAGTCTCTGTGTTTAATGATCCCCTCTTTGTTGCCCTGCGCTTGCTTGCCTCTAATGTGGACTCTGAATGTGTTTGCTCAGTTTCAAGGCTCATTAGGCAGGCCATATTTGGCTTTCTTTAAAGAGCAACCAGTTGCTTTTTGGACAGTGGTCAGCAACCTTTCACTTTGATACTCCTCACCCTGGTGCTGGGCATCACTCCTCATTGATTCTTAATGAAATGGAATTTTTTTTTCTCCCAGAGGTGGTTGCCCCTTACATCAGCCCTGCGGATGACCTGCAATTATTAACTAACGGAATGAAATGGTGATTGGGGAAAAGTGGACAAAAAGCTGGAGATATTCTGTGGAAAGGACCCCTAAGTAGAATGACTTCCAAAGCCTTATCCCAGTGAGAGGAAGTGAAATAATGCATGCAGAAATGCTTGGGAATTAAAATTACCATGGAAATGCTTACTATTTTGCTGTTTTTCCCCTAGAGGTTAAAAAAAAATGACTTCTGGTGCTTCTTTGCAGGACAGGCTTCTAACTTTCAGATATTCTCTAAATGTCATTGCTTCCAAAATCCCTTCCCAACCACTCTTTGAAAAGTAGACCTGTACCCGGTCCTTGTCAATCACACCATCTGGTTTTCCTCTCATAGCAACTATCAACATCTGAAGTACTGGGCTGCAGATGTGACTAGCATCTCATTGCCTTCTTTTGTCTTCTCAACTCCAGGACCCACAAAGGGGGCAGTGTCTATCTAGTTCACCAGTCTGTCCCCAATACTAGTAGGTGACTGGCACACAGTAAGTGCTCAGTAAATATCTGCTGATTAAATATTTTGGAATAAAACATGATATAGGAACAGGATTAGTGGGATTGCAATAAATGCAGTCATTGGTTTGTGTCCTGGTTTCATGTCTTATTAGCTGTGTGATGTTAGGAACATTCCCTAGCTGCATATTTAAAGAAAGAGGAAAACCAAAGAGGAAGAGATGACTATAAATCACTGCATGCAGTGCCTATGACAGGTTAGTCCTTTACAAATATGAGCTATTATTATTAAAATGAGTGACTCTTAATTCATTCCCTTAATCATTCATTCAGTGGTAATTGACCGAGTATTTATTCAGTATGTGCCAGGGGGATTTTCCCTAGGCCCACAGATGTGCTGGCTTTTGTTTCTTTTTGTCCAGCTTCTTTGCCCCATTCCAGGCCTAGTTCATCTGGTTTAGGAGCAGCTTTAGCCTTTCCTCCCAATACATAGTGGTTTGTTAAGTCCTTCATCTCCAAATGAGAGGTATTGAATTAGAAAAAAAGTAGTTCCCTTTATAAGACAAACAGCACTGGGAGAACAGGCAGGACCTTGTTAACTAGAAGAGTATGGGCTCAATAAATAAGCAAAGGGATACTTGTGGCTTCAACCATACTGAGATTTAGACCCAGATCAAAGACTCCTTTAATGAGTGCCTACTGCATACTAGATTACTGTACACTTAGACATTCTCATTTTTATTTCAGATTTTCATCCTGATACCCTCTCCCATCTTATTCTAAAATCAAGAAGTTACCAGTCTTCTCTGATAATCCAGAGCCTGCTTGCCTTTTGACCCCCAGGTCACATCCCTTGTCCTCCCCAATGATGACAACTTCTCTTTTCTTTGAATTCCCCTACCATTTTATTTTCACCCTTCATGTGGTAATTTATGAGACTTAAACTCTCAGTTTCCTGTTGACATTAAACAGAGAAATGGAGAGGAATATGTGTTGGCAGCTCTGTCAAATCTGGAAAGAGGGCAGCACAAGGGAGTTTCTGTAATTTCCACTATTCTTCCTCCATCGCCAACATTATGAATTTACCTGGAGTTTGTGGGGATATCTTATGGTGACCAAATTCACAAGAGACTATTATATACATGAGAGGCAGTGTATTTATTTATTGTGGGAGTTCCATTGCCACAGGGACAGGAATACTTGCCCTCCATGTCTAGAACTATCTCTGGGGCTCCTTACTCTTTGCAACGTGCCACTATGTCCAGATGCCCCTTTTCAGCAAATGCACCATTACTCTTCCAGGTGCTCCAGCCTGTCCTTGAGGACTCATTTTTGACGTGTTTCTCTTCCTTGCTCCCTACATCCAAATGGTCACAAGCTCCACAAATTCAGACTCCCAGATGTCTCTTGAGATGGCTCACTTCCTTCTATCCTCACCTGCACTCTCCCAAGTTTAGACTCCCATTACCTCCATGACCACATCGCCTTCTAAATCTCATCTTCTTTCACTCCCACTGGCCTTCCACACCACTCTGAAATTCAGCCTGGGGAATAAGGCCAACCACGAACTTCTGTTAAGTCTTTGAAATGAACTGTTGCTCCCTCTGTCTGAAAGATTAATGTCCCCAGCAGATGAGTCAAACATTCAACTTGTGTTCTCATCTCGCTTTTCTTGCTGATCACAGATCCAGACCCTTTCAGTTTGGAATCTATTTCCCTCCCAGGGATGCTCTTTTCTCTTTTCTTCTTGGCCACTACATGTATGAACAATTCATACTAGACCCCAGAACCTAAAATGCTCTTCCTGAATACTCTCTTAAGACACAGCTTTCTATCTTGTCTGCCTCTTTAATGTAGCAGAAAGAAATTAGTGTCCAAGACAGCTCATTATTAATGTCTTTGGACTGAATCCTGGCTGAGAAAGGAGAATAGGAGGCTCTTTCTAAGGCTCTGGTTTCAGACGTGTAAGAGAATGTTCTCTAGCAGAAACATGCCCTAAAGACAGCTATTTCCTAGCGAGGATGCTAGGCAAAGACACCATGGGTAGGTTCCTTCTCTAGGGGCCCTATTCCCTGCCAGAGCACACATCTGAGGGGACTTAACTCCTCTCCTAGAATAAAGAGGAAAAAAAAGCCTGGAAATGCATCTCCATTTACTTGACAGAATTCTGGAAGACCACTGATGCTCTTCTGGACAAGTGACAAATTCTACAAATCTATGATTACCTTACCACCTGGACCAAACTCTTACCATTCTGATTTTCTCCCTTCCAGATACCATCTACTACCCGACAAACTGGTGAGGCTATTATTATATACCCCATTTTTAAAATGATGAACTTAGGATAAAATAAGGAAGATTAAGACATATTCATGATTGTTTCCCAATTAGTGTCAGAGCCAAGATTTGAATCTACATCTCTGAGTCTGTAACACACTACTTCTATCTGTTTGATCACCATGATTCCAAAAATAAAGAAAATAAAACAATTAGTCATTTAAACAACTTTTAAACATGACCTTTAAATAACTTTCCTAATTTCTTCACTCTGGGATGTTTACAGAGAACATTTTACACTTTTCAGGAGGAATTCAGAGACTGTGTAGGACACATTGACTCCATTCATTCTCCAACACAAAGTGCCTGAATCTGTTTCCGGGAGGAGAAAAGAGAAGAGGAGAAGAATTCAAAGAAGGGCAACTGCTGAAAGAACTTAAAATTTTTAAAACTATAAAACAGCACATGCTCATTGTACCTGTTTTAGATAAAACAGAAAAGTATAAAAAGCAACACGCTCAATACTTAACACTAAATACTAAAATGTTGTGGGCATCTATTATTTATCTACTCAGCCTCTCATCCTTATTTTTCCCTCCTGCCTTGGGAAACTGAGCCTTCATTTTCTCTGCTAGTCTCTTTTCGTACTCTAACATTATGGTTTCCATGGAAACTTCCACTGTGTTCCATGCTTCCTTATACCTCTTGTGCTGCCCCCTACAGGCCACAGGGGATTGGTTCAGGAGGAGCGCCTGACCCAACATCAGCTAATCACAGCTCTTCTCTTGGATTTTTAAATGTGAGGTCAGAAAGAGCATCTGTCTTCTTCTAGGAGCAGAAAGTATGAGGCAAAACAAAACAAAACAAATAAAAAAATACTCAATACTTCTATTTCTACAGGTTGGTAAAAATCAATTTCTGGCAATCAGGAATAATAATGGCTGCCTGGGTTTAATGCCTTTTTAACTCTTTACCAGCTATGTGGCTTGGACAGGATAATTTTGCCTTGCTTAGCCTCAGTTTCTTCATCCATAAAGTAGTATTGTTCTGAGGATTTAATTAGTCACTAAATGTAAAGTGCTTAGATCATCAGTGTGTATGCAGTAATCATTCTGTAAGTATTTATGGTTAGCAGTAGTGGCAGTAGTACTAGCAGTTGTAATGAGGATGGCAGTATTACATGCAGAAAAATGTAGACAGCAGAGTGGACGAGAGAATCTGGGTGGCATTCACGCCTCTTGGTTCAACTTTGTTTCAAAGATCTGCTGAAAATTTTTTCTCCTCAGGGTTGGTCTTTCAAACTGTTGTGAGATTCTGGGAGTCTAAATATCCATTTTTATCTGATCTGGGTTACTTGAGCTTCTTATACTTGCCACAAAGTGTCCAATAACTAAATTTATTGGCACTTAACATGTTTAATATAAATGAGCTGATAATGAAAGTAATATGACACATACCTCTGTCCATTAATTAGAAATAATAAAATTTAACATCTTATTATTTTTGCTTCAGATTTTTATATTTAGAATTATTATTATGCTATAAAATGTGAAATATTGGTAAAGCCTCCTTTGTACCCCTACCAGCCACATTGCCCTCCTCTCCTTCCCAAAGAAAGCTACTGTCTTGGCAAATATCCTACACTTCCATAATATTATACATTTACTACATCAGTATGTATCAATATGAAAATGCATTAGTGGTATATTATGCAGTGCTTATCCTTCTGCAACTTGCTTTTAAAATTCAACATACTTATAAATCATGTTCTTTCACTTAAGTGTTGAATTTTTCATTATTTGAATATAAGATAATTTATCCCTCTCTCCTGATGAACACTTAAGCGTTTTCTCTTATTTATTTATGTATTTGTTTATTTTGGTCTCATAAACCATTAACATGTTTGCTAATTTATTCATGTGTGTGTGAGCATTTCTCTAAAGTACATAGCTTAGAGAAGTGGTGTTGCTGGTTGGCAAGGCTTGGATGTTTTAACATTATTATATATTGTCATATTGTCCAAATATCTATTTATCAGTAGTTTACACATGATCCCTCCAACATTTGATATTTTCATTTAAAAAAGTGCCAAGTTTTTGGGTAAAAAAATGATATTTCCCAGTTGTTTAACTACATCTTCTTGATAAATGGGAAAGTTGTGGAACTTTTCATGTATTTTTTCATCATATTTCCTTTTTTATGAACTAACTGTGTGTAGTTTTTGCTAATTTTTCTATTGAGCTATTTGCCTTTTCCTTATTGAGTATTAAATGTTCTTTATATGTTCTTATGCTAATCAATTGTCAGTAAAAGGTATTCTTCTGGCTATGGCCTGTCATTTGCATTTTAATGGTATCTTTAGTTATATAGAAACTGAAAATTTACTTTTAGGAAGAATTCACAATCTATTTCTTTATGATTGGTGTTCTTTGAGGTCTCCTTTAAAAAATAATTTGCCATCAGTGTGTTATAAATATATTATTTTACATTTCTTTCTTGTTTAAGTTTTGATTTTTGTTTTTAGGTTTTATACATTTATTTCACCAATAATTTATTTTTCTGTAAGGATCTAATTTTATTTCTTTCCTCAATGAATATCATGTGTAGCAGCACATTTTAATAAATAGTGCATCATTTCCTCACCAATTGGTAATGTCAGTTCTTGTTTCAAGTATCTGTGTACATGTGACTGTTTACTGGTTCCTCATCTAATCGTATCCCATCTTTTCCCATCCCATCCCATCCCATCCCATCCCAAATTATGCTATCCCAACCCATGTCTTGTGTATCACTAGGACATGCTTAGTTGCTATAGTTTAAATATTATATTTTATGGAAACATATTTGTGGTGGTTTTAAAACTTGTTTGTAAATTCTTAGACACTTCTCCCATCAAGAGATCTAATTCCCCACTTCTTGATTTTGGAAAGGCTTTACTAGCTATTTCAAACAGATAGGATATTATGTGACTTTTAAGGCTAGATTATAAAGTACTTCCACATAGGTCTCTCAGGATCAAGTCACCATGTTGTGAGGAAGCCAAGCAACCATGTGGAGGGGCCAAGTACAGGTGTTGCAGCCAACAGCCCTGCCTAGGTCCTGGCCATCAGTCAGCATCAATGGCCATACAGGTAAGTTAATGAGCTTTTAGATGGTAGTAGCCCTGAGCAGTACTTTCAACTTCTGCTGATAACTCTCAGAGCAGAGATAAGAGGTTTCTACCAAGATCTGCCCAAACTGGGGCAGCCCTGGTGGCGCAGCAGTTTAGTGCTGCCTGCAGCCTGGGTTGTGATCCTGGAGACCAGGGATCGAGTCCCATGTCGGGCTCCCTACATGGGGCCTTCTTCTCCCTCTGTCTGTGTCTCTGCCTCTCTCTCTCTGAATAAATAAATTAAAAAAAAAAAATCTTAAAAAAAAAAAAGATCTGCCCAAACTGTAGATTTGTGAACAAAATAAATTGTTGTTTCAAACAACTTAGATTTGAGGTGGTTTGTTACACAACAATATATATTAGAACCATTTCCTCTTCTTATTCTTCTTCACAGTTGTCTTTGCAATTCTTGGATCTTTCTCCTTCAATATGAATTTTAGGATCTGTTTGTCAACTCTATGAAAAACCCTGTAGGGATTTTAATTGTAGCTGCATTGAATTTATAGATTAATTTGGAGAGACTTGAATTTTTAATGGTGCTAATTTTCTCATTTATAAATGTACTGTAAATTTATACATTTTTATATCTTTCAATGATTTTTATTGTATTAACTCCACAAGTCATATATGTTTTAATAGCTTTATTTCTTCATAATACTTAAGGACCTTGAATTTTTTTCTATAATACTTTCTAATTGATTAGTGCTGGCTTATAGGTATGTTATTTATTTATTTATTTATTTATTATTTTTTTTTTGGTATGTTATTTATTTTTATTAGAAATCTTATCCAGAATCCTCTAAATTATCCTTTTAGTTGCAGTAGTTTTGTTTTACTGTATAATCCATAGGATGATACCTAATTTTTATATGAAATCCATTTTTTCTTTTTATTTCTAATCTTTAACTCTCATTTCCATTTCCTGACCTACCCCACAAACTAAGACCTCAAAAGTGATTGTAGGACATATTTGTCCATTTCCTGACTTCAAAAACAATGTTTCTAATATTTCACAATTAAGTATAAATTTTATAGTATGCTTTTAGAAATCACTGTGTATCAGGTTAAAAATTTTTCCTTTTCTTCCTAGTTTCCTAAGATTTTGTTATGAGTATTTAAATTTTATACAATGTTTTACCCATATTGTGTGAAATGATTGTTTTCTACTCTTGAACCATCCTTGCATTTCTAGAATAAAAATCTGCTTTATCATTGGCACCTTTATCTTCTGTTCAGGGTCATGAAAGCCATCAGAGCATTAGAAGTCTATTTACAATTTTTGGATTAGTTCGGTTAGGATAACATTTGATAATCCAATCACCAATGACTTGCTGAGTCCTTTTGATTCTCCCTTTAAATCTATATCTCATAGTGTTGAGTACTTCCATCAGGAGGTACAGAATGTCTGCTTGTATCTCTCTCTTTTTTTTTTTTTTGTATCTCTTTTTGATGTTGAAACTTATCAGTGGGTTCAGATATGGTCAACTCCATCTTTTTATAAAATTCCTCACCAGCTTCCCATCTAGGAGTTTAATTGGCCATTGATAATCATTGCCCAGATCTATCATTTTATTAAATTTTGCAAAGTGGTGATGTTCTGAGTCCACTTTTCATTCATATTTTAACCTGGAATTCTTCAGAAAAGAAGAACTTTTATTTTCCTCTCTCTCTCTTTATTCTTTTAAACTGATTAATACTTGATTTTTCAAGTATTAATCAAATACTTGATTTTTCTCCTTTTTATTTTTCAGTTTTTGAAATAATTAGTTTAGTTTCCTAGCATCTTCTAGCAGTGACTATTTTAGTTCATTCAGGCTGCTGTAACAAAATACCATGGACTCGGTGGCTTGTAAAAAACAGAAATTTATTCCTCATGGTTTGTGAGGCTAGAAATCTGAGATCAGAGTGCCAGCATGATGATTTGAAGGCCATCTTCTGGGTCTCAGACTTCTGTGTACTCAAATGGTGGAAGGGACCGTGGAGTTCTGTGGGGTCTCTTTCATGAGAACACTAATCCCATTCATGAGGGTGTTTGTCCTTATGGTATAAGTACTTCCCAAAGACTCCACCTTTCAATACTATCACATTGAGCATTATTTCAATATATGAATTTGGAAGGTGGATACAAATATTTAAACCATGGCAATGACAAATTTTTCAAAAAGAATACAATTATAAACACATGAATTTTAACATGATCAATATGTTTAAGTCAATAACAGGAGGTATTCTTTTTATGCTCAAATTGCCCCATCTTTAGCCAGTGGAATTTCCTTCAAGTTGGCTTCTGTGTCCTTTGATGTGATCCCTGGAAGTCTTGGTGACTCACGCTTTCCTATTTGTCTCTGGCTCATCTTGTTCATTTCCTGTGCTTAGATCTGCAATCAGCCATTTCTCCAAGGAGCAAATGCTTTCTATCAGTGAGAAAAGGTATTTTGAGACCAGAGTCTGGACACTGGGCTCTTTGTATTTGGTTTGTCATTATGCAGAGGCCTTTTCTGCAGACAGTTCTAAGAAAAACATGTTTTTATGAACAAATACATTGAGTTGATACTGACAGTACAAATACTCAAAACTAATATATCTTTGCAGTTCTTTTTGACCTTAGGATATACCCACTTGAAATTCATGGTCAAATTATACTTTAAAGTCACTGGAATGATGTCTTTTGATTATGTAATACATATTTAGATTCTTTGTTTCATTTAGTTTTCAATTTTGAGGTACTTTTTCTTACTCTGATTTTTTTCAATACAACTTGTTAAAACATTTTCAGAGCTCTAGAGGTATGGCTGAAAAACAAGAGATATTCAAATAAGTCTAGCTTTTACCCTGACTCTCTTTCGCTTGTCCCTATGTGGCACCTTAAAAAAAGTACAGGCATGTATTTTAAAAATTAGAAGCAGGTTCATTTACATACACATATTCCTTTCTTAAATGACAGGAAATATACTCTACATGCTTTTCTGTTCCTTGCATTTTTAAAATTAACAATATTTTCTGATGATAACTCCATAGCTGTATGTAGATCTCATTTATTTCTTTATATAATGCATGGAAGTTTATCCAACTAGTCACCTAGTTGGCCATTTGTATTGTTTGTAGTTTTTTGCTAGTTGGTTCCTATCACCTTATTTTTTGCTAATGTCTTTGGGATTTCTGAGCAAAAGGGTAAATGCATGTATTTTTTGCTAGACATTTTAAAATTTCTGCCATAGGGATCGTGCCATCTGAAAGTTCTACCAATAAGTATCAAAGCTCCTGTTTTTCCCTCACCAATACAGCATGTGTGTGCACGTGCACGTGTGCATGTTCATGCGGCTGTGTGTATATATGTGTGCAGTCAACCTTCATTGGTGTGAAATTCTATTTAGCTGTGAACATAATAGGTGTGAAATTCTATTTAGCTGTAGTTTTACTTTTCATTTTTCTTTTATTAGCAAGAGTGAGCACTTTTTCACACATTTAAGAGTTGTTATGTTTATTTTTCTGTGACTCCTATTTTTTTTTTTTTTTTTGTATAGGATTGTTGGGCTTTATTTATAGAAACTTTTAACATATTGGAGATGTTGACATTATTGTGATATAGGTTGAGAATATTTTTTCCTCTTTTCATTTGCCTTTTGCTTTGCTTTTTTTGTTACATATTGAAAAAATATTTTGCCATCTGTTCTTAAAATTATTCCCTTCATCATTCTCTTATTCCACCCTTCTGACCTCAACAATTACTGGCAAAGGGATATATTTAAAATGCTGAGCTCTGGAAGAGGCAAAGAAAAGCCCATTCTTCCAGAGAGCTGTGGTTGCCTTCAGGAGAGGGGCTCTTTGTGATCAAGACCTGCAGGTCCAAGAAAAACCCTACTTTCTCATGAATATTTGGGAGGGAGCTCTGGAGAATCCAAGTCACAGGAATTATCTGGGTGTGGAAAGAACAGTGGTTCAAAGCCTGAAGTAAGGGTTTGAATACAGTTTTGTCACTTCTGGGCTGACTTACCATCTTCGAGACTGTTTTACTTCTTTCACAGGTGACATTGTCAGTTAAAGTGATAACAGATGTAAAAGAACCTTGCATTTAGTTAGTCCTGTCTGTTTGACTACTGAAAGTGAGAAAGCCCCTTTTCTGCAATATGGGAATTTTAACTTTTTCTTTCCTGGTCATTGTTTTTTCTATTCTTTGAGGGCAACTGAGTAATTTCTCCTTCTGTGCCTGTGGTTCTTTCCAGTGAGCAAGTTACTGGCTACCTTAATTGAAGCCTTTTACTGTCCATCAGTTCTCAGACTCCCATGGAACTCTGCCCACCAGCTGCCAGGCCTTGATATTTCTTATTTGAGTTACGAGTAGCTTACATAGGTTGGGAATGCCTGTATGCCTTCCTTGGAGGCCATTGCCAGGAAATCCAATGGTCCCATCATCCAATGTTTTCCTCCATGCCTTAGATATTATGCTTGAGATTGGCTGATTGTTCACATTTTGCCATCAGTTTTAATATAGGGACATGTATTAAAAATGGTATAACAGAAAGCAAATATTCTTGAGGATATTTGCAGTGAGTGACGAAGTCCACATGTCCTGTGTGTATATGGTCAGTCCTGTGAGTTCTATGTCCAAAATATGTCCCCCATCTGATTACTTTTCCCTGTTGCCATGCTACCTCCCCTGTCCCAGCTACTGTCTCCCAATCTGTATTCCTCCAAGAGCTTCTTAACTTTGCTCACTTCTCATTCACCTGTAACCCAGTCCTCTCCAGAAGCTCACATGAATATACCACTACCTGATAGGAAACAACCAAATGTCTTCTCCTTACACTTAGATAGAAATCAAAACTCCCTATTGCATCTGTAACGATTTGTGTGATCTGATCTCTTTTTTGACCCCATGGGCTTCTAATCTCCAACTTGTTTGGTGTCTCCTATCATTCTGTCCTTCTTTTCATCCCTCAAACCAGCCAAGTTCATTCTTGCTTTATGGCCTTTACACCAACAGTTCACTCTGCTGAGATGATCCTAAAGAATGTACTGTTTTTTATAAACTGAAGTACGGTTGACATACCATATTAGTTAGAGGTGTACAACACGGTGACCTGGTATTTGTAAACATTATGAAGTGATCCCCACAATAAGTCTAGTTACCATCTGTCACCATACAAAGTTATTACAATATTATTGACTATATTCCCTATGCCTTATTTTACACTCCTGTGACTTATTTTATAACTAGAAGTTTGTACCTCTTAATTCCCTTCATGTAATTTGCTCACCCCCAAAACCCCTCCCTGCTGGAAAACACTAGTTTGTTCTTTGTATATATGAGCCTGTTTCTGTTTTGTTTGTTCATTTGTTTTTTAGATTCCATATATAAGTGAGATCATATGGTATTTGTCTTTCTGTGTTTGACGTATTTCATGTAGCATAATACCCTCTAGGTCCATCCATGTTGTTGTAAATGGCAAGATTCTGAGTAGCTTTTTTATGCATTGTGTATGTGTGTGTGTATGTACACCACATCTTCATCCATTCATCTGTTATGACACTTGGCAATTGTAAATAATACTGCAGTGAACATAGTGTTGCATATATCTTTTTAAATTAGTATTTTCAATTCCTTCTGTTAAATACCCAGAGGGATGCTGGATCATATGGTACTTCAATTTTTAATTATTTTGAGGAACCTCCATACTGTTTTCCATAGTGGCTGTGCCAATTTACATTCCCATCAACAGTACATGAGGTTTCCTTTTTCTCTACATCCTTACCAACACTTGTTATTTCTTATCTTTTTAATAATAGGCATTCTGACAGGTGTGAGGTGGTATCTCAGTTGTGTTTTTTATTTGTATTTCCTTGGTGATCAGTAATGTTGAGCATATTTTTATGTGTTTGTTGGCCATCTGTATGTCTTCTCTGGAAATATACTTATTCAGGGCTTTTGTTCATTTTTAATCAGATTATTTTTTGGTGTTGAGTTGTAGGAGTTCTTTATATATTTTGGATATTAACCCTGTATTGTCATTTACAAATATATTCTCCCATTCAATAGGTTGCCTTTTTGTTATGTTGATGGTTTCCTTTGCCATGCAAAAGATTTTTAGTTTGAGGAATCCCATTCTTTATTTTTACCTAGTGTACTCTTGTTGCTGACTCCTTGTTATTCCCAGTTTTGCTTAAATGTCAGCATCTCAGAGAGGACTTTCCTGACCATACTATAAAAAACAACTCCCTGATTCCAGTAACCCTATCATGTTGCTCAATTTTATTTTCTTCATAGTATTTATATCTAGCATCTTATTTAAATGTGATACCTGTTCACTGCTGTATCCCCAGTATTTGTGCTCTACAGAGCACATTGTAGATACATAGTAAATATTTGTTGAATGAACGAACCAATGAAAAGTGTACATGTGTCTGTGGCGTGGATGCATCTGACATTCAGCATCAGAGGGTCTCAGTAACACCTGACATCTTTGTTGAGTGGAGGTCCCACACAGTGGATGTAATGGTCCATTCTTTTCACCTTGCCTAACACTTACTGCCTTGTCTGACACTCACATGTGAGCTGTATGGAGCAGCTAATGGGCATTCCATTTTACAGATGAGGGTACTTTGCTGAATGTTACGTTGTGACCAAGGAAGGCCACCAGCTGCTGCTGCCACCACCATCCAATGCAATGTTTTTCTGTAAGTTCCTTCTCTTGTGCTCTGGACTGCAGGCAGAGAAAGTGGAGACAGACAAAATGAGTGGTTTCTGCAGAGCATGCTACCTGAGGAGTAAGTTTTCCAGAGGCTTTGAAGTAAAATGAAATGCAAAGATCATGTCCAAAAAGAGATTGCAACAGAAAAGGCAAAGCTCATTTCAAAGAAAGACTATATATTTATTTTTGTAATGCCACAGTTAAAAGAATGAGGGAGATGGGTTGCCAAGATTTGGCATAGTGGTATTTCAAATGCTCCCTCCTGGAGCTTTTTTATTTTTACTTTTTTAAACCTTTGGCTGGTCATTTTCGGTGTGGCAAGGGAGAGATGGGGTTGCAATGGTATAGGCTCTTGGCTGTCTTTTAAATAAGTCACTTAAAGTTACATTCAGGGAGAATCAGGGCTCCTCAAGGTCTATTTATTGACTCTGCCCCTTTAGCTCAGGGTAGAATGAAGATGACCCGGGAGCTCACGGGAGACATTTCTCTGCTTTGGGAGGAAGGTAACAGGGTTCTGGTGTCCCAGGAAAACAGACCCTGCTAGCCCCTCCTTCAAGCCCTGTATCCTCCTTTGTTCTAAGCTCCTTGGCTGTTTCTGGCTTCGTCACAGCCTAGCTAGTGAGAAAACAAAACGGAACTTAAATCGGCGTCCTGCGTACTCACACGCAGCGCATACTTGTGAGCAAAAGTGGTAGAATTCAAAGTGACGGGTAAATATGTATCTTTGAAATTGCCGGTTTAACTAACTTCTCTGCTAGAAATTCTGCTTTTGCCTCTGCAGACAGTTGAGTTGAAAAAACCATCTTGTGCACTTTATCATTTTATGATGTTCTTTGTAAAATGTTTATCTCAATAGCCTTTGGAACTGACAACAAAATCACTGATTCCTTCTCTATGCACATCCCCTTCCCCAGGAGATATCTTCAGCTTTCTGACTTATTTTACTTTTAATAAAATATTGAATGGCGTTTTTTCTAATTATTTCTTATTGAATGTACTCCTTAAGTCCCCTTTTTTCAAATAAAAAGAATAAAACCGACCATGTAATAGCACAATGGTTCTATCACTACTGATAATTATACATTTTGTTCTCATTGTAATTGCCCTGGTTTGAACTGTGCTTATTTTAGCAGAAAGCGTTCATTATTTTATCAACAACTGGCAGACCCCGCTGGTATTTACTGACTTTTCTTTAACCAAAACAAGGATTATAGCTCCTATCCATGGCTCAGCTGCTAAATCTTTGCTAAGAAATTTGGGAACCCCTTTTGAATGAAACACTGTACAAAGCTTTAAGCACTCTTTGCAACTGAGTTGTATTAAATGATAGACAAAAAAAGCCCTCTGAAGAATTGGTGCTTAATTACAACTTAATTAGCATAATTATGCATGCTAATAGCATCTCAAATGAATAGCAGTTGTCAGGAGGTTGGGACCATCTGTAAGAATGTCGGATTAATACATCATTTTTTATTTCTAACAACGCTGTAACTCTTTCCCTGAAAGTGATTTTCATTAATCAAGTTCATTTTTATTATATAGAAAATTTGGCATTTTTCATTATGGGCCATTATCTGTTTCCCCATGCAGCCCTAATACAATACTAATGAGCCCCCGTGTGGCTGGTCCACACTGACAATGGTGGTACAGGTGTATTATTATAATTGTTACAAACAGCACAGTGTACCTCTGGAGTAGTCGAGTTCTAATCTCCCGGCACCCGCGTTTCCACTTGGTACCTCCCCAGGGCCTAGTACAATTTTCAGAGCTTTATGAAAAACATACATGTTTGTGGTTACAAAGAAGCTATTTAAAGAGAAAGAGGCCTGCGATTACCTGCGGCCAGGATGCTGTTTTGCTGAGAATCCCTTTTGTGGAAACAGAAAGCTTTGGGGGCAGAGATGAGGTCTGTGCCTCAAGCAGCCCCACAGCTCTGGGGAGGGGGGAAGCAGCGTCTGTGAGGCCTGGGCGTGCACTGCAGAATGGCTCCCTTCCGTTCAGCATCACTCATTGCTAAACATGGTCATAAAACCGCAGGGGGGACATGTGTCTTCATGGTTCTTAGCCCCAAGAAGCACCCCAAATGGCAATCTTGAAATCCACATCTGGATCCATGCACACATGCTGCAGCAGGCCCTGTAAATATCTAGAGAGGATGCCTCGTCTCTGAGCTGCTCTTTACTTTTAACTTTGGCTTTTGCTTGTTTTGAGGGTTTATCCATGCTCCAGCCCCAAAGCTCTGCTGGCCACGTCCCTGATACACAGTCACATAGGCCCTTTTGATTCTGTTCTTTTCAGAGGAGCTTCACCTGCTTCTGCGTCCAAATCCCAGACTGAAGCACAGGGTTGATGATCAGGATGCCCTGCGGAGGGGCTGGGCGGCCCTTCGGTGCTCTTCACCCATTTCTGTGCTCAAGGGGAGCAGCCGCCTCACCTTTGTGCAGGTGTGAAACAAAATGGCTACAGCTTTGTTCCAAACCTCAGTAGAAGCTGCTGGCTGCATAGACAAGCTCCATGGTCCAGAGGTGAATAAAGAGCCCTCTCTTCAGTATCAAAGCTACGTGGAGGCTGGGTGGGTGCTCAGTGTAGGGACAGTGATGTGTGTTTATACTGTGTGCCAGCAGATGGGAAAATGGGGGTGCTGGAGAGAGACTCTCAAGACCTTGGTGTGGTCAGAGGGATGGGAACAGGCTGTGGGCACCTTCCCCACAAAGGTGAGTCTACCAGACACTGCAGTGGTCCCACGTACAGGGACACAGTGTATGAATCATGTAGGCTGTGGAGGAGCAGGGATACTGCATGTGACATTTTTAATTACTTGTTGCTTACGTGGTTTTTTTCTTGTTGTTTTGTTTTGTTTGTAATTTGCTAAGCCTGGCAACCTAACTCTGGAGTCAGACTGCCTGGCCTTGAATCTTGGTCCTGCTCTTATACGCTGTGTGCCTCTGGGCAGCTTATTGAATCTGTATGTGCCTTGACTCCCCCTGTAAAATGAAGACAGTGCTACCGACTTCAGAAGTTTGTTGGGATATTAAATGATTTTTAACAGGTCAAGCATCTAGAATAAGCACTCACAAAGTGGTACCTGATAATATTGTCTCCCTGGAACTAGGGGCCAGTTGGTGGCCTCTGTTCTATTTCCAAGTTTATTGTGTTTCTGATCGCCTGTTTGTCTCTGTCTCCATTGTGTTACACACTGAATATTTGTAAAACCAAAAGGTTTCACAAGCCCTTGAGGCTGGCTGATGTTTGCTAAGGTCCCAAGATCAGGTACAAGGTGCCCCTTGTGGTTTAAATGCAAAACATGAGAGCAGTTGTTGCAGGCAGGGAGCTAGTGGGATCAGAGGTGGTGCAGAGCAGTGTGGTTCTGAGCACGAGCCTTGGAGCTCAAGGAATTTGGGTTCTCAAGCTTAATTACTAGCAGCAGGATCTTCCACAGGCTTATTGAGGTGACCTCCCATGTCCTTATTGGCAACTGGAGTTATTTATGGTTCTTGCTTCACAGGGCGGCTGGAAAGACCACCCGAGATATGTGTAGATTGTTCAAAGCAGTGCCTGCAATGTAGATGGACCATCCTTGCTGCCCTCCCTCCCACCAGCCTGGGGGAAAATAGCCATGGTCCTAGATTCCTGCTCCACATCTGCTACTTACTAGCTGT
Organism: Canis lupus familiaris; assembly: GCF_011100685.1. Taxonomy (NCBI): domain Eukaryota; kingdom Metazoa; phylum Chordata; class Mammalia; order Carnivora; family Canidae; genus Canis; species Canis lupus. The sequence goes on from NC_049226.1 coordinate 71,861,236, forward strand.
GGAACTTTAAACAAGTTACTCAACCTCCGTGCCTTGGTTTCCTGCTCTGGAAATGGGATAATGGTAGTACTGACGGCACTGGGTGTTGATCAGATCTGCTATTGTACACAAAACACTTAGGACTGTGCCTGGCACTTAATTAGTCATCAGCATAAGCTGTTGTGGTTCTCAGCTGCTGTAATTCCTTATCTGCTGAAGACTCTCCCCCTGTTGGAGGAATAAGGCCCAGGGTTCCTTGCTAAAGTGAATTCTGGGCAGGGCATCTGTTGTACAGAGCTTGCCTGGCTTACAGCGAGCTGCCACTGGGAGATGCACTGTGTCCATGACAGTTCCAGTCAGTCCCAAACAAAAGAGCACCAGGCAGTCTTGCCGACAGCCTTTGCTGGGGGGACGCGGGGTTCTTCTAAAGGTCACAGGCAGTCTGCTTTTGTTGTTTTTGTTGTTTATGGAATGGCCTGCTTTGTGCTCAGGTACTCAATGCGTGCACACTTGCATGCATGCACACATGCACCGTGGCCACTGGCCTGGGAGGGTCCACGTTTGCTGTTTGCTCCTTCTGCCCTTGTGGGGTCACCTTGAGGTACACAGGTGTGACCTAAGGGAAGACATCTTCCTTCACACTCAAGAAGGGACAGATCTTGTATCTTCCTGTTAAAAGGGTTGAGAGTAAAACCCACTGAAAACTGTGAGGCCCTTGTTAAGTGTTTGCTATTTACTACATTAATCGTTTAGGCATTCGTGGATTCTTTAGCAGATATTTAGTGAATTGCTTTTCTCTGCAAAGGGAGGAAAGTTCATAGAGTGGGACTCTGAGGGGCATGAAGGTTTGGTCCTCAGTGGAGCTTTTGACTTAGTGGAGAAGACGGATAGTACATGAACACTCAGAAGGCAAGAGAGAGGTGGGGGTGGGGGGGGGGGAGGAAGCAGGCACAGGAAGCCAGGCTGAGGTAGAAACTGGGTCTGGTTTCTACTGGTTCTGTATAGAGGCACTGCGATTATTGGGCTGCACTAATATCCCGTCTCTGATTTAGAAATGTCCATCATGCACAAGCCTACCATGTACTACCAGGGTCTTGTCCTCCAGACCTGTGCTGAGACTGTGCCCTCAGCATAGATTTGAGAAATAAGACATTAGACAGAACCAGGATCTTCATTAATAAGAGAATGATAAATAAATGATTGTATAAACAATGGGATATTATGAACTCGTGAAAAAAGAATAAACTGGATCTCTATACATGATGAGGAAAGAACTCAAACCTCTTTCGTTGAGTGAAAAATACCAAAGGCAATATGAGTTTGGAATGTTCCCCTTGGTGGGAAGAAAAGGAGATATACACATAGGCATGAAATAAAATATGGCAAATAATGCTTGCATCTAAAGGCCAGGCCTGGGTTTGGGAGTTCTAAGGAGACCTAACTTCTTTGTATAGGCTTTTGCTATGCTTTCATTTTTCCCCATATGCACACATTAATTTTTCAGGCAAGGAAAGAGAAGAGCAGAGAGAGAAATCTGTCCTCTCCAGTGAGACACAGAGAACTGTCCAGGAGAGCAGGCTGCATCCTGGCAGCTATGAAGACAAGACATATCTAGAGTTCTGCAGCCTGAAGGAGTCCTTCCAAATCTTTTCTCAGAGATCCTATAACTTTTCAAATCTTGTAACTAGTATAAGCCCCTCATTGCTGGTTTCCCAATACTGTGTTGTCCTATAGGAATGTTGACAGAGCTTCATGTGAATGAAATTTGGATCCATCCATCTGTCTTGTTCCTGGAACCAAAGTACTTTGGGGTAGAAGAAAGTGGATTTCCTAAAAGGGCCATATCAACTAGAGCCAAGAAACATCTCTTCTTAAGACTTGCTAATCAGAAGAAATGAGCAGTTCATGATCAGCTTGCATGAGTAATAATCTGTTGTGTTACCACCCCTCTGAAACTGGATCCAGGGAGCATTGGATTTATTCTTCTGAATCCCTGGAAAAGACTGAGCTTCTGCCCCAGCTGGGTCAATGTGCATGCAGCTTGGGGTGAGTCCCCTTCCCTCCCAGGCCTTAATTTTCTTATTTGTGAAAAGGAGAGTTTCCCCCTGTCCATGCCAGCACCCTTTGGTTCTGATGTCCTATGGTTTTATGAAACTTAATTAGAAACAGAAAAGAGATGCAGGAGAAATTCTTTTAGTCCGTGGATACCAAGAGGGTACTGCTGATACTTGCTGGCTGTACACTTGCAGGAGAAATTCTTCTAGTCCGTGGATATCAAGATGGTACTGCTGACACTTGCTGGCTGTTTTGGGCTGAAATATTATATTCATTTAAAAAACAACAATAACACTGCATTTAAACAGCTATTGCAGGATTTCTGCCTCTCCACTGTTTGGACTGGGACTGGTGTTTATGACCCATGTGGATATTTTTGCACTAGAGACCCTGGTTATAGCAGAAAGGATTCTGGCCCCATGTCCTGCAGAGAAGCATTAACTCATTCCACTTTGCCCACAATGCTCTCTGGCCCCTGTCACCAGGCCTTCCGAGGGTTGTGATCTTTAATTCCAAAGCCAGAATGTTTTCTAGCTGGTGTTTCTGAACTGTATATAATGTTACTTATTTAAAAAAAAAGGAAAAAAAAAGAAAAATTATTTAAAATGCTTATGAGAGAGTTGGGGGTGGGTGTGGGTAGAGGAGTGGCGGGTGCTATTCATTAGAATTCCTATAGAGTAATCAGATCTTTTCATTCCAAAGGGTGTTATTGCCTGGGAATTAATATTAGATCTGATTTTGAAATAAGCCTAATGATGATGACTTTTGGAGGGTATATATATTTTTTTGCTATATTTGCATAAAGCCCTTTTCTCAGCTTGGCATATGGAAGTTAAAAACATGAGTTCTGTCCTTAAAATTCTTGTTGGCATATTATCCAGCAGAAAAGGTAATTACTTGCAGGGACCACAGTTAGGAAGGCTAACTTAATGTCCTTTGAAATGTTGCTTTTGAAATTAAATGGTCTTCTAGGTGTGGAAGGCCATTGGCTAGTTGGCGGTGGGAGGGCTCAGAAGCCCTGGCTGTCTAGAGCCTTTAGAGCTTTCCTGGAGACTGATGCTGGATGCCATAGAGAGGTCAGCTGGGCATAGTACATTTCCACAGGCCTTTCTCTCTCATCTTCTGAGCTGCACCATCACCTCTGATATTTTCTGATTCCCCATCACTGTCCACAGTGTAAAGTTAGTGCACACACAATATGGTGTTTTATCCTATATTTGTAACCTATTGCTGTATAACAAATTACCCAGAATATAGTGACTTCAAATAACAAACATTGTTTATCTCAGCTTCTGTGGGTCAGCAATTTGGGAGCAATTTAAATAGGTGTTTCTGGCTCAGAGTCTCTCTTGACCCTCATTTTTCCCCTTTTTCGTTGTACACAGTTTTCTCTCTTCTTATAGAGCTTTCCCTTAGCTTTTCTTTATCAACGGGCAAACTCCTATACATCTTACAAAACTCAGATTGAATAATCCATCCTTTTATTTTTTCCAATCGCTCTGAGTAGAAATTGGCTTCTACCTCCCATGACATTTGGAAATCCTTCTATTAAAATGAGATCCTCTGATTTTTTTTAATGTGTGTGTGCATGATTTCTAGATGTGAAGTGTCCAATATGATAGACAGTAGCCACATGTGACTATTTAAATATAAATTTAAATGAATGGAAATAAAAATAAAATAATAAAATCAGCTAGCTCCTCAGTCACACAAGCCATATTTTAAGTGCCTGCTAACCACACATGGCTGATGGCTACTGTGTTGGACAGTGTAGAAAACTCTTACATCATTGTAGATAGTTCTCTTGGGAGCATGGCCTAGTGTGTTATCTCTTTCAAATCTGGGATCCTTTCTTCATCTAAAAAACAGGTATTTTGTAAGGGTTTTTTTGTTTCTGTTTTGTTTTGTTTTGTTTTTTGGTCTAAAGTATTAAGTATTTGACCTGTTCACTTTTGTATTGCCTGTGTCTGACTTAGCGTTTAGTTGAATAAATTGGGAAAGTGATTTCTGGAGCTTTTCAGAGTCTTATTTGACATATATGGAGTTCCTACTCTACACTAAATACTGAATATCTTGTCACTGGGACTGAATGAAAAAGGAATGGTGTGGTAGTGAGTGTTAATTGATTGGCTCAATCTCTATTACAATACATTTCTTGAGTGTCAGTTTATAGCCAGAGGTGGCTATAGCACACAATAGGACACAGTGGCCATTGGAAAATGTACATATAAGTCTGCTATGGAGTTTCTAATACTGTTGTTGTAACAAAAAACTTTTATACCATATCTTTTTCATTTCTACTGGAGTATAGGTATGATGGGCGGGGCTGCAGCAGCCATTTTGTGGCCATGAGGTGATGAGTAAAGCATACTGAAAAGACAGCAAATAATAGGGAAAGGTGGAGTGTAATGCTATGCAGTCTCTGCACAGCACAGGACCACATTTCTCTAGGTTTCTTGTTGTGTGAGGGAAAAGTACAAGTGGTTTTAAAGATATTGTGGTTGGATTTTATATTATTTGTAGCCAAATGCAATCCTAATGAATACGGATGGAATGAGAAGAAACTCCAGTCCCTCCTAATCAAAGGTAAGGGGAATTCTTCTCCAAAGCTAGTGCTTAGGACCTCCAGCACTGGGAATACAGCAACTGAAGGTAACATTTCTTACCAGGTTGTCAAATAAAGAATTGGAGACTGAGCTCACTGGAAGCCCTGGGACACAGTCCTCCTGAGGTTTGAGGAGTGTGGTGCTCTATTTGGTTGCTCTACTCTCAAAGTCTTCCAGGAGCTTTTAGGAGGTGGCATCACTGGAGCTATTTCCCGAGGGGTGCCCCAGAGCACCTGTACCCAAGCTGACCAATGGGACCTATACAGTACACTATCAACTGAGGGCCAAGCCAGCTGTGGACACAAGACAGTCTTCTTTTGTCTCAGCCTGCTGCAGAGCCTAGAAATGAGCAGAAGAGGTTCTGGAATGACTTTGGAGTCTTTCATTTTACGCATTTCTCATATTACACTTTTGACTTACATAGCAGGCTAGAAGAAATGTTTTGTTCTGGCTAAACACAGTGAAGTTTGTCAGTGGGTAAGGATTCCAAATATAACTTTGTATTTATCTCACTCAGATCTGTTGTGTGTCACATTTGAATGTGTCATTTAAGCACTTAAGTCTGTTGAAGAATGCTGTGTGGTGGTATCACATAGAAAGGGCAAACTTGGGATCCCTGGGTGGCACAGCGGTTTAGCGCCTGCCTTTGGCCCAGGGAGCGATCCTGGAGACCCGGGATCGAATCCCACGTCGGGCTCCTGGTGCATGGAGCCTGCTTCTCCCTCTGCCTATGTCTCTGCCTCTCTCTCTCTCTCTCTCTCTCTGTGACTATCATAAAAAAAAAAAAAAAAGAAAGGGCAAACTTAGCCATAACCATCAAACTCCATCCTTAGCATTCTTAGCCATGGACTTTTATTTGGCGACTGTTTTGCAAGGCCCTTAATTGGCCCAGAACAGCAGAGTGACAGCAAGCTAGATTTCAATCAACATACTCATGATTTGCCAGTATTTTGAACAATAAATAGCTAGCTAATAAATTTCCCGTAGCTTCCTTTGTAAATGCCAGCTAAAGGCCTAAACATTCCGTGTAGATTTAATTACATATTTAGTGTTCCTGTAATTTTGAATTAATTACATGCCAAACAGATTTATGTTCTATGTACTTAATAAACCTCAGTAAGTGCCCTTTTAGCAATCAATTGGTATTTAGGACCTGGTTTGTTTTTTAAAAATAATGGTTCACATTGCTGGGTCTTGTTGTTCCTTCCATATGTTTGGGTGTTGATAGAATTAGAGGCACCAGATGTTGATACTGAAATGAAAACAAAATCACTGGTGGATAGTGGGGTTGAGGTACAAGATGAGGAAGAGGATGAGCTCATACTTGGACTTCAGAGAGCCAAAGGGACTTGCTGCACTTAGGGGTAGAGATGATTTCAGGGAGTTGCAGCGTCCTTACTGTTTCCAGGTCGCTGGCACACCATTGGTCACTAGACCATTTTATTTTTCTTAAGGTGCCTCTTACTGTGTTTTTTCTCAAGGCGTTCTTCTTCCCAAGCTTATTAGGAATCTTGATTTTATTTATCGAGAGGTTACTCCATGCCCAGCACTGTGCTAAGTATTTATATGCCTTGTTTTGATAATTTTTAAATTTCTGATTACAACCCTCTGTGGTGGAGACATGCGTAGGGGGAACCATTTGTGTTTAACAGATGCGTATCCCTGAGATCCAGAGGAGCAGAGTCACTTGCTGAGGTAATGGTGTGAGTACAGGATATAGTGGGAATTCAGAGTTGACAGAATACATAGAAGCCTGATATTTTAATTAAATTTTTATTTTGAGTTTTGCTTTTAACCTCCTGACTTAGTCTGCTTGGGCTACTATAACAAATTACCATGGCTTAAATAATAGATAGACCTTTATTTTTACAGTTCTAGTGGCTGGAAGTCAGAGATCAGGGTGCCAGGCATGGCCTGGTTCTGGTGAAAACCCTTTTCCTGGCTTGAAGGTGGCCACCTTCCAGCCGTGTACTCACACGGTGGAGAGAGACGGCAAGCCTTCTGGTGTCTCTTTTTTAAACAGCACTAATCCCATGGGAGGCTGTATCTCATGACCTCATCTAAACCTACTCACTTCCCAGAGGCCTCCAGATACCATCATCTTGGGGCATAGGGCTTCAATGTATGAATTTGGGGGGCACAATTCCATCCTTATCACCTCCTGAAATGGCTGCTGATAAGTCAAATTGGAGGAAAAATCCAGAGTCAGTGACCTCTGGAATCTCCCAGGTTTGCATGATCTCTACTAGCAAACATTTCAATATGTGCTGCAGAGCTGCCTCTCAGTAAAGACGCAGCCACCACATTTCCTAAGAACCTTCAAGAGAAATCTTCCTTTAGAGCAGAACTGGAAGAGACAGGCTCTGCCCTTGGTAGTGAAGATAAAAGTGGCCGGGCGGGGGAATGCAGAGGCAGGTCGGGGTGATGAGAGGAGGGCGGCGGTGAAATGAAAAAGCAGCTCCTGGGGGCCGGATTGGAATTCTACATAAAACAGAGTCGCAGAAGTTCTCCCTGCGCAGAGCCGACGTCTGATTTCCCTCGTTGTCAGAGGTCAGGGAGGCCGGTTTACAAGCACAGGATAAAGGATGCTGCGCTATCACTAAGCATGTTCGGTTCTGCTGCGGGTGAAAGTCGTTCCGGCAGGTTGTGCCCACCTGCCATCCTTGCTCTGCCTCTTGCCGAAAGATACATGCATGCAGGAGTGGCCCCCCTTTCTGACCACCTCTTACCCCTCTGAAGGGACCAGTGAGCTCTGTTAAGTAAAGGGAGAAACTTGTCATTTTGCCTGTTTTTTTTTTTTAAATTTTTTATTTATCCAGAAATATCCCCAGGCCTGTGAAATTAAGCAGTAACATAGCATTCGGCCGCCATTATTGCTAGGTAATTGACTAGGTATCCCGAGTGAAACAAAGGTGGCCACAGAATGATAAAGTCAATTATCATTTATTAATGGTGGTTACAGAGCATAGCAGAGCAATTTATAAATTGAATTTTTAAATTGAACAGCTTTCTATTTATATTTCTGAAGGTGGGAGGCAGATGTATGGGATAAAGAGTGTGACCTTTAGCTGGTGACACGGTGCATATGTTTTTGGAGATTCTTTTTATGAATTCTTCATTAGGCCACTTTTATGAGGCATCTTGTTCTTTTGAATGAAAGCTGCTAAATGTGCTAATTCTCTCCAATCTGATTTGGGTGAGTGGATACAGCAACTATCATGTGTCGGTATGTGGGCTGTAAAGTGTGTTTTATCCATACACACATGTGTGTCCTTAAACATCAAAAGAGTACATGTAAAAACAGAAAAAGAGATGTATGATAAGGCCAGAGGAAGGCCAGCACCAACCTCATGAGACTTTTTCATCAGTAAATGTGCTATTTTAACTGATTTTAAAATGGAAAGAGATTGCCAAGAAATCAGGGAAAAGATCACCAATATCAGAGCCTTTCATCAGAGAATGGTCTAGACTTTGCTGTCATTTGAAGGCATTTTTATCTTTTTATTTTATTTTATTTTTTTAATTTTTATTTATTTATGATAGTCACATAGAGAGAGAGAGAGAGAGAGAGAGAGAGAGCGCCACAGGCACAGCGAGAAGCAGGCCCCATGCACTGGGAAGCCCGACGTGGGATTCGATCCCGGGTCTCCAGGATCGCGCCCTGGGCCAAAGGCAGGCGCTAAACCGCTGCACCACCCAGGGATCCCGGCATTTTTATCTTTAATGAAAGAATGTTTAACTTGACACCACTGATTAGCTACCATCATATAATTTATGGTGGGCTGAGTGAGTTTCTCCAATTTGTTTAGGGTTAAAAAGCTCCCTTCTAACACTGAGAAGGAATAAGTAGACTAATAGGGTACCATCTGTGAGCGCAAAAACATTTTAGCTCTTTCCATTCATTCGTGTCGTGGGCACACACCTCAGTGGTTGTGGGAGATCTCATTTCTTCCATGATTTTATAACTCACGAGACTCTCATCAATTTATATTCCAAGTCATACTTTCACCTATGTGGTACCTCACGATCTGAGCCAGAAGTGAAGGTGACCTCCAGGGGGATTGTCCAATGGCCCTCTTTGGCATGTGTTGTTTTGTTTTTACTACCACGTGACTTAGCTGGTTTTCACTAGACCTGCTACGCTCCACAGAACTGCTTGAAAGACAAAAAAAAAAAGCTGATCCCGAGTGTCTCCTTTCACCCTTTTGAGGAGTTATAGCTATTTGTTGGCCGCACAAACCATTCTGCTGTTCACTCCCTTCCCAAACACCCTTTCTTTACCCCTGATGTTTGGGGCCCAGAAATCTTCAATGTTTTATACAGATGTTGCCTCATGCATGATAAATACAATGCGCAATTGCACAGCTGGAATTCCCACAGACCCTCTGCTCAGCGAAGATTCCCTCCTGTCAGCTCCTCCTCTCTGCTATGAAATCAGCATTGCGCCCTTCCCTTTCTGTGTTTCCATTAATTTTTCCTTCAGCACATCTGATTTCGATTGCAGGGTCTCTGGGTAGAGCCCTGATTAGCTTTTCTTTTGGAGTTGGTCCTCATGTTGCTTACAAAACGAGTGCAAATCATGAAAACGGTCCTAAACAAAATCCACTGGCTGGAAATAGTGTGGGGAGAGAATATTGCAGCGGGATGATGCATATTTGAAAACTCGCTGAGTTGGAAGCCGTTTGCCAGAGATTCTACATAAACAGTGGTGATTGTCAGGACTTATCTTTCTTGCAGTATTTATTTCTGCTAAGAACTATTGAGCAGGCTGTATCTGGAAGATTCCATCTCTCTCCTAAAAAAAAAAAAAAAAAGAAAAAGAAAGAAAAGAAAGAAAGAGAAAGAAAGAAAGAAAGAAAGAAAGAAAGAAAGAAAGAAAGAAAGAAAGAAAGAAAGAAAAGAAAACCCATCATCTCTCTGAGGCATCCCACTTCTAACTTCCCAGCCCACTCAGCATGGACTTGGAATTTCTGGCCGCAATCGAAGCTTTTGTGCCTTTTTACATAATGGCTGGGTTTCTTTGCACAGGGATGGGTTGAGTGACAATTTTCTGCATTGTGTCTCTGTTCTGTGACTGGGTCAATAGTACATCCCTGAGACTAGGAAAAATAGCTGTGGATGAAAACAAAACCATCATTTACAATCCCCACACAGTTGCCCCCACCCACAGTGCATGGGCTGACATTTGGGAGCCAGCGCCCAGGCTTTGGCAGAACAGTGCTGAGGGAGCACTCCGCCAGCATCATCGAGGCAGGGGGAAACAGATCCTCCGCCTCCACTCCTGCTCCTCTCCATTCCAGCCAAACTTCCTGCTTGGGTTATAAATATTTAAAGCTACAGTCAACAAAGTTTAAAGACAGGGAAGTTAGGAAACCTAATCCTGTCTGCAGTGCCTTCTGCGTCCTGTGGCCTGCCTCGTCCATCCTTCAGAGTAAGGTCGATGGCACACAGCTCAGAGGAGACTGATGTGGACCTTCTGAGCAGACTCTTCTCCTAAGGAAAGCCGTCAGCCCAAGTGAGTGGCACAGACCTTTCATCTTATGATTCTCACTCTGCTGAGAGTTGGATATGGAACAGTTTGCCAGAAATAAACATTTTGAAGCAGCTTACTCTTAGAGATCCTTGTTTTCGGATACCTTAATTCAATGAGCATGTTATGAGCACTCTGTGCTGGATTTAGGGGATGCAGAACTTAAAAAGCATAAACCCTTCCCTTCAAGAACTCACATTAATAGTATAGAGTGATATACACTCAGACATGGGGCATTGGGAGGCTTATAAAGATATACACAAACTGCTAGGAGTCTTACAAGACTGATTTATTCATTCACCCAACAGGTACAGGCACTCACTATGTGCTAGGCATTGGGCTAGCCTCTCATGAGTCAAGAATGAAGCAAAGGATGAGAGTGGGGAGAAAGCTCCACTGACAGGGCTAACTTTGTTGGATCTCAAAGGATGAATAGGAGTTTTCTAGATAGAAAAGTAGATGAGGATTGGGGAGAGGACATTTCCTGGCAGAGGGAAGTCAAGGACAAAGGTGTGCAAGTGACTGGCATGAGGAAGGACTAGGCCCATGATAAGGAGTTTCCTTAGGTACATGCGTATGTGACAGGCAGGAGCTTTGTAGACCAGGGAAAACACTTTGGGTTTCTTTTTTTTTTTTTAAGATTTTGTTTATTTATTCATGAGAGACACACACAGAGAGAGAGAGAGAGAGAGGCAGAGACACAGGCAGAGGAAGAAGCAGGCTCCATGCACGGAGCCCAACGTGGGGCTCGATTCCAGGTCTCCAGGATCAGGCCCTGGGCTGAAGGGGGCACTAAACCTCTGAGCCACCTGGGCTGTCCAACACTTTGTATCTTAATCAAGCTGCAGACTCTGGTTCCAGGGCCATGCCACCCAGAGAATGAAATATGCTTTAAAAAATTGTTCTACCCAGACAGAAGCCCTTTTTCTAATTCTCACAAATATCTTGTATATTATTCACTGTTGTGTGAAAACATTGAACTTTGCTTGCTGCATCCCTCACCCCTTGCAGGGCAGGAGAGAAGCAGTTTCTTCCTACCTTGCCTTTGCTTTGGAGCTGACTGTGCCTTACTTACCTGTCTAGACAAGCAGCACAAGGGTTCTTCTGGCAGAGTGGATGCTCTCTGCACTCTGCAGGGGCAAGGCCCAGGAGTGCAAGTCACGCAGGACCTGCTCTGGGTTAGCAAAAATGGATGCAACTGCAAGTCATTACAGCAGAGACGTCTTCTTTAGGACAGTATTGGTTAGGTGGCAATTTAACACTTGCAGGATACTGACCTAAAGATCAGTTTCTAGCTGAGATGGGTGTCCTGTTTTCCTGAATAGAGCTATGCTTCGAATAGGGGGGGCAACCCAAGCCTTAATTTTAAAAGATCCTCTTATTCAGCTGCAGCAAAACTTTAGTTGAATAGCATTAAGCATTTTTTATGAATGATATGTGAAGTTGCTTTAGAAAATGATCTTTTTTTTTTTTTTACTACTCTTCCCTCAGTGAAAAATTTATAATTCTTTACTCAGCCTAAGCACATCAGAGTTTACAGAGCATTCTCATATGTGTATTCTTCACAAGAACTTTCTGATGGTCAGGGACAGAGATTCTTAAGCCTATGACATGGGTGAGAAGATACAGTTAGAGATATCTGATGCTTATTGTGGGTGGCATATGGGTGACTTTAGCTAGCGTGGTTCCCCAGGAAGTGTGGCGTGGCTCTCAGGGTCTGTATGAGGCCCTCTAGGAATTTTGAACTCTGATCTTAAATACTGATTTGATTGAGTGCCTTTCCTGAAGGTTTTGGAGCTAAAAGAGCTTCATTTGGTGCTGAGGAGCTGTGGCTTCAGAGGACACATTTGTATGTTAAAGTAAATATGTGATTTGAGTTCCCCCATTTGTGGTGGCTCTGTGATTGCACCCACAACAGGACACTGCCTTCTGTCCTATAGTATTAGTATGGTGTGTGGAGTCAGTCCTCCAGCTTGATAGCAGTCCCTGGTAGAGGTAAAGGACTAACATAAGCTCGAACTCTCAAAGGTAATCAGCTGGGGATCCTGCTTTTTGGTGATCAAATGGCAGAGTTAAGTGTGCAGCTGTGATTTAGTTTTATCCTTTGAAGTTACCTGTAGTAACTCTGTATGGCCTGAAAGAGGCTCCTTAAGACTTTGGAAGTTGGCTGCTTTGATTCCCGGGTGGTATCATATTCATCTCAAACATCAATCCTCTCCTCTTTGCCCACGCAGAGAGAAGTACTCTGAAATCCTTCTTTCTCCTCTTAATCACGTTTGCCTGTGACTTGTTTTTGAGATCTTCCCTGTACGTGGCCTTATTTCTTGTTCTCACCCAGTATTTCTGTTTCCTCATTGCCCTTCTGAAATGCTGTACCATGGCATGCATACCAGGCTTGTGATGGTAGGGCTGTGTACTTGGAAACCCAAGAGGATGAGTTGTTGCCAGTTGCATTCAGTCCTGCGGGATCTGTGAGGCCCGAGATTGAGTAAGTGTGCATGTTCATTTCCATTTTTCACAGGGCCTGTAACTTTTGTGCCTGTTGATCCTCTGCCCATGATGGAGAAGTGGCAAGGAGGTCTGGTTTCTTAGATAGTTCCGAAGGTTGCAGTCTGAGGCTGAGACTGTGTGTGTGTCTGTACTCGCCTCTATCCACACATATATAATTCCTTATGATGCAAATGTTTTGGAAGCTGTTGTAAAGTTGGATCACCTGTAGATTCCCTTTACCAATTTGGACCTAAAATGCAAATAATTTTATTAGAAAGTGAGGAGACTTTAATCTACTCAATAATACATTTCTGTAGGAAAGTGGCCCCAAAGAAAACTTAGTTCACTTTACCCAGGAATTACCAATCTCTGGCCTTTCCTGGGTTTGTTCTACCAGAATGGAAATTGTTCCCTGAACCTCTTCTGGAAGACAGCTGGTGTGGGAGGGGTGAGGGGACTATATATACCCTGAGAAGGCTTTCATGGAAAACGAGATGTGGTTCTCAAGATGAGAGCCTCTCTGAAATTACTAAGTTCTTAACTGAGTAAGATAAACGGTCCTGTGTGGGTACGTGTAGAAGGAGGAACATTTCCAGGGACTAAGTAAGGCCCATTTCCTGGATGCCATGCTTTACTGCCCACAGTCCCTGCTAACCTCAAGGCTTAATGCCTGGGGGAAGATCATCAGACTTTCTTTGGAGTTACCTTTTATTTTGTTTGTTTAAGAAGATTGCCCAAGTGGTGGGCAAGTTAGGAAAGCAATATGACTTAGTGGGCTCTGGTAATAGAGTGACTGAGTCAAGTCCTATTGTCACCTGTACTAGTTGCCTGACCTTGGACATGTGATTCCATCTCTCATGCCTCAGTTTCCTCTTTCTGCACAGTCATAATAACATTACCTTCCTGTGACAGGCTGAAAAGGGACCCCCCGCTTCCCAAAGTTATTTATGTCCCAATCCCTGGAATCTGCAAATTTAGTTTATTTGAAAAAAGAGACTTTGCAGATGTGGTTAAGGATCTTGAGAGGGGGAGATGATCCTGGATAATCCAGGTGGGTCCTTAATGCCATCACAAGGGTCCTCATAGAGGGAGGCAGAGGGAGATTTCAGACACACAGAGGAGAAAGGAATGTGAAGATGGAGGTAGAGAGAGAGAGATGTGAATACACTGGCCTTGGAAACTGGAATGACGCAGCCACAAGCCAAAGAATGCCAGCAGCCAATGGAAGCCTCTGAAAGAAACCAGCCCTGCTGACACCTTGATTTTAGCCAGTGAGACTGATTTTGGACTTCTAGTTTCCAGAACTCTGGGGGAATAAATTTCCATTGTTTAAAGAAATTTGTGGTGATTTGTTCCAATAGTCACAAGAAACGAACCCACACTTTCATGGTATTGAGAGGATTAAATAAGAGAATGTATGTAAAACATTTTGCATGTCCTTGTGTTACCTACCAAATTCTCAATAAGTATTAACTTTATTATATTTTGAAAGTGGGAGGAATATTTACATATAATAATGAAAACTGATCAAGGTGGTCAAAAGGATGGGTGTCAAGTCCTGGCTAGCTCACTGTCACTTGCAAGCTGAGTTTCTGTTTTTCTCCTTTGGCAAGAGGAGGCGACAAAGTCCTGCCCTGATTTCCTCCCCAGAGCTGGGAGGATCAAATGAGTTAATGAACGTGAAAGCACTGTGCACGTCACCCACGTAAACTGTTAAGCTGTGGTTACAAAGACTGGGACCAAACTGAAGCAACGTGGCAGAGGGTTGGGTGGGAGCTTTGTTCCTTTGGCTCTGTGAGGTGAGGTCATCTCTTTCAGCTTTTGTTCCTGCCTTTCTGAGCTCATTTGCTGGGTTTCCCCCTAATCCTGGCCCCTTCTGCCCTGAGTGGAGCTTCAGATGACAAAACTCCAACAGTCCCAGCCAGCCGTGAGCCTCCCCTGGGGCATATTTCTTCTGGTTTCCATTTTTAAGAGGCACAAACAAAAATAAAAACAAAACCCAGAATACACTTATCTTAAAAATGATTTACAATGCCCACCATAAAGGCGAGGTCAGTGAATTCCAATTTAACTTTACTAAGGGTTTGATATGTTCTCAATGTATTTTTCAGGCCAGAGACCCATGAGACCCAGCAAAGGGTGTCAACTTAGATGGGAACAAGTCAGCCTTTGTCAAATGCTTGGAAGTGGTGAATTCATCTGTAAAGATACCCAGCCTCCCAGGAAATGTGCTGTTTTAGGCTGTATAGGCAAAGGACAACACACAGGATGAAAACAAGCCATTTCTGGCCTTGATTTGCTTTGTCTTTTAATGATATTTCCAGTAAAATCTGCATGCTCCCTAAGATGGTCAGAGGTGTATGTTGTGAAGACAGCCCATTGCTAAAAGACTTGGAAGGTTGCTCCAGTTCATTTATTCCAGTCTTGTCATTCACTAGAAAATAAAGGACCCTGTTAACATGTCTTCCTTCATTTAGCAAAAATGTTTCAAAAACCTCTCTGTTCCAGGCATGGTGCTAGGCAATGAGGGAATGATACCGAACACAACACATACAGATTATCTGGAGTTTGGATTTGAGTCGGGATAACAATAGTAACCACACAGTGACACAACAGTGACAAATTACAACTGTGCTACAAAAGGGGGCACCTAGTGCTGGGAGCTGTCCAATGGAGATTTCTCCTGCCAGAGATGTTAAAAGCTCAATTCAGTAGACATCCAGGGATCAGTGGAACCAAAGGAAGATTAGATTAGATTCGGAGATGATAGTGCATTCAGAGGCCCAAAAGTGGGAACAAATATGACTTAGAACCAACAGGAAGCCAGTGTGGTAGAAGAGGAAAGAGGAGAGTTTGGGGTGAGACTGAAGGGGAAGTGGGGTCAAAATGGAGGTCTTGATGGCCATTGTAGGGTACACCCTATTATTCACCTTTGAATCTCAAAGACAGGTGCTCTGTAGCTTGTAGTGGAACCCAGCTCAATGCCAGCCTGGAACACGGAGTGTGGAGAGCATCCTGCCAAGCCCGTTCTAGGCCTCCATTTGGCCTACTTCATGTGTAAGGGTTAACCTCTCTTTCCCTGCAGGTCTAGATCTGTATTCTGAACTCAGCAAGGATTGCTTTGGCCTTGAACTCCTCTCTGTCTCTAGCTTGTTCATTTACTTAGTAAGTATTTTTTGAGCACTTATCATGTGCCAGGGACTGGGGAGGCTCCCTGCTCTAGAGAAGCTTCAAGCCCAGTGTGTGGGGGTGGGCCATAGCTTGGACCTCCACAAGCAGTTTTCACTCTTCTCTTTGCCCATCTTTCAGACCTCCTGCCGTCATCCTCCATGGGTGGCTGTTGCTTGCCTTCTCTATCATAGGAGCTTGCAGATAGGCCACACTTTGCAGTGGACTGCAGTAGTCCTCCCTGGAATAGGCCAGGATTAGTTTCTAGTTTGGTCCCAGCTTCATTCCCTTGCATCTTGGCTGCCTAGCTGGAGCTGAGACACCGGAAGTATCTTGTAGAGGTCTAGCACCCAACAGCGTGACTCCAGGTGCCCAGAGAGGCCTTTTCTTTGTTATTTCCCCATGGGCCCAGGTCTTCTCAAGGCAGCATAAGTACCTTCGAACAGCAGCGTATTCCCACTCTCCAGCAGTTAATGAACTGTTACCGGAGATGGTTAATGCCCTGTGAAATCAGTCATTAATTGTAGAAACAACTGATTTCAGAGAGATCGTGGTAATTATGAACCGTTTATGATGGCAAGGCATAAGAAAACACACTGCCGTGTTGCCCATTTGTCACGAGGGAAAGAGTTTGTAACGTGACTTTGAAGTTGTCTAACCAGGAGTGGTCATGGGCAGCTGAGCCTCTGGCAAACACACTCTGAAAGCCCCAGCTACAAAAAATGAAAGTTAGCAACTACATTCCTCCCAGGAGAAAAATACACCTGCAAAAGGCCGGCTGAAGGAGGCAGCATTGGATAATGGATAAAGCTGCTTTCAGCGGTGGCCTTTCCTGGTCTGGTGGCTTGCAAACTGCAGAGAACTTTTGGTGGTGGTGGTGGGGTCAGTGAAAGTTCTCACCATGGTCTCTGGACTGGCTTCTGAAAGTGATGGTGCTGAGACTTCTTCATCTGTTTTATTTCTGGGGAGAATTGAAGAGAAGCTGGCCCCATTGTTGGTGGTGCCTTCATAATATTACCATTCATTTGTTCTTTTTCTAATGCAGATTTCCCTTCTGGCACTCAGAGACCAGTCACAGTAACAGGACCAGTAATAGGGCAGTAGGTTTTCTCTGAGCTGTCCCTCACAACGCTGGTTAAGATTTGCAGCTTTCCACCTTCAAGTCTCCCAGCTACCTCTGGAGCCCAGAGAATAGCTTGTGTAAACTCGTGAAGAAGTCTTTAAAGATCTCTGGCCTCCTGTTCTTGGCAGGTGGGCTATGGGTGCCCCCACTTAGTCACTGGCCCTGCATTCACAGGCTCTGGATTCTTTTCCCTGTGATATCCACAGAGGATGGTGAGCATACAAGATTTGGAAGCAACAGAATAGCAGGACCATAATTCTGTTTTACAAAGATCAGCTAGGTCATGATTGGGGAAGGATGCTGGTGCATGCTCAGAACAAAGTGGTTTATAACACTGAAATATTGGAATTGCCCTATATGGTCAACAACATAGGATTGGCAAAATGCATGTTGATATGTCAGTAGGTGGATTCCTCTGCAGCATTTAATATGAATATCAAAATCTATGTTTATTGACATGGGAAAAATGTCCACAGTGTATTTTTGAGTGAAGAAAAGCAGGCAACCAAATATGCACGATCCCATTTTATTAAAAGTGTGCACATGTGTGGGTATGGGCATGTGGGAGTAAGTTCTATTGATACATGCATGCCAACATGCTAACTGTGATTATTCTGGAAGATTGAAAGTAACTTTTAAATTATCTCTTATACTTTTGGAGAGTGTCTGGATATACTTAATGAACATATCTTTGTTTTATAATAAGGAAAAAACCCTCTTTTTTCTTACATTTAATTGAAACCTGCTCTATTGTATTTATTGTAATATAATTGTATCTTATCAGGATTTCCTAAAGCTCTTTGCATAACTTCATTACTTGCCCTTATTTGCCAAATTAAGACAGAATACTATTAGAAAAATTTAAAAAATTAAATTTGGAAAATAAAATCTCCAAAGAATTTTAAAGATCAAGTGGTAAAAGTTGAAAAATAAATGGTTTGCATATTTTTCTGGATTATATTATAAACTAAAACCAGGTATCACTGGGAGGGGAGCAGTGATGGTTTGAAGGAGAGGAAGGGACACAGGTAGTAATCGCCAAATAGAAATAATGCTTTTGCAGTGATGGCGAGTGCAGGTGCTGTCTGTTACAAGGGTGTGTTGTGGCCACTGAAATGATTCATGGCCAAACAAGTTTGAGAATTTGTGACATGACAAATTTTCACTTGGTCTTTAATTTATATTTTTCTCATATCTCAAATATGTGGATAATTCCAGATTCAGTCATTCCTTTTCTTGGTAATCTGTCCTATTCTCTAATTGTTGGTAGAGTTTTATCTGGCCCCCTGGCTGAGAACGGGCTGTCACAAATAAACAAGGATGTGATTGTCATCCCCATGACTCCTTCAATGAGGTGTTTTTCTTGTTAAATGCCAGTGCATGCAAACTTCATTTTAAATACTGCACAGTTGGAATTTCAGCCAGTGGTGTTTGCAAATTCCAAAGCAAGAAGTTATTTCTTTAATGAAATTTGGTGCAAAGTGCAAAACCTAAGATCTGAAATCAATATTATGGTGAATCCAGGTTTTATCTAAGTTATGAAGCGCTTGGAAGGTGGGAGCAGGAACTATTTTAAACAAGTTGAATAAAATGAAATATTTTTTGAAAGTTATCTTGGGTCTGAATATAAATGATATACATTTAAAAGTATCTTTGTAATCATGATCAGAGAATTCTGAAATCAGTTCCACAGCATAAGAAGCATCAATATAATTCTATTAATGGGTGAACAAAAATAGTATGTAATTCACAAATCCTATGTTTTCTACTAAAAAAATTCTATATTTTGTCAGAAGTTCCCCAGCTTTAGGAAGATACTTTTTTTTTAAAGGAATTTTATTTATTTATTTATCTATTTGATAAAGCACACAAGCAAAGCAGGGGGAGCAGCGTAGGGACAGGGAAAAGTAGGATCCTCACTGAGCAGGGAGCCTGACATGGGTCTCAATCCTAGGACCCAGGATCATGACCTGAGCCAAAAGCAGATGCTTAACTGAGCCACCTAGGCACCCCAGGAAAATATTTTATAAATAGAACAATAAAGTGAAATCAATAAGAGATTTATTCTGATTAATGTAGAGGCTCTGCTAGTAAGAATGTTGCAAGATCCAGGTCAAAACCAGAGAACTCTCCAAATTATCCCTGTACAGAGTATTTTCTTTACCAATGATGAAGACAGTCTGTTCTTTACTAGCTGCACTAATGCTGCTTTAAAATAAGTTCATTGTTTCATGTTACCTGTATTTTGTCTCTCCAGCAAGATTTCAGGCTGTTAAGGCAAGCACTGTTTTCTCTGTTCCTCATCTATTTCCTGCTATTTCGGCTGTCAGGATAGCTGGGTAAATACTGGGCAAGAAGGAGTCAAATTCAGAAAAGAATAAGTTTAAATGACTTGCTAGCTCCAGTTGATTAATAATAGCTTCTTGGAGTCCCAAGTTAAGAAAGATTCTGAGGAAGCCTGGGGTCCACAGAAAGAATATTGTGGTTGATGAGTAATGTCTGCCAAGGGTACAAGAGTGGTGGTACCTTTGCTGTATTAGGTCCTTGTTCCTGAGTCCCTACACCTCCAGACTCTGTACTACGTAAAATAAACACGTTATTTAAGCCGCCTTTAATTGATTTCTCTTACGTGCAGCTAAAAACATATTATATATGCTATTCATAGGGGGTTGCTATTCACCAACCCCAAAACTTCAACAGAAGCTTTTTTTGAGGGATCCCTGGGTGGCGCAGTGGTTTAGCACCTGCCTTTGGCCCGGGGCGCGATCCTGGAGACCCGGGATCGAATCCCGCATCAGGCTCCCTGCATGGAGCCTGCTTCTCCCTCTGCCTGTGTCTCTGCCTCTCTCTCTCTCTCTCTCTCTCTGTGACTATCATGAATAAATAAATAAATAATCTTAAAAATTAAAAAAAAAGAAGCTTTTTTTGACTCATAAATTATGATTTTTTTTTTTCAATTCAGAATTTGTTTTAATCAAACACCTTGTAAGTTACAGGCCGGTAAAGTTCTCAAATATTGATTTTCCTCCTTACTAGCTGAGTAACTTTGACATAAATTTTCTTAAAACTGTCCAATCTTCTATTTTCTAATTTCTAAAAATAGGACAATGTAGATCTCACAGAAATACTGTGAAAATTAGATAAGATCCACAAGCATGTGCACAACTGGGTGCATGCAACACATAGCAGGTGCACTGTTCAGCCCGGTACATCTACTCTGACATCCCCGGGGAAGCGCAGCCTCAACCACTCTGTAAAAACATCACTTTGCTTGGGCACTAGATCTCAGTCAGCATCTCTTCACACAGAGCTCTAGGAGCTCTGGTGTGAGGGATTGGACAGGCTTTGCTTTTGGACTGATGGATTTCTTCACAAAATTGTCAGGTGGTTCTGGCAGCCCATCCCTCTAGCTCTGGTGCAGCTAAAAGGCAATCTAACCAAGAAAAAAAAATATCAGTGCACCCTAATAGGCAGTTTGCAAACCTTCTGAGAGTAGATACACTTTATACTTTGGAAGATTTTGGTCTTATTTTATTACTAGGGCCCCTAATAAATTAAAGAGAGACGAGTTGTTCCAGGGCCAAAAGAAACCCTTACATTTAAATTAAATTTAGATCTTTCTGTGTTTGTTCTGTCAGACCCACAGGGCTTTGTCAGAGGGACTTGAGCTATGTGACACTGTTTTATGTATATAAATTTTCCTAGTCAGGTCCTATTGACTTTTGCTGTGTATCTGTTACTTTGTCATGAGGACGTCACTCTCTAATATAAAGGAAATAAGCTGAAGCTGTAGAGAAAATGACTTAACATTTAAGAATTGATTCAGTAACACATAGAATTTCATAACACTTCAGAGACTGAGTTTAAAGTCAGGACAGATTTGCTTGTTAATCTTACCACAGAATGGCTGTATGACCTTGAAAAAAGTGTTTGCCTACTTCAGCCTCTGTTTCTACATCAGTAAAATGGAGATGATGCTTATGTTGTTTAATCATTGCTGTATAAAAACCTCCCAGTGCTCAGGGACTTAAAAACAATCATTTTTTATTGTTGGGTGGCTCTTTCAACTTGGCTGGACTTAGCCACATGAGAGTGGGTTGGTTGGGACTCAGTGGGGATGGCTCTGCTCCACATGTCCCTCATCCTCCTTGGAATCGCAGGCTAGGGGCAGCCCGGGTGGCTCAGCAGTTTAGCGCCGCCTTCAGCCCAGGGCCTGATCCTGGA
The DNA here is from genome assembly GCF_011100685.1 of Canis lupus familiaris. Taxonomy (NCBI): domain Eukaryota; kingdom Metazoa; phylum Chordata; class Mammalia; order Carnivora; family Canidae; genus Canis; species Canis lupus. The sequence continues at coordinate 71,882,411 of NC_049226.1, forward strand.
GACCCAGGATCGAGTACCGCGTCGGGCTCCCTGCATGGAGCCTGCTTCTCCCTCTACCTGTGTCTCTGCCTCTGTGTGTGTATGTGTGTGTGTGTGTCTCATGAATAAATAAATAAAATCTTAAAAAAAAAGGAATCGCAAGGCTAGCTGAAACATGCTCTTCTCATAGTGATGACAGAGAGGCAAACTGGTGAACCCAAACATTCAAGCCTTTGGCAAGCCTTTTGTCACTGCTGCTAACACTTCACTGGGCAAAGCAAGTTATGTGGCCAAACACAAGTCAGGAGATAGGGAATTTTGTTCCTCCCTCCTCCTCCCCCTCCTCCTCTTCCTTCTTTTCTTTCTCCCTTTGTCTCCTCCTCTCTCTCCTCCTTCTCTTCCCTCCTTCTCCTCCTTCTCCTTTCCCCTTTTTCCTTCTATGTCTCCTTCTTCTCTTTTGAGTAATTTGAGAGGGAAAATCCATGTTTTTTTCCACCTCTCTCCACTTGACCATCTTGTTAGGTACCTGATACATGTTGACTTAACAAGCACTATAAAGGAGTTTGCACTGAGCTCATGTAAACATATGTGTTCATGCACAGACATGCATACACATATACAGACATACACACGGTTGGAAGATGTTGGATACTTTTTGCTTATGAATAAAAAAATGACCTCAGCCTTGTCAAAATGCTTCAGGAAAGAAAAAAAAAAATTTTCTCTTTATGCCATCATTTGCTCAAAGGCAGATCCAGAGTGTTAGTTCAAATGTTTCTTCTCCCCTGATTATCTGTACAAAGCTCCCCATTTGGGAATAGTTGCAGGTTTCCTTGTTATTCTCCAGCTCCGGTTTATATAGAAATGGATCATTTGTTGAGGCCAACTTCAAAGCCAGAGAGTGCCCTAAGTTATAAATGGTTCCGTCTTTTAATTCAGGCATAATCCTATTAGAGACATAGCTCTCAGGGCTAGGGAATCCTTTTAGGCCTCTTTGATCAAGGGAACACATTTGAGTTCAGTGGCTTCAGCTGTCCAAGCCCTAAAAATAGCAGGGAACCCATTTAATATCTGGAAATGTCAATTTCTCTCATTTCTGTTATAGTCTCGAGTGGACCAGTAACCATTTCTGAATTCAAGAGAGAAAGTTGTGCTCTATTTTCAAATTGTGGGGACACCTTTGCTGGTACACCGAATAACTTAGGTGATGTTAAATTGTGTCTGGGGGCATTTGGTATCCTACTCATTCATTAGCCTTCAAACATCTTTCTGATTACATGAGATGAAAGTTTCAGTTTGGTCTTTGTCTTTAGCTTCTCAAACTCTTATTAACTTTTCTGGTTCACAGAGAGCATTAGCCAGGTTTTACTTAAGACTCAGGTTCTCTACCTCCTGCCAGCCTCTGCTTCCCTGCTCGTCCCTACCTTTCCCTCCTCCTCTACTTCACACTGCCCCAGCCACCTTGTGTTCATTTGCCAAGCATATCCCCACTTTGGAAGCTTAGCACACCTTGTTTCTTCTGTTCTGGAATGTTTTGCCCCCAGAAATCCATGACTCAACCTCTCACCTCCTTCTGATCTTTGATCAAATGGTGCCTTTTCCATGAGGTTAGCTCTGCCCACTCTGTTCCAAATGGAACCCCATCTCTTGCATTCTCTGTCTCCTGGCTCTGCTTTATCTTCAGAGTGCTTTTCACCACTCATCACATTATAGTCACTTATTTTTTTATTGTGTGTCTCTTCCATGAGCAGATGAGCTTCATAAATGTAGGAATTTTTGTCAGTTTGGTTCACTGCCATACTCGAAGGATTTAGAATGTGCCTGGCTCATAGAAGATGCTCATTAAAAATTTGTTGACTGGGTGAATGAGAGAACTGCTTTTGACTTTGGTAGGTGATAGTACTTAGAGTTTGGTAATACTGGTCTGTTTTCATTGTAATTATTTTTACCCGTCCTTCCTATTTAAGGCAAATGACACTAACATCTGGGCCCACAGTTCCTGGACTAGAATTCCTTGTGATGTTCCACATTCTGATTCCCCAATTATCTGTCAAGGCTCTGAGTTCATGACAATATTTAACACACTCTTGGGATCATTCATAATCCAGTTGAAATATGGATCTCATTGGATTTGGAAATGCATATCTTGAGGCCCTATATCAATTTATGTTTTTCATTTTTTTCTGAGTTTTTCACGTACAATCTACATTTTTCATGATCTAGGAAATGAAATTTGTGGGCAGGAGGGCTGCGTGCTCTTTTTTTCAGCTTGCCTCAAATGCTACAAAAGAGTTCACCAATCAAATTTAAATTTGAAGTATACCCTGAGTGCCATTTTGGAAGATGGAGTCCAACAATGGGCTTGTCTGAGATCGAGCATGTAAAGGTCTCTCCAGACACTAGGATAATTTATTTTGAAGAAGCACCAGCCTCAGAGAAATAAAAGATGGTGAAAAAGTCTTAAGGAGGCAAAGAAATCTGAGGCCTGAGCTTGACATAATTGGGAGGTAGAAGTCTGTGACTCTAATTAAATAAATTCAGATGTGTCTGACTTATCCATACCCAGCTGGTACAGTGACCAATTCATTCATTATGCAGCAGATTTATTGAGCTGCCACTATGTGCCAGGCACTGTGCTAAGTGCTCACCACCCAGTGATGAAGAGCAGAGAATGGAGCTTATGTCTAGTCCTATGGAGCTTAATGTCCAATGGGCAAGATAATAAGCCAACATACTAAATAATAATCCATTTCCAACGTGGGGGAATACCTCTGAAGGAAGAGTGCAGAGAAGTGGCCAGAGACTGGCCCAGAGGTATAGGCTTCTAACTCAGACTATGTGAGGGCATCTAGCCTGCAGTAGGGGTGTAGAGCTTCAACTTAGGTTGGGATGCAAGTGGAAGATCTGACCAGGCCATGTTGTGGGGTCCCCAACCTCCACCTGCTTCTCTCTTCACCCAGGAGCTCCTTCCTGCCCTTCCCTCACTTCTAGGCCAATGTTTACCCAGCCTGGCTAAAGATTGGAACCTGCTATGGAGATTATAAGTCTAGAACCCTGGGACCCTTCACAAACTTAGGGACCCCAGAGAGGAGTCTCCAGAGATGGATCCAGGGAATATGCATTTTGAAAACTAACCCAAAATTATTTGGTTAGCTCAGGTTTGGGGGCTCCATCTAACCATCCAGGAGAGCTTCTGAGTTTCTCCCACTTCTTCCACCAAATAACTCTCTGGCACAGTTTGGCCTAAGTGCTGGCCCCTCTGCATTCCCTCTGTCATTAGTTGTCATCACTAATCTGTAGTTCAAACACACTGGACTGTTGTAACAGATTCACTTGCCCATCTCCTTTACTTATCTGGAAATCTGGAAGGTCCTTGAGTGCAGGGCTGGGATTTTCTTTTCTTTTCTTTTCTTTTCTTTTCTTTTCTTTTCTTTTCTTTTCTTTTCTTTTCTTTTCTTTCTTTTCTTCTTCTTTTTTTTTTTTTTTTGAGTTCATGTTTAATAAAGGCTGGGATTTTCATTACTGCATCCCCAGCATGCTGCACAGGGCCATTCCTTGTGAGAAACTAAATGAATTATAATAGCCAGCACTTATATGGTGCTTACTATGTGTCTGGCAGTGTCCTGATGCTTACACAATGCATGAAGTCCTCCTAAATTCCCCAGGAGGTAGATACTGTTATTATCTCTACATTATAGGAGAGGAAACTGAGACACAGAGATATTAAACAATACATATGCATAGCTAGAAGTAGCAGAACCAGGCAGCCTGATCCAGGAATCCAGGTCCTCCAGCATTGTGCCCTCAATGAATGAATGAATGAATGAATGAATGAATGAATGAATTTTTGTGTCACCCCATCCCATTTTATCCTTGAGTAATTAGTGCATACCATGTTGGGGGAACTCTTAGAGTGATAGGAAGCTTTGATCTCTGTTAATAAATCCTGTTTTGACTCATTCCTGGCTTTTGAACATTTCATTACAAATACCTTGAGACAGGCACTGGACAGAAAGTTTTGCAGTGAGGAAATTTCCTAGTAAGTAGCCCTTGTCTTTCTCCTTCTCCCACCCCTAACATAACTGTTCTCATAAGGCACATTGTTAAATTGTTGTCCAAGGTTGGTTCTTATGTGGGGCTGAAGCAAGATATAGGGGACTAATCATAGTTTATAAACCTTATACATAGAGGGGAATCTCTGGGTCTTAACTGAAATCCTAAATTGCTAGCACCCTTTTCTCCTGTACCTTGTGCTAAGTAAATAAGATGCAGTTATCATTTACTTAACACCTGCTACGTGCCAGGCACTGCACAGGTGACATACCTGCTGCCGCTTAGCTCATAGGGGCTCCTTCCCCAGATGGTTGGATTGCTTGACCCACCAGACATTGCCGATCTGCTAAGTTACTGGTTCCCAAACTTTGGTCATATCAAGATCACTTGGAGAACCTTGGCAAAAATACAAAGGCCTAGGTGGTGTCATATTTCAAGTATCCTGGGCTCTGGTCTTTGTAATAGCTTTTCCAGGTGATTCCAATACACACTTACATTTGAGATCCTCTATACTGAGGCAGTGGTCCCTGCCCTTGAGGACACATCAGAGGGAACTAGGGGAGCATTTCACAGCAAGTGAGCTGATGCCCATGTGACTGATTCAGAATCACGCCTTGCCCTTCATTCTCAACTGCTGCATGCTTGTAGTCATGGAGAGATAGTAGGTTGGTCACTTCTCCTGAGTCCTGAATACTCCGGTTTCCCCTTCCCTCCCAAGCTCTGCAATCTCCCATGGAAAGATCTGGAGGGCCCTAGCACCCTTGGTGCAAAACCCTGGGAATAGAGGCTTTTGTTAAGATATGGAGATCTTTGCCTTTTATTTTTGAATATAGTATTTTTGCTCTAGGTGGCTTTGGGGTTGGATTGTTTTTTTGGAACCCGGATAGATGTAGTGTCCTAAAACTTTTAAGGCCTGAGGCTGGATTTCTGTTCTACATGGTTAATAATGGAAGGCCCTGTCTCTAGTGAGGCCTATTTAAGTTACATTTTCCTAAGCCTGTTCATCCCCAGCCTTTCTTCCAGTTCTCCCTAAGTTTAGCAAGATTGGAGGGGCATTTTTTGCCAAAGAGAAGAGGAATCACAAGAGAGGCAAAGTGGCTGCTAGGGGCTCAAATGGCTGGGCCAGTAACCCAAACTTCTGGCTCCCAGGTAGTGCTTGATGAGACTGTGCCAGCCTGTGCACACTGGCTCCCATGACAGCTGAGGGTCCTTAACATCTGGAGCTGAAGGTGTAGGTTGGGGTAATCTCCAAAACTGCATCTAACAAGGCATCACCAATTGCAGCTTCTACCACAAACCATAGCGACAATAGCTAGACTTAGGGCTCTGGTAATAGATTGGCATTAATGAAATCTCAATAATCTATCCATAAAGAGAAACAAAAAATCCATACTGGGCCCTGGTGGACGATTAGGTGTTAATAGGAATAATACGAATGCCCAGTGGAACGCATTGCCTAGCTCAGTGCAACTCACCCAGCCTCTCACAATCTGTAACATCTCAATATCTTCAGTGTATACATATATGTTGACAGGGGATGATAGGGACTATTGCAAAGGTGAGACCATGAAAGTGAATGGTGGAGAACCTCCACTCACCTGAAGGGATGAGTTTGGACAAGGTATTGAAACTCTCTGACCTTCTCTTTCTAATCTGTAAAATGGGAACACGTCATTTTCTTCAGTCTTTTTGTTGAGAAGACGAAGTTACAAGATCTTGTTTTAACTTGCTTTTCCCTGATTTCTACATGAATTGGACACCTTTTTGTGGCTGTTGCTAGTTCTTTTGAATTGCCTGCTTCCTGCTTAGTTCACTCTTCTTTTGAGTTGTTGAACTGTATGTTACTGATAGGCATGCTCTTGTCAGATATGGTGCAAACATTGTCTCTCCATCTATTTGTTTAAACAGCTGCATTGAAGCATAATTCACATACCATACAATTCAACTATTTTAAGTCTACAATTCAAGGATTTTTGGGGCAAATTTATAGAGTTGTACAACCATCACCACAATATACTTTTAGACCTTCTCTGTCAACTCAGAAATTTTCCTTGTGCCCATTTGCAGTTAATCCATGCTCCCATCTCCCAACCCTATGCCACTACTGGTCTGTTTTCTGTCTCAATAAATTTGCCTTTTCTGGACTAAATGGAATCATATAATATATAGTCTTTTCCATCTGACTTATTTCACGTAGCATAATTGTTTTTAGATTGATCCATATTGTAACACGTGCCAGAAATACAATATCATTTCTTTATATTGTTGGAATAGTATTCCACTGGAGGGATATGCCATGTTTGTGTCCTATCTAGTCCCTGCTGCTTGTGTGTGTGCATCCCCAGCCAGGAATATGCTGTCTCTGACTGAGACCATCACCTAAACAAGGAAAGCCATTGGCCTCCCTTGCTTCCAATATAGTCGCCTTCACTAATAACACCCATGGGGGGATCCCTGGGTGGCGCAGCGGTTTGGCGCCTGCCTTTGGCCCAGGGCGCGATCCTGGAGACCTGGGATCGAATCCCACGTCGGGCTCCCGGTGCATGGAGCCTGCTTCTCCCTCTGCCTGTGTCTCTGCCTCTCTCTCTCTCTCTCTCTCTCTGTGACTATCATAAAAAAAAAAATAAATAAATAAATAACACCCATGGGCTTGGGTGTTGCCCTGGGGGTATGTGAAGCTGTCACTCCTCAAAGCTATCCAGGCAGAGTCTCTGCCAGCCTAGCTGACAGAAGAGCAGCAACCCTTTGATGATGGTGCTAGTGATGATGGTGGTGATGATGGTGGTGGTGGTTGTGGTTGTGGTGGTGGTGATGAGTTATGGTTACAGTCCAAGGCCAGAATACTGCAGAGTCCCTCTGTTCTTGTCTAAAGTCTAGCAGTTTTATAAGTATAAATACTCTTCAGATTGTTGGGAGCCTTTGGTGATTTCCAGGGCACTGAAATGGTTGTTTCTGTCAATTTTTTCCAGCTTTAGTGTTGCTTTTGGAGTAATGATTTGCCAAACTCCTCATTCAGCCATAACTGAAAGGCCCACCCTGCTTCTAAATCTCTTTTTTTCTTCTTGAAAGCAATCTCTTGATTGCTTTCAGCTTAGCTGTGAGGTCTATTGTAACATAATGATTTTAATTTTAGTGTGGACATGTGTCGGTATTCTATGTTTTTTGTCTTGTTTAGAGATACTTTGCCCATCTAAGATCATTAACAAATTCCCTTGTACTTTTCTCTAGTATTTTTACAGCTCTAAGACTTACATGTAAAGGTTCCTAATATATGTGAAATTGCTTTCTAGAAAGGTTGCATGCATTTAATATTCCAACTGGAAAAGTATTAGAATCTTTAAAATCATAGCTAATGTTAAAATTCACATATATTTTCTCTTCATTACAGGTGTTTCTTAATTAGTTGCTTATCTTGTTTTATGAGTTTATGTGATTTGCCAAATATTTCTTCTGGAGTCTTTACACAGAAGATATTGAGCCCTTAATTATCAAATTTGCTGCAAATACTTCACCAGTATGCTATTTATTAAGTGGCTTTCTTTTCTCTTTCTTGCCTTCTCTTCTCTCTTTTCTTTTCTCCTTCCTTCCTTCCTTCCTTCCTTCCTTCCTTCCTTCCTTCCTTCCTTCCTTCCTTCCTTCCTCCCTCCCTCCCTCCCTCCCTCCCTCCCTCCCTCCCTTCCTTCTTTCTGAGAGAGTGTGAACAGAGAGAGGAAGAGGGAGAAAGAGAATCTTAAGCAGGCTCCATGCTCAGCGCAGAGCCATACTTAGGACTTGTCACAACCCTGAGATCATGACTTGAGCTGAAATCAAGTGTCAGATGCTTAACTGACAGAACCACCCAGGTGCCCCACAACTTTATTTTCCTATAATAGAAATACAAAATCATTTTAGGAAAATGGAAAAATAAAAAAGAAAATTTCATTTAAAATTTATTATCTATGCTTTTTGGTCTGTGTGTATATATATATATACACACACAGACACACATATTTACACAGAAAGATCACCTAGCATAAAGCATTTTTTTCAGTTATTCTATCATGAACCTTTCATGGTCATTTCATCCTCAACATTTTAATGATTTGAGTTTTAATGATTGAAAAACATTCTACTGTATGGATATACTTACATTGTTTTATTCTATATTTCTATATTCTATATTCTGAAGAAAAAACCCAGAGCTAAATTGTTATGGATGTTTTTTTCATTTCCTAGCATACCAGTTATTGAAACCTTTGATACCTGTTGACAAATTGGCCTCCAGAAAACTTTTTCCAATTTACATTTTCATTGGTGATATATAAAAGTAACTTTACTTTTAGAATAGCAGGTATTATCATTTTAAGAAAATCTGTAACTTTAAGAGGCAAAATTGTATCCTTTCAATGTGTTTAGAATATATTCATAAATTTATATATTTTTTATAAAAAGTTATGTAAATATATATGTGCATATGTATGTATACTTATATATGTGTATGTGTATATATATGTGTATGTAATTTTTAGTTGCAATTATTTAGTTACTAATAAGGTTAGACATTTTTCAGTTCAGGCAATTACATTTCTTCTTTTATGAATAGCCTCATCATGTCACTTGCCCAATTTTTAAATGAGTATTGATCTTTTTCATATTTACTTGTGGGTTTTTTAAAATTGTATTTTAATTCCACTGTAGTTAACATACAGCATTATATTACACTTATGGGTCTTTAAATAGTTTCACTTTATAACTACAGTATTTCATAGTGTGCCTTTCTTAATTTAGACTATGTAGCAAATATAATTCCATGTCAATAGTAAATTTTAATATTAATGTCAAGAAGATGGCATCATTTTACCTGCTCCCATTATTCTTCCCCCACTATGGTAGATTGATTATAAAAATCAATCAGAAAGTTTCCAGTTCTTTACCCTTCCTCTTATCTGTGCCCTCTGCAATATGACTTTGCAGTTCCTCCCATACAGAGATGGATTCTTGAGTATATGCTTGCCTCTGAGACTTGCTTTTGGCAACCAAATGAGGTGGAGGTGATAGTGTGCCATGACTCTGCTCTCCGTCTTGGAATTATGCTACTGTCAGGTGAACAAGCCCAAGGGTTGGCCTGCTAGATGAAAGATATGGCTCTGTCACCTTATTGCCTTAGCAGAGAAGCCCAATGCCAGACTGGCAAATGAGGTTGTCATTGACCACCAGACCCAGATGACCTGCCAGCTAACCAAACATGCATGAGTAAGTCAGGCCAAGATCATCCCAGACAGCCCAGATGAACAGAGTTATCCAGCTATTTCCTGGAATTGTTAGTAATAATACACAGTCTTTGTCTTAAAACCATTGCATGTTGGGATCATTGTTATGTAGCAACACATTTTTTTTTTTTTTAAATGAGGTTGTGCAGGGTTGGGAATTTCTTTCACTCTGCAGATGATTGTGATTTCATATGTATTATATTTTTCATGGTTATTTTAATTTAATTTCATTTGTATCTTATAGCAATATGGAAGTTCTCAGTATTCACCACCAATCCTTTTATACAATGTACTAATGTTTGAATTCTTCATTTTGATATATTTCTTGTTCTGTTTTTCTGCATATTGATGAGGAAAAGTAAAGATGCAGCACTATTTTAAAATGTTTCTGTTATAGTTACTATTTATTGTCACTTCTGCCATAATTTGTACCAGGTAAGAGAGAGATGTTTTCTGTTGGTTTGTTTCATTTGTTTCATAACTCCAGAAGAAAAAGGACTGCTTTTAAATTGATTGAGATAATTACAGCAACTTTGGAACATTCATGGTTGTTATGTTTGATGAGTAAACTAAAATTAATTTCCCAGAAACAACACAAAGGGTAAATAAAAATTCCCTATTAGAAAAAAAAAATCATGATTCCCTCAAGTTTAAGTGAAGTTAAATAATAATCTTAACTCAGAGCTTCAAACAAACTAGCAAGAATTGAATTTTCTTTATGATAAAAACATACTTCTAAGAACTTTTGCCCCACAGTTGCTAATATTTATTTTCTTGGTATATTTAAAGCATCTGATTCTTCTCCAACTTTGACCTTTGTATTGTAGGATGTGGTTTGTGCTATGTGTCATATTCTTGCAGCTTTATATCAATAATTGAAATTTCATAATCAAGGTTATCCGTGACCTCATTTTTACATGTGATTTTAATCAAGGCTAAATGCAAAGTGAGAGATTTATACTTTTCTATTTTCGTAGTATTTTGGTTATTTTATTCCCTAAAAATCAAAAATGAAAGTTAAAGTTTATGTGTCACTACTTATCTGAAAAATGCCATGTTAATTATCTTCAGATGCCTCTGTTTGACTGGGTATAATATTCCCAGGTTACCTGTTTTCCCCTGTTCAAAATACTGTTTGCATGGGCCTGTTCAGTTTTCTTCTGGCATGTGCTATTGGAGGGCCAGCACAATTTTTCTTCCTTTATAGTTAACCAGAGTTTTCTACTTGAGTCCTCTTAATTGTGTTCTATTCTTGAATTTAAAAGACAAAACAAGCAACCACAGTAAAACAGGTTTTTATCTAGCTGTTGGTTCCTTTATGTTGATTTTGCCTGCCTTCTCACTTACATATTAACTTAATTCAACTACATTGTAGCTTTGCATTTTACTTTTGTTTCCTTTGTTTTGGTTTTCTGCAACATTGATTATCCATATGTTGGAGTTGGAGCTTTGCCATTTGCTTTTCCTACCTGTCAACTTCCCTCTCAACTTCTATTTGCTCTTTTATTTGGTGTTCTGTGAAAAGCACACCACACTTCTTCTTCGCTTTTTTTCATTGTCAATTTTAGTTGTTATGGTTTTTAATGCTATTTTTCTTTTTTTAAAAAAGATTTTTATTTATTTATTCATGAGAGAGAGAGAGAGAGGCAGAGAGAGAAGCAGGCTCCATGCAGGGGGCCCAATGTGGGACTCCAGCCCGGGACTCAAAGGCAGGCGCTTAACTGCTGAGCCACCCAGGAGTCCCAGTGCTATTTTTTAAATCAGGTATGGAGTTGTTTTGTTTTTCCTTACATATGTCAGGAACCATCATATGTAGGTTTTCTTATCTATGTGTCTTATTTGAGTTCCCCACCCAGAAAGCAGACCTTACACAGGTATACTTAAGAGAAGGAAATTAGTGAGCGATGAGATATTAAGCTAGCTGACATAGCAGCAACTAAAACCAAATCCCAACAAGCTCTGGGAAATGGTATAAAACGTGTGCTCCAAATTATCCCATCCAGTGTCAGGAATTTATACTTTGCACCTGCCAGCCAGTGCTTAAGGGCTATCCATAGGAGGATGTTAATTTCCCAGGGACCACAGCTCATTATGCCCATGGGCAGATTGGATTCGGGCAGCCTGAGGGCAGACCTTCCAAAAAGATGCAGATATTGGCCCTTGTAATTGAGGCTAGTAAGCATAGACTTTGGGAGGTGTGAGGGACTATGGGAAGAATGTTACTTTGGCCACATCAGATAAGAAGAAAATCAACAAAAGTGGATGCTGCCCTGATAAAGCTAGGATGACAAGGTTGTAAGTACACTTTAAATTTAATTCACTTCTTCTACTTCTTGGGTCTATTTAACATCTCTACGACTGTTTCCTCATGGGTAAATAAAGTATCAATATAGGGTAACTCTCAGGGTCAAATATGATAGTGCCTGGTATCTAATAAGTGCTCAAATATACAAAACCTTATTTAAAAAATTCAGCTGTGACTTTACCTTTGAATGTAGTTTTGGCCATATCCTTTAATTTTGCAATGTATTACTTTTTGTGATGTTTTAAATAATGTGATATTTGCGTATGTGTGCGTGCGCTCCTTACCTCACTTCAGATCATTTTTAAATTTTTCTTTTTTAAAGATTTTATTTATTTGACAGAGTGTGTGTGAGCACAAGCAAGAGAAGAGTAGAGGGAGAGGGACAAGCAGACTCCACAGTGAGTGCAGAGCCTGACTTGGGGATTGATCTCCCTACCCTGAGATTGTGACCTGAGCCAAAACCAAGAATCAGATGTTTAACCAACTGAGCCACCTAGGTGCCCCCAAACCATTTTAAAGAGCTACCCAGCTGCCAGACTCAAACAAACAAACAAACAAACAAATCAAAACAACAAGACTTTGTACTTGTTTTGTATTTTGATGTCCAAAGATCAAATGTAAATCTTTTTTTGACTGTAGCTTTGTGAGGTTTCATAGATGAAGAATTATGCTCAGAGAAGTAAGGCAGTTTATCCAAGGTCACACAGAAGGAAGTAAAAGAACTAGAGCCCTCTGACTTCTGTTCCAATGCTCTGTCACAGCCTCCTGCTCCCTTTGTGTGGTAGTCAGATAATGGCCCCCAAAGAGATCCACTTCTTAATCCCCTGAACCTGTGAATATTATCTTATATGGCAAAAGGGACTTTGCAGATGTGATTAAATATTTTATGATGGAGAGATTAACCTAGATTATCTGCATGGGCCTAATCCTAAGGTTCATTGTAAGGGAGGGGGCAAGAGGGTCAGAGTCAGAGAAGGAGATCTCATAGGGAAGCAGGTGTGGGGAATTGCCAGGGCAGGGAGATAAAGGAATAAGAGGGGGAGGAGACAATAAGAGGAGAGAGATTGGAAGCAGCTGTGTTGCTGGCTTTGAAATGATTGAAGGGGCTCCAAGCCAAGGAATGGTAGGCTTCTAGAAGCCAGAAAAGGTTAAGAAAACCCTTCTCCCCGGGGGAATCTCCCAAAGGAATTCAGGTCTACTGCCACCTTGATTTTAGCCCTGTAATTTTAGTCTTCCAAACTCTAGAACTGTTAAGTTAATAAATTTATGTTTTTTTAAGTCATTAAGTTTGTAGTAATTTGTTACACCAGCCATAGGAAACTGATACATTTTGTAATGGTAAGTGATTTGCACACCCGTATGTGTGCTTTAGGCATTTAGAAATTGCTTATTCATATTTTCATGCAAAGAACAATAGTAGGAAGGACAGGCAGGAATAAAGGTAGGCTCCTGCCAGGAAAGACCCCAGAGTGGGGACAATAGCATGGAAAATTAAGACTTTGTGGGTTAAAATAGAGACAGGCTTAGATTCTCCATGAGAGTGAGAGCTCAGAAGAGGTCACAGTATACCCAGAGCAGTCTTAAGAATGACTCTTCTCTAGGGAAGGATGGGATATGGCTGCCCAAGGCAGTGGGAATAGCATGTGTACAGCCATGGAAGTGGAGCAGAGGAGTGCAGGGTGGGTCAGAGGGAGCACAGGTAGCAGCTGGAGCAGCATTGTGTATGGATGGAGGATTATGACAGATGTGGCTGGACAGTTGCTTCTCATCTCCACCCCTATATCTCCCAGGTTCTTCCCAGGAACAGCTGGGCTCTGTGCCTATTCACCAAGGCACCTGTGGGCTTGCTCCAGATGCTTTGGGCTGGGATCTGGGTCCTCCCAGCAGAGGAGGGGAAGCAGGTCAGCATCTGCTGGCAGTTCTCCTGGCTCCAAGGTGCCTTCAGTCTGCTGATTCATAAGCACTGAATGTCAATAAAAATAATCAAAGGAAACCAGCAGCCCATAAACAAGATTAACTCCAGGACTGGTAGGATACATGGGGTAAAATACTGGAGCAATGCATACTTGAAGCTGCACCAAGCCCCAAGGTGAAATCTGTTTCCTCTATTAGTAACATATGCTGATCCAAAGATCAAGATGGTAATGATTTAATTTTATATGTTGAGGGGGAAGACCACGTTCTTTCCTCTTTTTCCACGTATCTCATCTTGGAGACATGTCTTCTGTCCCAAGTTTAGCCCTGAACACGTGTAGATATCCAGGAGACCTCTGGACATTGTATCTGGAGCCTCTCCCACCGATCTCTGGTTTGATTGAGCTCAGAGCCTTCATCCTATAACTCTTTTACACTAGAATTCAGATTTCCTTCTACCTTGTCCACTAAATAAAATTCAAATAGCAAACAATTGGATATCCAACTCATGTAAAAAATCTAGATTGATTTGTTTTGAATGGCTGTTGAGAGTGGGAAAGGTAATAAGGATTAGGTACTGACTCGGCCTGCTTGCTGTTTCTTTTAGCATCTCTTGCCTGGTTTAATTAAGAAGTTCACTAGTAGAGGCTTCCAGCTCTCCCCTTCACCTTGTGCTGTGTGGATGAAGCGTAACACCCAAAGGCTGGGTAAACTTGACACCTGTGTTTATCTTTTCCCTGGGGTTCTCTCACTTCAGTGTTATATTTTCTTTAACATGTACTGTGTGCCAGGCATTCTTTTAAGTGTGTAAAGATACTCATTTGATCTTTGTAACAATTCTACATGGCAGTGATTATTACTATCCCAGTTTGAGTGATGGAAAAGCTGAGGCACAGTTCATTTCCTAGGGCCCAGTGAGTGGCATAGCTAGGATTCAAACCCAGGCAGTTTGGTTTAGTTCTGCTGCCTCCTGGGATATGAGAAATTCGATCATTTTGTGGTGTCCTCCCACTTGCCCACCTCTGCTCCAGGTTGGAAGCCACATTTCTTAGACCCCAAGGTCTTCTACTTTCTCTTACACTAGCCCTGTGCACTTGCAGAGAACTGAAATCTTTGTGCCTAGCCTGGGCCCTGGCAGCACCATGAGGCCAGGAGTGAGAAGTGCCCCTCCCCCCTTACTCCTCTTCTGTGCAGAGCCACCAGGCTCTAAGCCAGCCACCCTGAGGGAAGGCTCCAGCACCCTGGGCCTGCCACCACCCACAGATGTGCCCTGCTCTCAACAGCACAACCAGGTCCTTTTCTGGAAGCTGACAAGGGCATGCCAAGGGAGGAAGTGCTTAAACCTCTTGTGTATCCACCTCGATTCCCACCTGTTGCCCCACCACAATCCCAGAGTTTAGGGCAAAAATACACACGTTCTTTTGACAGCTCCTCTGAAGTCCTGTCAGTCTCTGGGGCTCAAGGCATGTGCTCATCTCCTGGGGTCATTCTATAGCACTCCAGACAAGGTAACCAGGATGAAGGAGTGTAGGATCAGCTTTTTTGGATGGTGCCTTGGTAAAGGTACATCCCTTAAATTGCCCTTTAAGTGCCCTGCACAGAGTGATTTTACTTTCTGAGATCAGGATGACAATGGACAGTTCTCTTTAGCTTCTTGTTCATTCCATCAACAGATCTAGAAAAGCCAGGCCCTGTGCTTTAGAGACAAGTTCCTGCCATAGTTCCTGCCTCATTGAGCTCACAGTCCCTTGGAAGAGAATATAGGTAAATGGGCAGTTACATCAAAGATGGTGAAATGCGGGATCCCTGGGTGGCGCAGCGGTTTGGCGCCTGCCTTTGGCCCAGGGTGCGATCCTAGAGACCCGGGATCGAATCCCACGTTGGGCTCCCGGTGCATGGAGTCTGCTTCTCCCTCTGCCTGTGTCTCTGCCTCTCTCTCTTTCTCTCTCTGTGTGACTATAATAAATAGATAGATAGATAGATAGATAGATAGATAGATAGATAGATAAATAAAATGGTGAAATGCTTTCATAGTAGCAAAAGAAAAAGGTGGGAGAGACAGGTAGCCTACTGCAGGGTAGTATCTTAGGAGGTGACCTTGGACTGTGTCCTGGGATGCATGGGGTTTATCTGTGAAGAGGAAAAAGACTGTTCAGGTATAGGGAACAGTACATGCAAAGGTATGAACAAAGGAGAAAACCTTTCTGAGTATTGCCTAATGTGGCAGTTGATCATAGGATTAAGACTTGTCAATCAAATGGATACTCTTGTGTGAGAAGTGATGTTTGGCACTGCAGCAGCTACCTTGTGATCAGAAGGCTATGGGCCGGAGGGTTGGAGCCAACTCCATTGGGATGTTGTTTTAAAGTATCAAATATCCTTAGTATCTAAGCCACGCTGATTTTTGTTGTTACTTTCAGCTTAAAAGATATTAACTGATACAGCTATCATAAGGAATTTGACCTTTATAACAATGGGAAGACCTAACATGTTGTGTAAGAAGTCTTTAGGCATGTCATACCCATGATGGATGCGTGTGTGTACATGCATATGCGTTTGAGTGTGTTTTCCCAGTGTTACATGCTGTAATTGTGTCCCTGCATTATTGGTCTCAATAAGTGTCCAAATGGAGGGATAGATGCAGACACACTTCCATCCCAAGCCACTCCCCTGAACACAAAACCTTAGTAACAGTCCTCTCCATAACAAGCCACACTCATGCAGATGTTCACAAGGAGGATGCCAGCTCTCTTCACGCTCGCCCTGCAGCTTTGGAAAACTTTTCAAGTTCATCATTATTTATAAAGTTAATACTCATAATGAAAAGGTTTGTCTTTGATGTGGGAGTGTTTTCGAAGCCTTGCTGACCTATATTGCCGACGCACTCTGTGTACGAGGTGAGGCAGGGACCGGCTAGGGAATTACCCGTGTTTAATGAACACTAAAATTAGAATTTGACTGAAATCCACAGAAATGGCTCGACAGCAAGTTCGAGATGCCCCTGGGGAGCTGTGGGCAGCTCAAATTTACCCACAGGCGTTTTTGAAAATGTTTTTTTTTTTTTTTTGAATCAGCATAGTTGGCTCTTTTGAGCCGAGAATGCTGCTTGTACTCAACCCCCCCCCCCCCGCCCCCGACAGTGATGCTTCGGGGACAGCTAAGGACCTCTGTGGGCCTTTGTCATGTTGGTCATGCCCCAGTGAGCACAGAGCATGGAGCCTGGCAGTGGTCTGTCTCCCCCGTTGCCAGTGGCCATGCTCCTCATGGAACAATCACAGCATTGCAACTGGATGTTTGGTCGGCTGAAAAGGACCCTAGATTTCCTCCTGTTCTGTGAACCCCAGAAAGGGGGCTCAGTGTCAATTCTGATATTCTGAAGAGGCCTAATAGAAATTCTGCATTCAATGAGAACAGAGGCCCTGAGTGAATAAATGAAGCTTCGTTTGGTGATCATCTCTCCAAGCTCAGTAACTATACAGATGAAGACCTTGAGAAATAGAGTCTGGTTGGTAATAAGGGGTGGGTTTGGTTCTGGGGCTCCATGCTGGTGCCCCTCACCCCAGTTTGCCCACAGACACTAAACTAGTGGTATTACAATTCTCAGGGAGTTTCTTTATGTGCTTGTGTGATTATAAGACACTCTTTTCGGTTTAAGCTATAAAAGCATTTATAAAAGTGTTTGCTTTAACAAGTAAATAAAATGTATGTATTAAAATGTAATCACTCCCTTCCCTTCTTGGTCTCTACTCACTAAGAAACTGATGTTAACATTTGCTGTATGGTATTCTCTAGTTTTTTCTCTTTTTATATAGACATACAAATATATAAATTATAGCCATGTATATCTGTACACTTTTAGAGCAATATTATACTCTCAGCCCTTTTGCTTTTTTAATGGTACATCCAAAGTACCTTTCTTCATGTGTATGCATCATCTAATTCAGAAGAGCTGTTCCATAATGTTCTATAATATGGATTTATCAAAATGTATTCACCATTCTCTATTGATCCATTCACTCCTCACAATATATTTTTATGTGTCCTCCTCTGTCCCTGTCACTGCTACCCTGATCCCATGCCTCTCAAACTTGAGAACATTGAAGAATCAGAGATCCAATTAAAATGCAGATTCCTGGGCCCCATACCCATCAATTCTGGTTCAGTAGACATAGGTGAGGCCTGAGAATCTGCATTTCCAGATCTCCTGTATGTAGAGTGATGCTGCTGGCCAAAAGCCAGGCTTTGAGTAGCTCTGTCCTGGTCTATACTCAATCAACTGCTACTATGATGGGTAAATTTGTCTCTTAATGCACTGGCTGTCCCATACCTACTCAGGCTACTTGTTATCTGTTCATAGTACAGCCAGAATGGTCTTTTGGAAGCAGAGTTCACTGGGCTTGTTACTGCTGAAAACCTTTCAGTATAATCTCTTGTGGGATGGTCTACCAGGCCCTGCCCCTTTTCATCCCCTGTCCTCCTCAAGGCTCATTCTCCTTGGCTTTCTGCTGTTTCCTGCTCTCTGCTGCCACAGGCCCTTTTCACATGTGGTAGCTACTTCCTCCAGCATCTTTCCTGCCATCCTTTCCCAGCAGAGTCCCTTGCACATGGTAGTATTCAGAAAATAGCTGTGGAATAAATGCTTGAATAAACAAGGCAGTCCTGCCATCTTTATGGACTTGGCAGAGTTTCAAATGGACTTTTTGGTGGAGCCAAAGTGTGCAAGTGCCACCTACTTGATTTGTTTCTGTTCTCCAAGGTCAAATAGAAACCACTTGTGCTTTCCAGGAGGGGGAACAGACTGACACTACTGAGCTGCTCTCTAAGGTGTGTGACTCATTATTCTGGAGAGAAAATTCATCAGCAGCATATTGCATTCCACATTGCCCATCCCGGAGTCCAAACCACTTGCTGCTGGAGGACTTTGCTGGTGATGGCTAGAGAGCACTAACCCAAGTGGACTGAGCCATGACCACTGTAGAAACTGCCTCTCTGTGTGTCTGGTTTTGCATTGACAGCCCCTCTCCCTGTGCCTCTCACGAACTCTGTACTCTGTCTTAAGCACATCCCTGTGTTCCTTGACGATACAATCTATTCTTAACTTCTGGGCTGTAAAACCTGCCAAAATGGACAAATAGGAAGTATTCCCTATTTCATGCCCATCCAAACCATAATTCATTTAAATTGTTCTAATGTTTCCATATCCTATTCAAAAAAAAAAAGCTGGGACCCATCCCTCATATTCCAGCTTAAAAATTAAATTCTTACAGGGCTCGCCTGTGAATCTCCCTACCTCCCCCAGCTTGGGTTGCTCTACCCGCCACATCCTTCAAAGCATGTATTTGAAGTCCTGATCATTGCTGTAATTAGATACACATGTGTTTATTTGTGTAGTGTCTTTCTCTTCCACTGGACATAAGTTATTTTAGGGATGAAATCATGATTATTTTGTCTTTTTTGCTAGTCAGTTTTCCTCCCCTCTTGATCTGCATACCTGTGTGAATGCATGGGCAGTTTCACAGCACAACCTCCCCCTTCCCAGTGCGCCACACACACTCTAGGCTGTAGATTGAGTCCTGTTCCCTGAAGAGCACCAAGCCTTTTCAAAAATCTCCGCCTTTTCATGGTATTCTGTCTCCTTCTGAAATTTTGTCGTCTTCCTTATTTCCCTTTCTCAGCCTCAAAAACACCTCTGGATCTCAAGGACTCATGCCATTGTCACAGGCTCTGTGGTGGCTTCCCAGATGCCTGAGGCAAGTTTCTCTTTCCCTGTGCTGCTTGTGG
This sequence comes from Canis lupus familiaris, assembly GCF_011100685.1. Taxonomy (NCBI): domain Eukaryota; kingdom Metazoa; phylum Chordata; class Mammalia; order Carnivora; family Canidae; genus Canis; species Canis lupus. Next base: position 71,901,692 of record NC_049226.1, read on the forward strand.
CTCCTGAGGGCTGTGGACTCACCTTGGATCTGAATCAGAATCATCTTCCATTTAACATCCATAATCCATACCCAAATTTTAGACACTCTGCTTGAGCACATTCACGGGGACCTGTATCCTGTGCTTTTCTTTTTCTTTTTCTTTTTCTTTTTCTTTTTTTTTAAATTTTTATTTATTTATGATAGTCACACACACAGAGAGAGAGGGGCAGAGACACAGGCAGAGGGAGAAGCGGGCTCCATGCACCGGGAGCCCGATGTGGGATCTCCAGAATCGCGCCCTGGGCCAAAGGCAGGCGCCAAACCCCTGCGCCACCCAGGGATCCCTATCCTGTGCTTTTCAATGGGAGAAACTACATGGCATTATCTGTTGACCCCAAACCCTTAACACATTTCTTAAATCATAACTAAGACTTAATAAAACACCTATATATGCAACAAGCCATCACGTTAGAGTGTGAAATGCTTGCCATTTGCATTTGAACACCAATGAATAATATAGATGTTCTCAATCAGTTGTCTTGTCTGCTGTGAGGCTGCAATGTGTTTTGGTGCCGTCCGCATCTGAGACACATGTCCTGTTTGGTGGCCCTCGACTAGCTCTTTCAAGTATCTGCATGTCATTCTGACATTCTACTGATTTTATTTGGAAGGTCACTCAATTCTTTATTTGTACACTGTTTTTAAAAAAATATATTGCACAGAGTATTGTTGTAAATATGTATTTTCCTTGATAAACACTGTTGCAATAATATTGGGAAATAGTTGTACTCTTGAAGTTTGAGTATTAAAAACCAAAGGTATTCTGCTAGAAAAAAACATTAACTGGGGAGGTGTTCTGTCTGAAAAAAATACCATGTTTTCTTCTAAAACCAGCCAATCAATAAGACCACCTGGAGAACTTTCTCTTAAATGATTCATAGTCTCCTCCCCCCAGAGATTCAGTGTCATAAGTTTGGGGACCAGGGGATAGGGCTCTGGAACTGATCTCCAGCTACTTTACGTGAACAACGTAAAGGTTTAAGAATCACTGGTTTAGATTTGCCAACTAGTTCATGAATTTTTCAATGACAGAAATTCTTGTGTGTCTTTATGTTTGGGTGCCTGGAGTAGTATTGGAGTAGCAGGACAATTGAGTTGAATAGCACTGCTGCTGTGTATACAGCAGGCCTCCCATAATGCTTATTCAGAAGTATTTGTGTAGAACCAGACTCTTTGAAGCCTGTCCTTGCTGCATCTGCTGAGGGCCATGAACATAAGGAATCATTTGAAGGTATTGCTTAGTGAAAGATCTGGAGTGGTATTTTGTGCAAAATATTCCCTCTGCCTTTCCTGAGTCAGGCAGGTTTGCTTGTTTTGCAAGACTGAGATTTTCTTGAAGCATCTGTAAGACTCAGTGAAAGCCTGATCCTTTTTATAATCATTATTGTCATCTGGTTCTCATATCCTTCTGTCCACCCTGAGGCCAGGTCAAGCTGCCCTCTTCCTAAGCTCTCGCCTCCAATAAAGCTTCCTGCCCTTGACCTTGGGGTCCATCAGCTTGTACTTCACTTTGCCTCTCTAGCAAATTCAGGGTTGCCTCTGGGGCTCTCACCTTTCATTTTATTTCCACTGAATCCTTCTGGGGCTTCTATTTTTATCCTTGTGTTTGAGATGTCGGGGCTGTTTAAGATGAGGCCTTGCTATGATAGTAGCTCTCCTTGCAGGGGTGGGGACTGCTGTCCCCATGTGGCCACCTTGTAACATTTACTAGATACATTAGGGTGACTTCCTTTCCCATATCTCCTTCTCTTTATACATAACAACCCAGACATGCACTGCCATTTGGCAACTGATATGAAGAGAAAATGTGGCTTTGGAAATTTCTGGCCACCTGCTTTTTCTGCATTGGTCACTTTCTTCTGTTACCTGTAACTCCATTTGAACTCTAATTATTTTTGGACTAATATCAGTAATTCAGCTTTTATCATGTAATATTCTGTTCCTTCAGTAGGACTGTTAGACTCTTTGAGATCAGGAGTTTGTCTCTCCCATCTCTTTGCAGCACCCAGGAGAGTTTCGTGGCTGCCTGCTGAATGAAATGTTAGGCTCCAGATTTCTAAAGATACAGCTATTGATGCATAGCAAAGTAGAACACTATAAACCAAAATTCCAATGGTTTATTTTTGAAAATGTGCAAAATTTAAATTCTAAGGTATAAAAAATTATAAAAATGCTTATTTTAACAGGTAAAAAAAAAAGTTAAAACATTAATGATCACTCCCGACCTTTCTCCAGCCTCTACACGTTAGGGAACCAATATGAACATTTGATGTATAATGTTATTCTTTTTTTTTTTTTTTAAAAAAGTTATTTATTTATTTATTCATGAGAGAGAGACAGAGAAAGGCAGAGACACAAGCAGAGGAAAAAGCAGGCTTTCTGTGGGGAGCCCGATGCAGGACTTGATTGCAGGACCCCGGGATCACACCTTAAGCCAAAGGCAGATGCTCAACCACTGAACCATCCAGGTGGCCTGATGTATGGTGTTCTATAGCTTTTTTTGATAGTTAAACCAATGTACAAATATAAAAACATATAGGCAGATTTGTCTATATAGTTTTAATGGGATTTTTCTTTTTTTTTTTTACATTTTTATTTATTTATGATAGTCACACAGAGAGAGAGAGAGAGGCAGAGACATAGGCAGAGGGAGAAGCAGGCTCCATGCCCTGGGAGCCTGACGTGGGACTCCATCCCGGGTCTCCAGGATCACGCCCTGGGCCAAAGGCAGGCGCTAAACCACTGTGCCACCCAGGGATCCCTTAATGGGATTTTTCATGTGTTACCTGTTTATAGTTAGATGTAAACAAATGAACAGTGCAACTTGCTCTCATGTTCAGAAAACAGGTTGTTTCAGAGCCCTGCCTTGCACACATCTCCTTGATGACAGTGCCTACCTTGCCTTCCTCTGGGGAAAGGAGGAACCCATTTGAGCAGAAACCTGATCATGAAGAAAGAGAAGAGAGGTTCCAGTAATAGTGCCACAATCCATGTTTAATAATCATCTACATGCTGTCTGTAGCCCAATCTTTTTTTTTTTTCCTTAAATAACCCTTTGCCCACTAAGCTTCAGCATATCCTTCTCCCTGAAACACTGTTCCCTTATCCTTTTTGCTTGAGTAAGGCCTGCTAATTTTTCACATCTCAGCTTCCCTGTTATCTCCTCCAAGCAGCTGATCCTGACCTCGTTACCCCTTGGGACAGCACTATGGGCCTCTTCTCTGTATTACCATGATATTCATTCTTCCCTTCCCTCAGTGTGTTATTATCCTCTGTAGCAATTCTTAGCATGGTGGATGTGGAGGTGCACTGCCTAGCTCCCCTGTGAGGAAGGACTAGATGCCCAGCAGCAGGAAGTCTAGATGGCACATGGTAGGCTGCTTCAGGGTTGTCCTCAGCTTCAGAGAGCCGTGTAGTCTGGGGCAGCCCCTGTCCAGAGACTGAGCAAGGTGAGGATGTGAAGAACCTGCCATCTCACCTTGGTTCAGGACAAACACATCAAGTGATTCCTGCCCCAAAGTGGCATCCTTGTGAGCCAAGGCCCTCCCCGACCTGCCACTCAGCCAACACTTCCCCTCTGCCCAGTCCTGCTCCTTCCCCTCCTTTTTCAGGTATTGAGCCCTAACCAACATCTGCACATCAGACTCCATCTCATTATCTGCCTCTGGAAAACCCACCATATAACATCTAGTTAACTGTCTTACTTGCTTCAGTGAGGACAGGGAGAGTTGTTCACTGTCTCTCCAGGACCTATGGCACAGCAGAGAGTGTTGATGTATCTGTTGAATGAATGAATGAATGAATGAATGAATGAATTTGGATGACTCCAAAGGAGGCTCAGATGCTAGTTTGCCCCTGACCTCAGCCAGATGCCCCTCTCTTCCCATCATCCCTTGTGACCTGGGTCCTGTCAGTCTTCTCTTCCTTTGGAGAACTACACATTTACTGCATTTCTTCTCTTTTGTTCTCTATCCTTGCCTGTCCCTGGGAGGGCTGGGCAGGGGTGCTAAGCAGCTCACAACAGACAACCCCTTTTATTCCTTTTGACGGCCTCAGGGAAGTTTGATGGGGATATTTCCATAATCGATGAAGGAGCCCTGTCACCCCAAACATGGAGTCTTTAAAGAGAATAGGTTTATGCAAATTAGATATTGATGGGGTAATGATTAATTGGCCCTGAGCCTTTGTTAATATGCAATTGTAGTAACAGAGATACATTTATAATTATTTTGGTTAATTGTTCAAACAAGCACTCAGGACTTAATTGCACAGAGTAATTGAAGAGCCTTCGTATTAGGATTATTTCTTTCCAGAGAAAAATTGTGGTGTTTAACTAGTTAGACTCCTGTGTTAAGGGGGTAGGTGAAGTCTGGTTCTTTGAGGTTCTTGTGTCTCTAAAGAAGGGACAGTCACATAGTCTTAAGTCGTCTTATGTTTGCAAAGGAAGGGGAATATGGGCTTTGCATTTGGACAGATAAAGGTTCAGAATTCCAACTTTGCCACTTCAGTAGCTCTGTGGTTTTAGGCAAGTTATTTAGCTTCTCTGAGCTAGTTTTAGTTTTTAATCCATAAAATGAGAGGAATAACACTTAACTTATGCAGCGGTGGGAGATATAAATGAAGCAGTCCATGTAAAGCCCTTAGTTTGGTGCCTAGTACATGGTAAACAGCCCTAATGAGAACCCGTGCAATGATAATTTTCAGCACTGCCATTGGCAGAGGCAAGACAAATGAAAATGAGTATAAGCTGCCAAACACCTGTGAGCTCGTGAACAGGAAGCATTTGGGAAAGGAAGGGCACAAAAGGCCTGACTTAGAGAGTTTATTTAAAAACACAGAGATTGGAACAGATTGGAGGAACATGTGCAGACTCTGTTGCTGATCTGCAAAAGGTGATGACAGTGCTTTGCAGGGAGCTGTTTGGCTATCCACCTTAAGGTGACCCACTTCTGGAGGATATTATTGTGAATTCCAACTTTTTCTTATTTATCTCTGTTCAAACTCTAAAATCACAGATACACACTCCAAAATTACAAATATTATGATGGAGAGAAAAATCTTGAAGCTGCCTGGTAAGGGGGTCATTCTTTCCCGTGATCCCTGGGTATCTCTCTGGCCCTTCCTGAAAGTGGATCCTCCCAGCCAGGGCGACAGGTTGTGGGATGAGTTGGTCAGTGCTGACAGAGGGCCACCTCAGCACCTGAAACCCAGGCCCAGCAGGAGGGGAGAGAATAGGTAGTGGTATTCAGAACATGGCCCTGGAGCCCAGCCAATGGGTTTGACAGTCCTGGCTTTGCCACTTCCAAGTTGACGAACTTGGACAAGACATCTAAACTCTAGCTCAGTTTCTCCATTAGTAGTTTGGACTTCACATAGCTGAAGTGAGGCCTCTATGGGGTCATGCAAGTAAAGTATTTAGCAGTGCCTGACTGCTATAAGCATTTGACAGATAAGTGATGATGGTAATGAGGATCAAGATCTTTGAGTTGCTTAGACGGGCCTTGGGGAAGTTTTAGAGGTACCACCAGGGAGATCATCCCTCCCACATCAACCCATCAACTGCAACCATCAACAGAGGCACCCAGGCTACATGGAACATATATTTCCCTGATTTTTTGACTGGTAGGCCACTTTTCTGAGAGAATAACTAGTGATATCTTGGGCTAGGACCCTCTACTCTTTCAACACAGCCAATCATGCTGCCTTTTTACATCTTCAGCTCAAATCACAGAACAGAAAGAAATGAGCATAGGAAGTTCTTCGTGGGTAGGCAGACCATTGGGATCACTAGCTTATTGATTTGGTTACAACAAATGCTGTACAATGAATAATTCTATGTAGTGAATGATTCCTCTCCCCTGTTGGCATGGGTCTCAGTAAAGAAAAGTGCTGAGGGCACCCTGTATGCACAGTGGACTTTCACGGGGTCATCTCAGGAATTGCCTCACGTCAGTGCAGGATGTGGTATTTTTATCACCCCATTTTACAGAGAAGCAAGCTGACATAGAGAGGCAAGTTTAATTTGTATTTGTGAGGCAGAGTTCTCCTTTTCCTGATATACTGGGGAGTCCCTTTTCTTGAAATATGTTACAGTCCACTGAAGTTCAAGGTTTTGTCATCAAAGCTTCATGGAAGGCTTTCCTCCCTTTAAAGATAAAAAACTTTGGCGGGGGTATGTGAGAACCCTTCTTGAAGGTATTGTAAGCAATGGAAACTCCTGGTTAATTGGCTTTGTCACTGTAGAGTGCAGTATCTGCCTCTAGAACTGGATTTATTTCCACTTTGCCAGCCATTTGCCCTCTCTGAGCGTTGGTCACTTCACCTGGTAAACATGACCACCATGGCACGTGTCTCAACAGGACGTAGTGAGGATTAAATTCACCAAAGTACACCCAGGATTTAGCACATTGTGTGATGCCATGTGATGACATAATGGGTAAGTTGTTTGTTGTTGTTTTTTTTTTTTTTGAAAGCATAGAGGAAAGGCACCAAGGAAGCTGGGTGACAGGACAGGAGAAAGGGGGTAGCATCAGGTGTTGAAAGGGGATTGGGCAGAATTGCTCTTTCTTGGGGAATGGCTCATTTTGGGAATTGCAAATCTATTCCTTCATAAGGAGTTTACTCTGGTCTAAAGTTTAAGAGAAGGAGAGAATCCTACATAACTTAATGTTTTAACCAATAGTTGCTCTACATCCCAAAAGGAAAGGATTCTGTTTTCAAAGAAGGCAAAGGAAATAATACACCAGAGTGCCCAGCATGTTCCATATCTGCTGCTTGGTACAGAGAAAATACTCCACAAGTATGTGTCTACTCCATGAATAAATGAATGAGTTCTGGGATTTTCCTGCTTACAAGCGTTTCACAATCTTATTCTTTTCTCCTTCCTCTTATGCCCTCTCCACTCCACCTTCTCCGTAAGAATCTGGGCAACCAGGCCCCCTTGTGTCTCATGATCTTGGGGGAACACTGTCTGAAAGTCAGCTGAGACTGTAGAATCAAAGTCCAGGGCATAAATGAATGCTTGCTCAGGGACATTTGCCTAGGGCTTCCAGCTTCACATTTTTCAGTTCATTCCCCATTGTGAAGCATGAAGGCTGCTGCTTTGCCCATCCAGACTCAGGGAAGAAGGGATTGCCTATTCTGTGAGTGTGACCCCCTTTATGCTCCTGTGTCATGTTTATTTCCGATTTCTGCCCCAACCCCTCCAGATCAGGTGATGATTCTCCTTGACACTGCTATGTGTCAGAAACAAATCCTCCAGTAAGCAGAAAAGACTCCTTGAGTGAATTCCCTTCCTTGTCTTTCCTGGTAGCTCTTTGGTCCTGTGGCCTTTGTTAACTGTGATGTGCCAGGCTACTTGGAGGAGGCCAGATGCATAAAGGCATTTCTGAAAACACTGCCCTGACCACTTTGCTGTCAGCTACGGACTTGGAGTTTGCTTGGGGTGGCACCCTCATCTACCTCCATCCCATCCTATGGCACCAAGTCTGGCCCCGGCCCACTTACCTTTAGCAGCCTCTCCCTAAGCCCATGGTCTCCACCTCCTGGGTTCCCCTCAGCCTTCCTAGAATCAGGGAATTCAGAAGCTTTTATATCCCACAACTCTCAACAAGAATATGTATTTCCCTCTCCTCTCATCTGAAGAGGATGGAACTGGGAAGCAAAGGATAGCTGCCTATGATAGGTCCCATCTGGGCATTTTATACAGAGTATGTTTCTTGATGGCCTTTTTCTCCTTGCCTGAGGAACTGGCTCTCTTCTCAGCTCCGTTTGGGAAACATGTTTTGTCTCCAGGTCTCCTTTGCCAGAGATTGCTGTAGCTGAAGGGTTTTCTAATTGCCTGCTCTATTTTTTTTTTTCTGCATCTAGCTTTCTTTCAACATATCTATGCCTTTATATTTAAGACATGTCTCTTGCAGACAGTGTATGATTGGGTCTTAATTTTTAAATCCATTCTAACAATTTCTGCCTTTTAAAAAAGATTTCTGCCTTTTGAATTAGAATGTTTATTCCATCAGTATTTAGTGTAATTACTGATGTGATTGGATTTCATCTGGTTTATTGTTTGTTTCGTTTGCCCTGTTCTTTTATTTTCATTCCTCTGTTCCCTCCTATCTTGCTTACTTTTTGGTGTTAAATTAGAAAATGTCTTAGAATTCCATATGGATTTAATAGCCTTTTAGGTTTCTATAGGTACTGTTTTTAGTAGTTTCTATAGGTACTTGAATATATATTCTTGACTATGCTCCATCCACCAAGAGTCAATATTGTGCTACTTCAAGTAGAATGTAGAAAACCTCCAACTCTGTGGGTCCATTACTTCCACCTATGTATTCTATCTACATATGTTATAAACCTCCAAACATAATTTTCTAATGTTTGCTTTAAACCTGGGGTTGGCAAACTATAGCCTGCAGGCCAAAACTGACCTATCACCTGCTTTTGTAAATGAAGATTTATTGGAACACAGCCACGCTCAGCTGTTTACATATTGTCTATGGCTGCAAGTAGTTGCCTCCGAGACCCTATAGGCTTCAAAACCTCAAATATCTTCCATCCCCTTACAGAAAAAGTTTGCTAATAATGTATATTATAAAGGCAATAAGAAGAGAAGAAAAGCCTTTTATAGATTCCCAGATATTCCACATATGAAACTCATTTGTTCATGAACATCCAGATTTCCATCTACTACCATTTCCCTTCAGCCTATGTCTTATAGTGCAGACTCTCTGCAGTGCCCTCTTCCAAGTACTAATGCTCCTCTAGTCTCTGCACGGAGTCATTCTCCAAAGCCTGCAGGTAGTTTTAAATATTTTGTTTGTTTAGTGTTTTCAGTTGTTATCTGCAGGAGGAATCATTTGATAAGTTACTCCTCTCAGGTAGGCCTGGAAGTAGAACCTTAAGTAGTTTCTGAATTCCGAGTTATTGGACACATCCAATCATAGGCTGTAAGGAGTGACACAAAGGGACTCTGTATATCAGATTGCAGAGTAGATTGTAGAAGGAGCTGCACTAAATGCAATGAATTTTCTGAAATTGTATTATGAATATTTGGAAGTGACTCGGGCAAGGGAATCCTATTATCTTTTAAAAAATTTATTTTAAAAAATATATTTATTTATTTATTCATTCATTCATTCATTCATTCATTCATTCATGAGAGACACACAGAGAGGCAGAGACACAGGCAGAGGGAGGAGAAGCAGGCTCTTTGCATAGAACCTGATGCGGACTTGATTCCAGGACCCCAGGATCATGACCTGAGCCAAAGGCAGATGCTCAACCATTGAGCCACCCAGGTGCCCCTATTTATTATTATTATTATTATTATTATTATTATTATTATTATAAACTTCACAAAGAAATCTAGCTCTGTTTTTGTGGGATGACTAGATAGTCAGTATGGTAAACACTTTAGGTACTTATTGCACCTTTATGAAAAACCCTCTCTCGGATATGATTCATGTCCTGTTTCATAGTATATGAAGGTCTGAGGGATGATCTCAAGGTTGTGCTCAAGGTCACATACCCAATAATGGAGCCAGCAATCAAATCCAAGTAGTAGAGTGGTAGAACTCATTCCCTGAACCAACACTATGCTTGGGCCTTTGCTCAGCTCTTTCTGCCTTATGTTGTCCTTTGTGATGTGTTTCTGTCTGGATAGACCTTAAGTTCCCGGAGTGCATGAGCTGGCCTTTCCTGCCTGGGAAACCTCCATAGGCCCCGCAGCCCCATGCTGCCCATAGTATGGGCCTGATCTTAGGGTTTGGAAAGGCGGGGCTGCTGTGAACTGGGTGGGGTAGGGTAGATATTCAAATTAGAAAATTAGTGGATTGTTAGAGAACCAAAAATCTGTGAGGGGGCGAATGAGGCAGAGGGCCAGGGAGAAGGGATAGACTGGGTTCTGGGCAGTGTGACACACTGGAGACATAAACAAGGAAGGTCAGACTCATCTATAAGGGACAGAGCTGATGTGAGACTGAAATCTGTGCCCATAGGAGAAAAGGGACAAGTGTCAGGAACAAGGTAGGGTAGAGAAGTAAGCCATCAAGAAAGTGCCTGGATCTTGTTAGCTTGTTTCCGGAAGGTTCAGAATCTGCCACCCCTTCCCCAGGCAAATGCCTGAGAATCTACCTCTCTCTCTCTCTCTCTCTCTCTCTCTCTCTTTCACTCAAAGTTTCAGCTCCCAAAGTTTGGCTCCTGATAGCAGGTGTACAATAAATCCTTCTTGAATTAAATTAAAGTGTTTAAGGAGCCATTTTCTGAGCCAGGCCTTTCTCTGTTGTCAGGGAAGAATTTATTTAACAAGACCTACACTTTGGCAAACAAACCCTGCTTCTCTTTGCTGATACATGGCCACAATGCCCTTTTTGCCACCCGCTGTTGGGAAATAGGTTCTTGGTTGGGGAATGGGTGTGGTTTGATGGTTTGGGAGGAAGATAATTTCAAGATACTCTGAAAATGATAGTTTGTGGACACCCTGGTCTTCCCAAAGGACTGTGGATCTTTGAAGTACATGCTTGACCCTTAGAAGTAAGAATTCTCTGAGAGCAGGTAGTCATTTGTGTTGTAGATGCAGTCTTGTATATCAGAAAAACCCCTCCAGATAACTTCCTTGTAAGGGGCAGGGAATATTAATGATATTGTTGCAGTATCTGATGCAAATTTTCTTTCTGTCTCCCTTGTGGATATTGTCCATTGCAAGCACCATCTTAAATATTATGAATATTTGCTATACCTGGGATTAGCGATCAGCAATCAGAAGTGGCCCTTAGTTATCACTTCATGGTATGTCTTTCCTCTTCTTATTTCGTGACCAACATCAAACCTTTCTTTTCCCTGAACACAAAAGGTGCTATTCTTTTCTAGACACCCAGAGCTAAGATGGAACGTCTGTGCCAGGACTTAATGATCACCTGTTTCTCAAGAAGACAGCTACAGTAGCTAGAATGAGCCCTATGATTCAGTGAGGTAAGAACGAAGGGAGACGTTTTAATTTTAGTGGACGAGTGCCGTGTAGCTGCTGGGAATCCAAGCACTCAATCTCCACTCCAGTGAATGCCAGCTCTGTCTCCAGTTCCAGTGGATAGGAAAGCCAGACCCTCTTGGCTAGGGAGACATCTGCAAACCAGCTCTTGCTTCTTTAGCAGGGACCAGGGATCAGAGGGCAAAGAAGCCACTTAGGTATTGGTTTGGCCCCATGTATCTCTTTGCCACAGGGCAGTGTGGCCAAGTACTTGGGATTTTGTTAAATTCCTCAGATCTAGCACTTGGTCTCAGATGGGGAGTAGGTCCATCAGACAGCCTATAAGTTGTAACCTTTCTTATTGGTCTCATAAATGGAACTTTCAGATCCTTCCAGGTATAATTACCTGAGAAATAGGCTCTGTCTCTTAATTATGTAGGATTCTCTCCTAACCCCAAATGATTCCTTTTGCAGAGATGACCCAAAAGATGGAACAGAGTTTCAAAGTCACCAAACACTTAGGCAATCAGAGAGTTCATTTTTTTCCTTCTATCAGTCGGGGCTGAAGTTAACAGCGAAGTATGACATTCCCTTTAAAATCATCTTGAATACTTCAGTGTATAGACAGTCTTATTCTGAGCATAGTTGTGTGTTCAGTTTTACATCAAAGCTCTTTCAGAAGTCATTTTTCTTCCTTTGGTGCTCTTTTTCCAGATGTTATGCCCACATATTTTAAATAAATAAGCAACACAAACATATTAATGACTTTAAAAATTAGAAATCTGTGACCCCACTAATTCATGATGATTTCGTTTTTTTATTTTCATATTCCTTTTTTTTAATTTTCATATTCCTATGTAATTTACAGAGACAACACAAAACCTACTCTTTTGTGTTTTATTTGTACTTCAACATTTTCCTCTATGGTTCTGCAAACTCATTTTAATGATCCTTTAGTATTCTATCCTGTTGTTTTACAAATATTTATTAAAATTGTCCCCAAATATTGAACACTTCTGTTGTTTTCAAAGATTAGCTCTTAGGGGAAATCTGCATTAAGCATCTATACACATATTATTTTATTTTCTCCCATTTCTGCTGAATTATATCCTTGGGTAAGACTTGTGGAAACAGGATCCTTACCTTAAGAAATAGGCCAGTTTTCCTGAATCTCTTTCCATATTGTCATAATGCTGTCCAACATGGTTGTGTCCATTTCCAGTGAATGAGTGAATGACCATAGGGGTGGCTGAAAACTCAATAGGATATGGTGTTACAATTTGTAAAATTTAGGTTTGAGAAAGTATTTCACTTTTGCTTAATTTTCATGCACTTGATTTCTCTCCAAGCTTTTGATCTTTCTAGCAAGACCTGGCTGTTCCCAGGTCTGCCTCATCAAAGGCAGTGTTTACTTGGCTTCAAGGCATACACAATCATTTGTCTAAGTGCTAAGAATTCCTGTAACTTCTTCCTTGAGAAAAACACAAAAGAGAAGGAATGCATTGTCTGGCAATGTGATAACCCAGGGTTGTCTTTCCCCAAATGGGGCAAAAAATCTGCTTTGTTATTTGTTTTCTCACATCTGAGACCTCAGCTCTGTTGTCTGTCCTCAATCCAGTGAAAATTTTCACTTTTCATCATATTGGATCCTCAACAGCACTTGACCCTCTACCACTCTCCCTTTGAAATAACGTCTTTCTTTGGGGTCTGTGACCTTATCTTCCCCAATTTCCTTCCACTCCTCTAGCTGCCCTTTGAGGTCCTTTATTGCTCCTGCCTCCTCCTACCTGGCTTTTGAATGTGGAACATTCCTGAGACTTGGTTTTGGAATGTCTATGTACCTGTGTACTTTATGAACCCTGGACAGTCTCATCCTCACAGTGGCTCAGTAATGAGACTCTCTGTGCCATGGCTCCTGAATTGAAATCTTCATCCCAAACCAGAGTTCCAGACACAGAGATCAAAGCATCACCTAAAGCATCCCCACTGACCTCCCAGTACAGTCTGGTTGGTTCTGATGCCTTTGGTGTTCTCAGTACCAGCACTGGTACTTCTGTTTGTTCATTCAGGCAAACCTGGGACCAAGCAGCATCCATGAAACCCTTTACCCTGCACTCCCCACAGCTGCACCAGCACCAGGGCCTATAGCTTCACTTCCTAAACTTCTCTGGACCCCATTCAGCTCTCACCATCTTCGGAGCTACCACCCTGGTGCATACCAGCTGGTCTTGCCATATCTACTTGACCTCAGTTCTTTTCACTGTAGCCGATTGCTTCCTTTGCTTAAAAACCTCCATGATTTCACCTTACTCTTAGAATGAAGACAGAATCTTCCCATGGCCCACAAGGCCCCACATGATCTCATCTTGGCCTCCTCTCCAGCTTCATCTCTATACTTGCTTTCCATGCCCCAGCCCTACATGAATCTTCTCTACATTGTTCACATGTTCCTGCATGCTGTCTCCTACCATAGGGCCTCTGCACATGTGTTCCTGCTGTTTGATATAGCTCCTTTTCTCCTTGGTTTCTAATTCCTTTTAGGGATGTAAGGAGTGGGATATATTGCTCACCATTCCCATTTAGCATTCACCCCCTCAACTACTGGGATTGTCATTGTCTGCCAGCTGAGTCTTTCCCCAAGTGTTATCCTCAACTGAAGGGATCTGCCTCTACCAAAATGGTTGATGTGGGTTACAAAGTCTGGGCCTCTTGCCTCAACTGGGGACATTCCTGATAAGTCTTCCCAGCTACTGAACTTTCTTTGGGCTTGGCCGAGCTTTGTTTTGCTACTTTTCCCTCAACCTCATTCCCTTATATGTATTGCTCCTGACATTGCTCCCCAGCTGACTCCCTGCTGATCTACAGGTCAGTTTCTTTCCTGGGGACCTGAGCTATGCCTTCCTATTCATCCTTTAGGTCTTGGCTCACACTTTATGGTGCGTTCCCTAATGCACCTAAAACTATCATTGATTAATGCATGCCTAGACTTTCAGCTCCTTGAAGGCAGGGAGCTCATTAAATATCCAACTTTAGGCATAGTACTTGGCACCAAAAAGGTGCTCATCAAACACAGTTGATTCTCATTATCCATGGTAGTTATGTTACAGAACATTATAGGGAACACTGAATTAGGCATCACTGAACCATTGTTCCTAGGATTAATACAGGGTTAGGCTCCTACTAGCCTCTACTCCCATCATTTTCATCAGCTGATCTTATTCTATGTGTGTTTCTATTTATAAACACCTTATTTAGGGGTGCCTGGGTAGCACATTCAGTTAAGTGTTCAACTCTTGGTTTCAGCCCAGGTTGTGATCTCAGGGTCATGAGATTGAGCCCCATATTGGGTTCCACACACAATGGGAAGTTGCTTGAGACTGTCTCTCTTCCCCTCCCAACACCATGTGAGACAGCCTGGGTTAGCCTACTGGATGATAGAATGTGAGGCCAAGTCATTCCCTTGCTGTCCCCCTATCTGACATTGAGTCAACTGCCAAATGTGTGAGTGAGGCCACTCTAGATCATCCATTCTGGGCAATCGGGCCTGGCTCAGAAGACCTACCAGTCAAGCCACAGAATCATGAAAAATTAAAAAAAAAATGTGTGAACAAATTGCTTTAACTTACTAAGTGTGAGATTATCGTTCCTTGTGGCTTCTTCCAGTTAAAAATGTGAACACCTAAGGCAGCTACAAAGGGCAAACTTTCTGTGACTGTATAGATTAGATTATATCAACAGTTAAATTTAAAAAGTTCCAAGGCTTTTGAGCTTCCTGACCTGCTCTGCCTCTGATAGAGAAGAGAGGGGTGAAAACAAAGTGGGTGGGGGAGAAAATTATGCTAGCCTGTGGAGCATATGGACACCCAGTAACAGAATTTCTTTGGTGGCCCTTCTTAAACCAACTCAGCAGTCCATATACGGAGTGCTGAGCCCAGCTTGGGAGTGAGTCAGAGGATGGGGCTTGTTCCTATGTTTCTGTTCCATCTGGCTAATCTGTGGACTGACAAATCTCTAAGGCAGGCTACTTGCTACATTTGCTTTTGATGTTCTTAGTCTTCATGTTTAGATTTCTTAATGCCATGTTTAAAAGTACTTTGAAAATCCTCGAAAATCATTTATCTCAGGCAGTGGTTCATCTTGGGGAGAAAGAAATCTTTACATCAAAAATCAGAGTAGCAGTATTTCTCAATAAAACTGGAGAAGAAAATCAGAGTAGCAATTAAAAGGCATAGAGGTCTATGGGGTAAGTGTAAATTGAATTGGGAATAGGATATACAACAAACTTTTCAAAAAAATCAAGAACTAATCATTTAGTAAGCCAACAAAGTTATTTTTTAAAGCAGGCCCTTTCAACTGCTTCCACTTTATTTATTTTTTTTATGCTTCAGTGACTAAAAATGGCAAAAACATTTTATTTATGTAAAAAAGAAATCACTTGTATGCAAAGTTGCAGCTGCTTCTTATAGGTATACAAGTGAATAAAAGCCGGGAACATGCAGTTTTTTTTCTTTTTTTAATGGAAATCTTGATTCACTCTTCAGTGTTGAGTTGAGAATCCTCCATTCAATGGTATCTTGGAGTTTGAACTGGATTGACGGCAAAAAATGAAATCCTAGGAAGATGTCCATATCCTAGTTATATCTCATTAGATGCAATTTTTGGTTTTGGGAATGGTGGCATTCTTGATGAAGCTAAAAAAATAAAAAGGATAATGCTAATAACTAATAATTAGTAAAATTTCTAATCCAATCATTGTTTAATATTATTTGATATACTTTTCTCATCCCCCATACTCCTGTCTTAAAAACTATCTTTTTTTTTTCCACTGAAGAATGTTTAAAAATAGAATAATGACTTTAAAATTGTTCAGAGAAGATACCAGAAAATATTATGCACCTTGCTTAACCTTTTTGGTGACTCAGAAGAAAAAAAAATCCATTGTTTATATTGCAGACAGGAGTGAATGATGCTTTTATAAAGAAGAGCATATAATCACTTATTTTCCAGAGCACCATCCAGGCTAATTTATTTTTTTGTTTGAAGCCAGTAAAGTCAACTCTGGAAGGCTATAGTGAATGGGGGTTTAAAGAACAGAAGCTGGGCTGGGACAAAAATGCTATCATGGTTAGACCTTGTGTCTGGGCCCCTGTCCTGAGGAGGGACAGTCTGAGCAGAATGGGCTCAAGAGAAAGTGACTTTGCTTGGAAGAGCCCTTTATCTTGTACTCTGACCTTCAATCTAGTGGCAGATTTTAACAAGGGGCAACTTAGTCCCTTAGGTGCCATATGGCAATGCTTGGACATATTGTTGGTCCTCAAAACTGGAAAGGAAGTGCTACTGGCATCTAGTGAGTGAAGGCCAGGGGAGCTGCGGAATATCCTATAGAGAGAGGACAGCCTCCTCCACCACAGAATTGTGGCCTGAAAGTCAGCTGTGCAGAGTGGGAAGCCCTAGTCTAGTGAGACTGTTTGGAGTTGCTACAAGGCTCCCACTTGGGCATGTTGGGGTCTTTATGAAGAGGAGGGAAGGTGAGTGGCACAAACACAGGGAGTTTGTCAGTGAGAGGAAGCAGAGTTATAGAGAAAGTTAGCAGAGCCCAGTTAAAACTTAGATCCCCAAGTGAAAGCTGGTGACACAGGATCTAAACTTCTAGTTCTTGTGACTCCCACTGTGACAGACCCTATAATTTTTGCAACAGACCTGGCAACACAGCTAGGGCTTCCCCCAAATTGGCAGGATCTGGCTGTGCTGTGTAGAAGAGAAGGGCTGCAACCTGGAGGGGAGGGACCCAGGTTAGACTCTTCATTATGTAGTATGGCCTTGATCCTATCGCTTAACTTCTCTGAGCTGGTTTTCTTTGCTTGTAAAATGAGAATATTTCATCACATTACCTACAACTTCTAAGACTCTTCATGAATGCATGAATTTTCTGCCTTTGCTCTGGAAGGGATTTTAGGCAGATGAACCTCTGATGAACAGTTGGTTTTCCCAGAGTTGTCCAGCACTTTAGAGTCTCCCAGTTACTTTCGATAAAACTGCTAAGTTGACAAAGTCTTCCCAGAAGCATTTTCTCACTGTCTTTTAGTTTTGCCAAGAGAGATGGGGAGTGTTCGCTGTACCTTACAAGTAGACAAGCTGAGGATTAGCACCAATTCACAGTGCTGGTAAGTGGCAGAGATGCTTGTGCCAAACTTGCTGTACCCAGTGCTCCCCACCACATTTCTGGGAAGTAGAGGCTTCAGGTAAATGTCCATTGCAGGTAATTCCTATAAAACACGGTCAGTGCTGAACATGTTCATCTGAGAGAACAGTGGGTCTGGGAAAGAATTTTCCAGTGCTGGAAAAGTTAATAGGACCATGCAGAGTCAGGCAGGTGTCACAGCAGTGACCCTCCACACCAGGTACCCCCACAGATCACTGCAGGAGGAGGCATTGTTTTGCAGAGATATCATCAGAGGGTGTCTTCCTCAGAGTGTCCTGATCTCAGTCCAAGTGTCTGTCATGGGGTACATCTGCTTCATGCCAGTGGCCTTCAGACATGACCCCTGATAGGCAGAGGCAGTAATGGGGATGGCCACAGTGGATCTTGACAGCATGATGGTATAGATCTCAGAGCATTCAGGCCTGGAACAGGAAGGAGGAGGTCTGGGTGCTTTTTGCTTTCTGGAAGTGATTTCTTCTTTTCCAGCTAGTCCAGCTGAAAGCAAAGCTGAGAGCCTTTCCAGGGATGGGCATGAGGCCTTTCTTTTATTAGTGAGTAACTTTCATATTCCCTTCATCCCAGATCTGCCCAGAGGTTCTTTCTCTGAACTGGCATATGCCAATCTCTCCAAGCTGACTGTGGTCTCTTTGATGGCAGAGACTGTGTCATATTTTATTAATTTTATTAACAGCTGGAATAGTGCCTGGCATGTATTAGATACTCAGAATTTGTAGGAGTGGCTTAACTAATGGGGGGACAGGGCTCCCTGTTATCAGGGATATTTAGTAAGCCCTATTCTGTACTGGCCACTGTTCTAAGTACTTTCCTGGGAGTTAGTCACTTGGTCCTCACAGCAGCAGACAGTAGGAAACTGAAGCCCAGCGTGTTTGAGGGACCTGTCCAAGGGGCTTGAGTCCAGAGATGTTGGAGCCAGGATGGGAAACCTGGGGGCTAGTCCCAGAGACTGACTTCTTGATGGGAAATTAGGGTTTCGTAAGGCATTCCATGTTCTGTTGATGTCCTCTCTGGGCTGGCTCTGCCCCACAGCCTTGCCCCCTCCTCTCTGTAAAGTCCCACTTTCATTTCCACTTGTGGTGGTTATAGAACTTCATGATTCCCCAGGCCCTGCATCCCTACCTGGAAGACAGTGAGCTGGCTCATATTTTATAGACAAGCTGGGGACACAGAGGACTGAGGTGTGTTTTCCTACCCTCTGCTATGGCCACCAATGCTCCTGTCCACCATTCTCAGCCTCTGACTCTGGTCTCCCTCAGCACTGGCCATCTCCCACCCCTGGGGGCTTTCAGCCAGCAGTAATACCCTCTCTTTTCTGCATTTTAACCACTCCCCACCAAATCTTCATCTCTGTACCTGGCCACAGGCCAGCCATTTCCATGCCAGAGAAACCCTTCTTTGCTTTGTTCCTCCTGTGCTTATTATGGTCTCTGGTGTCCCTAGCAAGGGCTGCCTTCCAAGAGCAGCCTCACTCACTTCACTGATGCACTCCTTTTCACTCTGTGCCCACTGCAGTGTCATCTTTCTCTTCTTTCCACTTATTTTATTGCTGGTCTCCTTTTATTGGAATATGAGCTTTCACGTTAAAGTGCTTGCACTCCATTGTTCTATCTCTAGTAACTAGACTAGTATGGGCTCTGTAGGCACTTAGAGAATATGTTTTGGAAAGAACATGTGATGGGCAATGTCTAATTAAATTTCTGAAGGCAGGAAGCCTCATCTGACATATGAGTCTGTTTCTTCTCCTGGCCTCAGGTTTGCTCCCACTTAGCTTCATTCTGGGGACATCAGTTCTGAACCAACATTGGGAATTCAAAATGTTATGTACTGAATCATGTTCCTCCAAAAGTTACATGCAAATCCTAAGCCCCAGTACCTGTGAACGTGGCCTTATTTGGAAACTGGGTCTTGGTAGATGTGACCATATTGCATTAAGATGGGCCCTGAGTCTGACTAGTCTAACTAGTGTCTTTGTGTGGGGAGGAAAATTGGACTACAGATACGCAGTCCCACAGAAAGGTGCAGGCAGAGATTGGGGTGATGTGTCTGTAGGCCGAGGATTGCCAAGGATTGCCAGCAACCACCAGATGCAGGACAGGGGTATGGGACAGACTCTCTCCTCAAGGCTTCAGGGAGAGTGTGGTCTTGATGACATCTTGATATCAGACTTGTAGCTTCCAGGCCTAGAATAAATTTCTGTTGCCTGAAGTCACACCCAGTTTGTGGTCCTTTGTTGCAGCAGCCTTGGAAAGCCAACATGCAAGGCCAACAATCTCAGAGTGCTCCTGATCCTTCAGCTAGTCCTCGAGGCTCAGGAAATTCACTACTGAAATAAACCCAACATGAACTGGCCAACTCAGCATTGCCAGACAAAAGATGTCAGAGAGGCGAGGCAGCGAAT
The DNA here is from genome assembly GCF_011100685.1 of Canis lupus familiaris. NCBI lineage: Eukaryota > Metazoa > Chordata > Mammalia > Carnivora > Canidae > Canis > Canis lupus. The sequence continues at coordinate 71,921,317 of NC_049226.1, forward strand.
TTTTCACTCTCACAAAGGAAGGGGATGTGACAGGAGGCAGCTCTGGGAGCCACGGGCCTCATGGTGCAGGACCTGAATGGGGCCTCCTGGTCTGGGACTCAGGGGCTACCCGGGACCCGGAAAACTAGTAGTGGAGACATGAGCTAGCTTCTAGCTTAGACAAGGCCCCCTGGGAATCACCGGTTGACCCCATCAAGAGATGGCTCCATAGTGAACTAGAACAGGAGGGCTCTTTGCTTCTGCAGTCTATGAAGTCAGAGACATCATTCTATCCCTTTTGTGTAGATTGTTGCAGCTTCTGTGTGTGCCCTTTGGAAGAGGCTCCTACTTATAATTACTTACTGAATACTCATCTTTTCTGTTAAACTCTAGGTTTTGTGAGGGAAAAGATTGTTTCTCTCTTTTTTACCACTCTGCTCTCAGCACCTAGCCTGGTGCCTGAAACACAGTAAGCACCTCATAATATACGTGTAATCAGATTGAGTTGATTGGAGTTATATATCCTTGCAGTTATAGATCCTTTGATAATTAAATAAGGAGTCCACTTATTATTTGTAAATATGGCTGTTTTTATGCCTTAAAATTTTAAGGAGTCCTTAGGTGCTAAAATGTGTAAGAGACAATCTAAAATAAAACATTTCAAAGCCCATAAAATGTACAACACAAAGAGCGAACTGTGAACTTTGGTTAATAAGAGTGCATTGGTCCATCAGTTGTGACAAATGTACCATACTGATACATACTGTTAATACTAGGCAAGTCAGGGTGGGGAAGAAGGGAGAGAGAATATATGGAAACTCACTCCACTTTCTGCTCTCTTTTTTCTGCAAACCTAAGAGTGCTCTAAAAAATAAAGTCTATTAGTTTAAAAAATATAAATACAAAAAAATCTCATTTCCCTATTTTCTGGAGATTTGCCCTTCCTTTCCAGGTTTTCTCCCTCTCTCTCTCTTTCTCTCTCTCTCTCTCTCTCTCTCACACACACACACACATGCACACACACACTTAAGTACTTTATATGGAGTTGGCTACAAGAGCGGTATGAGAAGGAGTTTTGCTTGCCTCACCCCATCCACTATTTGAAGGCCTTATGACAAGAGTTTTTACCCATATTAACTCCATAGTTAATATGGGTAATTTTTATATGGAGAAGCCCAGGTACCAATGAATAAAGGTGGAACCAATAACAAATTACATAATGCCCTGCCTGAATCCCCAGGCATCATTTCTGCCACATATGACCTTAGCTTTGATGGTGGAAACTCAGCCTCTTGTGCAATTTCAGGAATCTCTTTGATATTGCTTCTTGTATGATTTTTATCCAGCTACTCAAATCTTTATTTCAATTGGAAGACCATGTTCTGGCCAGCATCACAGTCTATATTTTCATTCTTGGTCCATTATTCTGCCTTTTGGGGAAAATCCAGAAACTTTGTCTGACAAAGATGGCATGATAAGTATATTCTTAGTGAGGTGAATGTGCTTACAGGCACCTTCTCCCCAAAAGTACTGCAGAGGAATCTGTGTTTGAAAATAGAGAGAGGTTGTCTCTGCCAGGCCATTTCTAGCATTCTGAAATGCAGAATCAGGTAATACATCAAGTGCAGGTGACTGGATCATAGGACAACTGGGGGAGAAAAACTGCGCTACATGGATACCTAACATGGCCAAGAAGAGAGAAAGTAAAAATTGAGCAGGCCAGGGAGGGGGAGGTGGATGTGGGGGTGTTTCATTAAATAGAAGGTTCTGGAGAATATGGGAGGTGAGAACTAGGAGAAAAGAGAGGATTCATTTTTTTTTTTTTTTTTTTTTGTGATAGTCACAGAGAGAGGGAGAGAGAATGAGGCAGAGACACAGGCAGAGGGAGAAGCAGGCTCCATGCACTGGGAGCCCGACGTGGGATTCGATCCCGGGTCTCCAGGATCGCGCCCTGGGCCAAAGGCAGGCGCCAAACCGCTGCGCCACCCAGGGATCCCAAAAGAGAGGATTCAAGCCCAAGTTTCTGGGCCATGCAAGGTGTCCTTCAAGGGAAATGGATAAAGGATAGGAGTCCTCCAAGTCATTTGTTGGCTCTTTAATTGTTCGTTTCTTCTTTTTTAAGCATAATACTTCTCTGAGACAGAAATTGACACATTGTGCCTTCAGAACCCTTTATGGGATGTGTGGGACCCTGGGTATATTTGGGGGGCCCCTGTCTATATAAGCAATTTGATTATTTTCGATATGTATTATGTATTTGATATGTATTCAAGATTGTGGGCCTGTACAAAAGAAGATAGTGATTTACTGATGAAAATACAGAACCATTGGCAGAGAAAATAAATTTGTTTATTGACCAATTGGTGCATGTGAAGAGTCTGAGTATCATTAGTTCAGGTCTGGGGACCATTCTTTGTGTTCTTTATTGTTAGTATGCCATTCCTGGCTAATTTCATATCTTCTACCATGAGCAAAAGGTAGCAATGCTGTTATTGCTCATAATGCCATGGCTTTTCATAACCTGTTTATATTCAAACAAATACAGATATTTTTCTGTTCGCAGGTCCCAATAGCATTTATTTACCGTGGGTTCCATCATTACTCATGATGCTGCATCACCCTTCATGTTGCCTGTGAATACTATTAGCTTCCATTGATTCTCTCAGAGGTTGTGCTTTGTTGATGGTGACCACAAATGCAATCTTACCAAAAATGTGCAGGAAAATGGGAATGATGATTCACTTTCTGGTCATGTTAAATCTACCATTCAGAATTTTTTCTGTCCACATAGAGCATAGAATAACACATCCTCCAGCGGTGTCCTCTTCAGAAATCATGTGGACATGATCACTGGTTATCTGGCATGTATTCTCTTTTGATGTTGATGGTACCCTGCCTTCCAGTGGGATGCATAGGGGAGGACAGGCAAAGGACCCACGAATGGAGAAATGAGAGTAGTTCACTTGTGCAAAGAATTTATCTGTCTCATCCAGCATTACCTTGCCAGGCCAAACTCCTGGAACTAGGACCTGGGCATAAAGCCTTAAGATAACCCCATTGTATGAATTCCGGACCTTTTGGGGACATCTTTTTGACTCCACATATGGGGTAAAGGGCCTTAGAGTATTCCAAAAGGGAGAAATCAAAACCAATGTCTGTTTTAAGGAGAATATTCCAAAATGTGAGATCCTTAAGGTGTAGAACCAGGACAGGGGCCCCACCAGCCTGGGCTTAAAGGCACACTATCTGTTGTCAATAGAATTATGAATACAGGGCGCCTGAGTGGCTCAGTTGGTTAAGTGTCAGACTTTTGGTTTTGGCTCAGGTCATGATCTCAGGGTCCTGAGACTGAGCCCACATCAGGCTCTTCATTCAGCACGGAGTCGGCTTGTGTCTCTCCCTCTCCTGTATCACCCTGCCATCCCCTGCCCTTGGAATAGATAAATTTAAAAAATCTTTAAAAAAAAATAAGATTCTGAATATGGGTCTTCACATGGAATCACTTCTCCACAATCTCCTGATGCTCTTCTTTTTGACTCAGCACTTGAGTTATTGTGTCCAACAGCTATTTGTTCTCTCAATGCAATTTCCTGTCCTATGTCCAATTTCTCTCTCCTCTCCTCTTATGGTGAATACTTTGTATTCTTCAAAATCGAATTTATTTACCTCATCATCAAACCTCCTGGAACTTTTCCATCTGCCCTGTTCTCTACCTGTTGAGACCATCTATTCTTCCCTTTATCCAGCCAATGAAAACTCTTCAGTGAGTGCCTATTCTGTGCCAAGCTGTGTTCTAGGCATTCTATTAATGATAGTGAACAAAACAGATCTCACAAGTTAACTGTCATGTAGGCTCCCTCTGGACTCTATAATTTCTATTTCCACGTCTCGTGTTAAAATTACTTTTATTTGCCAGCAGATGTTTTCTGTAAAGGGGCAGACAGTAAATACTTTAGACTTTGAGGGACATATGGCCTCTATTATAACTACTCAGCTCTTCTGTTGTACCACAAAAGGAACCAGAGACAATATGCAAACAAATGGGTGTGGCTGTGTTCCAATAAAACTTTATTTACAAAAATGGGGAGATATGTGGATTTTGCCTGCTAGCCAGAGTTTTCTGACCCCTGCAATTGAATACAAGCTCCAGGAGAACAGGTTTGTTTGTTTCTTTTTCTTTTTCTTTTTCTTTTTCTTTTTTTCTTTTTCTTTTTCTTTCTTTCACTGCTGGCTTCTTGGTGCTTAGAATAGTACCTTGCACATAGAGGGTACTTGACACAGATTTGGTATATAGGAGAAAAGAATGAATGTCATCTATTAAACAGGAAGTTCCTGAAGGCAGGGCTCCCTGCATGTGGTGATCAGCTCAGAGAACATGTTAGGTGAAAATGGATTGAATGAAAGATGGAAACCCATTCTTCTAGTCAGGGCCTCCACTGGGGCAGGCGGCAGCGGGCAGCAGGCGGCAGTGCAGGAACCCAGTGGGTCCAGGCCAGCCTTAGTATCCTGGCACGATTGCAGCTGCCTCCTGGGCAGTGGGACTTCCACACGAGGAACCAATAACAGGATTACAGGCAGGCCTTCCTCCACCCCATGCCTGCCCCACGGCCAGCTGTGACAGCCTGCTGCAAGCTTGTAAAGCAGCAGCCCTGTTTCAGGGAACTCAGCAGCGGAAATGGCCATTAAAGTTAAACATGACTGTCTGTCAGAGGGAAGGAGTGACAACAGGGGCCCTGTTTGCCACCATCAAACTGCCTGTCAGCGCCAGCCAGTTGGGTTTCCCAGGCGCACCTTTCTGATGGTCAGTGCACTGGCTGGGATAGGCAGGGCCCTGGTGTTTGGTGGGGCACGTGAGCTGAAATCCAGAGGCAAAGCTCATGTCATTTTGGAACTTGGGGCATGACAAGTCCAGCCAGATAAAGACAGGAGGAGAAAGGGAGGGTGGGGGTGTTGGCCAGCAGGCTTTCTGTTGCTGGGGCCTCACCCAGAAGGGAAGTAGCTCCTCTTCTGTTTCATGTCAACTTCACTGTCATTGGATAGTCGGCGAGATTTCAAACAGATAAATGCCCCTTTGGGAAGCCGGAATGCCTTGGCAGACAATTTTAGGCCTTGATTTGATTGATAAATCCTTTGTGACAAGAGGGGATGAAAGAGGCCCCCAGTTTGGTACATATAAATAGGAAATTAGCTGGCAAAGTTGTCAAAGATAATTAACTTTCCGATTCTGCGGGTCTATTCAGGTTGACATCCTGAAATTATTTAGAAATGCACATGTCAACGCTCTGACAGAATTTGGGGCTGATCAGATAAACAGATTTGGAGATGTTTGATTGTAAAATGATGTAAGCGCTTAGCTGGTGTTTTATCACTCACTGCGTGCTTCCGCTAGCTGCAGTGGATGTTGCCGGGAGAGGGTTTGGCTGTGTGGGGATGGGGAGATTGAATAGGATGCACTAGGTACAACACATTTGCCTTCTTCGTGCTTTCATTCTCACCAAGTTCAGAAATTTCTAACCCTCAATTCAAATGCAGTTAACCTTGGACTCAGCCCAAGGACTTCTCTCTAAACCTCAGCCTCCGGTTGGAAGGGAAGCATCTGAAGGATCCGTTAGCCTGCTTGTTTCCCCCAATCATGCCCAGTGTTGCTGGGCGAGTGCAATGTACAAAATCATCTAGAGTCACTTTATTCATCATCACGGTTTTGGGTAAATCACTGGGCGTGACATGCTATTGAGAGGAGAGAATGCCTTCTTTGGCATTTCCATCTTGTTATTAGAAGTTGCCTTTGAAAAAGCAGGTCGGTTTAAAGCCAGATTCTTCCAAATGAAGAAACATCATTCCTTTGAGCGGATGAAAACTGGTATTTATTTAGTGGGTACCTACTGTGTGACGGAGGCCAAGTTGGACAGTGAATTATATGATTTGCTTACTTTAATCTTCCTAATTTCTGTGGAGGTTTGTCTTTCTTATTTGGATGAGAAAATATACTCTGAGAAGTTAAATCAGCTACTGCAGGTAACCAGCTGTCAGAGTGCAATTTGGATTTGAACTCCAGTTTGATTATTTCTGTCCTTCCCCCCAACACTGTTTTATGATTAATCATATCATAGACTTTTAGATGGAAAAGAATTTGAAGATCATTTTGTTGAGGGTTTAACAACCTATAGGCCAAATCCAGCTGCTATCTATTTTTGAATGGCTCACAAGCTAGGAATGTTTTTACATTTGTAAATGATTGGGAGAAAACTGAAAGAAAAATATTTCACAACATGTGAAAACTAGTTGAAGTTTAAATTTAAAATGTCCATAAGTAAAATTTTATTGAAATACCACCTCATTCGTTCATGTGTCATCTATGGTTGCTTTTATGCTATCAAGGCAGAGTGGCGACAGAGGCTATATGGTCTTCAACGCTGAAAATAGGTACTGTGTGGCCCTTTACAGAAAACATTTGCTGACCCCTGGCTGCTTTCTGTATCTCAGTGAGATCTTATCTATCTCTGAGTGTAGCTGTCACTGGCAGAACTCTCAAAAGGCATTATCTAATTTATCTTAACTACTTGAGGTGCTACTAGTAAGTATTATGCAGGCCAAGAAGCCAAGGTTCAGAGAGGTCCAAGAAGCTGGTCTGGCTAACATAGCAGAGCCAGGATTCATGGCCAAGCCTACCTGATTTCACACTCAAAACACAAACTCCGAATTCCCTCACTTGGTTGCCATTTCACTATAATTCCACATTGCCTGGATGTGGATTTTCTAGGCCAGGTGCTTAAAACCCCAGGATGATTACCACTCTGGTGGGCAGAATAATGGCCTCCCAAAGATGTCCTTATCCTAATTCCCAGAACTGCAACTATGTGACCTTCCACGACAAAAGGGACTTGGCAGATGCGATTAAGGATCTTGAAATGAGAAGATGGTTCTGGATAGGCCTAAGGACAAGAGTACTCACAAGAGGGAGACAAGAAGGTCAAAGACAAAGAAAGAGATGGGAGGATAGAAGCAGAGGTTGGAGTGATGGGCCCACAAGCCAGGGAATGCAGGCTGCCTCTAAAGGTGAAAAAGATGAAGGGGGTTCTCCTCCGACCTCCACAAATGCAAGAGGATAAATTTTGCGTTGCTTTCAAACACTAAGTGTGGGTTAATTTGTTACAGCAGTCATAGGAAACTAGTACACATGCATCAAGTCTTTGTCTTCAGGCTGCTCAGTCTCAGAGACTCAGCCATGAGCTGAAGTAGATCTTAAAAAAATTCTGAGCTGCAGGAGTTAAAAGTAAAACCAAGCAATTTACTGGGGGAGGGATCAGCCTCAAAGCCTTCCTTAAAAAGGGGCTAGAGGGCTTGCAGTACTGCCGCACCATATTCTAGAGGAGGTCCAGTCTGCATTCTGGTTTCCAGAGCTGGATGCTGGCGTCTTCCAGGGCTGCCACAGAGCATGAGGAGGCTGAAGACAAGAATCACAGACATATTTCCTTTAAATCTGTCATGCTTTAGTCTCCCCACACTGTACACTGCACATCTGGGGCTAACTGCAGGCCTTCTGGCATGTGACCTGCAGCTGATACTATGCTCCTCAGCGGGTTTGCTTCTGGTTATTGATGACCTAGACTTTTACAAAAGGGAAATCACAATCTCGCCTGCATTTTATTAGTATTGTGACCATTTGCAAATTAATTTCGAAGGCAATATAATTTACCTCTTGTATAGAATTCAGTTTTGATTACTGCCATGTCACTGAAGTTCCAGTTTTCACTAGAGCTCTTATTATGAGAAATTAAGATACCTTTCTCCCTCATCCAAATAAAATAAACGTATGGCTATGGGATGTGATCAAATTAAAAAATATCATTTAATCCAGGGAAGATAATTATTTGAATGAAACTGGAGAGGAGAAACTCAATCTAGGGTTTGAATGTTGACGTGGAATTTTGAAGGCTATTTTCACTCATCACTGACTTTTAATAGCATTTTGTACAGAGTAATTTGCAGCATAAACCTTGTTAATGTGATATTGGTTATTTCAGAATCATGTTGGAAGCCAAGCCAGAGCCTGTTTCCAGACCGTGTTGCAGTGCCCCAAATATGTTTGAATGGATATTCTAGGAGTCATATTTAACCATGCATTGCTATGCCTCTCACTTATTAGTGGTGACCATGATGGCTTTATTTAATTTGGTCATGCTTTGTTCAAGATGTCATTTGGGAAGGAAGCAGAAAAGTTAGTTGCTGGGTTGTACCATGTATATTTCCCCCTGTGTATCTGTCATACATGCATCATGCATGTGTTTGCAGCATGGTTCATAGACTTACTAGAGTACCCTGATTTTCAATACTGGACAGTGTGCCCTGAATTTTATTTAAGAGTTAAGGTCCCTGTCACATATATCTTTGGAACTTGTCACCTTGGGGCACCCTGCCTAATTTCCCCTTGCCAGCCCCTATGATTTTTCGTGCTTTCAGTGGCCTCTGTGGCCCAGTCTGTGTGTCTTGAAGCAAGCTGGAAATATTGAGGAATGAATAACCTTCAGTCAACAACTCATATGAATTGGTGGAGATGGAGACATTCATTTCCCAGGGAGCGGTATGGATGGCCACATGGCCTTTCTACTCTGTGCTTAGTGTTCCCTGGTGAGAGCGCCAGTTGTTCATAGTGGTAACTGGCATGAAAAGCATCCTTTTCCCAGTTTCTGCCTCTTTTCTGTCTACTCTTCCACTTCCTTCCTGGTTTTTCCTTAAGTTACCTCCCAAGTAAACCACTTGCACCCACATCCTTGTCGTTGTGGGGAATCCAAATCAAAAGGATCAGTATTCACTTTTGATTTCAGCAAATTCATTCACTTATTCATTAAATACTTGTCAGGAGCCTGTTCAGAGCAGGTAACTGGGAACTAGGTAAGGTCTCTGACTGGAGGAGCACAGGCTGGAGTGAGCAGATGGATGTCAAACAGACATAGAAAGGATAGTTTCAGATTGTACCAGAGTGTCCTGCTGGAAATAGGGTCAAGGGAGGGTGAGAGGAGAATACTTCCAGAGACCAGTCATGTAGCGTCCTCCTGTGAGCTGGTGATCTGAAGTCTGGTGGATGAAAAAGAGCCAGCCATGCAAAGACTAGGGCAGCATTGAAGTGTTCAAGGAATATCAGGGAGAGATTGAGATTGTGTAGCCGTCAGTACCAGGGAATGATGGGGATTAATAGGAGAATCAAAGGAGAAGACACAGATAGGACCCGAATTGTCCCACTTTCATAGGCTATGTTAAGACATTTTATTTTAAGGGAGAACAACTCAGGGGAATGTGAAAAAAACTGGAGCACTTGAAGTGAACCTGACAGTTGAAAAAAAATATCAGACCAAATGATCACCATTGCTGATAAAGGCTGGATTCAGGGCTCAGTTGATAGTAACGATGGGGATAAAAGGAAAGGCAGTAGTATTTACTGTGAACTTCCTTAAGGCAGAGTGCTTTGTGCCTGGTAACATCTCACTTTAACACTTTCAGCAACCTGTGAAGTTGGGGTTGGTTGTTTCCTGTCCCTGTTTACTTGATGAGATCACTTGAAGATCAGGGAGTTTGGGTAACCTTACCCAAAGCTAAGTGAGATTTGAACCCAGATCTCTCTGGCTCCTGAACAAATGATATCCCAGTTATTAAAACACTGTCATATCTGTTGTGTCTGAAACACTGTTTAAAATAATTAACTAGGGATCCCTGGGTGGCGCAGCGGTTTAGCGCCTGCCTTTGGCCCAGGGCGCAATTCTGGAGACCCAGGATCAAATCCCATGTCAGGCTCCCTGCCTGCTTCTCCCTCTGCCTGTGTCTCTGCCTCTCTCTCTCTCTCTCTCTCTGTGACTATCATGAATAAATAAATAAAATCTTTAAAAAAAATAAAATAAAATAAAATAATTAACAAGCAGTGAGTTACCAATAAGAAAACTAGTATGACATCTTTTGATTCAGTGAAGAAAATGAGAGTGATTTATTAACTTGATTGCTATTTAACTTGCATGTTTCCTTTCCATAAAAGTATTACCACATTTTGATCATTCTACCTCATCAAGCTTTGAGTCTCTGATCTACTTTTTTTTTAAAAAAGGTTTATTTATTTTACAGAGGGAGAGAGCATGAGGTGGGAGGGGTAAAGGGAGAGGAAGAGAGAATCTCCAGTAGACTCTCCATTGAGCAGGGAGCCCAACAGAAGTTTCCATCCCATGACCTGAGCTGAAATCAAGAGCTGGATGCTTAACTGACTGAGCCTCCCAGGCACCCCGAGTTTCTGATCTACTTTCACTTTTCAGGCCTAGAAAGCTCAATAACTGGGTGTGTGCATATGAGTAGGGTAGTGGTTGGCTGAACTCGGGATCTTCATAGAGACTATGAAAGGTAGAAAAATGCTTATTTCAGTTCTGGCTGCCTAACAGTAGAAATAAAAATCTTCCCTCAGCTGACTTGTATCTCTAGGATTTGCTTAATTAGAGAAAAGCTTTGTCCATCAACTGTAGGTGGTTAAAGGAGTTCAATAATCTCTTAACAACCCTTATCATTTGCCAATAGAAAGAGAAGGAAGTGGTGTGAGTGTAAACAGAGGAATATGTTTATTATGCTCTAAACCTCCACCTACTATTGATAAGCAATTTAGTCCCTTCTTAGCTTGTTTAGCTAGAGAAATGGCCACTTACTCCCAAGGCAAGCCTTTGGCTGGGGTGTTGGGATGAAGGGTGGAAAGGTAGGGTGTTGGAATACTTGCTGGATTAATATTAGCAATTTTGTTTGAATTCACTTTGAGCTTAATATTACTTCAGTAATTGAATCAGCCCAGCTGATTTGAGTATTTTGATTGACATGCTCTATCAACTTGCTCATTTAAGTAATTATTGAGCACCTACTATGTGCTGAGCACAGCTAATGTAGCCATGATCACAACATAGAAGGTCCCTTCTCCTCTGGAGCTTGTCTAGTGAGAGTTTCAAACAAATCCCCACACACTGGGTATGCACATGTGTTTTGATGATGCTCAACATAGTGGAGTAATAGACGCTGGGGGCAGGGGCTCTTGAGATAGGCCAGTCAGGAAAGGCATTCTGAGGAGGTGACTGTTGACTAAGATCTGAATGTAGAGCATGACACCATGCAAAGAGGTGAGAGAAGAGCTTTTCATAAAAGGAGAGGTACAGATGTGAAAGTCCCAAAGCAGGAATAAACAGTGCATTTCCAGAGCATAAATCAAGGCACGTGGTTAGAGAGGAGAGAGGCAGAAGGAGATGTTAATGAGGTAGGTAGGGTGAAGATTTTTACCAAGTTGTGTTGGGAAACCACTAGACTGTTTATATCAGATTGGTGACATAATTGATACTCTTTTTTTTTTTTTTAAAGATCATTCTGGCTTCTTTAGGAGAGCAAGACCAGAAGCAAGTGCACCAGCAAAGGAGCTGTGGCAGTTGTTGGGGAACACTGGGGCATTAAGCTTTGGGGGATATGGGATTAGTGATTGGATTTGGGAGGGATTTTGCAGGTAATTCAGTAGGACTTGCTGATGCATCACATAGCAGGAGGGAAGAAGAGGAAATAGGAATAGCTCTGCTGGAATGGCAGGGTGGTGTCATTCTCTGGGATCAAGATCACTGAGGGAGAAGTTGGCTTAAAAAATAACTCGTTTTGTTTTAGCCTTGGTTTTTAGACTTTGGTGGAGAAGTCATATGGGGAATTATGTATACTATTCTACATTGTTATTCTATTCTAAGAGTTTAATGATCAAAATTTAAAACTCAAACTAGCCAAAATGACTTTAGCTTGACATGGTCCAAATCCTCCCTTGTGTAATAATAATCTTTGTTCTTTGACTCTTTGGCCAGACAAAATTCTATATTTTAGTCATATACTTCCAATGAACTTTTGATGAACACTTTCACCTGGAAGTAGGGAGAGAGAGAGAGACAGACAGAGGGAGGGATAATCTTTGTTTTTTAAAGTTTTAATTTTAATTCCAGTTAACATACAGTGCTATATTAGTTTCAGGTGTACAATGTAGTGACTTAACACTTCCATACATCACCCAGTGCTCATCACAAGTACACTCCTTAATCCCCATCATCTATTTCATAAGAACGATAATCTTGTATTCCTTCCAGGTACTTTGTACTCACCTAGGCTTTGTAAGTCTCACAGAAAACCTATGAAATTGGTATCATTACAATTAAATATAGCTTCATGTAATGGAAAAATCTCCTACAGTGGTTTAAATATACAGGTTTATTCTCACAAGTGAAAGAATAACTGGAGCTATGCAATCCAAGGCCAGCATGGCAGCTTCATGAAATTACTAAAGGACACTGTTGGATCCCTTCTGCCTTGCTGCTCTGCTGTTTTTAGCATGCTGCCTCATGGTCCAAAATCGCTGCTCAAGCTCCAGCTATTATTACATTCTAGGCCACAAGAAAGTAGAAGTGGAAGGCCTTCTTTTTAAAGGCCACTTTTGGAAGTTTGCTACCATATTTCTACTTCTAGCTCGTTGTCATCTGTCTACACCTAGCTTCAAAGGAATCTGGGAAAACAGTAAAATGGCAAAAAAAAAAAAAAAAAAAAAAACCACAGTAAAATGGCATTTACTAAAGTAGAAAGAGACTATGGATGTTAGTAATCATCTAGCAACCTTGCCTCAGTCTGAGTATGTCTACTTTACTTGCCAATGGCCACATAGCTTAAAACTGACGGGTAGGGCTGAGACTTAACTTTTACTATTATTTGTTCTCTTATTTTCTGCCTTTCTTATCCCCAGTTCTTCTATCATCTTCACATTTGAGAAAATGGCTAGTTTTTTCTCAGATGCCCTCTTATGCTATTTATTTTCCCATTTTTAGCTCCAGGATCTTTTTTTTTTTTTTTTTTTTTTTTTTTTTTGAGTTCTGCAAAGTGTTATGGGGAAGAGAAGAAAGGGAGAGTACTGATTTCAACCTTGCAATGCAATCTCTCCCAGGTTCCATAAATCAGCAGGTTTTCAGGAGGCAGTAAGGAGAGTGCCATCTGATTTTTACACCTGATTCACAATAAAATCTGCACAGGGGTGTCTGGGGTGCTTATTTTCCCAAAAGGCTGAGGCAGCAGAAACCCATATATTATGTCAGGGGAGAAGGATTCACCCATTTAGAAGTAACTGGTGATGCTGGTAGAGAGCATTTTAACTTTCAGTATCTATTTTTAATACAATTTGGTGGACCATATACTTGCACATGTCTTTGCACATGTCCTAAGACTCCCAGAGGGCATCTTTAATGGCTTTTCTGCTGTAAACCAAAACTTCATTTTAAAAATAAGAATAACACCGAGTACCTGGACCTCATGTCTCTTTCATCAGGCCGGATGTGGGGCTTTACAGGGTCCAAGCATGCTAACTCCTCTTGCTGTAGATGAACCATCCTCTTCTCTCCGCTGTAAATTCATGTCCACTGGATTATATGACTAGAAACCCAAATCTTAGGCTTGGCTTCAGTGTCTGTATAATTTGGGGGCTGCATGTCAACATAAAGGCAAAGCATGGTGCACTATGAACAAGCACCAATTATATTGATGTTGGGGAAGCCACTTCAAGTCTTGAGTCTCAGGTTCCCTCATCTCTAGCTGCAAGTCATTTTAGACCATTTACCACATTCCTGAATAGGGTGAGTGGGCAATTAGAGTTGTGATCAGTTATCCTGAGTGCAATCCTGTGACTAAGGGTTCTCAGCAGGAGTCCATTAAGTGAACTCCTTTGAAGAGATACCTTTTCCTATACCCCCGCAAGGGAGGGGGAGCTTTGCCACACGTTCTCACATCATCTTCTTGGTAGCTTGGCATCCATGTTTTACTGTGGGGGGCGGAAAGTGAGGCTGAAAGATGTGAAGAGCTGACTCACGCTGTCTCATAGTAGTGGAGCCCAGATTGGAACCTGGATGTTTAATACCTGTACATGAACTTTCTTTCAAGAAAGCTAATTTATTACATGTATGCCCCAAGTAAATAGTTTTAAAACTTAGCACAGGGCTGAAATAGGTTGAACTATATAAAATCACAATACTTGATGGTATTTTGTGCTACAAAAATGTTAATTCCATGTGGCTCTATCAGTATATAAATAACCCCTTGCCAGGTTATTTTATTCAATTTGGGGTTGGGAAAATATAATTATTGAAGGACCCCTCTGGTGTTAATATTCTAGAACATGTAATTCTAGCCCAAGTGGGTGCAGTTCCAAGAAGTGATGGCATTATCAATAGGCATGGTCATTACTCCTTGCCAAACATTTGTTGCCTCCTTTCCCTTCTGCACCTTACCATGAACTACTGTCTTCCCACAAATAGGAATGGTACTACTTCAGTGAAGTACTTTTATCTAACTTAGGTAGCTGCATTTCCAAAAAAAGAAGAAAAAGAAAAAGAAATCTTTACTGCTACAATTATAAAAAATAGAAAGGTTTCTTTGTATAGAAGAAGTTTACTGCAGCAAGAGCCACAGTAGGTATATAATCACAGCCAATACCAGAGGGTTGGATTGGAGGATACATGGGGGACTGCCAGTGAAATGAAGCTGAGCCTATTTTATTTTCTCCATCCTCTACCACACTTTCATATACTGTCTAACCCTCTTCTATCTCATATTACTTTGTATGAGAAGATAATCAAGTCAGATCATCAAAAATAAAAGTAAACTCTTCAAAAATACAATTTAAATATGGCAGGACAAAAATATTGATGTGAAAAGGAAGTCTTACTCTGTCTTTTGGAGAAGAAAGAGTTTGATTTGCTGAGAGACAGTACACCTACAAAAGGAAAGTAGAGGGGGTGAGGGAGAAGGAACACAAAAAAGGTAGAACAGCTTTACAGGGAACTGAAAAGATGCAAGAAGCAAGGGAAAAATGGTCACAGAGTGAGATGTCTCACTGCAATCCTTCATCCTCCCAGAGGCCTCCTAGAGCCCCACTCTAAATAGTCTCCCAAGTACACTCTCACATAGGATGGTGTGCCTGGTTTTAGCACAGAAAATTTCAGTTCTTGGGAACCCAGTCAGGAGGTTGGTCACCGGCCTGCCATGGCACTCTCTCCTTTCCTTACACTGAACTTAATACCATTGAGGGCAATAGTTAGTTACAAGGTGTGTAATTTCTTTAACCCCTTAATTTTCTTACATTTGTTTCCCCCATTAGTCAGTAGATTTCATGAGTGCAAAACCAAACAGTGGCTTACACATAGTGGGCACTCAACTGTTTATTGAATGAAGAAACGTGCTGGACAGGAACAGGCAGCCAGGCTGCACATGTGCAAATACAAAGATGGGGAGAGAGCCTGGTATGTTCACAGCATGGCCAGTAAAGAGTCAGAAGGCTGGGGTGAGACCATCCTAGGGCATTTGCATTTGGAAGGCCATTGACTCCCTTCACTGTCTGCTGAAAGCTATGAATTTGCTCCCCACAGAAATTCACAATTGCACATCATTATGCATATAGATTCCAAGGTTAGAGCATGAGTGGCAAAATTATAGCCCATTGGTTAAATCTGGCCAGTGGCATGTTTGTAAATAGTTTTATTGGAACACAGCCAAATCATTTATTTGTGTATTGTCTGTAGCTGCTTTCTTGACTGAGGGCAGAGTTCCACGGTTGTAATAAGAGACTGTGATGAGTCTACAAAGCTTCAAATATACCTTTGGGCCCCTTACAGAAAACATTGGCTGGCCCCTCATTTAGAGAGTGCTGAGGGCCTTTGGACCCAGGTTCTCCCCTTGCTGTAGAGGTTTGAGAACCAGTGAAGGATTTTAAAGGTGACAGCAAAGCTTTGGGGATGATAACTCTGGCTGATGTGATCAAGGCTTTCCTGGAGATGCTGATGCTGTGGCTACTGGATCTCAGCCCCCTCTGGCCTCAGCTGGCAGACTTCAAGCCTAAAAAGCTGGTCCATGACCAGGCAGGAGGGGCATCTAGCTGCAATCAGCCACAGATAGAACAGTTGGAATTTTTTTCTGACTCTTTCAGTATAGGTAAGTGGCACCAAATGGATATAGATTTGTCTCTATTGTCTGCTCTTCTCTTGCTCCAACATTGCTTGTCTATTGTGCATAAGGATGTTCTCAGCCCCAGGGAGACACCCAGGCATGGTGAGCCAGACACATGTGATCCTTGCCCTTGGAGATCTTACCATCTAATCAGGAAGAGAGAAAGTAAATAAATACAAAAGTAATGACCACAATTGTCAGAGGAGCTAGAAAAGACCAGTAGAGCATCACCAGAGCTCCTTCACTGCAATGGAAGTTTACAATTCAAACCTTGGCTCTACTTATTATATCAGATGGGGAAGTTATTGGACCCTTCTATGCTTCAGTTTCCTCATCTGCAAAATGCAGAGATTTAGGGCTAAACCATATGAGAAATGATGGTTTTAAACTTTGCTGCCTCAGAATCCCCTGGAGGAGATCTTAGAATTTCCAGTGGCCAGATTGTACTCATACCAATGTAGTCAGGATCTCTGAGGGTTGAGCCCAGACACTAACATTTTCTAAGAGATTCTTAGGTGATTCCAATCTGCAGGCCACTTGGGGAACCAGCCCTCTAGCCCAATGCTTCTCATACTTTAATGTGCCTGTGAATCACCTGGAGTCTTGGAGTATGCAGATTCTTTTTTTTAAGATTTTTAAAATTTATTTATTCATGAGAGACACACAGAGAGGCAGAGACATAGGCAGAGGGAGAAGCAGGCTCCATGCAGGGAGCCCGATGAGGGACTTGATCCCGGAACTCTGGGATCATGCCCTGAGCCAAAGGCAGACATTCAACCACTGAGCCACCCAGGTGTCCTGGAATATGCAGATTCTGATTCATTAGCTCTGAGATGGGGCTAGAGTATTATATTTCTAGTGAGGCTTGGGCAGTGGTTCTCAGCTGGGCTGTTTTCGGTGGACCTTTTGCAAAGTTGGGAGACATGTTTGGTTGTCAGAATTGGGAGCAAAGGGTGCTATTAGCATCTAGTGGGTACAGGCCAGGGATGCTGCTAAACATTCCACAGTGCACGGGACAGGTCCTGCAACAGAGAATTTTCTGGCCCCAAATATCAATAGTCCTGAGGTTGAGAAATCTTTTTCCCAGTGAAGCTGATGCTGCTGGTCCACAGACCACACCCTGAGTGGCGACAGATTTCCCTTCACTAGCTTAGCCTCAATGATTCTGGGCTAAGCTACGCAAGTGAAGCTGAGAATTTGTCACAAAGTGAGCTGACAAAATTAGCAAAGATCAATCTTTATCCTTTATTGAGGTTTTGGTGGGAGGTAGGGAGGATTTCACCAGCCCCAGATTATTGGTGTTAAAGTCGCTGTTTGAATGTTTGTGAGGATTGGGCATTCAGAAACCAAAGGAGAATGTGCATGCATCCACCGGATTTAAGCAGCAAATACAGAAAGAACTGAAGAAGGCAAGGGCATGAATTATTAACAGGGCTGGGTGTGAAAAGTGTAGTGCAAGCCTTTTTAACACTGTTTGAGATCAGGATGAGGAAAAATGGGCAGAGACTTAATTGTTTCATTGACTTTTGCAGAGGAAATCCAGAGTCATCAAATACGCATACAGAGGGCAGAAGAAGAATTCAAGTGCCACACTTTCCTCCTTTACTTTTTTTTAAGATTAATTTGTAATTTATAGCTTTAATGACCTGCCTTGTGATGGAGTTGGGATCTGGATGTAGGATTCATAACACAGCGACCCTTGCACAGCTCTCCAGAGTTTTCCCTCCACCCCAATTCCCCTGCCATACTTACACCCTCATCATTTCTCATCTAGGTGCATGTAGTAGGCTCCTAAGTGGTTTTCTTGTATTTACTCAGCCTTCCCTTCAGACCATCTTCACATTGTGACCAATGGGAGGTTTCTCAAAAGAATATCTGAACCCTTAAGTCTGGGGGGAAGCTGTCTAATGGCACTTCACTGCTCTGGTCAGTTAAGCTTCCTAGGGCTGCACATCCTAGATCCTAGATTCCTAGATCCATGGTCCTCTGAGCATGACCCATGGGCCCTAGTGGTTTCCAAGATTTGCAGGAGGTCTGGGAGGTCAAAACTAATTTCATAATATTGAGACATTATTTGTGTTTTTCATTGTGGACAGTGGGCCTGCTGGTACAAAAGCTGTGGCGGATGAAAACGCTGGTGCCTTGCAGGGATCAAAGCTATGATTGTATAATTCCACTTACACAAGCTGGCATAGTCTTCTTCACTACTATGCTCTCACATTAAAACAAACAAACAAACAAACAAAAAACAAACAAAAAAGCAAATAAATAAGGCCAGTTTTTCTTAAGAATGTCCTTGATAAAGTAGTAAAGATTATTAATTTCATGAAATCACAAGCCTTAGCTGCACATCTTTTAATATTTTATGTGATGAAATTGGAAGTATGCAGGAAGTTCTTCTGCAGCCTGGCAAAGTGCAATGGCTGCCCCAAGAAAAAGCACTTGTGTGATTGCTTGAGTTGTGAGTCAACTAGCCACTTGTTTCATGCAACACTATTACTTGGAAAAGCAACTGATAGACAAATTATAATTATTCGAAGTTGACTATTTGGCAGATATTTTCTTGACAATGTGATAAGGTGAACCTGTCACTTTCTCATTCAAGCATTCAGATAAAAATTAGAATTTTGGAAAACTTGTATATGCAACTGTGAGCTTGAGAGCTTCCCAGTACTTAAATACTTTTGGATGAAATTGGTGATATTAACAAATGTGGGCTTTTTTAGTACCATATAAATGAAATGTGAAAATATTTGGGATAAAAAACTAAAAAAAAAAAAAGGGCAGCCCCGATGGCGCAGCGGTTTAGCGCCGCCTGCTGTCCACGGTGTGATCCTGGGGACCCGGGATTGAGTCCCACGTCGGGCTTCCTGCATGGAGCCTGCTTCTCCCTCTGCCTGTGTCTCTGCCTCTGAATGAATGAATGAATGAATAAATAATTTAAAAATATTTGGGAAAGATCTGTATAACTCAGAGAACCCATATTTTCTAAATGAATCATCATGTATGATCAACCATTTAAAGTGCAAGATGAACTGATGAATTTTAATTGGACAGATGACAGAAAAATTATTGATACAGTTTCAGATTCTACATTGCAATTAACCTTTAGAAAATACCCCTTGTTGAGTTTTGGTGTAGTATCAAATAAGACTACCCACAGTTGGGATCCCTGGGTGGCGCAGCGGTTTGGCGCCTGCCTTTGGCCCAGGGCGCGATCCTGGAGACCCGGGATCGAATCCCACGTCGGGCTCCAGGTGCATGGAGCCTGCTTCTCCCTCTGCCTGTGTCTCTGCCTCTCTCTGTGTGTGTGACTATCATAAGTAAATAAAAATTAAAAAAAAAAAAAAAGACTACCCACAGTTATCTGAAAAGACTATTAAAACATTCTTCTCTTTTCTAACTACATATTTATGTGAGTCTGGATTTGCTTCATATACTTCAACCAAAAAATAAATTATAACAGATTGAATGTGTAAGTAAAACTAAGAATCTAGATGTTTTTTATTAAGCTAGACATTGAAGGGATTTGCAAAAAATGTTAATGCCACTCTTCTCCCTAAATTGTTTTTTTTTTTTGTCTTGAAAACTAGTTATTTAAAAATAAACTTGTTATTTATGTTGGCATGTAATGGGTTTACATGCTATTTTAAATGAATGAATAAATATTTAAAAATGTCAGCCATTTGAATATCAATAGACCCAACTCACATAAACAAAAGCTCTTGGGAACCTTAATAGATTGTCATTGTGTAAATGGGTCCCTGGGACCAAGAGTTTGAATACTGCTATCTTAGACCTTCACCATTCTTACCTCTTTGATATTCTATGTGCTCAGAATGATGTGCTACTCTTCTTTTTTTAAACCTGTAAATGTGCACCACCCCAGAGATCATTGCATTTCAGAGAGTGATCACATTACATTATCAGCTGCAGTTTCACAAGGCTAAGGAGTTTGGGAGTTTGGATGCTTAATGACCTGCAGCATGGATAGCCATGCTGTGAAAAATAATACCAAACAGCTGGTGGGAATCGAATGCCCACTGAGAGTTGTCCTTGGATGTGTCAATCTTTCACCCCGAACTCATAGACTTGTAACTATGAACTCTCCATTAAGTGGGACCCAGGCTGGGCAATGTATAGGTTATTCCTTGAAAGGGAATTTGTCACAGGTGAATGGGATTTTGGGGGTTGCTTTCTTAGTGCTACATCTTCTTCTTTCTTAGAGATGACCCATTAGTCACCACCAAGACCCAAATGGACTGGTAGCCAATGAGAATGTCAGCCTTTACAAGCCCACCTCTGTAGAACTACAAGCCCGCCTCTGTAGAACTGCAGGCATTTTCAGGCCTCATCTAGCCTCCTCATGGGGTAAGTTGTCTTGGCCTGGACCAGATGGACTCCCCCAGGAGGTTTAGCTAAAACATCTTCTTTTTCTGAATGTCTGGTGCCCTCAAGCTCATAGGCAAACATCTGTTCCTCTTGAAAATGTGTCTCACCATTGGGTTTGGGGTGATCTGGAATTTCCATGCAAATGTAACATCTCTGTCCCATTTCCTCTCACACCCAGTTCCCACTTTCACAGGTGATGGGTTTGCTGGGAAGATAGACTTAAATGTGATGCTAGCACTTCGGAGTTCTGTGTTTGATTATAGTGTCTAAATTCTACCATTCATCCTCTTGTTCTGTAGTCTCCTGACTCAAGGGAGCTGTGTGAACAAGGGCAAAAGCTAAATGGAAAAAAAAATGAAGGACTTAGACAGAAATTCATGTACCAGGAAACGTGGGATTCTACGATAAGCAGAGATTAGGCCAGGGACTTCAAGAAAACTACTTGTTTCTCCTTCCTGAATCTCTGCTTGTTTTACCTGCAAACGAGAGGATATTATGACTATAATTCAAGATAAAGCCAAATCAACTGTGCCGAATAGACAGGATAACTAGACACAGGTGGCCTCAGATACTAGTAAGTTACTGGCATGGGCAGTCCAATCCTTGATGGTCCAAGTTACTTGGTCAATAATTGGAGAAGGGAGAAGGTAAAATAGAGATGAGAAGGCTTATTCCCCTCCCACATGGGAGATAGTGCTTGGTCTAGACTAGCACTGGAGAAATATGTCCTTCTCAATCTCAGCACTATTGACATTTTGGGCTGGGTAATTATTTACTATAGTGGGGCTGCCCTGTATGTTCTAAGATGTTTAGGAGCAACTCTGACCTTTACCTGATAGATACCAGTAGGACGTTCCTTCCCTCAAATCACAATAACAACAACAAAACATCTGCAGACATTGCCAAATATGTCTCCCTATCCCTTAGGCTGAGAACTGCTGCTCTGTAAGAGTGGCCTGATGTCAGCATTTGAGACAGGAATTGGTGACACATAGATCAGTGAATATCCTCCAGCTCTGGACAATGAGCTTAGAGAGTCATCTTCTGGTGGGGAAGATCTTGGGAAGGGAATGGGCCCAGGGTCTGAGGTTCTTGCTCCACACTGTTCCCATGGACAATCCCTCTTTCTGATTTCCTATGAGAAGGAAAGCAGAAATTCAACCTCTCTCCACCACAGTTCCCATAAAGAAGAAGAAAATACACATGGTGGAGTTCAGTGCTATAATGTTTGGTTTATCCCTTGGTAACATACTGTTCCATTTATCGTGCATCATCCAGGACTCAGATTAGCAGCCCTTCTCTAGAAAGCATTTGCTGGCTACCCTATATCATATAGTTTCCCTCTGAAACTATATAGTTTCATATAGTTTCCCTATTAAAATCCTTCAATATTTGACTAAAGACCATTTTTGTTTTCTAGTCATTTTAACAGACATTTTTTGGGTCCCTTTTTTCCACCCAATAGAAGTAAGGTTGCCAGGTCTCTTGTTTATTATTAGATACAGGGGAGGTGTTTATTGATTTGGATCCATCCCACCTCCATTGGGGTAGCAGCATGATGTGACCAAATAAAGGCTACATTGTGGGTTCCAGTCTAGGCAATCTGAACAAGTGTCCATCTCCCCAAACTGTAAAAAGAGTAACTCAAGTCAAAAGAAATTGGTGAGAAGGAAACATATAGTTGCCCAAAGACACATTAGAGTTCCATCAAAGAGCATCAGTTACAGCCTCTTCACCTCTAACTTATTCTCTGTTAACCTTCAGCAAATCACTTTACCACCTTGAGCCTTAGTTCCTTAATCTGTAAAATTCAAGTGTAGTAAAGCTTTCGTAAAGATGAAATAAGGAATGTACAGAGTAGAGACTGAGGCCTAGGAGGTTCAGGAAAGAGATTACCAAATATACAGGAGTTGAGTTTGGGTGGAGCAGGGGACTTGAGCAGGCATGTGATTGTGCAGAGATGGGCCCAAGAATATTTTGGCTGCTATGAAAGTTTGAGGAGGAGTAGAAACATCTGAACATAATTTTTTAAAAAGGAAGTGGTGTTTGTGGGGAAAAAAGAAATCAGTCTTCCACTTAAAAAAAAAAAAAGAAAAAGAAAAAGAAACCTAGGTGATTGCTAGTTTATTTATCCAAGCTTTCAAGTCAGATTTGTATCTCTTCCCAGTGGCAAATTCTATAGAAAGAGCCATCAGGGAACCCATGTATTTACATTAAATAGTGGCCATAAAAACTCTCCTTGAGCTCTCAACAAACACTGGTTTCTTCTTTAGCCCTTCTCTGATAGGTTCCTGTGCAGTTATCCTGAGTAGAATCCATGTGTTCCTCTCTCATAAGTAATAGATACTCTTAAGTGTGCCAACATGTTGACAAATCTGACTGGGAATGGTGGCGGAAGGAGGTGGCACTTGGATAAAGTTTGTAATGCATCTTTATAATGCAAAAACAAACTTGTGTTTTTTAGTCTAGACAAGAAGCAATCAAACATAAGCTTGGGCCATGGTTGATTCTATTATTTTAAAAGTATATAGTATAGCAACCATAGAGTAGAGCAACTCAAGTTGCAAAACAGACTTGGCCAAAAGTGTGTTCTCATTATTTCTGGGGTCAGAGTCCATACTGATTCATTACTGAGGCATTCAGAGCAAATTTCCTATGATGAAACCTTTCTGATGAATTTGTGGCAGGAATCGGTGGAAGGTATTTGGTTCCTCATCAACTTTCCAGCTCGCAGAGATGAGACTTGAGTAAGCAGCAAAGAGCTGATGGGCCCCAAGGAGGTCCCAATGCCCAAGAGAGCATCCCTGTGTAAGGAGGGAGGCGGGTGTTGGAGTCAGATGGAGAAGCTCCAGCACATTATGCATTTCTTCTCTTAACTAATAGCTTCATTGAGATATTACTCACATACCATAAATTTTACCATTTTTAACTAGATGTTATGTTTTAGAGCAGTTTTAGGTACACAATAAAATTGAGTGGAAGGTAGAGATTTCCCACGTATCCCCTGCTCCACCACAAGCAGAGACTCCTCCATTAGCAGTGTCTCACATCAGAGTGGTATGTTAGCTACCGTCCATGAACCTGCACTGACACATCATTATCACTGAAAGCCAGTGTTAGTCCACATTAGGGTTCACTTTTGATGTACATTCCATGGGCTTGGACAAATGGATAATGACATATGTCTACCATAATAGTATCATGCAAAGGAATGTCACGGCTCTATAAAACCTCTGTGCTCAAATTCACCATTTTCAAGTATAGAATTCACCATTTTAAAGTATAGAATTCAGTGTTTTTTAGTATATGAACATGCTTGTGCAACCATCACCACCATCTAATTTCAGAATATTGTCATGGCCTCTAAAGAGAAACTGCTTAGCCCTTAGCAACCATTCACCATCCCCTCCTCCACGAGCTTCTGGCAATCACTAATCTTTCTGTCTCTATGGATTTTCCCATTCTGGACATTTCATGTTAGTGAAATCATGTAATATGTGTCTTTTTATAACTGGCTTCTTTCGCTTAGTGTAAAGTTTTCAGGAATCATTGTGTTGCAGCATGCGTTAGTTCTTTGTTCTTTATGATTGTCACATAATATTCCATGCTGTCACACATTTTGTGTATTCATTCATTGGTTGGTAGACATTTAGGTTGTCTTCCATTTTTTGGCTATTATGAATAATATGAATGTGAACATGCATGTAAAGGTTTTTGCATGGACACATATTTCTCTTGAAAATATGACTAGGAGTAGAATTGATGGATCATCTGGTGACTGTAGATTTAGCATTTTGAAGAACTGCCAAACTGTTTTCCAAAGTGGCTGGACCATTTTACAATTCTACCATCAATACATAAGGGTTCCAATTTCTCCAGATCTTCACCAAGACTTGTTATTGTTGGTCTTTTGATGAATCCATTTATTCTTTCCTTTATTCACTCAGCAGTTAGTTACTGGGCATCTATGTGTGCTAGAGACTATAACAGTGAGAAAATCGCACAAGAAGTTTATGACATTTTCATAGAGACAAATAGTAATTGTAAGATAATATAAATAAACATGCAATTATGTGAAGAATTACAAGGGGGAGCGGTGCACAATGCTATGAAATTGTATACCAGTGAGACCTGACTTTGTCCAGGGGTTTAGGGATGGTGTCCCTAAGGAGGCAATGACAGAGGTCACCACAGGCTAAATGAGAATTATGTTGATACTTAACTATAAGCAATACTGTTAATGTATCTGTGCCCCTCTCTGCCTGTGTAATATGGAGTTAGCCAGAGTCATGTGGGGAAGCCATTGTCAGGCACAGATGAGTTGCCTCAATTAATGATTCTCTGGTTTCCACTTGTAATCTTCCACCCTCCCTCACACTCTGGAGTAGTCGTCTCTGGACAGATAATGGTAAGGAAGATGTTGAGGTAGGCTAGGATTTGGAAAGTGTCTTCTGTGTGCCAGGTACTGTGCTAAATTCTTTGTTATGTCTTATTCATTTCTCGTGAGGACACTGCAATAGAAGGGGGTCAGCATAATTATAAAGAGGGAGAAGATAAAGAAGGCAACGGAGATAAAAGGCTCTGAGTTTCTGTATGAGGGAACTGGGCTTATGGTTACAGAAATGATTCTGAGGCAGAAGTTTCTAAGGCTATGTTTAGAAAGTGCCTGAAACAGGTACACGGTTTCAGAAAATATATTTTTATGCTTAATTCTGTTTATACTTGAGTATTTTACTTCTTGAATACAGAATGCAATTTCTTTTATTTCAAATTACTTCTCTGGTATTTAAACTAAATAGTTTAGCTTAATCACATATAACAAACCTCCCAGTATAAGGGCCTGGATCCTGAACTAAACTACAAATTAGTTTCTAGCCCAGGCAATAAATGCATACCTGGAGCAAATTCAAAAAGGGAAACCACTTTAATTAGGTTTGAAAGTGTCTCCAATCAGTTCCAGAATAGCTGTCACTGGATTTATGATGCACCTTCCAAACTGTAGCTCTCTTTATATCCAGCTGAAGCAAGAAGGTCCCAGAGGAAACTGAGCATGATTTCTTGAAACCTAAATATTTATTTGCCAAAATAAGTGCCCCTAGAAAATATGGACAAGACCAGTGGAGGGAAAGCTGGCTCACTTGGGCCAAACCTGTCAGCCTCTCTCATTGTTTCTACTTAATTGTGAGGGTTCTAGAAGAATTAATTCAATCAAACATTCCTTGGAACATTTCCACATGTACAGTCTGACCCCACTTATCTGTCATACGACAACTACTTTCACTCTTATGTTTATGTCCAGTGGCAGTAATACAGGGCCTTATTGGAGCAGGAAGCTGATGCTGAGACAGAGTAGGTAAGTGACTTGCAGAATATCACTGAGTTCTAAATGTCAGAACCAGGATTCAAGCCCAGGTCACCAAGAAACCAGTATTTTGAGACCAAGAAACATACTCAGAGGAAAATGTTGCAATAAAAATAATGATCAGTCATCTCATTTATATGATTCCCAGCTGTTTTGAAGTTGACTCACCTGTTAATTTCTGTTGGAGTCTTTTATCCTTGTTTTCCCAGCTGTAATACATGAATGTGACACAAACATGAGAAAATACACAGACAGCATGGGGTTTGGAGTTAGAAAAGTTGGGACCAGAGCCTGGCTTTCCATTTCTCTGTGATGTGACTTTGGGCTTAACCACTCTGACCCTTATTCTCCTTCTCTGGATAGGGAGAATTAGTGCCTCTGGGGAGAGAGTCGTGGAGAATATGAAGAGAGAAAATGCCCTGTAGACTCTAAAATACCTTCCATGTTACTTATTACTTTTAAAATATACAAGAGTATAATTAAGTCTGACAAAAGAAGTCTGCAAGGTCTTCTCTGAGAGTTAATCGGAAATGTCGCTGTGTCAGAGAGTTACGGTGCCACTTATCCTTAAGCACTCACCAACCAGCTCTTTTCTTCTTGCAGGAAAGGTGTAGTAGTTTCAAAGAAGATAGGACATCAAGGTTAAAACTCTTAGTATTTCCACAATGTGTTGGACACTGTAAATATTACCAAACACTTTGTAAATATTACCCCACTTAAACAAATCTGTGTGTTTGATAATATTATAATCCTTGCTTCACAGATGGAAAGTGAGCACAGATTGGCTCATGTTAGCCCAAGTAAATGATAATTTCTTTGGTTTCAATTTCTTTTGCCCTTCCGTTTCCTTGTTGTTATCAAAGTGGCTTGCCAATGGAGGTTTAAAAATCTCTTTCTCTTAGATGACTGTCATGTGATTTTAATCTGCTTGTGTGATAGTGTAGTAGACAGAACACATCCCCGCCCTCTTCCAAAGATGTTCACATTCTGATTTCAGGATCTGCAAATGTGTTATCTGACATGGTAAAAGGGACTTTGCCTATATGATTAAGGTAAGGCCCTTGTGATGGGAAAATTATCCTAGATTATGTGGATGGTCACAGTGTAATCAGAAAAGTCCAGTGTAATCCAAAAGGCAGAGAAGGAGATATGATGACAAAGCAAAGGCCAGAGTGGTACATTTTAAAGGTGGAATAAGAGGTCAGAGCCAAGGGATGCAAGCAGCCTGTAGAAGCTGGAAAAGCAAGGAAGTGAATTCTCCCCTAGATCTTCCATAAGGAACCCAGTTCTGAGCGCAATGTGGTTTTAGGCCAGTTAGACCCATTTTGGACTTCTGACCTCAGGAACTGTAAGGCACTGGGTTTTAGTTCACTAAGCTACTAAGTCCGTGGTAATTTGTTATAGCAGCTATAGAAAACTAATACAGAGGTTCATACCAAATAATTATTCATGGCAAACAAACCAACCATAAAATGTCATCATAAACATTCAAAAAAGTATAGTTCTACTGTGGACTATAAACGATGCAGAGTGGCAGTGGATTGGGAAGCCAGCCAGTGAGGTCAAGGCAACACAGCTAGGAAGTTCAGCTCCTGGAATCCAAAGCCAGGTCTTTCTGAGCATGTCCACTATTTCTTTATAAATATAGCCTGTATTGCAACTCACTCAGGAGTCCACAGTTGGTTACCAGCAGAGCTTGGCTTGCATGTGGTCCTTATTCTCCAAATACATTTTCTAAAGAGTGGTGATATGAACACAGACTCATCACAGGCCGGTGATAGCAAACCTGGTTATCCTGCCTCCTCCATGTGACTTATTTTTGCAAGCACCTGAATATGGTGTTCATTCATCACTTGTGACTAGTCTGTCCGTACTCATGATCCTATGCTAGTGATTAATTGGCATACAATAGACATCCATGGTAAATAATCACAATGAAGTGGTTAATGTTTGCTGAATGTCTCAAGACTGCACTTTGATTCCTTGTCACCACCACCCACCCATCACTGAAGGAGAGTCCTGATAGAAGAATCTCTTTTGGTATAAACAAAGCTGGGGTTATGCACAGCTCAGGGCATTTCCTATAGAATATCATGTCCTCCCTGGTGGTGAGATTAGGACACAGCTATGTGACAAAGCTGTGTTTTGCAGGGAGGGAAGGAAACTACATGCAGATGGGGCACCCGTTGTCTATACAGAATTAGACTTGTGCTTTCAAATCATTTAATTCTCACAATGGCATTGTGAAGTATTATGCTTCCTCATTCCAAATATGGATTTTCCTCTCCAAATATGGAGAGACTTAGAAATATGGGATCAGTGGTGTTAAAAAATAAAATTCAACCGAGTAAATTTGAAGATCTAATTGACTTTATTAAGCAATTTATGAATTGGGCAGCATCCCTTCTAGCAAGTAGAGATGCTCTGAGGAGTTGTACAAAATGGAAGGTTTGTATAGGAAGGAGGATGGGGAAGGAAGTGATTATCAAAAGAAAAGAAAGGATTGCTTTAGGTCTTGACTTCTTTGGGGGGTGGGTGGGGAGGGATCAGCAGGATTTTTGTCATGTGGATTACCTCTCCAGTGCTGATAAGAAATTTCCTATAGACTACATTCCTGGGAGAGGTTGAAACTGTAATTCTCTCTTGGTTTACTGTCTTAGGGGTCAGATGACTCCACTTTTGGCTTCTTCTCTTTTTTAACACTGGGGGGAAAACAAAGTTGTAATTCATATCCTTGGATAATCAAAAAGTACTTAATGTCCTGTTTCCACTTATAAACAGGAGTCTTCAAATTCCATTATTGGCCAATGCATAACATGCAGTTTATTTGGACATGCAAATGTCCCAAATGGAGCTGCTCTAAATCTATTTGTGTAGTGCTGGGTGAGACACGGAGGGTTGATGCAAACTATACCAGCATAATATTCAAAGATTCGAATTATAGTTGGGTTATTAGTATTATTATTAGTATTTATTATTTTTTATCTTGGGCAAATTAAAAATTTAAAAAGTCTTCTACCTGGACATTCTTACCTGTTGAGGCAGTGCAGTATGGAAAAATAGCATAGGTTTTAAAGACAGGCAAATCTTGATTAAAATTCTGGTTCAGCAGGTGTTAACTATGGCCTTCAGGAAATCACTTAACCTCACTTGCCCTGAGGTCCTTCATTAGGAAAATGATGATAATGATATGTGGTGAGTAGGGCTCTTTAAAAACTAAAAATAATAAATTATAAGCATCCAGAGAGCAAGTTGGCACATAGTAGTTCCCAGTAAGTGGTAGCTGTACAGTGAGGAATGTTTGACTAAGTAATCTCTAGATCTTCTGCATGTCTATAATTTTAGTTTTTCAAAACCTTTGACTGCTGTTTATGGGGAACTTATTACATAGTAGGCTCTATGCCAAGGATTATACTTGCATTATCTCATTAAATCTTCATCACGATTTTAGGAGGTAAGTGCATCAAATCCTTATAGATAAGGACACCTAGGCATAGAGAAGATAAATAAACTGCCCCTGTTACAAAAACTAATGAGTCAAGATTTGAGTCTGAATATCACTATTTCCAGAACTCCCACTATTAAAATTAAGCCCTTGTTAATAATATGTATCAATGTATATTATTACTTTCATAGAAAAAGGCTGAACATCTATTCCCTCCTTTTCCTGTAATGCAGATGGCTAAGCAGTGACTTATTGAATTCTTGTGAATCCCTGGATGGCATCAATACAAAAAAAAACAAAAAACAAAACAAAACAAAACAAAAAAACAGCACAAACCATCTCAGTACTTTCAATAGAAAGTTGTAACTTTCTGTTTGAGAACAACTGTCAAAGCTATGAAAAAAGGGAGACTCAGATGTTTAGTTGTCTATGTTCTCTGTAAGAGAAAGAGTTACTTCTCAAGGTGGATGGGAACCTTCTCTCTAATACCAACCAGGGGATATTTGAGCTGTCAGCCTGGTTTTTGCTCCATTTCTCCATGATGATTCTTGACTATTCTATTAGTTAGACAGTGAGGACAGTCAGTGACTGAATTCTTTAACTATCTCCAACTTGCTTTCCAGAAAATTCATATTTAGTGAATGTCTATAATCTGCATGCAGACTGCTAGCAACAAGAATATGAGAAAGAAGGTGAGGTCCTTATCCTAAAAAAAAAAAAAAAAAAAGAAAAAAATGCCCTGATATGTAGCTAGCATCTGCTCACGTCCCTGGTATAAATACTCCCACCACAGCCAATTTCAAGCTACAAATGTGATGTTGCTAAACACAATTGGCTCTGGTGAACTGGTAGAGTTTGACACCAGTCTCCCACCAGCCTCCTCCTCCTGGGTTCCTAGATACTCTCTTCACTCATCTACCTCATTAATACCCACTCATTCTTCACTTCACCATTCAACTGTCACTTCCAGTGGACCTTTGTTCCAGATGAAAACCCTTCTGAGAGCTCAAGAGGCCTATCCAGTCTTTTCCATTGTTTCATGAGATACAAGAGAGCAACCACAGAGAAATTTTGGCTATGACTACCTGTGAGAACCCTTGAGCAGGATAGAGAGACTTGGGTATTGCATACAGCCTTGAAGCAGTCTTTTGAGCAGGAACCTTTCTGTCAAAATGACTCTTGGTGTGAGTCCTCAGTCCCATGGAAACTTTTATAGTAAATCAAACCCAATCTTCTCATAGAACAACCAAAAAGAAACTAACTGACATTTCCATTACACAATACTGCAATCTCCCAGCCTATGTGTTTATTGTAGAACATGGACTAACACTCTTCTTTTCAGCTGAGTAAGGTTCTCCCTTCCAGTGGCATTTGAGATGTCTCAGGGTAGAGTAAGGACATTCAACTGAGGGCTTTGGAAATACTGTAACAGCACCCTTGTCTTCTCTCTAGAGGCTGCTGAGCTCATTTGGATAAAATAAGAGATGACTTTACCCCTTAGTCTTAAACAAAATTGGGACAAATTAAATGTCTGAACTTTAAAGGAGTTCACCCAACTTCTCCCCACTGGTCTTGCTTCTGCTTTCCCTTCCTAATAACTGTACATGATCAGCTGTGGGGATGTCCCATTAGAAGTCAGCTCTGCCTGGGGTATTTCTGGCTTCATCCAAAATAGGATGAACCTGAGGTCTCCTGAGAACCTTATCTCCAGAGATTTCCTGTCCAAATTTGCAATCCTGAGAGAGAGGAACATTTGCAGGACTTGCTGTCAGTGGCTGAACTTTTGCCTGCTCATCGAACTAAAGAGAGGGTCACATGTTACCACTGACTCTTCAGAGGGTCACATGTTACCATTTGTCACCATTGCCCAGGAAATTGATTTTTTCTCATGATCTGCACTGACACCAAAGAGCCTTTTTGGTGCCTCCTCTTGGGTCTAGGTGGCCTTTATCCAAAAGGCCTAACTAGGGACACTTTTATTGAATTCTTCCTGTGTAAATAGAGTGAAGAATTGCCACCCCCTTCTTCACCTCTGTCACCATTATTGCAGACATTCATATGGCCGCCACAATGATCCAGTGTCATGTTGAGCATGAGCATTTTACATGCAATATCTTCTCTAATCCTCATAACTACCCACCCACATATGGTTTACACTTTAAAGTTGAAGGTTCTAGGGCAGCCCTGGTGGCGCAGCGGTTTAGCACTGCCTGCAGCCCAGGGCATGATCCTGGAGACCCTGGATCGAGTCCCACGTCAGGCTCCCTGCATGGAGCCTGCTTCTCCCTCTGCCTGTGTCTCTGCCTTTCTCTCTCTCTCTCTCTTTCTGTGTCTCTATGAATAAATAAATAAAATCTTTAAAAAAAATAAAGTTGAAGGTTCTAGGACTCTGAGAAGTTAGGAAAATTGCCTAAGATCACATAGTTAAGTGACAGAATTGAGATTCAAATCCAGGTTTGATGACCAAGCCCTGTACTCTATCAATATTGCATCTAATAGAAATCAATGGGATGATACAATTTCATTTGGGAAAAAAATAACTTCTTGATAAACAGGTCACTTAGAGGTTGTATCACTAAGTTGCACTCAAGGAAACTTGCTGATTGCCTGTTACTGGTAGAGACAGACATAACCCATGGACACATCAGGCATAACTTGATGCTTCCAGCCCAGGGCTCTTTGGGGTCACCAGCAGCTGCTTAACTCATGGCCATCTTCTTTGTCCCTTTCCCTTCCATAAGGACCTGATTGGCTTCTCTTTCCATTTCTCCAAAAGTCAAGCAAGTTGATAGGATATATATAAATAGTGAAAAAATGTATTTAATAACTTTATTCCCACTGCACATATATATGCCTCAGATTCAACAACAGGAGATGTTTGGCTCCTTTTTAATGACTAATTTCAACAATGTTTACTTTTCCACACATAATATCCTTGTCTCCAAAGGCCTTGGGTTTCCCCTCACCATGTAGGGAGTGGGCTGGTCATATGCTCCTTGCAAGGATGCCATGAAATTCTACAAAGGTAGAATTTCCTTAACACAGTTTGAGTGACAGATTTTGCCTCAAGGCTGTCTTTGCTGTTTTCCCTGGATAAATGATGCTCAAAGTGCTCAGTGGATTCTGCATTTAGTATTCTATAGTACAAACAATCTCACTGTGGGTGAGAGCAGTGGGCTTGTAGGCCCTCTTCGGGACCCCAGGGAGGAGGAGAAGAAGACCAGGACAGAGTCAAAGTTGGGAAGGGATTGGATGACTTTGCAATTGGCCTGAGAAAGTTCAGCCAAGCAGACCAGAGTGCTCTGCCCAAATGATGGGAGAAATTCAGGGCAATTCTGGCCCAGGAACTAAATTGGGAGAACAATAGGTAAATCCCTGAGTCTAGTTAGGTGGGTGTCTATATTAGGAGATCTGACTATATCATAAAGAAGATAAAGAGATGAGAGGGAAATTACACTTAGACAGCAGTTACTTTGTGCCATGTTCTTAAATATGCCTTATTTTAATGTGGGACTGGAGCATCAGATAGATCTGGGTTCTATTTCCGGATCATGCCAAGCCCATCACTTCTACTAGGAGAATGGAGTAAAGTGTTTGGCAGGCTGGGTCACTTGCTTAATTCTACCTTTTGTCGGGGGTCATGGCTCAATCCCATTCACTTAAATTCCATGGAATGTGTTCCATGCAGGAAGGAAGTTTTGAGTTACCAGAAGTGAAGAGAATGCATGTGGAACAGCCAGAAGCAACAGATGTCAGTTCAGTGATGGAGCCCAAGTCCCTCAATATTGCTAATCTCTGCACCAAGGGCAGGAAGGAGGGGAGGTAGCATCAGGAGCTCCAGCTTCAAAGAAGGAAGACGGAGGGGAACCACAAAGTACAACATTTTAATTCAATTAAAGACTAATTTCCTAGATCTTTAGAGAGAACTAAAAGCTGATTCT